>NC_141153.1:80744987-81455639 GCF_053477565.2 Lygodium microphyllum | reverse complement strand
GTGCAAAAGAAAAGAAAGTGGCTGAAAATGCATTGTCTTGTAGCAATATGCATGGTGGACTAAGTCAAATGCAACAATATGGAGAAGAGACTCTAGGATTTATTCCTGAAAGTTACTACACAAGAAATCATTGGGCTAGGGCTACCACTAACACTATAAGATATAGGCCTTATACCGACGTTAAAAGGGATGAAAATGTAAATAACAAAATTTGCCCACGTTGTCGCAAAAAGCATCATTATTGGCGATGCCATAGAACAGTCTGTATCATCGTCGGTATTAGCATCATTATTTGCGTCGGTATCGTTGATACCGATGCAAATAATGACGCTGATACCGATGCTCTGCGATGCTAATAACGATGCCAATAACAATGCATGCAGGTAAATTTGCGACGCTAATAGCAATGGTAATAGGGAAAAAAATTTGTGGTAGGGCAGCTGCCCTGCCACATATAACACTGTGTGCTTTATTTGGGCCATACAAAATAGTTTCTGCACTGTGTACAATGTTGGTGTAAGAAAAACAAAGTGTACTGAAATCATAATACTGATACATGAAATAAATACATGATCGCATAATGAAAGAGACTGTCACAATCATGAAAAGATATCACTACTACATAAAAAATGTCTACACAGATCAGGCGACCAAAAAAGAAGGGTGTGTGAGCTCTAGGGATCCAAGGGCGAGCTACATATCCTCGCCATCCGAAAGCTTGTCCCGCCGTAAAGGAGCATCAAATGGACTCTGCAAAAAAAGAAACAACAACACATCAGTCCACCATACAATAATGCATTTTAATTAAACATGGTAACTACAGACAAGAAAGACGAGTGACTTACGGGGCCGCCGCGTCTATACAATTGATTGATCAATATAGTGTGACTGTGCCTCTCTGCATATCGAGTCTCAAGGCCGGTCGGATCACGATTTATAATGGAGTGCTATAAAGAAAATAAAATACTAACTATTAGAAATATGATTGTCAGTACAAAGGATATTGCAAAAAAATAAGCAAGCAAAACAAAAGAAAACTTACAAAGTCCTCCAGATATGTCGTGTAACCGCCACTCCCAAGATGATGGACCACTCCGGCCTCTAGTCATGCCCTCACCGCCTCGCGCTGCTGACTCCAATGTTGTGGAGAATATGTAGCCTCCTCCCTCAATCGGCGCCAGTCGTCCACATCTAGCCACTCGTACTTTGCAACCCCACTCTTGAGTGCCTTGCGTGCGTCTAATCATCTGTGTGACTTATATGCGCGCATGCAATCCATCATCTAGCCCGTAGAAAATCTATCTACTGAGGCTGTAACCGGAAACTCCTCATGCAAGGATGCTACTATGTAGTCCTTGCTCCCCTCCGGTATGTTTTTCCAATGATCTAGGACATTGCACTGAAAAAACTGTTGGCACAACTCTCTCATGTGAGCCATTACCCTCCTCCCCTCATCATTCATGATGATGGCTCTTAACCTATCATCGACAAGATAGGCATATCCCCATGGGGTATGCCCAAGATGGGTCCTCTCCCATCTGCATCCACACTCCTGGGCATATCCAAGAGACCCCTGTACATCCGGTGTACCGATTGAGGTAATATCTATTAGAGTAGCACCCATAGGGGTGCTACCTGCAGACAACTGAGAAAAATCCGGAGTAATTGGAGTAGACGTCCCTACATGTGTGATAAATCCTGGAGGTGATGCAACTCCAGCAAAACAATGAGACGAAGACACCGCGTCCGTGCCTGCACAACATCCACCTGAGCCACGCTCCCTGGAACCGCTACGAGAGCGACGAGTCGCATCTGTATCCCATGCTGACCACGGGCTCACTGCCTCCTTATCTCTACAGCACCCCCCTAACCTTGAAGCACTCCCTCCCTCTGGCCCAAAGTCTGGAGCGTCGACCTCATTTGCTCGAAGCTGAAGCATCTGATCGCACCGAAGTAGATCTAGTAGAGCGGCCTAATGATGTCCGAGATAGCTCCTGGTCTGCCATGTCTCTGAATCTCACGATCTGATCTGGAGACATGCGCATGAAGATATCTTGCAACTCCTTATCGCTCATCCCTCGACTCATCTTGAAAATGTCACCTGCATAGACAAAAAATGATGTTAGCATAATCAATTTAAATCATACAAAGCATGATAATATAAATCTTTAAAAAATGATCTCACTCAAAATGCATATCTTATGTACCCTTATAAGTGGTTAGTCAATGAATTAAGTAAGTGGATGCTCCAAGTATAAAGTATCCTATGGTCCCATGTCAATATCCTGACACAACTCCGCATGGACTAGAAGGTCGATAGATATGTCACCACAAAAGGATGAGTCCACCTCGTTCTCAAAGAATTCTTGGACTCCTATATTTCCATCATTGTTAGCCGATGATAGCTCCTCTACATGCTCCAAGCTTTCGGTGGCCTCCACCCCTTGCAATATCGACCCCTCTATTTGCATATTGTCCTCATGTATGCTTGGAACATTGCTTTGATCATATACTCTTTCAGTTTAGGGAGCTGAAGGTATATCTTATGTACCCTTATAAGTGATTAATCAATGAATTAAGTAAGTGGATGCTCCAAGTATGAAGTATCCTATGGTCCCATGTCAATATCCTAACACAACTCCGCATGCACTGGAAGGTCAATAGATATGTCACCACAAAAGGATGAGTCCACCTCATTCTCAAAGAATTCTTGGACTCCTGTATTTCCATCATTATTAGCCAATCCTGGCTCCTCTATATGCTCCAAGCTTTCGGTGGCCTCCACCCCTTGCAATATCGACCCCTCTATTTGCATATTGTCCTCATCTATGCTTGGAACATTGCTTTGATCATATACTCTTTCACTTCAGGGAGCTGAAGGTATAACATACCACCATCGAGATTGTCGTGGGTTTGGATAGAAGATTACCTGTTCACAAATACGTACAAGAGAGATTAAACTATTGTAACATGTACCATGTCATAATACAATTAACAAACAAATGAGTTTATGCACTTGTTCACAATGGATCAGCAATACAAAGGTATCGTGCAAATCCCTCCATTTTTTTTCGAAATCTATTTCAAGAAATCTAGATGGACCTCGTCGAACTGATGCTCCAGCTCCTTCAAGTACAACTTTGAACCACTGCACATCAAATAGTATCATGGAGAAGCTACAATAATCCACTGTAATAATACTTTGCAAGTTTCCAAAATACTCCATCTCATCTATAACCTTGTTTGGATCCGTTGCTCGTCGTCGGCTCTCCTGCTCAAACCTTGCCATGATACCACAGTCCATTGTGGAGCACATTTTGTCAATACGCTCCACGCGAAAATATCGTTCGTGCCACGCTACACTATATATTTTGTATTGTACATTGAAACAATCAAATTAGTTGTTGCATATAAAATATTTATATGACAAATCCTAAACACGTCATCACCTTTGGACTACATCCCCTCGAGAATTCCCACTCCTCCATTGAGACCTCCGCCCCTTCGCGAGACACTGCGGTCAAAGCTCCATGCAACCATTGCATTGACATGAACCGCGGCATCTCCTCCATGCCCTCGCAATATCAAATCGGTCGATGGCGTGTACTACATCGAAATTCAGATCATGCTTTCTCTTGATGTTGCCTAGCGATCTAGTACTTGGCGAGCCACGTCTCCATAGAAGCATGGTGCAACATACAAAAGCAATTCAACCTTCTCCTCCATTGCAGCATCCATTCTTTTTTCTACCCCATTTCCAACCACCACATCTCCAGTCAGTCTATCATCGTCCTTCAGTGACCATAGCATTTTGTTGTCTAGATCCATCGCTCGTAGCCATTGTCAAATATGCACTAGCGCCTCAAACACCAACCAACCTTCAACCATGTTACCTTGTGGTTGAGCTCGTTGTCGCACAAAGCCTTTTAGGGTTTTCACGAAGCACTCCAAGAAGAACATCCATCACGTATGGACAAGTCCAGCAATCTCCACTTCATCTACAAGATGCACAAGAAGGTGGATTTGTATTGTGAGCATGCTGGTAGGTTGGTATTTCTCAAAGAGACAGATCGTCTCCACTGTTCCCTGCCTCGCGGATTCAATAGAGGACGTCTTATTCTCCTTCTATGAGATCCATTACACCAAAGTCAACAACCTGTAAATGGTCCCGTGTATTTCTCGAGAAAGGCATCCTGCAATCGCGATTGGTAGTACAAACTTCCACAAATGAGAAAGCATTATGAACAATGGTTACACTCCGAATAGCAAAATGGGCATGCCAATTACAATCCATTCGTAGTACAAAACTGACATATCTTATGCCAGTCATGGGATTTTAGCCCTGATAATTGGTCGTCTTTAGAAGATGCAGACCTGAGAGAATACATCATACCCATCAAAGTGCGGATAGACTTGACTACTTGCTTCACAATGCGCTCTTCTTTAGTGGACAAAACCCAAGGAGTGTGAGGTAGCTACACGCGACCATCAGCACTCAACTACATCCAAAGTACCTCCATCTTACCTATCTCCTTCAAATCCATTCGTGCCATTGTAGTGTCTCTCTTTCCTGTGATGTGGTCCCATAGCAAGCTGTCCACATTCTTGAAAATATGCATGGGATCCAACAAGTGGTTGACCTGTAAGTGGGTCCAATATGGCAACTTGTAGAAAACTGAGAACTGCTGCATTCGATTTGGATGTGACTCTGCGTGGACTATTTTCAGCTTGTACCAGCTTGCGGCACTCATACGCGTTGGAGGTCGTCCAAGAAAACCTTCCCTGAGTTCATGACCCTCTGGCAAGAAAGCGGCATGTCCTTGAAATACCATCTTCTTCATGGTTTGTGACCTTCGGGAGTCTAACTGTGGCCCGCACAATGAACATGCATAATAACATGAGGTAACCAGACCTATTCCAACACCATGACCCAATGAATACAAACTTGAACGAGATAAAATATAAATATTACCAACGAGAATGGAAGCCTATTTACCTAAGTACTCTCCGAATCCCGCAAAGTCATGCATCCTCCATATGAGAATGGCTCGAATATTGGCGGACCGTTGACCATCGTGCTTGCTCATATCTTGCATGGTGACCCCCTCCTCCCACAAAATCTTAAGCTCATTGACTAATGGACGAAGATACATGTCCATATTTTTGACTTTGTAGCGGATGGGGATGAGTAAGCTAAGGATGAGATGTTCTTTCTTCGTAGAAAGCCATGCAGGGATATTGTAGTTGACAAGGACTATAGGCCACACACTGTAAGAAGTTGAGCGCAGACCGAATGGGCTCACGCCATCCATTACAAGACCGATCCGAAGATTCCTCTACTCTCTGGAAAAGCCTAGGAAGGTAGAGTTAATGTGGCTCCATGCGCATGAATCCACTGATATTCGTTGAACTCCATCTGTGGACCTATTCTGTGCATGCCACGTTGTCAAGCTCACCATGCCGGATGTATGAAACATGTGGTTTATGCGGGGGATAAGCGAAAAGTGTCTGAGAACTTTTTGAGGGATGGTTTGCCCTTGCAAGTCCTATCGATACCTATGAGCACCACACTTTGGACATGTCTCCATAGTTTCGTATTCTCCTCGAAACAGTATGCAATCATTGATACATGTATGGATGCTGTTGTAGTCCATGCCAAGCTTTCATAAAACATGTCATGCATCATCACGAGACTTAGGCATGGTATTTGCAGGTGATAATATATGATATTTTAATAACCTAAAAAAAATCATAAAACACCTTGAAAAGCACAAATGTTTTTAATAATAGTGCCAAAAAGAAATCAACGAAGCGTACGTACAAGGTACCTAAACAACTCGATCACACTCGCATCGCTCCACCCGTATTTTTCTTACACACTTAGGAGTGCAAGCAGTGTCTTCAGGCAAGATACTTGGTACCCATCATATAATGATATGGATGCTTTCTCTCTAAGCGGATCAGAAGTCTCAACATCCATGGGAATCAATGCATCGATCATTGCCTCCATCTCAGGCTCCAAGATTGTAGGTAGGTCTGGAAGGCTGCCTGTCTCCTCTGGCTTTGACGATATAGATTGGATAGTGCCTTGCAAGTGGTGGATTAGCTCATGCACTCCATCCATCACACGCCCACAAACTCTTCTAATTGGCCGCAAAGGGTACTCCTCCTTGGGACGAGACGTCACCTCCCTGGATAGAAAATTTCCCAACCACACCCAATCTTCTTGTATATGGTATACAATTAGCTTGTGAGTACAATGCATGATTGATATTGACTTTTCTTACCATTTGCTGAAAATCTGCAATCGCCTGATCAATGATCTCAGATTGAAACTCGCCGAAGCGTTGTACGTGTTCTATAGACAATCAATGTTTTCTTCTAATTGCCAGCTTGCATTGAGAGCAAAGACATGAGACATGTTGTTTAAGATACGCCTCGCGATCTTGAACAAAAAGACCTTCATCGTTTTCCATTTTGTCTATGTCACAACAAACAATTTGTTTTTGTTATCATTCTTTTTTTCTTTCTTAAACTTTTCTCCTCTTCTTCCATCTCTCTCTCTTTTTCTCTTTCTTTATTATGCTGTATGTATTTACTCTCCCTCTCTCTCGTTCCTTCTTTTTTTTTCTCTTCCTCCCCCTCTCTCATTTTCTTTAAGGATCACGGCTATGACTATGAGAAAGACCACGACACGACCACGACTACGACCACGACCACGACCACGACCACGACCACGACCACGACCATGATCACGACTATGACCACGACCATAACTGCGACTATGACTATGACGATGACGACCACGACCACGACTATGACCATGACCATGACCACGACCACGACTACGACTATGACTATGACTATGACTATGACTATTATGACAACGACTACGACCACGATCACGACCATGACTATGACTATCACTACGACTACGACCACGACTGTGACTACGACTATGACCACGACCACGACCACAACTACGACTACTTATATAGAGATGAAGAGAGAGACAAGAGTTAGGGAGAGAGTAAAGTTAGAGAAGAAGAGGATAGAAGTGAGAGAGGTAGAAATATAAAGAGAGATAGAGAGAGAAAAGAGATAGGGGGAGAGAGAAGGGTTGAGAGAAGAGAGAGGAGAAAGAGAAAGAGTTTCGACTAGAGCATTTGACACCCATAGTCAACACACCATGGAAACCACAAGCACAATATGACATTGAATTATGGCAAGAAAATCCACCACAAAATAATAGTTATAATACTCGAGGTAGGATTTCAAAGTCTTACTGATTTCAATCGGTCTTGGATGCCATATTATGGGTAGGTTGCACTCACTAAGATAGGTCTCTTTGAAAACCAAAGCCTCACATAAGCTTATTGATCTACCCAACGAAAAGGAAATTGGAAAAGCGCTACCAGCTTTAGATTCAAGGGGATTTGAAGCACTGGAATGCATTGGATGTGTGAGAAATCATTGGGTGTATGCCTAAAGTGCAGTGATTTAGTTGCAAAGCTAAGACTTTGCACTTTGATTCTCTTGATAGTGGCACTTATATGCTCATGTTGGTATGAAGATGTTTATACAAGTGGCAATGGTACTCACAGGGTATGCCTACGTCTTTGATTGGAAATCTTGGTAATGATGCTTATGATTGGTCTTTAGATGTCATGTATGGTAAGGTTATGCTCTTTTTGGCAATGTAATATCCCTAATCAGCAAGGATTTGGTTCATATTGGCAATGGTTTCCATGCACAGTGATGCATGGAAGTTGCAAAGTATTGCAAGGATGCAGACTCAGGGAACTGCTGACAAAAGTAATTACAGAAAAGCCCTTTTAATTTACTAAGCTTGAACCCCATAGCTCATTTTGAAGAGGTAGTACCCTTCTATCTGTGCCACAAATCTCCCCATTCCACCCTACGATTTGGGAGATACATCCAATTTGTGCTAAGAGGTACTGTGGGACAAGCAGCAATCCTACACAATCAGCCCACAAAAGTCAATTATAGCAAAGCCTTGATCATTTACTGTCAAAGATATTTTTACATATCCTCCTAGAAGGGATTGAGAATTTTAATTTGAATCAAAAAGCTCAATGATTGGAGCTTCCTAGCTCAAGATATTGCCATTTTTGTAACAACGGGGGTCTAGTGGAGCACTTAGGATGGAAGGCCACAAGGGAAAAGCAAAGGCCCAAGAAGATTTCCAGTGCGAGATCAAAGATTCTCGTGTATCTATGAATGATCCTAGCTTCACCCAAGAGGATCGTGAAGACATGCTTGAAGAAGGTGCCCCTCAGATGGCGGACCGTTTTGCTATGCTTAACGACACACTATGCCAACATGAGACCCTTTATGTTAAGCGGCATTGAGAGCTAGAACACTGCCATAGGGTGATGGAAAACCACCAAGATCAGTGTCATAGCAAGATGATGGCTAAGATGGACTTGCTCGTAGAGCATATGGGTACCCTCATCTCCACCCTCTCACCCTCCTTGGCTTAGCCCAAGGAGTATGGCCCTCCCCGGGAGACCAACCGCCCTCCCCCCTTGGAGACGGGATGTGGCCAGCAAGGTTTTGGTAGCACCCATGGTTTTTTCCATAGCACCTATGAGCTGGGCGAGCCCTCTATGCGACATGATGAGCCCATCCTCCCCTCATTCGTGATGAACCCTTCCATCCCATCCTTGGGACGATAGCTCCCTTGTAGTGGAAGCTATATGCAAGGGAAAAATGCACATTTTGGGCAGCATAGTATGCAAGGTGCCCATGGGGAGCATGCACATGGTAATGGGCAGCATGCACATGGCAGTTTTGGGCAGCAAGGCCCCAATGTTCAGTTTGGTTTGCATGTACTACATGGGCAGCATGTTTATGGGCAACAATATGGCCAAAGTTTTGGTAATAGTCATTAGCATGTAGATGGAGATTCTTATGCAATGCAGGAGCAGCAAGCCAGTGATTATGACCAGGATCATGCCAATACCTATGCTCATGGACTTGCCACTCATCATATTTATGGTCAACTTAGGATGCAATGACACCATTGTAGTCATGTTGAACAGTCATCATGCAATCTTGGGCAGCATGTTTATGGGCAACAATATGGCCAAAATTTTGGTAATAGTCAATAGCTAATAGATGTACATGAGCAATAGGGCTATTATCACCATATGTAGTATGGAAAAATGAGTATCATTATGAGCAGCAGCCACATTGGTATGACCCTCCATATGGAAATCATGAGCATTATGGTCATGGGTAGTCATTTATTGTACATAAGCAACAAGATGACTCTGAATAGCATGTCACAATTACTACTGAGCTGACCAATGGTGATGAGCATGTGTGTAGATTGCTATCGAAGGCTAAATGCATTACACACCTTACTAGTGATACAATATGAGAACTGCATGTTGCGGGCTTATGCTATCGATGTGCTAACCCGATATCTTGTGATCATCCAGACAAATGTAGAGCACAGAATGCAAAACTCCTATTTGTATTCGAATATCATTATGCCAAGGATATGAATATCTTGCTGAAGTCCATTTTGATGTGGGTCCAAAGCAAGGAGAAATTTCATTCAAGAAAGAAGATCATGTAGATCTTAATGATCATGCTCATATTACGGATCAAGAAAACATGTCCTTTTAGGAGACCCTTCAGTCGGTACACATGTCACATATAAGGCTTGATGCAGTACACTTTTCAGCTTCTGCAACCCCATGTGTTATTGACAACATCCAAGTGCAGATTGAGCTTAATCATATGATGCTTATGGCAGACTCGATGCAACAGCTAGTGGTACTGACCATTCCAGCTTTACTTGTGGATGGTAACCGAATACATGGAAAGAATAACCACTTTCCATTTGATCCCGGTGGTAGTGCAGAGACCCATGCTTACATGGATGACCTGTATGCTGGTGATGCTTACCATGCAGGTTATCCATTTGATCCCGAGGGTTGGAAAAAACTCTATCTACATCAGCACTCCCCCGGTGCAGCTCCCTCACCTTGAGGCGGCAACCTTGATTGAAGAACAACTCAATTTGGGCCTATTTTGTAGTAGACAGCCATTTGTTTTCAAATAATTTTGGGCCTACATTAATTGAACCCATGCATGGCCTACCTGGGCTGAAAGTACACTCAGGCAAAACGTCTCGTTTGGAGTTGCCCATGGCAAGTTATGATCACTTTTCCACTACAGGCCTGTTTGGGACAGCATGCTGTCCAATGTTGTCCATCCCTTCTTGTTTGGAATTGGTACCTATCCTTGTACTGAGTTACCTTCTTCCCTCATTCTCACACTGCATACATTCTCATAGGCCACTGTTCCAGAAGTTTTCACCCCCCCTTGCCCCACCCAGCCATACCAATACATCCTCTTTTTGTTTTTGAGGGCAAAAACCTTCTGGGTCGGGATGGAATGTAAAGAATGGGATTAGAGGATTTTACACGGGGTTAACATGAGGTTAGCACATGCAAATACCCGGTTACACTGATGGGGTATTTAAGGTGTACAAGGACCTGATAAGGGTACCATTTGATAAATACAAATCTATCTCCTCACCTTCCCGCTCTCCCGGACTCTTTCTCTCTCTTTTCTTGTCTTTCTCTCTCTTCTCCTAGTATTTTTCTCTCTTTCCCTAGTATTTCTCTCTCCTCTTCTCTCTTCTTTTCTCTCTTCTGTAGTCTTCTTCCTTCTCTCTCTCTCTCTCTCTCTCTCTTTTAGGTCTCCTTCTACATGGGGTTAACATGAGGTTAGCACATGCGAATACCCAGTTACACTGATGGCGTATTTAAGGTGTACTAGGACCTGATTAGAGTACCATTTTGATAAATACAAATATGTCTCCTCACCTTCACTCTCACCTCCCATGGATTCCTCTCTCTCTCCCCCCTCTTTCTCTCTTTTCCTTTCTTTCTCTCTCTTCTCCTAGTCTTTCTCTGTCCTCTGCTCTGTTCTTCTCTCTCTTCTACAGTCTTCTTCCTTCTCTCTCTCTCTTTTAGGTATCCTTCAAGACATCTTTAGTCCCATACTCAAAGCGTTGGTTTACTATGCCTAAAAAGAATGGGGCTTTGAGATTTATTCAAGACATGCAACCAGTCAATAAAGTGACCATAAGAAATGTGGGTGAAGGTCCTGTGGTTGATGAATTGCACAGGATTTTGTAGGCAGAGGGATCTATTATTTGGGTAATCTTTACTCAAGTTATGATCAGTCTCAGCTTGCAATTGAGAACAGGGATATCACAACCATGAAGACTCCCTTGGGGCTAGTACGGATGTGTACTCTCCCACAGGGTGCAACAAACTTAGTGGCACACATGACAAACGCTATGAATAGGAGGGTACTCAGGGATTTTATACCACAATTGACAATGCCCTTCTTGGATGATGTTCCAATCAAGGGGTGTGTAGTGGATAAAAATAATGAAGAGATGGATGCTCATGGATGTAGACAGTTTGTTGCAGACCATCTTGTGGATTGTGAGAGGATTTTGATGTGTCTAGAAGAGGTGCATTTAACTCTTTCTAGACAAAAGTCTGTCTTTGGAGTTGAAGAGGCTTTGATTGTTAGCCATATGTGTGGGCCTTATGGGCGAAGACCATCACCAGCAAAAATAGATGGGATTGATAGAATGCAAGATGTTTGCATGAATGTATTAGAGGTGTGTAGATTATTGGGTGCATGTGTGTTCTATTTGATATGGATTCCTCACTTTGCACATGTAGCCGATGCTCTTTATCAGCTTCTGAGGAAAGGTCAGAGTTTTCATTGGGAAAGGAAGCATCAGAAAGCAATGAAGAAATTGAAGCAACTCTTAAAATCTGCTCCTACATTGAGAAAGGCTGAGTATTCACATGGAAAGCCTATCATTATTACTGTTGATACAAGCCCAATCGGGATTGGATGGGAAATTGGGCAAGATGATGAGAAAGGGCAAATATATGCAATTCACTTTGGTACTAAAATATTGAGTGAATGATAGAGAAGATATCCAAAGGTGAAAAGAGAATTACAGGGAATTGTTACAGCCCTTAAATGTGATAAGGATTATTTTATGGGTACTCATGTAGTCATTGAGACCGATTGTTTGTCGGTATTGGGTATGATTACTAGTTGTGCTACCCCAAACATTGCTATGCTCCAGTGGATTGCATACATCAAATCTTTGAACCCTTGAAATTCAGCATATTGCATGAAGAGATAACCCAATGGAAGACATGTTATCTCTAGCACTCTATGAGAATGAAGATGGGATGATGGATGAGGAGGAAGAAGATGACTTTCTTATGGTTGAAAATGATGTTGTAAGAGTGAATTTAGCAATGTAACGTGTTTCTATAGCACTAACAGAAGCTTGGACAGCAAAGAGAAGACACTTTAGATGTTTTACATCTTGTGTAGAAGTGTTTCTGGAAGACAAATATGCAGTAGAGTGGCTGATAATTCATCAATGCCTTAGTACATTAACAAAGAGAGATGAATGGTTAGATGAGGAGTTTAAGAAGATCAAGAGGAAAGCCTATGGGTTTTTCTTAAAAGATGGATACTTATGAAAACATGCTAAAAAGAAATAGGGTATGCCATTGCAAGTTTTGGGTGACACAGCTTCACAAGTAAATGTTATGCAAGAATTTCATGAAATCTTATGGGTTGGTCATAGAGGTGTTTGGGGTACTTTTGCAAAGATCAAAGAAAGATATTGGTGGCAGGGTATGTATAAGGATATTGCTCACTTTGTGGAAACATGTACGACATGTCAAATGTATTCATCTGTGAGACATAAGGATGGATTGTAGCCCACATATCCATTATCTCTTCATTTAAAGTGGGTGTGGATTTGGTCACAATGCCCATAGGTCTTTGGCAAATGAGGTATCTTCTACTTGCCCGTGAAGACTTGACTAATCAAGTGGAAGGCAGAGCTTTACTTACTAAGACAACAAATGTTGTGTGTACTTTTATCTTAGAAGAGATCTTTTATCGGTATGGCTGTGTGGAAAAATTATTGCAAATAGGGTGGGCTGGATCCAGGTGAAACTCATAATTTCTTTGCATGGTTGGGGATAAAGCTTGCTTTAACTTCAGCCTATAACCGTGAAGGAAATGGCAAAAGTAAAAGAGGTCATCCACCTATTGTAAAGGCATTGGCAAAAGCATATGGAGAGAAGGTAAAAGAGTGGCCACGATTTCTCCCTTATGCTTTGTGGGTTGACAAAACAACTCATAGTGCTGTTACAGGATATATGCCTGCAGAATTGATGTATGGTCAAAAACCTATCATGCCAATAGAAGAGATGACAATCAAATGGAGTGTGCTACCTTGGGAGGAGGAGTTTAATCGAGAGGAGTTGTTGGCCTTGCGCATTAGACAGTTGGAAAGGAAGTCAGAAGACATAGAGGCAGCAATTGCAAAATTAAGGGCAGCAAGGATACAGAACAAGAAATAGATTGACAAAAGGCATAAACTGAGACCAAGAACCATACAATATTGGGATTGGGTATTGGTTTATGATAGCAATTTAGACAACCAGCATTGTAAAGGCATTGGCAAAAGCATGTGAAGAGAAGGTAAAAGAGTGGCCACAATTTCTCCCTTATGCTTTGTGGACTGACAGAACAACTCATAGTGCTATTATAGGATATATGCCTGCAGAATTGATGTATGATCAAAAATCTATCATGCCAATAGAAGAGATAACAGTCACGTGGAGTGTGCTACCTTGGCAGGAGGAGTTGAATCGAGAGGAGTTGTTGGCCTTACACATTAGACAGTTGGAAAGGAAGTCAGAAGACATAGAGGCAGCACTTGCAAAATTAAGGGTAGCAAGGATAAATAACCGGAAACAGTTTGACAAAAGATATAGACTGAGACCAAGAACTATACAAGATTGGGATTGGGTATTGGTATATGATAGCAATTTAGACAACTAGCATAGTGCCATGCATAAAGTTTCCAAAATATGGTTTGGACTCTATGTGGTAAGACAGGTATTTGACAATGCTACTTATGCATTAAATGAGCTGGATAGAACAACCATAAAACTTCTGGTAGCAAGGAAAAGAATCAAATTATTCAAGAGGTAGGAATCTACTCCCTATGAGTTGCCAAATTTGGAAGAGAATGGCAGCCATGATACAAGAGATAGCCAGGAAAATATGGAAGATGAAGAAGCAAAGGATATGGTTACAGAGGATGAGGAGGACTCAGAATCTGGTGACAACTAGGATTTTGGCACATACCAGAGGATGTGCAGGTTCAGAGGGGGTGGATGTCGTGATTCTATGCGGACACAATGTGAAAAAGCATAGAATGCATCATCATCCGTCTTTCTTATTGATCGAGTCAATGTGACCTCAGTCATTAGTACTAGTGTGAGTTGTATGGATTATCCAAAAATACTAGATTTTTGGATAATTTTAGCTTATTTTTTATATTATTTATTGTAAAAATCTAAAAAAGTTAAATAAGATTCTAGATTAGGATTGCATTCAAAAAGCTAGTTACTTTTTCAGTCAGTTATGAGATTTTTCATAAAAAAGATAGATTGGCAAAATGCGTGTGTCGCGATCGTTGTAAATAGGCTGAAAACTGCACTTTGAACGGAAAGAAGAAGAAGGAGTGATCTGGGAGATCCGTGATCAAGTGTCTTGGAGTTTTACCCCCCTTTTGGAGCCAACGGAGACATCATAATTGGGTTCGAAGCAACAGAGAAGGAGCTGTAATTTTGATGCATGTTTTGTTCTACGAAGAAGCTCAAGGAGATCTAATGCCTGGAGATTGCTTCTGAGTACTGCAAAGATTCTAGGTTCTTTCAATACATATTGATTCAGTTCATTGTGCTTTGTCTTTGTTGTGTTTACCTCTTGTCTATTCTCTTTCTTCTCTTCCATCTCCTATCTCTACTTCATTCTACCTCTGATCCCCATTGGATTCGACCTTTCGATAAAGATCCCTCCGACAGTGCATGGCAAGGGCCATGTCTTTCTCCTATTTTTTTCTCAGTTTCTCCTCCTCCTCCTCCTACTGCTTTCTCTTCCTGTCCTCCTCAGCCTTTCTAGACTCCTTGCGGGCCTTTTGCAAGTTCACATTTTCTTATTTCGTCCTCTTCTCTTCCTACTGTTCTTGTGTAGTTTTCTTCTTCGTCTTCCTGGCCTTTTCTCGCTAGTTTGCTCTTCTTGTTCCTTGCTTTCTTCTTCTTCGCTCAGTGTCCTTTTACTAGACTATGCTTTCCATTCCTGGTGAGGTGGCCACCTGCCTGGTGTTTCGTCCACCCCTTCTCCTTGCTCTTCCTGCCTCTATCCTAAGGCTTCCTTGATGATCGCAGTGAGGACCCCACCAAATCCAATGACTATAGCCTTTGAAGACAAATCTTTCCTTTTAGCTTTGGTGGCGAAAGATTCTCCTCCGATAGGTTGTCCTCTCCTTGCCAAGGATTTTGCTGAGGTCTCAATGGTCTTCCTCAAAAAATTGTTAAGGTTCACCTCATCTAGCAACCTTGTTGCAACATTCTCTAGCAGGGGAACGTTGATGTGGCTCATTATGGTGTTGTATCTTTGGCTAGAAAACAACGTGCACTATCTGTTGGAAACTGCGAGGAAGACGAGAGATGAAAGGAAGAGAGAAGAGAAGAGAGATATGAGACACCAGAAGTGGAACCCCAGAAGTGTGTCAACTGAGCACACATGATGGAAATATATAGAGGGGACCTGGGGAGCTATATATAGATAGACTATATATAGCTAACATATATATAGACAGACTATATATAGCTAACACCCCCGCTCAAATAAAGGTCCCTTACTATGGATGAAAAAACCCTTGGAGGCTCAAGGGAAAAACCCGCAACTCTATATAAGGCCTACTGTTATATTAATATTCAAAATATAAAATTACAAGGTTGAACTTACAAGAGCCTATTCATAGGCATCAAAGGAGCTACATCACTCGTGAATTACAACATCAACAGAGAAGGAGCTATATCACTCCTATATTACAACAGCCTATTCAAAGGTATCAAAAGAGCTTTATCACTCCTAAATAGAGCTTTATCACTCCTAAATATACAACATGTAAAATAAGGATAAGCGACATCATTGCAAAAGATAAAATCTCCAAGAAATTCCTTCAAGTGAACTTGGGATGTAAGCATTATATCTATCACATCAAAACTTAAAGAAAAATGTTACAGTGACATTAGAACAACACAAGGTCTATAGAGACGGTTCGCGACGCCGCTCTATAGACAACATAACACATGTGGGGCCCCATGAATAGAATATAAATAAAACAATTTGTCATCAGCTGGAATATAGACGCTCATCAGCTGGAAAGAATATAAACGTAATAATGTGTCATCAGCTGGAATATAGACGCTCATCAGCTGCAAAGAATATAAACGAAATAATGTGTCATCAGCTTGGGAAGTGGGTTGGCTTCTCCACAAGCTTTTGAGTTTGCAAGAAAGCCCACTCTGGAAGTGATTCTAAACAGCAGCTAAATGAAGAATTTTTTAGAGGACTCTTAATAATGATCTGATTGTGCATCACCATCCACGACCAACAAACAGAACTGTATTGCATCATTAATATAGGACTTTACGTGTTAGCTATATATAGCTAACACTGCTACGGTCCATGCGTGCTGTTAAGATTATGAAGACAGATAGAAGAAACCACACTTTACCTGTGTTGACACAGTCGCTCCCCTATTCAAGGTTTCAAAGGGCACTTCTGCTTTCTCAGTAGCCTTCTTGAGGTTCAAGTTTCAAATCCTGAGTGCAATCCAAGAGTGGCGATATGCTGTTTTCGGGAGGTGAGTTGTTGATTGAGACGCTCTCATGTGAGCGATCTTTCTCAGTAGCCTTCTTGAGGTTCAAGTTTAAAATCCTGAGTGCAATCCAAGAGTGGCAATATGCTGTTCTCGGGAGGTGAGTTGTTGATTGAGACGCTGTCATGTGGTAGCGATGCACGCTCAGGAACGTTGGCTATGTTTATGAAGGCTCACAGACCACTTTCTGATAGTTCTGAATGGTAGAGCCATCATGCGATGAAGAAGACGTTTCGTTGCGTCGGAAGAAGAACAGAGTAGCAACCAGAGCTACTGACAGGCCAGCCTAGTGAGTCAAGCGTCCCTCTGCTGATGAAACCACCCTCCATCATCATCTAGCCCTTCTCTACAAGATTCAATCGTCCCAAAAAACTCCTCTCCTCATGATCACACTTCTATATTGTTGAAAGGTCATTCCTCCTTCATGCAGATCCGTCCTTCTGCATATGCCTAGACCACAAACGATGCAGTCTCTGCCACACGAGAAATCAAAAGAAGCCAACCTCTGTAACCGGCTATAGCACACGATTCCCTGGAGCCTCTGTTCATAGCAGGCCTCCTTACTCCAGGAGAGCCGCCTTCTTCCTTATGCTATCCTCCTTTGTTCGTGCAATTATTTGCTCCCTTCCTTACTGTAGAATCGTTACCCCCCTCCTTAACAACAGGCCCCCCTTTAGATCGTAGTAGCAGGGCCGCTTCTCAGTCGGAAGTCATCTCTCCTCTTTTCCTGTCGAAGCTCCTCGCTCCCTTCTCTCCAGTCAAAGTGCAGCAACCCGCCTACCACCACAGACAGCCAGCCGTGTCAGAAAGCAGCCACACAAAGAAGCAAATGAGAAAAGGGCAATTGCAATTCAATCCCTCAGAAGTTCAGAATTGCTGTGATTCACTTGAATTATAAAGGATGCATCGACTGAGTTTATGCATCTCACGCAGAGGTGCGGGATGTCCCCCCTTGCAGCAGCTTTACCCCTGGCAGCGACCTGCTGGCCTCTGCTCGCAATCCGGTGAGGCTCGAGAGCGCATGAACTATGACTTGGTCATCGTAGGAGGTGGTCCGACCGGTCTCTCTGCTGCCGTCAAAATCAAGCAGCTCTGCCAGCAGAACAATACCGATCTCTCTGTCTGCGTTGTCGAGAAAGGAGCAGAATTTGGAGCCCATACTATCTCTGGGAATGTTTTCGACACACGGGCTCTGTGAGTTTTTCCCAAAGAGGAGAGAAGAGAGAGCCTCGCTCTGATACCATGTTGGAAACTGCGATGAAGACGAGAGATGAAAGGAAGAGAGGAGAGAAGAGAGATATGAGACACCAGAACTGGAACTCCAGAATTGTGTCAACTGAGCACACATGATAGAAATATATAGAGGGCACCTGGGGAGCTATATATAGACAGACTATATATAGCTAACACTATCTTGGCTTGGAGTTGAATTTCGGGGTCAGGAATATCCACCAAGCTGATGCTGTCGTTGGTGTGGACCTTTACCTTGTCCATCCCTAGCAAGGCATATGCATCTCTCTTCGACTTCCTTTCTACTTTGTTTGCCAGTCCCAATGTCTTTTCTAGAAGCTTTGGGGTCAATTGAGTCTACACTTGGTGAGTTTCCTCTTCCTCATGCATAGTCATGGTGCCGCAGTTTTTGTGGAAAGTATTCGAGAACTTTGCACATTGGAAGTAGTCCACCCCTGGCTCACTGCTTCCAAGTATTTTTGTAGATTGCATTGCTCAATGATCTAACTCACCGCCCATTCTTCAATGGCAACGTCTTTTAGGTTGAAGATATGCCAGAATTTCAAGTCATTGAAGGCTCGTGTTTCCATTGAAAGCATGTATCTTGCTTGTTCTTCGTCTAAAAAAGGCAGCTTGTTAGCCTTTTCTTGGCCTGCCATGATGGGTGCCTATCATGAAGCTATATTCACAATTAATGTTTTCCAGAATAATTACAAGCAACGAGAAATGAGTACATACTTGCCGAATTGAAATGTTTGAGTGCAGAAGTAGACTTTTTCCTTCTAGTGGTCTATTGTTTTCACTTTTATTGACATTTTTCTCAACCACAAGTTGTTTCATCCTACTCTTGCAATGTGTGCTTTTAAAAAAAATAAAAATAATCCTTATGTGATTGGTTTGATTTACCTTACCCTTTCTCCCCTGAAATGAGAAGAATCCTTCCTAGGATTAAAGGGTTAGAGGATGAAGGTCCTTCAACAAATTGTCTTAGTATTTTACTTTTGCATGAGCTAGGTATAGAAATTTGGATTATATTCTAAATTAGCATAGCCATCTAAATTGGAAGGGTGGATGCCTACATGTGTAATGTAAGTGAGGACCTCAAGTAAGAAGTCACCGGAGTCCAATTGGCTAGCAACATACAACTGCTCCTCAATGAGGATGCGATCTAAATAAGGAAGTCCTGTAATGCGTTCTTCGAGGGGTTGATTACAGAGGGTGGTCAATATTCTATATGAAGTTGGGGCTACATAGGTGGGATCATACTCCAATGCCTTGATTGCGCATTGTTGCTCCATGTTTGTCACTATTTTGGCATTCGTCTAGCTCCCATTGCGGTCATAGAGCATACCATTTCCATAAGAAGGGAGAGTTGCTTTCAGCAAGCTGTTGCAAGTTCTCAATTTCTTGGTGTGTGGCCTTGATCGTGTTCTTGCTATATGATGTAATGAGACACTGTTTGATTGCTTGTTCCTCAGGTAACTCGGTTGCAATCAACTCCTCAGCTGCTTCAGAAGCTTTAACGAATACAAATTCTGACTCCTCCCAAAAGCAAGGGAGTTTTCATACTTCCGTTGCTATAGGTTCTTGTAAGCAGCCTAAGTCTAGTAGATCATAGATTTTAGCCAATGTCATGAAGGTAGCATCCAAGTGTCGGAGGCAAGCACCCAAGTCGTCCCTAGTATTTTTAGCTAAGTCCGCAGCCAAGGTGAGAATTAATCATCGCTCATAAGAGGATCGAAGGCCGGTGGGTGGTTGAGGCTTAATAGGACTACAGAGTTCAGTAGCTAATAGTCGCAGTTTGGGTTTCTCTTTAGGTTGGAGCTTGGTTTCCCATTCGATGGGTTTGGAGGTAGTTGCGATTATCGTGCTATTAGATGCACTTGAAATCTAAGGGGTATCATCAGCACTAGAGCTAGGCATTTTGCTAGTAGCAGGCTGCAATTTTGGACGATGGATTGATTCAGGCCCTGCTGAGTTAGACTTTGGAGGTTCTATGGACTTAGCAGCCTGATTCTCTTATGTTGTGAGTGTCTTGGGCATGATGCTTTGTGTGGTCAAGCTTGAGGTTGGAACTTGAGTAGAGCCTTTGGTTTTTTTGGCTTTAGGCAGCCAAATCCAGGTGTTACCCGCATAGTAGTCTTATGCGTGCAATAAGACCTTGGGGACCTATCATGGCTCAATGGTACATTGATGTTTATAGTTTCATCTTGGCTTTCTAGGTTTTGAGTATAGATCATTAACTTGGTGAGGCCATGGGTTTCTATTCCTAGGTTGCACTCTATGTTTAGGTACCAATTTGAATTGGGATTCATGGGTATCAGTGTTGGTTCAAGTGGGTTGTTGGCATTGAGGCTTGGTAGGTTGTGACAAGTCACGACCTCCCTCCTTAGTCTTGACGGTGGATTCCTCTACCGGTGGCTTCGCGGTCTTGAAAAGAGTTTGCACCACCCTTATTGAAAGTTGTAATAATGTGAACGTTGCCCATGGCTAGGTGGATATGCTGCGATCATTGCAATGAGTTTTCTTCTTGAAAGTTCATCCTAACAATGATTCTATGGCTGCATTCTTAGTGTTGGGCAACACATAGAAGGTTATCGTCACACTTTCAAACTCAATAGAAACTGCAACCTTGCACTTTCCTAACAGTGTGTAGGGTTGGCCTCCCCATAACAAGTGAGATTAGCATTAGTGGGCTCTACAACTATGGTTTGCCAATTTGGGTCCAATGGTCATGAGTCAAGATATTAAAATCAGCTCCCTCATCGATCAATGAATTGATGGTGCATGTGTGTTTAGTAGTGACTGTCATGCATAGGTAAGCTGGTGGTACTGCTTCCTCATCCTCACCGTCCACCTCAATGATAGTGGCTACTCTTACGTGGACAGGGGGTGCTAGCATTGGGGGATTTATGCAATGGGTGCGTGGGAGGGGAATACTTCTTTATGTGGCTGCCATTAAAGAAGCCTATGCCCTCACCCTCTAGTGTTTCTAGTTTGACGTTCCCAGTTCGGTTGATGGTTCGAATCTTAAAAGGTCGTATCCCTGAAACTTCACCTTTTGCTTATATCCCTTGATTGAGTATAATAGTACTAAGTCACCTTGTTTGAAGCTACATTGCCTAACATGCTTGTCAAACCAGTCTTTTATCTTGCCTTCTCGCATATGAGTGCATGGGTGGCTAGAAATCGGGTTTCCATTAAGCATTCAAGTTCAATCAAGTGTTATGTCCATGCCCCCTTCCCATCCCATCTTTCTTGAAGGGCAATCCTGAGGCTTGGTATGAAGAATTCCCACAAGGTGGCCATCAATTTGTTATCCCAATCATTGTGTGAAGCAAAGACTACCTTGGTCTCATGATGCTTATTAGGATTTTATTTGTCCATTCAGCTTAACCATTTGCTTGTGGGTAATCAAGTGAGGATTTTTTATGGATGATTAGGAAGGAGGACAGGAGGTGAGCTATTACTTCATTGATGAAGTGTGTGCCCTTGTCGGCTGACTAGTTCGATGGGGCAGGAAAATCATGAGATCACTTGCTCCCATAGGAACTTAGCAGTGATCCTAGAGTTATTCTTTCTCATAGCTTGTGCTTCTACCCATTTCATTAGATAGTCAGTGGCCACAATGATGTATTTAGCTTGTGAATATTGTGTCACGTGACAAATGTGTCTGAGGCACTAAGTGAAAAATAAATTAGAAAATATCAATACAAATTTAGAACATAGGAGTTCCCTTTGTGCAAAATAGGTATCTCTCTCTTGGAGATATCCTTGGTGTAGAGCTTCGCCTTGAGATCATGCCTAGACATGAGGGTGAGGTTGTTTCATCTCTTTGATGCACGCAAGCATGGAACTAGGGGCAATATAATCGAGTTCTTGTTGGAAATATCTAGCCTAGCATTGAGTGAAACATGGTTTAGAGAACATTGATACAATTTCAAGACATGGAAGTTTCCTTGATACAAGATAGTTATCTATCCCTTGGAGATATCCTTTGTGTAGATCATGGCCATGTGCTCATGCTTAAACATGACTATGTGATTTTCTTGTCTATTTGATATACTGAAGCCTTGCACTAGGGGCAAGATGTTCCAAGTCTTGTTGGATATCTCTAGCCAAGCATTGAGTGCAACAAAATTCACAACATGGGAGCTCTCCTAATGCAAGATATTCATCTCTCTCTTGAATATCTCCTAGGTGTAGATCTTGGATGTCTGCTCATACATATGGAAATAAGGGTAAGCTTTTTCACTCTCTTTGATGCCCCACCATGGCCTTGCTATCATTCCAAAACCTGAGGGTGAGATTGTTTCCTCTCCTTGATGCCCCATATTGACCTTGCACTCATGCCTAAATCTAAGTGTGAGATTGTTTCCTCTTTTTGATGCACTCAAGCGTGGCAATAGGGGCAAGACATTCCATATATTTTTGAAAATAGCATGGCTAGACTTGAGAGTGAGATTTTTTTCTCTCCAATGAACAATCTTGGCCCTATCCTCATGCTAAGACTTGAGGGTGAGATTTTTTTCTCTCTTTGATGCACTCAAGCTTGGCATTATAGGCAAGATGGTCTAGATATTGTTTGATATCTCTAGCATGCCACTAAGTTCAAGATGATTTAGAAAGCATCAATACAAATAAAGGAAATGGGAGTTCTCGTTGTGCAATTTAGCTATCTCTCTCTTAGGTATATCCTTGGTATGAAGCTTCATCATGCACTCATTCCTCAACTTGAGGGTGAGACTATTTGCTCTTAGATCTAGGAGCTTGGTCGTATGCTCATGCCTAGACTTGAGGGTAAGATTGTTTCCTCTCTTTGATGTTCTAAAGCTTGGCACTAGAGGCAATATGTTACAAGCCTTGTTGAATGTCTCCAACATGGCATTGAGTGCAAGATAGTTTAGACAAGATCAATACAAATTCAAAACATGGAATTTCCCCTTGTGCAAGATAGTTCTCTCTGTCTTGGAGATATCCTCGGTGTAGAGCTTCACCATGTAGTCATGTGCCTGAGGTGAGATTCTATCCTCTCTCTCATGCACTTAAGAGTGGCACTACAAAGAAGATGTTACACATATTTTGGAAATCTATAGCTGGGCCTTGAGGGCAAGGTGGTTTGGAGAATACTGATACAAATTCATGCCATGCAATTTTCCTTTGTGCAAGATAGTTACCCCTCCCCCTTAGAGATCTCCTTGGTGCAAAGTTTAGCCCTACTCTCATGTTTGAGTATGAGGTTATGATTTTTCTCTTTCCTTGATGCACTCAAGCCCTTCACTAGTGGCAAAATGTTCCAAGTCTTGTTTGATATCATTAACTTAGGAGTGAGTGCAAGATAGTTTAGAGAAGACCGATACAAATTTAGGACATGGGAGTTTTTCTTGTAACACTACATTAGGAAATTTGGGAATTTCCATTCACTTTGGGAATTCCCAGTACCTTCATTATTTGATCATATGCTCAAATCTTGTTGTCTTACTTAAAGGTGGAGTCTACCCTAAATACTATATAAGCTACCTTTCCAAATCCCAATTTCAAATATGGATCAAGATTTAGCCACGTGGTCAAATATTTATCACTTATTTGAAAATGGAACTTGAAAATTTTTCAAAATCTCTAATATGGTGTTTTGTGCAAGATAGTTATATCTCTCTTGGAGATCTCCTTGGTGTAGAGCTTGGCCTTGTGCTCATGGATGAACATCAGGGTGAGATTGTTTGCCCTCTTTGATACACTAGCTTGACCTTGCACTCATGCTTTGAACTAAGTGTGTGAGATTGTTCTCTCTCTTTGATGCACTCAAGCTTACCAGTAGGTGCTAGATGTTCCAAATTTTTTTTATATCTTATAGCTCGACTTGAGCGGAAGATTTTTTCCTCTCTTTCATGCACAAGCTTGGCCCTATCCTCATGCTCAGACCTGAAGGTGAGATTTTTTTTCTCTCTTTCATGTAGTCAAGATTGGGACTAGGGGCAAGATGTTCCAAATATTTTTTGATATCTCTAGCATGTCACTAAATCAAAGATAGTTTAGAGAACACCCATATAAATTTAGGAAATGGGCATTCTCCTTATGAAATATAGTTGTCTCTCTCTTGGAGATCTTCTTCGTGTAGACCTTGGCCCTATTCTCATGATTCAACCTCAAGGTGAGATTGCTTGCTCTTTGATGCATGAGCTTTGCCTTGTGCTCATGCTTGGACCTAAGAGTAAGATTGTTTCCTCTCTTTGATGCACTAAATCCTAGCAATAGAGGAAAGATGTTCTAACTCTTATTGAATATCTCTAATAATGAGTGAATGATAGCTTAGACAACATTGTTACAAATTTAGAACATGGCAATTCCCTTTTGCCAACATAGCTATCTCTCTCTTGGAGATATCCTTGGTGTAGAGCCTTGCCTTGGGCTCATGCCTAGACATGAAGGTGAGATTTTTTCTTATCTTTGACGCACTCAAGTGTGGCACTATGAGAAAGATGTTCAAGATCTTGCAAGAGATCTCTAGCTTAGCATCAAGTCCAAGATGGTTTAGAGAACACCAATACAATTTCACAATATGGGAGTTTTCCTTATATAAGATAGTTCTCTCTCCCTTGGAGATATCATTGGTGTAGTTCTTGACCATGTGCTCATGCTTGAACATGAGGATGTGATTTTCATCTCTCTTTGATGATGCACTCAAGCCATGCACTAGGACCAAGTTGTTCCAAGTCTTGTTGGATATCTCTAGCCAAACAGTGAGTGCAATATACTTAGGGAAGACCAACACAAATTCATGACATGCAAGCTCTCATAGTGCAAGTTAGTCATCTCTCTCTTGAATATACCCTTGGTGTGGAGCTTGTCCATGTGCTCATGTTGTATAGACACAAGGTTGAGATTGTTGACACTTTTTGATGCCCCAGCTTGGGCTTGCACTCATCCTACCTAAGGGTGAGATTATTTCCACTCTTTGATGGACTCAAGCCTCACAATAGCGGTAAGATGTTCCAAATATTCTTGGAAATCTCTTGGTTGGGGACTTGAGGGTGAGATTGTTTCCTCTTGAATGCACAAACTTGGCCCTACCCTCATGTATGACCTAATGATGAGATTGTTTTCACTCTTTGATGCACTCAAGCTTGGCACTAGGGGCAAGATAGTCTAGATCTTTTTTGGTATCTCTATTATGCTACCAAGTGCAATATGGTTTAGAAAACACGGATACAAATTCCAGAAATGGGAGTTCTCCTTGTGTAATATAGAAATCTCTCTATTAGATATCTCTGTGGTGTAGAGCTTCACTATGCACTCATGCATTAACCTGAGTGTGAGATTGTTTGTGCTCTTATGCATGATCTTGGTCCTATGCTCATGCCCAGACTCAAAGGTGAGATTGTTTCCTCTCTTTGATGTACTAAAGCATGGTAGTAGAGGCAATATGTTACAAATATTTTTGAATATCTTTAACATGGCATTGAGTGCCAAATAGTTTAGACAACATTGATAAACATTTAGAACTGCATGGGATTTTCCCTTGTGCAAAATAGTTATCTCTCTCTTGGAGATATCCTTGGTGTAGAGCTTCACCATGGGATCATGCTTGGACATGGGGGTGATATTGTTTCCTCTATTTCATCCACTCAAGCATGGAACTACAAGGAAGATGTTCTTTATCTTTTGAACATGTGTAGCTTGGCATTGAGTGTAAGATAGTTTAGACAACATCGATACAAATTTAGAACATGGGCCGTAGGGACATGCTATTCTAGATCTTGATGGCAAGTATATTTCCATGTATTTATGGGTGGTGAAAACAATATGCATGATTTAATTGGCTACCTTATAATGAGATCTCATCTCATCTTATGATAGTTTCCTAAAAGAGAAGGTCCATCTATGTTGCTAGAATAGTGAGTAATCCAAAATGTTTTCTACCTCTTGTGATAGATCTTGCAAGGATGTTATCCAAACCTCCTATCTTGTAAAGCTAAAATTGTTGGTCAATCTAATTGCCTTTGTGATAGTTTTGTGCCATTTCTTTGAATGATATAGTAGTTTAAGAAATATGCAAGACATGAACCTTTTCTAAATACCCAAAACAAACAAAAAAAGGGGTGATGCTCTAGCATAGATTGATCTTCAAGATGAATAACCACTTGATTGTAGCCACTAAGCTCATCCATAAAAGAATATAGCTCATGGCCTGCAACCATATCAAGTACTTGATCTATAAATGGCAAAGGAAAACGATATTTACATGTTTTGCTATTACGCTTTCTATAGTCAACACAACTATGAATTTTCTCACTCTTCTTCTTTGATACCACCACAATAGCAGATACACATTCACTATATGGAATAGGATATATAAATCATCTATCAAGAAGCTTAGTAATCTCAACCTTCTCTAGCTCCGTATACATAGGATTGGTTCATTGTTCACACTGGCATACATGTTTTGTGGTTGGTTCCAGATTAATGTAGTCTTGACAAAGTTCATCTTTAATACCTTTGAGGTCAATATAAGACCAAGTAAAACCCTCAACATATGCTCATATGACTTCCTCAAATCTCTCTAGATCTTGGGATTCCAATTGAGCTCATAGATTCGAAACTCTCTAGATCTAAAGAACAAGCGATAAGACCTTATTTTGTAAGGAAGAGATTAATCTTTTGATACCAAGCTCATAAAGATTGTTTGAGACCATAGAGTGGTTGATAAAATCTACAAGCAATATTTTCCTTATGTTTGGCTATAAATCCCTCTGGTTTCTGCATGTAGATCTCTTCTTTAAATCACCATTAAGAAAAGAAATTCTCACATCAATTTGGTGAACCTCCAAATCAAACTCAATAGCAAAAACCAACAAGACTCGAATACTAGTAATATGAACAACATGTAAGATAGTTTCTTGATAATAAACTCTTGTAATTTGTGAGAAACCTTTGGCAAGTAGCCTTGCTTCGAATTTGTCAGATGTTCCACTTGATTTTGTTTTATTATTATAAATCGAGTTGCATTTAATAGTAGTATTCCAGGTGGTAACTTAGCTAGAACCCATGTACCTTTAGAGAGAAGAGATTCATACTCAACTTCAATGGCCTCCTACCATTGTTCCTTTTGTGGGGATGATATGGCATCATAATCATAACAAGTACCATGCTCATTATCAATTGAAAGATCAACATAAAGATCAATGCAAAGGTCATCATCAATACTAGTAGGTGCAGGTTTTGAATCTTGATTTAAAGAGTCAATATTATCTCATGAAGGAGGTTCATTATCATATATAAAAGGAAAAAAAGTGAGTAATGACTTTGTATCATCAATGTCCTCTAGTGATCACATCCACCCAGCATCCCCCTAAGACCATGTGATGCCCATAAGTTGCTCATTGAAAATAATATATAAACTTATATAAAACTGAAGATGGTTCTAGAATCCCCATCTTGATGCACTCATTCAAAAGCTCCACCAATTTGGGCAAGTGAGCCCTAGGCACAGGAATAGGCCATAGATTCCAAGGAACATGCGGAAAGGTCAAAATAACCATAGGCGCCACAACCCTAGGATCAATGCATCCAATCTCATGTGGGAAAAAAGCAAAAGCTCTCCCATGCTTGCTCAACATCTCCTCGAAACATCTGGCCTCTATTGGAAGCAAAAAGTCTATGGTCCTAATCTTCATCTCTTTTAGTGTCTCGGCTAAAAACGTATGTCCAATACATGTAGGATCTGATAAAGGAGGGTGCATAGCTGCTCTCTTAATCATCTCATCCATGTACCCAATGGTAGTGGTCTTGCAAATGGTCTAACCTTCTTGTCAACTATCTTATCTTTTGACTATACTCTGGCTTCTTTACTACAACCTACAAATTTCAGCCCTTGTTGAAACTACCCTGATAAACAGAATTTTTTCTATGTATAAACATCATCCAACTCTTTTTGCTGAAATATTTCAGCACAGAAAACTTTTTGTTGAAAATTCTCAACATCCAAATTTTCTTGAAGCATAAAATCAGCAATTTCACAATACACTGCTAGAGAATGGCCTTGTAAGAGATATGACAACTCTTGATTTTCAAATTTTAGCAATGTTGAAAGATTCTCCATAGTATCCGAGCATGATAGCCCATCATAAAGACCATGTACCCTATCTTCATCTTGTAAAATACCTGTAAGCTTCAATTCTTTCTCTTTTCTCTTGAAATATTTCTTGGCAACTCTAATCATGTCCGAAATATTCTTAAAACACAAATTACTTTCAGTAGATACACCATAAACATCTGATGAAAAATTGCCTCTGCCAGGAGGTGAGAGCTTTCCCTGTCTCGTACCACCATCATCTCACAAGACATTGGTACCTAGCAAAAACCAGGCTCTCCTGCTGGAAGAGGGGAATCCCTCAAGGAATCCTCATTCCGCTGATGGTTGACACAAATGATTGTGAACTAAACAACCCTCTGTAATATTCCCGTTCAAAAAATATTACTAAACCCAACTTCCCGCACACCGCATAAACCCTGTGCAAGGGCATCTTCCGTATGGAAATTGCTGATAATTTATTCAGTAACCCGCATGCGTGGCAATCGTGACCTCCGCATTGGCAAACTGAACCTAGAGGTTCAAATCCGCAAACCGCGGGTAAACACCCTCTTGGGAGGGGATTAAGTGGATAATGTGCTAATAAATTGCAAATTCTTTCGCTAATTTTCCCCCGGCCGATGCGTGGCTGAGGGAAGAGGATGGGCTAGGTGGGAGAGATAGGTTACAAGAGGGAGTAGTGGGCTGCATGCACAGCCCACGTGGGGAAGGTCTTCTCTCCCCCCTTGGCCAATAAAAACCCCCCTTTAGTGGGTGGGAAGAGAGAGGCTACAGGAGACGTCATTGTCGTACTGTGCGCATCCGAGATGTGGAATCCACCAAAAAGATATGCTGAACATGGGACTGATGAAGAGGTACGTCTAGATGCTTTTATTTATCTTTACAACTTGAAAACTTGTAGCATTACATGAGCTTTGGAAACAGGACATGAAATGTATGCTGAAATAATTCAAAGGGGATTTGAAAGGGGAAATCCTTGTGCAGAAACATGCTGGTAGAAATGTATACCAGATGTGGTTTTCATGGAGATGCTGCCAAGTTTTTGCCACGCTACCAGTTTGAAACACAGTTTCTTAGACTGCGAAGCTTTCAGGATATGTAGAATGTGGGAAAAGGATTGCTATTTTTCTGTTTCTCTGAAAAAGCCAAAGAGGGAAAGAAGGAGGGCAAGTTGATAGGGAACTTGATGTCCTATCTAGGCAGTAATGACAATGACCAGCAGTCAAATAAAAATGGTTCTGATTATACAATCAATTTGATAGGGGAAGATGGGCATATAAAATCATCTAGTGGCAACATGACTGGACGTCACAATGAATCGTTTGGTTCTGAGGTCTCCAACATAAGCAAGAAAGGTAGCAACAAGAGCTTGATTGATAAACATGTGTTTGTACCCAGTGACAGCTATGGGAGGACTGACAGTCCATTGTTATCAAATGACCCTGATTCCTCCACAATGGATCCTTTCGCAAAACTAGTTGTGAGCTCCTATACTAGAAGGGAGGCTGTTACCGGCAATGATAAAACACACACAGGGTTGATGGGTACTTTTGGCATTTTTCCGTTCAGCCAAGTGTAAGCACCAGAAGTTTTGGAGGACAAAACTCTTCTTCCGATTTATGATTCAGATTCAGTACATGCATCAGAAAATGCTGATTGTGAAAATGAGGAGATCAGAGAAAACCTAGAACATGTTGCCAAAAATGTAGCAGCAGCAGTTTTTGACATGTATCACCTAATGGCTGAAAGAAAAAGCCAACCGCTTTATTAATCGGAAGGGGAAGCTTTTCTGGGGTGGACAGAAAAAAAAAGTAGACAACCGGGACTGCAGAACGGAGGAATCGACTCCTTACCAAACCCACACAAGGGGAGGTTGTGGGAAAAAGCGGTCTATCCGTGCTAAAAACGTTGGAGCGAACCACGAACTATAGGAGGGGGAGATGCAATGCCAAAAGTGGTGGCGACACTTGAATATGGATCGAAGAAGACCAGCAGCTGTCTGTGAGGTGAAATATCAAACAGCATAGTTTCTCATCCTTCTTTTGGCTTTACTAAACAATATATAGCTACCGTGGACACCAGAGTTAGTAAGAGACAACTTCAGGCAATTGCTGATGGCACCATAGTACAAGGAGCGCGGTGCATTCTAGATATGGTTGAGCTATTAGATGTGGAGAGAGATGATACAAAGAGTAGATTGCGGATTGTGGTATCTGAGGGACGTAACCATGAAGTTCGTCAGCTTGTAGAGAATGCAGGTCTGGAGGTCAATGCCTTGAAGCGAGTGCTGCTTTGTGGGGGTGTGCAGAAATGGAAGGTTTAGTCGGAATCATCAAGCCCTTCTTGATGACATCTCATCCACATGCTCTTTAGATTACATACCATCTTACAGTGATGTTGCTAATGAATCTAGGAGGAAGATAAACATAGCAGATCAAACTCAGTGTTTACCAAGCAGAGGGAGAGGCACACGCAGTTCGGGAAGCTTGAATGTAGAGACTGTCATTGCTTCTTTGAAACAGTGCATCGAGTGGCTTCAACAGCACCTTCACCTCTAAAAAAGATAAGAGACAAAGAAAAAGCAGGCCAAGCAAAGGCACAATCGTAAAGAGGAAGAAAAGGAAAAAAGGATAGAGGACAAACTTTCAACAGAAAGCCCACAATATGCAGATTCTTCTGTGGCTAATACTATACTCTGAAGATTAGAGCTTTTTTGCAATTACTTTAGCTCAGGTGGACAAGCTATGGAAGAGGAATGTAATGCTGGAGCATACTCTGGTCTTCCCAAACAGCACTTTCAATATGTAAAACTTGTTAAACCAAGCCTGAATTAAAACGAGTGATCTAGAGCCAGTGAAGTGAACAGATTGGAATTCATCTTGAATTTTATAAACATCTTGACAGTAATACAATTGTTACTTTGCTTTTGCTTATTCACATGCTTGATCTTCTATCTTGAAAATAATCAAGGACTTCTAAAGTCGCGACATTGCTTTCAAAACCCTTTGACATCTTTGGTGAACCCGACGTGAAAGCGTCGCAGAAATTTCAGGATGGGAGATACTTCAGCATCTATTTCAGCCTCTTCTACAATTCCAGCTGCGTCTTCTACTTCAGCTCCTTCAATGACTGCTACGTCAAGTACTTCAATAGATGATCTAAAGCAGATTTTGCAGAATATGTCCATGTATATGCAGCTTCAAAATCAGCAGACACAATTGTATATGTAGCAGCCGCAACAATTGCATCAACAGCAGTTGTCTCAGCAAAGGCAACTATATTCGGAGCAGGAGAATGCAAACAGCGCGACTAAGGCGATTGAAGCAGTTGAGAATGAGAAGAAGCTATTTGATGGCCGTAATGTTTCAGCATATTTGAAGACATATGAGATCAAGATGGGGTTTTTTGGAGTTCCAACTGGACTTATGAGTAAGTACTTCCTTCGTCTTGTCACACCCGCCTTGAGGGCAAAAGTGGCTGATCTTTTTATTCAAAATACACATTGGCAAGATTTTAAGAAGGCTCGGAAAGAAGAGTATTTCCTTGAGGACTTTGGGATGGCTACATGGCGGTCATTCCGAGAGTGGGTCTACATGCCAAACAAAGGTTTAGCTGCTTTAGAGCTGATTCAGGAATTAGAAGAGAGGTATAGTCAGCTTGATGCCATTGAACAAAGAGCATTGGATGTTGAAAAAGTTGAGCTTTTCTTGCAAGCTGCAGATCCTGCTCTTCAGGAAGAATTGGGAGAGCTTCTTGAGGATCGCACGAAGCCTATGGGACTTAAAACGGATTGGCAGGATGCCCAAGATGCAGTCTCGACTTTGACCAAGAGGAGGATATGGAAGACCCGCCTACAGAATGGTTCTATGACACCGACACCTTCTTTTGCTCCTATGCCTGCTTCTATCCCTGTTATTTCTTCTCCTCCTCAGCTAGTTTCTTGGCCTATGCCAGTGCCTACTGTTTCCACTGCTCCTATTCCTCCTGTTCCACGACCGATGCCTGCACCTTCTGCTCCAAAACCATCCGCTCCATCGATGCCTATCTCTCTTGATGACATAATCAAAGGCATAACGGATTTGACACTGGAGTCAGTTAAAGCGGAGTTGGTGGGAAAGTTGAAAGAGTAGTTTGCTTCGACTGCGCCTACTACTTCTTCTAGTGCTCCAACTGCACCTAGGAGTGCTACTAGTGCACCTAGGAGAGATCAGAGATGTATTTGGTGTGATAGTACGGACCATCAGCATTGCAGGGATTGTGAATATTTTCAGGATGCAAGGAGGAAGAATTTGGTATTTTGGGGACAGGATGGTAAGATTTGGTTGACTGAAACAGGAGCTCCGCTTGCTACCAACTTTGGTAAAGGTGGAATGAAGAAGTTAGTGGATGACATGGCTGCGCGTACTTCTTATGTGACAGCTAGAGGTGATGCTTCTGCATATGGAGTCCAGATTGAGAAGGGATCAGAGACTCAGTCCGCACTATGGACTTATGCTATGGAGACTGCAAACAAGGGAAAAATTCAACAAACTATTTTGACTAGTGCAGGCTCTAGCATCAAATCTGAGACAGGTTGGGATTCGCCTGTTGACAGGTACTCTATTTATGCTTATTTGGCTAAGTCTCAAGGAGCAGATGTACTTGTTGAGGAGAAGCGTAAGAGGGATGAAGAAAATCCAAGTGCAACTAAAAAGACTAGAGGGGGTGAGTTTGTTACTCCACCTACTGTAGGACCGTCTTTGAGACCAGGGCCAGAACGACAGATGGAAGATGCTCAAAAGAGAGAAAAGAGGTAAGAGCCTAGAGAGAGAAAGCAACCAGGGTTTAGATTGATGTCCAATATTGAGACATCTACAGACATGAAGAAAATCTTTAATGACAAGATACTTGGCAGTGAGGTGACTTTCACTATTTCCGAGGTTTTGGGCATCTCGAAAAGAGAGTTTCAAGATCAGTTTCAGGAGGTCCTGAAGAGGAAGAGACACAGGGAGTTTTGATTGGAGAGTTGGATGAGGATGAGAATGAGGTTATGGTTGAGAATGCTTCTATTTTTCCGCAGGTAGAGAAGAGGGTTCAACCTATGCATTATGCTGAAACTGATGAGCCTGTCTTGATACTGCATAGTCACTTTTCGTGGAGTCATTGGGCTAGGGCAACTACAGAGACGATGGTAAAGATTGGAGAGAAACAGGTGCCTTATGTTGCATTGGTGGATCATGGTTCAGAGATTAATCTCATAGTTCGTGGAGTTTATGAGAGTAACAGATGGCCTATGGATGTAGAGCATGGGTGGCATATGAGAGCCGCCAATAACACTGCAGGTGATTTGTATGCTGCATGTCCCAGTGTCAAGGTTTCTATTGGAGATGTAGAGGAGGATTTCCATTTCTTTGTGCAGGATTCATGCTCTTATCCCATAATTCTTGGACAGCCATTCATCACAGAGATGCTCATGGAAACAAAGGTAATGGATGATGGATCTGCTTATGTACGGATTCGCAGTAAAGATGGTATGAGAGCAGTTCAGTTTATGACTGTGTGTGTGAACCATGTTAGAAACAGGGATACTCTCAGAGATGCACCTTTGCCCACTATGAGGGATTCGGGTTTTCATTAGGTACCGCCGTTTCGCGAGACGACGGTGGTACAGAGCAGAGGAGATTGGAGTTCTCGCCTCTTGGCAGTAGTGTTTTCTCCTCCGGTTTTGTTGGGATTTCAGCAAATAGTTCGATGAGCTATCAGAAGATTTCTAGGTTGCCTAGAGTTGCGAGGCAGTACATATGCAGGTTGGAGAAAATTTTGAAAAATGCAGGAATTTTAGAGGATGATGAGCACATAGATGGGATGTATGACAGTATGATTTGTGCAGATACGATGGAAGAGATGGAAGATATGCTGAAAACTAATATGCAGAGTTGTCACAGTAATGTATTAGTGCAATCCCTGGATATGTTTCATGAAATTGCAGATTTTGTGTCACAGATTGAGTCAGAGGCTGAGGTGGCTCAGCAAAAAGTGTTGAGTGCTGAAGTAATTCAGCAAACAGAGTTTCCGGCTGATTATGATCAGCTTACAGAGACACAGAGGGCTGAAAATTTTCAGCCAACAAAGTTTATTGCTGAAATATTTCAGCATCCAGAGTTTAGGGCTGTTCCTATGCAGTCCATAGAGCAGAGGGCTGAGGATATTCAGCCATTGGAGTGCAGAATTGCTGATTTACAGCAAGATTTGAGTAATGCAGAAGAGCATAACGAAGCCAGGGTTGACACGAAATACAAAACTATGGATAAGAAGGTGAAGCCGGTAGCTGTACCGCTTCCACCTGACAGTGATCAGCAAATAGAGAGGGCTGCCAAACAGCCAATTTTGAGGAATCCGGAGCATATTGGTCATAAATTTTCAGCAGAGACTCTTGCTGAACTGAAAATTGGAAATGGTGATTTCTTGCTATCCACAAAGAAGCAATGCTTTCAGGAGATGCTTGAGCGGCATGGAAGGGGATTTGCTTTTTTTCCGCATGAGATTGGATGTGTGAATCCGGATATTGTTGCTCCTATGGTGATTTTTACTATTCCTCATATTCCATGGAATCTCCGACCTATTCCAGTGCCTAAGGCACACCTGCCAAAGCTGATTGATTTATTGAATGAGAAAATCAGGATGGGAATTCTTGAGCCTTCATCTGCACCATACTCAAACAGGTGGTTTACGGTTCCAAAGAAGAATGGTACTCTTCGATTTATACAGGACATGCAGCCAGTAAACAGAGTTACTATCAGGAATGTTGGTATAGGTCCAGTTGTGGATGAGTTTGCAGAAGCATTTGCTAGACGTGCCATCTATTCTTTAGGTGATTTGTATTCAGGATATGATCAGTTTCAGCTGGCTTTGGAAAGCAGGGACATAACCACCATGAGAACTCCTATTGGGCTTGTCAGGATGTGTACCTTACCTCAAGGTGCCACTAATTCTGTTGCACATATGATGAATGCCATGCATAAGGTTCTTCGTGATTATATACCTCAGCTTACCATGCTTTTCTTGGATGATGTGCCCATTAAGGGGTGTGCAGAAGAAGAGAAAAATGAGAGTCTAAATGAGCAGGATGCAGATACTTTGTGGCTGATCATATTTCAGCTTGTGAGAAGATTTTGGCTAGGTTAGAAGAAGTGAACTTGACACTTTCAGGGCAAAAATCTGTTTTTGGAGTGAATGAGGTTGTCATTGTTGGACATATGTGTGGGTATTATGGCAGGAAACCCTCACCTGATAAGGTGGATGCTATAGACAAGATTGCGGAGTATTGTTCTACCACTTCAGAGGTACGGAGATTCATTGGAGCTTGTGTGTTTTGTATGATTTGGATACCTCATTTTGCACACATAGCAGATTTTTTATATCAGCTGCTTCGAAAGGGGCAGAAATTCTATTGGGATGAGAGCCACACTAGAGCCATGCGGAAATTGAAGAAGTTATTGCAGAATGCCCCTACTCAGGGGAAAGCGGATTATAATTGCGGAAGGCCTATTGTATTGACAGTTGACACTAGTCCAATTGGCATAGGTTGGGCTGTGGGTCAAGATGATGCAGATGGAAACAAGTATGCTATTCGGTTTGGGGCAAAAGTCCTAAACGAGAGACAGAGGAGATATCCGCAAATCAAGAGGGAGTTACTGGGGATTGTTACGGCTCTTAAATGTGACAAGGAGTACTTTATTGGAGCTTCAGTTGTGGTAGAGATAGATTGCTTGCCATTGATTGGTATGATTACGAGTTGCTCTACTCCGGATATAGCTATGTTGAGATGGATTGCATACATCAAGTCATTAAATCCGGAATTTAAACACATAGCAGGGAAGGATAATCCAGTGGGCAGATATGCTATCTAGAGCCAGATATGATGATGAGGAAACTCTACTTGCAGAAGAGGATGATGCAGAAATTTCAGCCATTATGGTTGATCATGTTTGCCATGTTTATGATATTGTGGCTTTCATAGAAGAACTCTATGTTGGAGATTAGTTGCAGATTGGCAGGTACCTTAGTACATTAAGCAAAAGAGATGAATAGACAGATGAAGAGTTCAAGAAGATCAGAAGGAAAGCCTATGGTTATTTTCTCAAGGATGGATTTCTTTGGAAGCATCCAAAGAAAAGAGGCGGATTACCTTTGCGGGTTGTCTGCGATAGAGAGACACAGTTACAGGTGATGAGGGAGTTTCATGAGAGTCCTTGGGCTAGTCATAGAGGAGTGTGGGCTACTTATGAGAAAATCAAGGAGAAATATTGGTGGAAAGGCATGTATAGAGATGTTTCTCACTTTGTTGAGACTTGTAGAGACTGTCAGATGTATTCGGTAGTGCGTCATCGAGATGAGCTTCATCCGACCTATCTGCTATGCATTCATTATAAGTGGGTAGTTGATTTGGTTACTATGCCTATGGGTCTATGGCAGATGAGGTATATTGTTTTGGCTAGAGAGGATCTTACCAATCATGTTAAGGACAGATCTTTGAGAACGAAGACCACTAGTGCAGTGTGTAAGTTCTTATTGGAAGAAATTTTCTGCAGGTATGATTGTGTGGGTAAGATCACTGCGGATCGCAGTGAATTGGATGCAGATGAAGCTAGGGAGTTTTTCTCTCAGCTAGGAATCAAGTTGGCTCCAACCACAGCATACAATCCAGAGGGAAATGGGAAGAGTGAAAGAGGGCATCCGCCGATAGTGAAAGCATTAGCCAAAACATGCAAAGGATGGATTGGAGAATGGCCGAGACTTCTTCCATTTGCTCTGTGGGCTGATCATACGACTCACAGTGTTACCATAGGATATATGCCTGCAGAGTTGATGTATGGTCAGAAACCGGTTATGCCGACTGAGACTTGTGCTTTGACTTGGTCAGTTTTACCTTGGCATGAGGATTTGACGAGAGAGAAGCTCTTAGCTCTTTGGATTCGACAGTTGGAGAGAAGGCCAGAGGATATTTAGTTAGCTATTGACAGGTTGAAGGTTGCTAGACTAAGAAATAAGGACAGGTTTGATAGCAAGCATCGCTTCCGGCCTAGAGCAATAGAAGAGGGAGATTGGGTATTATCTTTGATAGTAGCCTTGAAAATCAGCATACTGCACTTCGGAAGATGGTGAAAAGATGGTTTGGGCCGTACATAGTCAGACATGTTTTTGATAATGCAACATATGAGTTGACAGAATTGGATGGGACAGTGCTTAGAGTGCCTATTGCTGGAAAAAGAATCAAGATTTTCAAGAAAAGAGATGACGAAGATTATGCATTGGAAGAATTTGCAAGAGAAGAGCAACGAGAAGAAACTCCAATGGAAGAGACAGATGATATGACAGATAATCTTGTTGATATACCGGAAATGCATAATGAAGAGATTGATCTATTCGTGGATCTTGACGACAATGATCATGGGTAGTTGGCCCATCCGGAGGATGCGCAGGATTAGAGGGGGTGGATCTCGTACTGCTGCGCATCCAAGATGTGGAATCCACCAAAAAGATATGCTGAACATGGGACTGATGAAGAGGTACGTCCAGATGCTTTCATTTATCTTTACAACTTGAAAACTTGTAGCATTACAGGAGCTTTGGAAACAGGACATGAAATGCATGCTGAAATAATTCAAAGGGGATTTGAAAGGGGAGTTCCTTGTGGGAAACATGCTGGTAGAAATGTATACCAGATGTGGTTTTCATCGAGATGTTGCCAAGTTTTTGACAGGCTACCAGTTTGAAACATAGTTTCTTAGACTGCGAAGCTTTCAGGATATGTAGAATGTGGGAAAGGATTGCTATTTTTCTGTTTCTCTGAAAAAGCCAAAGAGGGAAAGAAGGAGGGCTAGTTGATAGGGAACTTGATGTCCTATCTAGATAGTAATGACAATGACCAGCAGTCAAATAAAAATGGTTCTCATTATACAATCAATTTGATAGGGGAAGATGGGCATATAAAATCATGTAGTGGCAACATGACTGGACGTCACAATGAATCGTTTGGTTCTGAGGTCTCGAACATAAGCAAGAAAGGTAGCAGCAAGAGCTTGATTGATGAAGATGTGTTTGTACCCAATGACAGCTATGGGAGGACTGATAGTCCATTGTTATCAAATGATCCTGATTCCTCCACAATGGATCCTTTCGCAAAACTAGTTGCGAGCTCCTATACTAGAAGGGAGGCTGTTACCGGCAATGATAAAACACACACAGGGTTGATGGGTACTTTTGGCATTTTTCCATTCAGCCAAGTGTAAGCACCAGAAGTTTTGGAGGACAAAACTCTCCTTTCGATTTATGATTCAGATTCAGTATATGCATCAGAAAATTTTTATTGTGAAAATGAGGAGATCAGAGAAAACCTGGAACATGTTGCCAAAAATGTAGCAGCAGCAGTTTTTGACATGTATCACCCAATGGCTGAAAGAAAAAGCCAACCGCTTTATTAATCGGAAGGGGAAGCTTTTCTGGGGTGGACAGAAAAAAAAAGCAGACAACCGGGACTGCACAACGGAGGAATCGACTCCTTACCAAACCCACACAAGGGGAGGTTGTGGGAAAAAGCGGTCTATCCGTGCTAAAAACGCTGGAGCGAACCACGAACTATAGGAGGGGGAGATGCAATGCCAAAAGTGGTGGCGACACTTGAATATGGATCGAAGAAGACCAGCAGCTGTCTGTGAAGTGAAATATCAAGCAACATAGTTTCTCATCCTTCTTCTGGCTTTTCTAAAGAATATATAGCTACCGTGGACACCAGAGTTAGTAAGAGACAACTTCAGGCAATTGCTCATGGCACCATAGTACAAGGAGCGCGGTGCATTCCAGATATGGTTGAACTATTAGATGTGGAGAGAGATGATACAAAGAGTAGATTGCGGATTGTGGTATCTGAGGGACGTAACCATGAAGTTCGTCAGCTTGTAGAGAATGCAGGTCTGGAGGTCAATGCCATGAAGAAAGTGCTGCTCTGTGGGGGTGTGCAGAAATGGAAGGTTTAGTCGGAATCATCAAGCCCTTCTTGATGACATCTCATCCACATGCTCTATAGATTCCATACCATCTTACAGTGATGTCGCTAATGAATCTAGGAGGAAGATAAACATAGCAGATCAAACTCAGTGTTTACTAAGCAGAGGGAGAGGCACATGCAGTTCGGGAAGCTTGAATGTAGAGACTGTCGTTGCTTCTTTGAAACAGTGCATCGAGTGGCTTCAACAGCACCTTCGCCTTTGAAAAAGATAAGAGGACAAAGAAAAAGCAGGCCAAGCAAAGGCGCAATCGTAAAGAGGAAGAAAAGGATAGAGGACAAACTTTCAACAGAAAGCCCACAATATGCAGATTCTTCTGTGGCTAATACTATACTCTGAATATTAGAGCTTTTTTTCAATTACTTTAGCTCAGGTGGACAAGCTATGGAAGAGGAATGTAATGCTGGAGCATACTCTGGTCTTTCCAAACAGCACTTTCAATATGTAAAACTTGTTAAACCAAGCCTGAATTAAAACGGGTGATCTAGAGCCACTGAACTGAACAGATTGGAATTCATCTTGAATTTTGTAAACATCTTGACAGTAATACAATTGTTACTTTGCTTTTGCTTATTCACATGCTTGATCTTCTATCTTGAAAATAATCAAGGACTTCTGAAGTCATGACATTGCTTTCGAAACCCTTCGACATCATGAGAGAGGAGAAGAAGCTGAGGACAAAGAGGCTGCGTGGGAGTAGAGGGAATGTATGTGGCTGTCGTCCTGCAAGAAACTGCCGCCGCGCTACATGAAGGGCCGCCGCCTGCCGACGAGGAGGGTGCCAAATTCTCCACCAGTTGCCGATGCAACCGCCCCACCGCCATTTCTCCCTACCACGTCGTCAATCATCCTTTTAAGCTCCTCCCCCAATCATTTATCTCACGAAGCTTCTTAGAAGCTTCTTCTAAGAAGCTTCTAAGGGGGGCTTCTAAAAGCCCTTTTCACACAAGCCACCTTAAAGCCATTTTCCCGTAGCTTCATTCGCAATAGGCCTTTTTCAGCTTCAAATCCCACAAGCCATCCGTAAGTCCATTCCTAGCCCCGGCATTTTAAAAGAAAAAGAAGAAGCTCTTAAAGCCTTCATCCCTGCAAGGCCCATTCACAAGAGCCCTTTTCGCGAACCCCCTCGTGAGGCTTCAATTTCTGAAACTCCATTCATAGAAACCCCATTCCCAAGAACTTTGTAGGAGCCCGATTCCCACAAACAAGCTTAAATTCCCACAAGCCTGCTCGTGGAAACCCCGATTCCTGCAAGCACTCATTAAGTTCCATTTCCGTAGCTCTCCCGCAAAAGGCCTAAGCTCCAACCCCTAAGGCCTTCCATAAGCCAAATCCCGCAAGCCGGTATTTTTTTTCAAGGATCCATACTTCAAAAGGGATCTCCTGCATACGAGGGAGAAGGGCAAAGATCATGAGGCTGCATACCAAGGTGAGTAAATTCATTGACCGCGAAGGCAAACCAGAAGCCAAAATCATGCCTACGATGGCCCCTAAAAAGTCACGAGGCGTGCCTGCAGGAGGTTCATCTCCTAGTATTCATGTGAACATCTCCCGAAGCCCACAAGTCCAGGTTTTTAATAATTTTGGTTCCATGCAAAAGTATTGAATTAATCATGATAAGTTCATGGATTAGGAAGCACCGATGCATGCTCAAATTCACTTAGTCACGTTAAATGCAATTGGAAAATAAGTTGCCTATTTGAACATTTTCTAGAATTAGCTCAAGATATGAAAGTTGGTCATTGGTACTTTCAATGGAATGAACGAAAAAAAATCTAAGGTGTCTATGCATTTTTAGAACCTTATCAGTAAGTTGTCTTTTGTGCATTTCAAAGTGACAAGCCTAGGACAACTATTGCCTATCATTACAAGGTTGAAATTATTGAAGTACACCTTTTACTAAGCATGGAAAGATTAATGGCATGTCGCATTTTTAGACAAATCTTCTTTGTAAAGATTCATTAAGGAAGTCGTTATCACCCATAGGAAGTAGCAAAGCATGGAAATGATTCTAAGGGTTGCATGAAATAGGTTAACTCTAGCTTCAATTGGCATGAATTCCATTTAACTACGTTGTAGTTAGGAAAGGATTGTATACTGTACATTCGTCGTACGCAAGAATTTCATTCATCAAAAGTTGTATTTAGAGAAAGGCTGCATGGTTCATTTAAGCATGAAATCTTAAAGGCTTAGAAAAAGAATTGTGAGCATGATCCTTGAATGTAAGACCTAGTAGGTTCAATGGAAGTTATGCCGCAATTTAATATGCATTTTGGTCTTAACAAGAAAAGTTAGGGATTGTGAATCTAGTCATACGTAGAAGCAATGAATCGCGTTCTTACGTGAATTGTGACATGTTGCAACTTGTTTTCCCTTTTAGATCAAGTTAACACCTCTAGGAATGGTTCATCCTTGTTGCAAGACAAGTAAATTGGATTATCTAAATCACCTAAACCGCAAGGGATTTGCAAAGGTTGGCTCAAGCGATACGATAAATACCCCAAGTGCTAACTAGGGTTTAGCACGTTAAGGACTCGACTTAGTTTCGCACTAGTTGCCAAGTTGAAACCCTCATACCCAAAGGTCCTACCCACATTCACAGAATGTAGGGACAATTAGACGCTCATGTATGAAATGATCTAGGGTTTCTACCCTAAGGATCACTTATTCAAATGACGAAACTCGGATTGAGTTGGAATCCCTAGGACCGTCGGCCTAGTGCAATTAGGAATGGGTTGGGTAAGATGACACCTTAAACCCTGTTTCTTATCTAATCATGATTTCGTGACCAGAAAATGCCATTCGATGGGCAAAATGATCCTATGGAATAGATGCGACACTTGTGCACAAAATTGCAATGTCGCATGGTCTTGTGGTTTGGTCACAAGAAAGAGTTGCCATTCCTTGGAATGAGGTTGGTAGGTTCTTGCGCAAGTTTAACTTGCTAGAGGATGAGTAGTCATCCTGTTATATCACCTTCTTGGGAAAAATTGCCAAGTTAAGGGAGTTAGGTATGTGCTTGGAAGCAAAGGGTCAATTGACAATTTAGAGCGACATGGTCACCAGGATTTATTGTTAATGTATGAAACCTAAGGTATTGGTTAAGTTGGAATAACAGGGTACGGCCCTAACCCAAGGACAAAAGGGTTAACAAACAAACCCTTGGGGATCTTGCCAAGTCGCAATTGATCCTGGATCGAATGCTGGATGCATTCGGAGAGAAGGATTCACCCCTTAGCAGTTGGCCAAATAAACGACCACTGGAATTGATTGTGCTTGTAACAGTTTAGGAGCACTATTTGCATTATTTGCTCAAGGAATTAAAGGATGGAAATATATTTAATACTTCAGGTTGAAGGCCTGAAGGGAGAGGCAGCCTCAGATACCCCCCACTGTTTGTATGACCCTAACCAAGGGGGTTGTTAGCCATGTCGGGAACGTGGACCGAACCCGCCGCATGAGGTCTCTCTATTGAGCACTACTTGGAGCAGGACGATGCTTGGGTGCCAGGGGGGCTTTGGCTATAAATCCCTCGCCTTCCGAGCCCTGCACAAGAGGCCAATGTGACTCGCGATTCGATCTCGAGGCCCGCATACTAGTCTATGGGCGGAAACTTGGATTAGTAATCCCTGTGGATTTCTGGATAGCCTTTGGGCGGATTATGGATTGCCTTCGGGCGGATTATGGATTGCCTTCGAGCGGATTATGGATAAGCCTGCGGGCTAGACTTTATATATGTATTCCAAAGATAAATAAGATAACTATTGTAAAGGAACTTGTTTGACACTGCTTTTCTATGTCAAGTGCTAAAATTATGTGAAGAAACCAGTGTCTAATGGGCTAATTAAGGGAGTTGCTTGATGCATGTCCAAGTAAATGTGGTAGATAATTAGATAACTAAAGCAACCCTGAGGAAAGTGCGGTGGATGTGGCATGGGTCCATCCTATGGATGGGTGGTCTAAGTTGGTCGAGAACTTTTCTCAATTGTAATTGAATAGCAAGGGCGCTGACCTAGAGTTTAGGTTACTAAAATCCCAATTTATGTTGTTTTAGGGGAACGGAATGGGACTAGGCCTTATGGGTAGAGAGGTCGAGCCTTGTATCCCTCTTGTTTCCCATTCTCCTTGAACCAAGTGTAGCATGAATCCGCTTCGTCCCTGGCATTTTTGCATAAAGTAGTTCGCCTGGGTTCGACGCTAGCTGCTGTTTAGGAAAGTGACCATTACGAAAAATCCTGATTTAGGTTGGTCCTAAGTGGAAATGGCCGAAATACTTCTGCTACGTGGCGGATGCGGGAAGTCCTAGATCTCAAATCCCGTAACATTCCATGGGAAGTCCTAGATCTCAAACCCCGTAACATTCCATGGGAGTGCCGGACGGAGCTTTCTAGACTCTCTTTCCGATGGACTGCTAAGACGTGTCCTGAAAGGGAAAAGATAGACACGTTACACCCTCTTTCCATCCTTGCTTCAGATTCATGCATAGGCAAACCCATCGTCCAAAACCTTAGTCTCCATCCGAGACTCAGCAATGAGTGGCTGCCCCAAAATAATAGGATAGAAACAAAAGTTCTATACAAAGAAATGACAAGTCTCATCTACATCTCCAATAGAGATCTTCAAGTTTGGACAAACAATATACAAATCTCCTTTAGTATTATTGGTTGCACATATGTGCCGACATGATGCACATCAACTGGCCATCTACTAGTATCATACAATCCACGCACTATGACGTTAATCTCGGAGCCATGTTCCAAAAGAGCAACACAAGGAGTCTCCATCTTACGAAGCTTGACTATCGTCTTCGTAGTCACACGAGCCTAGTGACTGCAAGAAAAATGTCTACGAGGCACAATCTAGGTGCGTCATCACTCAATGCCTACTCTACGTGCTGAAGTAAAGGTTGAAGAGTCTTCTTCAACTGCATACATAAAGCTCAATATGTAGACTCCTCAGTAATCTCCTCATCAGAATCAATCTCCTCAATCTGCAAGCCATAGATAATAACCTCAATAACTGCTAAAGCATCTCAATGGATCATATCCTGTGTTGGCTCTTCAATAACTTGTTTTCTTTTAACGCTATCGTTGATAATATCATAAAATTCTCTTTTGGAGATCCCCAAGACTTCTCCAAGAGTGAATTCAATTTTGTATTTAAGAATCCAATCCTTAAGTACCTTCTTCAAGTCCGTAGTCGTCTCAATGTCGGAAAGCAGCTTGAATCCAAGTTCCTTTTTTGGCTTCAGATCCTTTATCTTTGGGGCTTTTTGATCTTCATGTACTTTTGGCTTCTGAACATCAACCATACTTTGCTCTCTAGTCCTAAAGAAGAAGGATGAGAAACTGGATCACTCCTCCAGGTCACCCTCTTCAAATCTTCAGGCTGATCATTATCTCTTTTCAACTTCTCCTCAACAAGCACTTCAAATTCTTGAGATTTTGCTATATAAGCATAGATAGAAAAGACATCAACTCAATCATCCCATCCAGTCCCTTTTCTGATCGCATCACCTATGGCTAAAAGTTTGGATGACGAAGATTTTCCATTTTTCTCTGTATGCAGTGCATAGGATCATAAAGGAGATTTGTCCATCAGAACTGCTCTAACTGAAGGCCATAGGTAGCAGCTTCTCTTGCCACCTCTCGCATTACATAAGAAGAGCTCAAAAGAGACTCCTCTAACAATTTCTTCATACCACCCTTATCGAAATTTGGTTTGATCGGCTTCTTTCTATCTCCAAAACATATCATCTTATCCTTCCAAACTACCAACTTTAGCCTTCTCGCCTCTTCAAAATTTTAACATTCCTTCCACTCATGATTCGGACTATCACACCATACGCAACGATGGACACAATCATTCTTGGAAGAATTTGCAAGAGTAGAAGAAGTTGGGGCTAAAATTAGAGCTAGACTAAGTGGTTGCTACTCCATTCTACTCATCTTAATTTGTAGGTCTTGTAAGTTTTTTGAAATCTCCTCGACCATATCTTTGATAGTGAGTTTTGTATATGGTCTAACAAAAACCATAGCAATAATAGGCATAGGCATAGACATAGGCTGCTTGAGATGAATCTTGTGATGACAAATTGTTCATTGATATGATGCCGTCGGAATGATTTCCTCTTGCCTATGAATTCTCTCTCAAATTTTGTTGTCAACAAGAGAAGTGTAGTAACAAAGACGATGAGGCTATTGTAGACAAATTCACCATATCTCTTTAAAGCAATCAAAGGATCACTGACCAATCAAAAGTCAAGGTCGAAATCTTGATCTGAGAGAGAAGAGAAGGTGGAATGTAAAGACATGATGAAGAGATCTTCGAGGAGGGTGAGGAGCTCAAAGCTCATACTCAATAACAACCCCCATGTGAAGACTTGATGGAGAGATATTCCAAGAGGGTGAGGAGCTCAAAGCTCATACTCAATAGCCACCCCAATGTGAGGACTTGATGGAGAGATCTTGGAGGAGGGTGAGGCAAGGCTCTTCTGGTGCCCTCCTTTTTATAGTTTTTCTCTTCTATTCTCACATTAGGTTCTTTGCTTTTGGCCTCTCAAAAAAAAATGTAAGGCTTTTTTAATACATTTAGCTTTTAGAACATTAAGGCTAAGCTTTTAAAGCTTAAGCTTTAATGAATAACCTTTAAAAGCTAAAACGCTTAATATGCCATATGCCGCCCTTTTGCTTTCAATCGTTCGCGACAGCCATCTTGTAACGCGATCATTGCCCATTATGCCGTCTGCTGCCTATACACCACCATGTCTTCGTGTTTTCAAAACCCCAACCATCATCATCAGCATCTGTTGTCTTCATCACCATCAAGGCCTCCATGATCAAGATCTTCGACGTTCGTATCATATCCAGCCTATTCTAAAGCTAATGATATGGCCTCATTGAATTCAGGCGGCAGTTTTAGGTGACGTGCAGTAGGCAGAATTAGACTTGGGTTGAGCTGCACTACTGGCGAGTATAGAGCTTCATTGTAAAAGAGGGCTGCAGTCTCATACTCGTCTGCAAGCAAGTGATCTTGATTATCATGAATATATGTGCCAGTTGTAATGTGTCCACTAGCATCATCCAGGACACGTCTTAGCAGTCCATTGGGAAGGATGTCTAGAAAGCTCCGCCCGGCAATCCCATGGAATGTTACGGGATTTGCGATCTAGGGCTTCCTGCGTTTGCCACGTAGCAGAAGTATTCTGGCCGTTCCCACTTAGGATCGACCGGAATTACGGTTTTCCTGATTGGTCATTACCTAACAGCCACTAGCGTCGGACCCAAGTGAACTACTTTACGCACAAACGCCAGGTCCGAAGCAGATTCACGCTGCACTTGATTCAAGGAGAATGGGAAACGAGAGGGATGCAAAGCTCAACCTCTCTGCCATAAGGCATAGTCCCATTCTGTTCCCCTAAAACAACGTAAATCGGTTAAGACATCACTCTAGGTCAACGCTTCTCTTGTTCGTATCCTTTGACGATCATCCTGTTATTCTTTGAGAAAAGTTCCCGGCTAACCGGGACCACCTAACCGTAAGACGGACCCATGGCCCATCCTTCGCACTTTCCTCAGTTTATTTTAGTTATGTAATTATCTAACACATTAATTTGACATGTAACAATCTGCTTCTTTAATCAATCAGTTAAGCACTGGTTCCTTCACATAATCTTATCACCTGACATAGAAAAACAATATCAAACAAGTTCTTTATTAGCATATCATCATTTTTATCTTTGAAATACAAGGATTTTCCGCCCGTAGGCTTGTCCATAATCCGTCCGAAGGCTATCTAATAATCCACAGGGATCACTATTTCATGCTTCCGCCCGTAAAGTAGTATGCGGGCCTTGAGATCCAATCCCAGTCACGTTAGCCTCTTGTGCAGGACCCGGAAGGCGAGGGATTTACGGCCAGACCCCCCCCTGGCACCCAAGCGTCCTCCTACTCCAAGTAGAGCTCAACGTAGAGACCTCTCGCGGCGAGTTCGGTCCACGTTCCTGGCGCAGTGAACAACCCCTTGGTTAGGGTCAGGCAGGTAGTCGGGGGTAACTGAAACTGCCTCTCCCTTTAGGCCTTCAACCTGAAGTATAGATATTCATTTAATTTGTAATTCATAAATCAAACAGTGCTCTAAAATCTCTAGCAAGTACAAACATTTCCATCAATCGACCTTGTTGTTTGGCAAAATGCTAAGGAATGATTCTTTCCTTTTGAATGCATCAGCACTGGATCCAAGGTGTCTTCCAACTTGGCAAGATCCCTTATATTCTGGGTTAGGGCGTACCTTATTAACCCAACTTGGTCAACCCTAAAGTTTATTGGATACTTTAGTTTCCGATTTTTAATTTTCCTTATTTAGAAGGATATCAAAGAATACATCCTTTTGCAAGATAACTTGCGTAAGGATCCACCATCCTTGTTGAGGGTATTTAACCTTTCTTATTGTGAATCAGTCGCAAGACTATTTGACTTCGTACTTGCTGCGCAAGTCCTACATCGTAATATACAATGAAATAATCCGTTTTAGTTTCTTTAGGCTGATGTTTGTCAGACCTAGGGTCTCTTTTTAAGAACCTCAGGGACAACCCTAGTTCTTTTACATTTACGAATTTATTGACCCTACAATCAGGGACGATAGTCAAGAGTTTAAGGTATAAACATTTCTTGGTCTTTAAATCGTTCCCAAGCCATATTTTGCAGCATAGGTATTTCTAAGTTTACATTAATTCGGTTATCTTTTAGAAGGTAATATTGAGATCACCTCGGCACGATTTGTTATCCCTGTGACAATTGATTTTTCAGTCCTAAACTTTAATGCTTTGAGGTTAGGTAAATTCAATTAATCTTCCTTTCTCCTTGCAAACGAAACTCATGCCAAATAACAATCTTTTCCTTGCTAAGATATGCAATTAGCAATGATAACTTCCTAGAAATCAAGCAACGTAAGAAACCTTTCATGAATTTCATCTTCTATGATGATTCGTTGCAAAAAGGAATAGGGGCTAATGGTGCAAGATGCAGTTTTTATACCTTCAAGACTTAACCGAAATATACTACTATAGTAGATAGATAATCTTGCTCGTAATTCGTTTCAATGCATGATGCTATTCGAAGGAACTATGTTTTATACATTATCATTTTTTGCATGTTCAATTAAACTAAACTCCTTCATTGTAAATAACTCAGAAAAACAATATATCTTATCCCTAGCAATTCATCTTTGCGTGATTGACTTAAAACATATAAAACCAAGAAGGAAAAACCTGGTTTTGGGGTGAGATATCCACATGGATACCGGGAGATGACCCTCCTGCAGCTACTCCTTGGACTTTCTTAGGTGGCATCGCAGTTCGAACGTGAATGCAGCTTTTACTTTTTCTTTCAAATTTCCACCATCTCTCTTTCAAGGCAAGGAGCCGTTTAAATGATTGACCACGAGAAGGGATAATAAGACCTTTAGGTTCTTAGCTTCTTCCGAGAGGGAAAGGTTTATAAAGCCTAAGAGAAAAAGGGTCTATAGGATATAATCACAGTGGAAAAGGTTATGTGTGAGTGTGGCTTCAGAAACATATATGAAGGCCCTTGGGAGATCTTTGGGCATGGGAGTGAAAGGACTTAGGGGTTTTTCAAACCCAAGGGAAAAATTTAAAAGATAATACAAGAGTTTATAGCACGGGGAAAAAGGCGTGTAAGGAAAAAGGGGACACGGGGTTTAGAAAGGGGCTTAGGGGGGTGTATTAAAAGGAATATGGGGGTGAAATATGGGCTCATAAGAAGGGAATTATAACTTTAAGTACGAGGAAGGGATTTGTGGGTTATGAGGCCAAGCATTGTGGGGGTTTAACGGCCCTCGAGAAGGGGTTAAGGCCTTAGGATCGGAACGGGGTGAAAGGATTTCTAAGGGGTGAAACCCGGGAGGGGGGGAAAGGGTAAGGGAAGGGTATAGGAAGGGGGGCTTGAGTTTTTAAAAAAAAAAACCGGGGTGAAAAAGGGTTCTAAGGTATAAGAAGGGGGGCTTGAGGAGCCCCCCCCTTAGAAGCTTCAAGAAGCTTCTTGAAGCTTCTGTGGGGTCGATCAGGATCCACGTGGGGGGGAAAGAATCTTGATGGCGACGACTGGGGGAAAATAGACAACAAGCAGCGGTGATGGCGTTCGTGGGGAAAAAGGATAGAGGCATCAGGCGGCCGACGGTGGCAGCATCAAGCAGCATCCTCCTCGGGATGGTCCTCCCTCCTATAGCTTGGCGATAACACCAACCCGGCCATAGCATCGTCCTCACGTCTCCCCCCTTCAGCTTGGCCCTCTCTCCATTTTATAGGGGGGAGGGAATCCTCCCCTCCTTGACGTGTCCCTATGCATGAAGATGGAGCCGAGCAAGCTCTAGCGAGGAGCTTGCTGGCTCCTCCATCCCCCCTCTCTCACTCTAGCTCGATACGCCGCCACACGAGAAGGTGATTTTTTAAAAAAAAATACATATATTTGATATATTACATTCTCTCCCCCTTAGAGGAATCGAGATGTCCTCATCTTGAGATAAACTGGGGATATTGATGGTTGAGAGTGTCTTCTTCTATCCAAGTGGCATCCTCTTCGGGATAATCTTTCCACTGGACGAGGCATTCTCTCAAGGTTCTGGATCTTAACTGTCTCTCCCTAACATCTAAGATCCTATCAGGCCTTAGCTGAAGGACTCCTTGGCTAGGCATTACAATTTGTTGGTCATCAAGTACATGGTTAGGGTTGGGTACATATTTTTTCAATAGGATGATATGCAATACATTGTGAACCTTTAGGTTCTCAGGGAATTGCAATCTATAAGCATTGGGTCCTAGGCATTTGAGGATTTTGTACGGCCCACAATACCTTGGACTTAGCTTCTTGCAATCTCCTAGGGATAGAGAACTCTTTTTAGGGCGTATGCGAATGAAGACCATGTCTCCTTCTTCGAAGACTCTTTCTTGACGCTTCAAATCCACGTATGCCTTCTGTCTATCCTTGGCCGCTTGTATGTCTTGTCTTATTGACTTTATTTGCTCATCCATGTCTTCCAACATCTGTCTTGACGCTTCAACCCTTAGGGTTGGATTAGAAAAGTTTAGGGAACTTCGACAATCATGACCATACAATGCTTGGAAAGGAGTCATCTGAATGCTCTGCTGGTAAGAAGCATTGTAGGCAAATTTTACCAATGTCAAGTATTGAATCCACCTTTTTGGCTCTCGATAGGAGTATGCTCTAAGAATATCCTCGATGACTTGATTTACTCGCTCTGTTTGGCCCCATCAGTTTGGGGATGGTAGGCGGTACTAAAACATAGTTGAGTCTCAATAGCTTCAAAGATAGCTCTCCAGAAGTGTGATGTGAAGAGAGAATCTCGATCACTAATGATTCTTCTGGGTAAACCATGTAGCTTGAATATCTCCTTGATAAACAATCTTGCAATGTCGGAGGCTTTATGGTCTGTCTTTACTGGAATCAGGTGTGAAACCTTGGTAAGCATGTCAACCACAACCATGATGGAGTTGTATCCTCCCTGGACTTGGGGTAAGCCTATCACAAAATCCATACTGATGAATTGCCATTTCATTTGGGGAATGTCAAGTGGTTGCAGTTTCCCTGGCATCATGACATGTTCGGCTTTGATACATTGGCAAGACAAACACTCAGTGACATATTTGAGAACGTCACCTTTGAGCCTCTCCCAATGGTAGCTCTTCCTAACTGCGTTAAGAGTCTTAGCATAGCCACGATGTCCTGCGAAAGGGGAATCATGAGCTTCCCACATTATCTTCTGCTTAAGTGACTGGCTTGCTAGTATACACAGCCTTGTTCTGTAGTAGACAAGTCCATTATCAATGGAAAATTCCTAATACTTAGCTTGCAGCTTTTGATTCTGCTCCTTGGTAGAGATTTCCTTTAGCATAGTTTGGTAGGCCAAATCATGGCATGCTTCCTCTCTAGCTAACTCAAGTATAGGGTTGTTTGGCATAGATACTTTTGTAGCTAGAGATCTGGCCGTTGATGGATTCTACAAGATTAGGGAATTTAGGAATGCCTTGTGACTAAGTGCATCGGCAACTACATTCTCTTTCCCTAGTCGGTACTTGATTTCAAAGTCATATTCCTCCAATACTTCAATCCACCGACGTTGCCTCATGTTGAGCTCCTCCTGGGTAAATATCCATTTGAGACTCTTATGATCAGTTACTAGAGTAAACTTGTTACCCAACAAGTAGTGTCTCTAAAGCTTTAGAGCATGGATGACAGCTAGCAATTCCAGATCATGCGTAGCATAATTCTTTTCATGGCTCTTCAATTTCCTTGAAGAGTATGCTACTAGATGACCTTCCTACATAAGTACACACCCCAAGGCAAGAATGCTAGCATCAGTTACTACCTCGAACTCCTTATTGAGATCTGGAAGTTTTAAAATAGGTGCTGATACCAAACTTTTCTTTAATCTGTCGAAGCTATTTTGTTCGGAAGTTGACCATGTAATGGAAGTCTGCTTCTTTAGTAAATCCATCAGAGGTGCTGCAATCAAAGCATAGTTTTTTATGAAGACTCTATACCATCCTGTCAATCCAAGAAAGCTGCATATTTCTTTGACAAATACTGGTGTTGGCCATTCAAGCACATCTCTGACCTTGGCTGGGTCTACTGATATTCCTTCTGATGATACTATGAATCCCACATATTCAATCTGACGCTTGAAGAATGCACACTTTTTCATTTTTGCATATAGCTTATGTGACCTCATTGTCTCAAGGACAATCCAAAGTTGAGGTTCATGATCTTCTTCCTGTTTAGAATAGACTAAAGTGTGATCGAAGAAGACAAGCACGAAATCATCAAGATATGGCCTAAAAATATCCTGCATTAATCTATTGAAGGTAGCAGGTGCATTCGTAAGCCCAAATGACATAACCAGGAACTCAAAGTGCCCATATCTTGTATTGAAGGCCGTCTTTGGGATATCTTATTCCTTGATCCTTATCTGATAGTAACCTGACCTGAGATCAATCTTGGAAAAGATCTTTACACCCTGAAGACGATCAAGAAGCTCATCTATTCTAGGAATAGGATACTTGTTCTTGACTGTTGATTGATTCAACCCTTAATAATCAATACATAGTCGAAGTGTCCCATCTTTCTTTTTCTGGAATAGTACCGGAGCTCCCCACGGTGAATTGCTAGGCCGGATGTAGCCCTGATCTAACAGTTGCTTGAAATGTTTTTTCAACTTTATTGCTTCTGGTATGGACATTCTATAAGGTCTCTTTGCAATTGGTGCAGCTCCATGCACTAACCTAATCTCATGATCCACTTCTCTTTGAGGCGGAAGTTCGGTCAACTCTTTAGGGAATACGTCCGCGTATTTCTTTAGCCAAGAAGGCCCTTCATGAGACTCTTGCTTTTGATCTAACTTGTTGAGTTTGATCAAGTAAACGTGTAAACCTTTTCTGACTCCTTTTATGATCCGAGATACTTTGGCCAATTGGATTCTTGGCACTCCAGTCTCACCTTGAGTTGTGACAAATTCCCTTTCAGAGTTTCGAAAGGAAACTTGGCCCTTTCCACAGTGAATGTGGGCTTCGTTGGGCCTAAGCCAATCCATTCCCAGTAGACACTCATGGATACCTAAATTCATGACTCTGAATTTAACCGAAGTCTTCTTTCCTCCTAGAAAGATTTCCACCTTGGCAGTTTTCCTGGTACAAGTTACCTCACGACCATTTGTCAATTCCACAAGCAGGGTAGGTGCTTCTATTGTTGCTATTCCTAATATTTTTGCACATGCTGGTGAGATAAAGGAATGTGTACTGCCATAATCAATCAAGGTCTTGAAACCTTTACCTTGATAGTCCGACGGAGTCTGAATCACCGAGAATTGGCAATTTGGCCCTTTCTTGTGTAAAGCGGCATGGACTGTCACTCTTTCGAATTCTGCTTCCATGGTCGGATCTTCTTCTTCCCCTCCTTCGCACATTTGCCTATTGGCAATGCAGGCGGTTCTTCCTCTTCCCTAGGTAGCGGCTCCTTGACCACGGCCTATTCCTTGAAAAGGCGCTTGGGGATGTCCTCCACCAAGCTTGGGACATTGCCTCTTGAAGTGACTGGGTTCGTTGCAGTGGAAACAACGGAGGTTTCGGCCATTACCTTGAGTAGGAACAAAGTTGTTGATGTTATTCATCCTTGCTTTCTTTCTTTGTCCTTGATTATAACCTTGAACGCTCTTCATTTGAGGTCTGAATGCTCCTCTGTTCGGGTCACTATAAGACCAAGTTTTGTTACCCCTTGGTCTAGCTTGCACCTCCTGAATTATAGGCGCCGCTCAAATGAGTGCATCCTGAAGATCTGATGGACGCATAGAATCGAGACGGGTATTTACTGGTGGATTTAAGCCCGCACAAAATTTGGACACCTGTTGTGTCATGTCCATTTGTCGCGCATACTTTAAAAGTGAAACGAATTTAAAGTAGTATGCGTCAAGAGTGAGTCCTAGCTGTTTTAGCTCGTAGAACTCGTTCATTTTCTGGGTGCGATATGCAGGTGGTAAGTATCTTCCCTGCACGGCTTTCTTCAGCTTCTCCCAGGTAACGGATCCCTCTGCAATCCCTTAATCCCTGTACCATTGCTTCCACCAAAGTCTGGCTTCGCCGGTGAGTTTTAATTTGGCGAGCATAGCCTGATTGGTGGGTGCAGTACCAGCTGCTTCAAAGTAATCCTCCATGGATTCAATCCAAATTTCAGCATCAGCTTGGACGAATCTACCTCTCCCGTCAAACTTGGGTGGCTTAATGTGCTTGAGAAGGAACTTCTTCTCTTGGATCACAGCAGTACTTGATGTAGAAGGCGAATTTGGAACCTGTACCTGGGGTTGTGCTTGAATAAAGGTTTTCTTAACGTTATTATACGATAATCAACATTAGCTTATATTATATTTTTAATTCAGCTATCTCGTAAACAATGTAACTGCTTAACTTTTTATCAACTCTTCTGCACCGCCATACATTGATAAAAAGAAGTCTTTATTTGTATTTATATGGGCATAGCCTCTTTGAATACAACGTTTCATGCGATGATAAGCCTATTTTTACATTTAGTTTGGGGAGAACAACGTTGTATTGCATTTATCTACAAGAACTGTATAATAGTAGGGTTTTGAGTCATGGATCTTCAGGAATGGATAAGTCATTGGAAGCTCAGGATATCCTTTCCATTGGAATCCATACTTCTCATGGCGGCCCAACACTTTAATCCTGTCGGCAGGGATTACACGAGTTACTTCCTCATATACATATGAGTTTATCTCAACCCTTCGACCACGAATATGTAAAGTCAAATTTACGTGAGCTTCCACAAAAACGAACAGCTTCACGATTTTCAGGTCTTCCAACCACTTGATCCTCTTTAGGTTGGTCTGTAGATAAGCAAACCGGTGGGCGGCTATATAATAGATTGCTGAAGCACCCATCCATCTTCCTTCCATGTATAAAGGTGATGGGTTATAAATCTACTCCAAGATGTTCATCATCCCTATTCTTTGTCTATAAAGCGGACAATGCATTGCAGTTATAAACATGATCCAAAATACCAAAAACATGTTCAACGCTTCACACTTCTGCAAGACAGTATTGAAGGTAAGAAAATGTTTGGACAACAACAATTTTTTTACTTCATTTTATTGAGATTTTATAAAAACAATTCCGTTATTGGTCAGCTCTGATACCAACTGTAACGTGTCCACTAGCATCATCTAGGACACGTCTTAGTAGTCTGTCAGGAAGGATGTCTAGAAAGCTTCGCCCGGCACTCCCATGGAATGTTATGGGATTTGCGATCTAGGGCTTCCCGCGTCTGCCACGTAGCAGAAGTATTCTGCCCGTTCCCACTTAGGATCGACCGGAATTAGGGTTTTCTTGATTGGTCATTACCTAACAGCAACTAGCGTCGAACCCAAGCAAACTACTTTACGCACAAACACCAGGTCCGAAGTGGATTCACGCTGCACTTGGTTCAACGAGAATGGGAAAAGAGAGGGATGCAAAGCTCAACCTCTCTGCCATAAGGCATAGTCCCATTCCATTCCCCTTAAACAGCGTAAATCGGTTAAGACATCACTCTAGGTCAAGGCTTTTGTTGTTCGTGTCCTTTGACGATCATCCCACTGTTCTTTGAGAAAAGTTCCTGGCTAACCGAGACCACCCAACCATAGCACGGACCCATGGCCCATCTTTCGCACTTTCCTCGGTTTGTTTTAGTTATGTAATTATCTAACACATTAATTTGACATGTAACAATCAGCTTCTTTAATTAATCCGTTAAGCACTGGTTCCTTCACGTAATCTTATCACGTGACATAGAAAAACAATATCAAACAAGTTCTTTATTAACATATCCTCATTTTTTTCTTTGAAATACAAGGAGTTTCCGCCCGTAGGCTTGTCCATAATCCGCCCGAAGGCTATCCAGTAATCCACAGGGATCACTATTCCAAGCTTCCGCCCGTAAACTAGTATGCGGGCCTCGAGATCCAATCCCGAGTCACGTTAGCCTCTTGTGCAGGACCTAGAAGGCGAGGGATTTACGGACAGAGCCCCCCTTGGCACCCAAGCGTCCTCCTGCTCCAAGTAGAGCTCAACGGAGAGACCTCTCGCAGCGGGTTCGGTCCACGTTCCTGGCGCGGTCAACAACCCCTTTGGTTAGGGTCAGGCAGGCAGTCGGGGGTAACTGAAACTGCCTCTCCCTTCAGGCCTTTAGCTTGAAGTATAGGTATTCATTTAATTTGTAATTCATAAATCAAACAATGCTCTAAAATCCCTAGCAAGCACAAACATTTCCATTAATCGACCTTGTTGTTTGGCAAACTGCTAAGGAATGATTCTTTTCTTTCGAATGCATCAGCACTCGTTCCAAGGTGTCTTGCAACTTGGCAAGATCCCTTATATTCTGGGTTAGGGCGTACCTTATTAACCCAACTTGGTCAACCCTAAAGTTCATTGGATACTTTAGTTTCCGGTTTTTAATTTTTCTTATTTAGAAGGATATCAAAGAATACATCCTTTTGCAAGATAACTTGCATAAGGATCCGCCATCCTTGTTGAGGGTATTTAACCTTTCTTCTTGTGAATCAGTCGCAAGACTATATGACTTCGTACTTGCTGCGCAAGTCCTGCATCGTAATATACGATGAAATAATCCATTTTAGTTTCTTTAGACCTAGGGTCTCTTTTTAAGAACCTCAGGGACAACCCTAGTTCTTTTACATTTACGAATTTATTGACCCTACAATCAGGGAAGATATTCAAGTGTTTAAGGTATAAACGTTTCTTGGTCTTTAAATCGTTCCCAAGGCATATTTCACAGCATAGGTATTTCTAAGTTTATATTAATTCGGTTATCTTTTAGAATGTAATATTGAGATCACCTCGGCACGATTTGTTATCCTTGTGACAATTGATTTTTCAGTCCGAAACTTTAATGCTTTGAGGTTAGGTAAATTCAATTAATCTTCCTTTTTCCTTGCAAACGAAACTCATGCCAAATAACAATCTTTTCCTTGCTAAGATATGCAATTAGCAATTATAACTTCCTAGAATTCAAGCAAAGTAAGAAACCTTTCATGAATTTCATCTTCTACGATGATTCGTTGCAAAAAGGAATGGGGCTAATGGTGCAAGATGCAATTTTTATACCTTCAAGACTTAACCGAAATATACTACTATAGTAGATAGATAATCTTGCTCGTAATTCGTTTCAATGCATGATGCTATTTGAAGGAACTATGTTTTATACATTATCATTTTTTGCATGTTCAATTAAACTAAACTCCTTCATCGTAAATAACTTGGAAAAACAATATATCTTATCTCTAGCAATTCATCTTTGCGTGATTGACTTAAAACTGATATAAAACCAAGAAGGAAAAACCTGGTTTTGGGGTGAGATATCCACATGGGTACCGGGAGATGACCCTGTTAGATATGATTAATGCCCCACCCTCATTAGGTTCTACCAATGATCCATGGTGCTCAAAGTTGTAAGGCCCCCATTATGAGGAGAGGCCAAGTGTGAGCCCGGACATTGGTGGAGTCCTGACTTATATATCAGATGAGGTCTATGTGAGCGGATGGCAAAAAGGTGACCATTGTGGGTCTAATCTTTGGGCTAGACGGAGAGGTTAAGTTGGTAGCAACTCGAGGCACATTGGATTGAGTTGCGGTGTAAGGGAGTTAAAAGGGGCCCCTATTGTGGGGTCTGGGGGCCACGAAAGCGGCCCCTGGCTGGGGAATCCCAGGGGGGCCAGCGGCCCCCCTAGCGGGGGTTCGGGGGCAGTGCCCCCGGCCCGATGGTAAACGGAATATTCCCTGGAATATTCCCTGGCCGACTAGTGGAGGCTCATATGGTAGGTCGGCCGACCTAACGACCTTCGCGGGCTATAAAAGCTAAACCCCTTCGCAGCCATCTCTCACTCATCTTTCACCCAGTCAGAGTTGTTGTTCCAGCTAGCCTTAAGCTCTTCACCTATCTTCTGTCTAGATCGCCATCTAAGCTTCACACAGTGGAAGCGCACGGGTGGACAGAGCCATCTTTGTATCAGTTGTTTGAAGTTAAAGAATTTATTGATTCTCCTCTTATCTGTTGTGTACTCTCTATCTCTTTCTCAGATTCTGTTCGCTGCGCCGTGTAATATTTTACAAACCCTCCCGCAGCTACTCCTTGGACTTTCTTAGGCGGCATCGCAGTTTGAACGTGAAGGCAGCTTTTACTTTTTCTTTCGGATTTCCACCGTCTCTCTTTCGAGGCAAGGAGCCGTTTAAATGATTGACCACGAGAAGGGATAATAAGACCTTTAGGTTCTTAGCTTCTTTGGAGAGGGAAAGGTTTATAAAGCCTAAGAGAAAAAGGGTCTATAGAATATAATCACGGTGAAAAAGGTTATGTGTGAGTGTGGCTTCACAAACATATATGAAGGCGTTTGGGAGATCTTTCGGCACAGGAGTGAAAGGACTTAGGGGTTTTTCAAACCCAAGGGAAAATTTTAAAAGATAACACAAGGGTTTATAGCACGGGGAAAAAGGCGTGTAAGTAAAAAGGGAACACAGGGTTTAGAAAGGGGCTTAGGGGGGATGTGTTAAAAGGAATATGGGGGTGAAATACGGGCTCACAAGAAGGGACTTATAACTTTAAGTACGAGGAAGGGATTTGTGGGTTATGAGGCCAAGGGTTGTGGGGGTTTAACGGCCCTCGGGAAGGGGTTAAGGCCTTACGACCGGGACGGGGTGAAAGGATTTCTAAGGGTTAAAACCCGGGAGGGAGGGAAAAGGTAAGGGAAAGGGGGCTTGAGTTTTTTTTTTTTTTTTTACCGGGGTGAAAAAGGGTTCTAAGGTATAGGAAAGGGGGCTTGAGGAGCTGCCCCCCCTTAGAAGCTTCAAGAAGCTTCTTGAAGCTTTTGTGGGGGTCGATCAAGATCCACGTGGGGGGGAAGAATCTTGACGGAGACGACTGGGGGAAATAGACTGCAGGCGGCGGTGATGGCATTCGTGGGGAAAGAGGATAGAGGCGGCAAGCGGCCGGCGGCGGCAGCATCAGGGGCGTCCTCCTCGTGATAGTCCTCCCTCCTACAGCTTGGCGACAACACCAGCCCGGCCATAGCTTCGTCCTCACGTCTCCCCCCTTCAGCTCGGCCCTCTCTCCATTTTATAGGGGGGGAGGGAATCCTCCCCTCCTCGACGTGTCCCTATGCATGAAGATGGAGCCGAGCAAGCTCCAGCGAGGAGCTTGCTGGCTCCTCTATCCCCCCTCTCCTGCAGCTCCAGCTCGATACGCCGCCGCGTGAGAAGGCAATTTTTTTTTTTTAATACATATATTTGATATATTACACCAGTTGAGGGTTCTAGAATTGATCCATCGGTCTCTGATTCCTCCGTGGTAGTACTGTCCTGCGAGCTTATAATATTTGGATTGATAAGCAGTGGGGATGAAGGATAGAAGGGAGCTGCAGTCTCCTCCGCATTTGTCAGTAAATCAACTTGATTAATGTCATCATTAATAGAGAATGCGCATGTAGGCCAAGCAGGACAACTCGATCCTAATGGCCCTTTATCTTCTTCATCCTCGTCTTGATTAATGCCTCCAGTAATAGAAAATGCGCATGTAGGCCCAATCAGGACAACCCAATTCTAAGACGATGTAATCATCAGCATCCTCATGGTCCTGTACTGGTTTAACGATAGCAATTCGTCATTACACTAGTTGTAATGATGCCATGTCTCGTCATCAACAAGCCAAGCCGTCGTATTTTGCAGCCTGCCACACAGAAATATACGCCACCATCATTGCTAGCGATCTGAATATGTCGTCATATTGTGTGTCAAATCGATATTATCAAGCAAAATAAAGGATATGGTGAAGCCAATCTAGTCCTTTATGCAAGCCCTTCAAAGGCCGTGATAATAAAAGACAATCGATAGCACTCTGCCCACTACAAGTACTGAAACTTTTCTCCATTCCCACATCAATGCATCTTAGTATGATCTGTGGAAAAGATTAACTTATTTTAGTCCCTTTATACATCTGCCTCTATTTTCAACATGCATGTTCCAAGAGTGTGGCAATCTTTGTTAGCATCAATGATTCCATGCCTTGGAAGCAACTTTCATGGAAATTTCGCACGACCTAATAAATTTTTAGAGTGTTTCAAGTCTTAGCTTTGACAAAATCGGTAGTTGAGCCTGCTTCCCTTTGACTTTCAAATATGTTTTGAGATATCTTGTAAGTATGGAATATTGGAAATGCTTTTATAGCGCTTCCTTCAATACCATATTGGGGAATATGGGAATTCCCCATAAGTTTGGGACATGTGGTAAAATCTTTGGATTTGTCATAACTTGAACACTATAATTTCAAATCGAGCGCTCTATAACTCAATAGATTCCATTTTTCAAGTGCCCTCCAATGATAGGTCACATCATATGGTTTTGAGAAACTTAAGGGCATGTTATCTCGGTGCCACTTTTTTAGTATTCAAAAAATAAAAATTGGGAGATTTCCAAACTCACTAATATTGTGTTATTCGGGTTCCTTTCATGTTCTGGTAAGACTCTAAGACATTGGCAAAAGACCATCTCTTATTCAAATGAATTCCCCCTTGACCTCCCTTCTTAGAATCGTATCAAATTCCATCATATTTTTTATTTTTCAACAAAGCTTGTAACTTGAGAGCCCAAATACCTCTTCATATGAACCTATTTTTCATGAAATGTGCCCTAGCAAGAAAATATGTTTTAAAATAGAACTTCATGCCCATTCATACATGATTTTGAGAGGATATATAAATTGGAATCCATGCTACGCATCCAATCAAACAATGTCCACACAAAAATTATGAATGCACTGAAGAAAATGTGCCTAGCCTATCTACATGTGCTCGTGCGTCATGCAAAATGCAAACAAAAAAGTCACACACAACAGAAAACAAATTCCTAATGATGCTAACTAATGAGATCAAATTCCTGATGAAAAAAATCCGTCCTCAGGTGGTTAGCAGTGATGGATGTGTAACGTCACGACGACGAAATATGGGCGAGAATAAAGCAACCCAAAATAGACAAAAAAGAGAGAGATGAAATCGGTCCAAGAATAAATCAACCCAACATAGACAAGAAATATGAACAACACTCAAAACATGATCGCTTTACTTTTGGCCAAGAATAGATTATGATCTAGCTACTTTTGGAAAAACGTAGAAATACAAGAGTGAGTAATCATGACGAAACCTGTGTCGTAGAAGTCTGCATAAAAAGTTATTGTCCTATTTGTTTTCCTCTTTCAAGTCCAATTTACCTAAACTGATATTACTTTGGACATAGAACTTCAAATTAAGCATGGATTTGCTAGGAAGAAATCTTATGAGTCATAGCACATCATAGAAAACTTTTAGGGTCTCCAAGCAATACATATCTACAATTCAATATATCTGTAATCTAAATGATGATCAAATGAACTTCTTCTATGCTTAAAATTCATAACATAATATGCTCATAACATACACAATAGATCAAATTTAAGTACAAAAAGAACACAAATCAAGAATAGAAGAGATACTACATAGATATACTTCCTAATTGTCTTCTTCAAGGAATTGGTTATAGTGGATTGTGATAGTTGTGATATCATTTGAGATGTAAAGAAAGAAGATGTGTTGAGAGAGAGAGAGAGAGAGAGAGAGAGAGAGAGAGAGAGAGAGAGAGAGAAGAGACACACCATATACACTCCCAGAGACTACTTCATATTGATCAAAGTCTACATATATATAGGTGAGACATAGTCTACATAGGGTGAGCTATATATAGCTCTAAAAGATTGCACCCTTTGGGGATCTTCGATAGTGAGGGAGGGTCACCTCTCTTTTATCACCTTCCCCAAAAACCATCTTTTTCCTTAGTGGGAATCTTAGTATGGTAGTGGCATGCTACTCTAATCAATCAACATGATATGCATTTCTTGAAAGAATCATTCATCTCATTCCATGCAAAGCAATTGAAAGTAGTTGGAATCTACAAGATGAGTACGGAAAGGGTCTTACCATGTAGTAACTTACAACTAGACTTACTCTTTACAATGGATTTTTATATATTTTTATCATGGATCAAACCAACATCAACAAAACATTAGATTAGAGTACTGAGTCCAAACAACAATTCACTCTTGAATAAGATGTTTAACGCAATGCCCTGATGTTAAACAAGGCTTGTAATTCATTGTTTTCATTAAGAGAGTAATGCAATCAGTGAATGGATTGATTCTATCAATAAAGGGATGAAATTTGATGGATAATTTTCAACTATTTAATCTCTCATTTTAGTGGATAAAGCTTAGCGAATGGATGGGTGAGAGAGATCAATAATTGATTGAAAGTACCTATTGCATTATTTAAACAAGACTTGAACACTCCTCGATGATTAAATATGATTCTAGTTACTCAATGTTGATAAAATAGCCTTCAATCCTTGCTCCTTGAACTCCTACATAATCTTGAAGCATCAAAGACTTAATATTGAAGCTTAATCTTGGTTGTCCCAAATATCGGCATAAGCTTAAACTCCATAGCTCAATAATGCTCCATTTGTACCCATATTTCTCCAATATTGGCAATGAAAAATCAAACCATGGAAATTTCTTTGAATGAAGAGGCTTCAGCTCTCATTGAGCTTTAGAAACCAAGAATCTCATGCTGAAAGAAGAATCCCCAAACTTCTCCTCCATGGAAGCTTCAAAGAGTCAAGAGAGCTCAGATGCTTTAAATCTTTGATAAATCTTGATGGATACTTGCTACAGATAAGCTCCAAAGATAGAATGGACTAAGAGCCCTTTGAAAGTAAGAAGCTTTATTAAAGCTTTGATGGCTGCCCATGGACTAGACATGTTTGGTTTTGGGGAGGAAGAAGAATGTTGAAACGATGCAAGAGAAGGCTTGAAGTTGAAGATTCCAAGCCCTATTAACCTTCAATGATCATCACAATTGATTGTAGCCATAGAAGGAGCAAACATGAGCCTCCATGAGTATCAAGAAATCAACATAACTTTTAGGCTATCTTGAATGGCACGTGGATATTTTCTCCACTCGAGAATGGTAATGGTTGGACCCAATTAATCTTCATGTGGTAGAAGTAAGATATCATGGTTGTTGAGGCTTTACAACCCTTGGAGAAGAGAAATATGGAAGAAATCCTCCATGGAAGCTTCAAGTAATCTTGGAAGAAGAAGAAGAAAGTTGTACTTGATATTTTGGTTTTTTTAAAGTCAGTTACCTCTTCTTTCTCCAAGTTACCTCCAAAATAGCCTATAATTAATGGACCTACTATTTTGGCCCAAGTTGCATGATGACTTTTCTCTCAACCATCTTCAAATACAAGTACAAAAAATTGTTGCAACATGGAGTTAGTGAAGATATTTAGAGGCTTCAAGCAAAGGTTTAGCAAGAAAAGGCATTCTATCCAAGGATATTGTTATGGTGGTTTTGAAAATTGGCTTGTATTGTTGGTATTTGTTGGGTTTAGGGTACTTCTTGGTAAATGTCATTTGGTACTAAGTGGGTTGTTGTAGCACTAGTTTATTGGCAATTTTGGTCCTTCTAAGGATTTGGTAGTGTAGAGAGTTTTGGTATGGAGGAAGATTTTGGCTTTTCTTATAGTCTTGGTACTTTTGATAGTGTTGCTAACTTTCATCATTTAGGTTCTTCTAATTGTTTTGGTTGTATTTATATTTTTACATCCTTGTTTATTCTCAAAGTGTTGGTGGCTTTGGTTGTTATGGTAGTCCCATTAGTTATGAAAGTCCTCACGGTTGTGGTAGTTTTGATACTTTTGATACATTTATATTACTTTTGATGGTTTTAGTAGTTTTGCTTGTATTGGCTAGAGTACTTCTTCTTTTTTGGTAGTTATACTGATTTTTTTGTTACTATTTGGCTCTTCCCAATGTTTTAGAACTCTTTGTGTTATTTTATATTTTGATACTCGTTGGTAGTTTTTAATACTCTTCGTTATTTTTTGTACTCCTTGATTTTATTTAGTTCTTTTGGTATTGTTTTGAAATTGTTTGTGCTACTTGATATTTTTAGTACTCCCTTTGGTACTCTCCAACACTCTTTGTTGGTATTTAGTGCTCTTTGATATTTTTTGGTGCTTTTGGTATTGTTTTGGAATTCCTTTTGCTAGGTTCTTTTGGCACTAATTGGTACTTCTTCAATTATGGTATTTATTGATGTTGCTTCCACTTCATTTGTATTGATTGGTAGGTATGAAACTTTGAGTGCTCCTCGTACTATTGATTAAATCTTTGCACTGCCAATTGGATGTTTGATTTAGGGTATTTATTTAACACTAATTGATCCTATTTGAATCCCTTTGGTACTATTGGGTACTTTTTGACACTTATTATTGCTTCTTCTACTTTGATGCACTATGAGTTGGATGTTTGGTTTATGTATTTATTTAATACTAATTGGTCCTATTTGAATCTCTTTGGTACTATTGGATACTTATTATTGCTTCTTTCACTTTGTTCAATTGAGGTTAGGGTACTTTTGGTACTTTGGATACTATCTTCTATTATTTGGTCTATGGTACTTTTGATACTTTCTGGTATTTGAAGGTTTTTTGGTACTTTTGGAACTACTTAGCTTATGGTGTTTGCTACTACTTCTTATGGTACTATCTAACTAGAAAGTGTGAAACTTGAGATATTAGGGATTTACATGTATATTAATCCTTTGATTCCTTTTATGAAAGACTATGAAAAGTTTAAGACTAAGTGAATAGAAGACTAGCTCTAGTTTAATTTTCTTTAAAAACTCATTGTAAATGTGAAGAATGGAACAATGTTCACCTTGTTGCCATGGCCTCATATTGTGAATTCTAAGAATATCAACAAAGCTTGTGTTTCTTTTCTATGTGAGGATGCACTACAAGATATAGACCTTATAGCGACGTTTAAAGCGACGAAAATACAAACAGCAAAATTTGCCCCTGTCGTCGCAAAAAGCGTCGTTATTGACGACGCCATAGAATCGTCGCTATCACCGTCGCTATATGCATCGCTATATGCGTCGCAAATAGACGGTTGCAGAATATTTGCGACGTTGATAGCGACGACAATAGCGACGACAGTAAATTTGCGACGCAAATAGCGACGGTAACAGAGAAAAAAAAAATTTGTGGCAGGGCAGCAAGCTGCCCTGCCACATATAGCACTGTGTGTTGTATGAGAGCCATACAAAATAGTTTCTGCACTGCTGCATACAAAGCGTTTGCAAACAAAAAGAATGTATATTGAAATCATAAAACTGATGGATGAAATAAATACATGATATCGCATAAAATGCGATTGGTACAATCATAAAACAATATCACTAATACATAGAAAATGTCTACATAGATCGGGCGACTAAAAACTAAAGGTATGTGAGCTCTAAGGATCCAAGGGCGAGCTACAAATCGTCGTCCCCCGAAAGCTCTTCCCGCTGTAAAGGAGCATCAAACGGATTCTGCAGAAAAAGAAACAACATATCAATCCACCATACAATAATGCATTCAAATATCTCATGGTAACTACGGACAAGAAAGATGAGTGACTTACTGGGCCGCCGCGTCTATACAATCGGTCGATCAATGATCTGAGACCGTGCCTCTTCGCATATCGAGTCTCAAGGCCTTGTGGATCGCAATTTGTAATGGAGTGCTGCAAAGAAAAAAAAATGCTAACTGTTAGAAACATGATTGTCAGTACAAAGAATATCTCAAAAAAACAAATAAGCAAAACAAAAGAGAAACTTACAAAGTCCTCCAAATATGTCCTGTGGCCGCCACTCCCAAGATGATGTACTGATCCGGCCTCGATTCGTGCCCTCGCTGCCTCCCGCTACTGACTCCAACGTCCTGGCGAATTTGTACCCTCCTCCCTCAGTTGGTGCCAGTCGTCTGCATCTAACCACTCGGGCTTTGGAGCCCCACTCTTGATTGCCTTGCGTGCGTCGGATCGTCTATGTGACATGTATGCACGCATGCAATCTATCATCCAGCCCGTAGAGAATCTATCCACTGCGGCTGTCACCGGGAACTCCTCGTGCAAGGATGCTACTATGTACTCCTTGCTCCCCTCCAGTATGTTCCTCCAATGATCCAGGACATTGTGCCGAAAAACTTGTTGGCACAACTTCCTCATGCGAGCCATCACCCTCCTCCCCTCATCATTCATGATGATGGCTCCTGACCTGCCATCCACTAGGTATCCATAATCCCTAGGAGTGTGCCTTGTATGGGCCCTCTCCCATCTCCGTCCATGCTCCTGGGCATATCCAGGAGACCCCTGAACATCCGGTGTGCCGATGGGGGTACCCTCTCCCGGAGTGCCACTCAAAGGGGTGCCACCAGAGAGTGTGCCACCAAAAGGAGTGCCACCAGAGGGGGTGCTACCAAAAGGAGTGCCACCAAAAGGTGTGACATCTGCCGACGGCTGCGCAAAAGCCAGAGTAACTAGAGTGGACGTCCCCACAGGTGTGACAAATCCTGGAGGTGACCGAGCTCCAGCTGAACGACGAGACGGAGACACCGCGTTCGTGTCTCCACAGCAGCACCCCCTGATCCTCCTACAGTCACAGTCCCTCCCTCTGGCCCAAGTCGCGAGCATCGAGATCGTCTGCTCGAAGCTGAAGCATCTGATCGCGCTGAAGTTGATCTAGCAGAGCGCCTTGATGAAGAACGAGACAGCTCCTGATTTGCTATCTCTCTGAATCTCGCGAGCTGATCTGGAGACATACGTGCCATCATCTCCTGAAACTCCTCATCGCTCATCCCTCGACTCATCCTGAAAATGTCGATACCTGCACAGATAAAAAATAATGTTAGAATAATCAATTTAAACTATACAAAGCATATTAATATAAATCATTTTTGAAAAATCCCTCTTAAAATGCATATCTTATCTACCTTTATGGAAGATCTAAACAACGAATTGAGTAATACAATTCTCCAAGAATGAAGTATTCTATGGTCCCATGTTAATCTCCTGACACAACTCTGCATACACTGGAAGGTCGATAGACATGTCACCACAAAAGAACGAGTCTGCCTCGTTCTCAAAAAATTCTACGACTTCTATATTTCCATCATTGTTAGCTTGAGAGTACAATGCATGAAAAATGCTAACTTCAAATTACCGTTTGCTGAAAGTCTGCAATCGCCTGATCAATGATCTCAGATTGAAACTCGCCAAATCGTCGTACGTGTTCTATAGACAATCGGCGTTTTCGTTTAATTGCCAACTTGCATTGAGAGCAAGGACATGGGACACGCTGATTAAGATACGACTCGCGGTCTTGAATAATAGGACCTTCTTCGTTTGCCATCTTATCTACATTATAGCAAACGAGGCTTAAATGGATAGCTTTATGGAGATGTACGTCAAGTTGCAAGTTGACCATAAACCTTGCATTGTATATAGTAGTCGAGAGATTTTCCGATGTTATATCTCGGCCTTGTATCATGCTCAACGATTTGTTTGTCACGGTAGATAATTTTTTGTTATATCTCGGCTTTGAGTATAAGTAATCCATTTTAAAATTAATGCGCGCCATCTATGAAATTTTATAACTATAGTAATAAAATTTATTTCAATCAATTCTACTCATAGTCATAAGACCTGAGAGAAATTATCCTGTACTCAATTTAAGGGTTTCTTCTTCTATAACAATAATTTTGGGTTCATTTTGATGAAGTACGTGGCCGTATGCAAAGCACATTGCATACCATTATCAATACGTATATTATCTTAAATTTCCTTCCCTTCCCTCTCCCTCTCTTTCTCTCCCTCTCCCTCTCTTCCTCTCTTTCTCTCACCCTCTCCCTCTCCCTCTCGTTCTCTTTCTCTCCCTCTCTCATTTCCTCCCTCCCCCTCCCTCTCCCTCTCCCTCCCCCTCCCTCTTTCTCCCTCTCCCTCTCCCTCGCTCCCTCTCCCTCCCCCTCCCTCTTTCTCTCCCTCTCTCATTTCCTTCCCCTCCCCCTCCCTCTCCCTCTCCCTCTCCCTCTCTTTCTCTTTTTCTCCCTCTCCCTCTCTATCTCTCTTTCTCTCTCATTTCCTAAACAAGCAAAAAATAAAGTGATTTAAACATCCTCCAAGCAAAAGGGAGAGGGAGAGATACAATGCACTCTCCCTCTCTTTCTCTTTCTATCCCTCTCTCATTTCCTTCCCCTTCCTCTCCCTCTCACTCTCTTTCTCTCTCATTTCCTCTCCTAAACAAGCAAAAAATAAAGTGATTCAAACATTAAACAAGCAAAAGGGAGAGGGAGGGAGAGAGAGAATGCACTCTCCCTCCTTCTCCCTCTCTTTCTCTTTCTCTCCCTCTCCTATTTCCTCCCCCTCCCTCTCCCTCTCCCTCTATTTCTCTTTCTCTTTCTTTCCCTCTCCCTCTCCCTCTCCCTCTCCCTCTCCCTCTCCCTCTCTTTCTCTCTTAGTCTCTCGTTTCCTCTCCTAAACAAGCAAAGAAGAAAGTAATTTAAACATTAAACAAGCAAAAGGGAGAGAGAGAGAGAGAATGCACTCTCCCTCTCTTTCTCTCCCTCTCCCTCTCTTTCTCTCCCTCTCTCTCCCTCTCCCTCTCCCTCTCCTTCTCTTTCATTTCCTCTCCTAAACAAACAAAAGAGAACGATTTAAACCTTCAACAAGTAAAAGAAAGAGAGAGGGAGACTCACCAATGAGATATGGCGAGCGTGGGCGGCTTCTCTTTGCAACGAGGGCTCCTCCTCTCCTTCGCGAACAACGACGGTGGCGGTGGCGGCGGCGGCGGCGGCAGCAAGTCTCTTCCTCCTCTTCTCTCACAAAGCCTTGGCTCTCTCCCTCACTCTCTCCCTCGCTCTCGCTCTCAAAAGGCAAAGAAAAGAAAATGAAAACGGCGCTCTGGTTTCGGCCGCACTTTTTTTCCCTGCGGCATCGCAATTGGCGTTGCTATATGCGTCGCAAATGCGACGCAAATAGCGACGCATATAGCGACGCCAATTGTGACGCCAATAGAGACGCCTATAGTGACGCTGATATCCGCCGTCGCTAATCGGCGTCGCTATTGCCCCATTCCCTTGTAGTGATGTAGCTAGAAAAAGTGTTGTTGAGGCTATCAAATAGAAGGTGTTCACAAGAATCCTACTAAGTTAGTTGCCAATACTATGTGTGGGTAGTTTTATGCTTAAAAGGATTTAGAAGATATCGTGCAAATCTTGGGTTCTAGTACTATGGATGGGAAAGGGATTGAGCCAGGGCTAGAGGATATGGACAATGTGGTAGATACCTCAAACATTTGTAGTCTTCCAGGACAAGCCATAGTGCTTAGAAGGAGATGTTAAGATTGATATGCAAGATAGCACATGACACAAAAAATATGTGGGAGAAACAATCCGTGAGACATAGAGTTAGATCAAAATTTGCCAGTGCACAATAGAAAGATAAGGCTAAAAAAGCCATTGCTGATGATAAGGATGATGAGGCTAATGTTGTTGATTCCAAGGTTGCTAGTGGAAAGGCTATTGCTACGAAGGCTACCTATGTGTTTACTACTGATGCAAAGCCTAGCGATGCCAAGGCTCATGATACAAAGGTGGCTAATGATGAGAAGGGGGAGTATAAAAAGAGTATACAAAGAACATGAATGAAGGGGAGAATGATGTAAAGCATAGATGTAGAAAGAAGGCTAGCAAAGGGAGGAGATGAGCCCAGTCAATTTAGTATTGTTTTGTATCATTTGGATATTGCTAATTACCAACCTTGGTATTGTGATGTTTCTATACTTCAAATGGAACTGTGTACTACTATTTGAAACATTGTTTTATATGTGTCTTTCTCTTCTCACTTGGACTTTACGTATTGTAGTAAGGCAGCCTTGGTGGCTAAATGAGAGACTCTTAGACACACCACTCTTCTAGGATATGCAGGCTAGTTTTGAGTGGCTTAAATTACTTTGTGTAAGGTGCCCACCTCTCTGCCGGTAGGGAATAGTCCCATTCGGGTCCCCTAAAATGATATTAATCAGGGTTTCAACTTACAAGTTCTAAGGTCCTTGTCTAACTAACGTTCGCATCAAATAAATTCTATAGAGGAAAGCTGTCGGCTAACCGACACCACCCTGTCGTAGGATGGACCCGATGGTCACATCCACCATGCTTCCCTCGGGGGTTGTTTTAGTTATCCAATTACCTACCACATTATCTTTGACACATAAAAGTAGCTTTCTTAATTAACCCGTTAATCATAGGTTCCTTTATGTAATTTAGAGCACTGACATGAAGACAAGATAAAACAAGATCAAACACTTCCTTAACTTATCTTCAGGTTAATGTTTGTCTCTCGCCCATACAGGAGAATTAAGTATTCTTTTTTGCCTCTGCAAAAAAATCCTTCCATCTCCCGGCAATAAAACCGGAAGGTTTATCCTACCAAGATTTTGCCTTGTAACTAGTATCAAGGCCTCGAGATCCCATCTCGAGTCACATAGAACACTTGTGTAGGGCCCGAAGGCATTGGGATTTACGACTAGAGCCCCCACTCGCACCCAAGCATCCTCATATGCCAAGTAATTTCCACAGAGAGACCTCTCACGGAGGGTTCGATCCACATTCTCGGTATGGATTCATAACTCCCTTGGTTAGGATTTGGCAGTTCACGGGGGGGTAGCTAGTACCATCCTTCCTGAATTATCCCTTTAGGAAATCAACCATGGCTGAAAAAACCAGCTTAATAACATTTACTAAGGAAAAAATCCCTTTTGTTCCCATGGCAATTTATCCTTACAGTTCCCGCCATGAAAATATAATCACTTGGATATTCATCCAGAACCACAACCAATCCTTAAGTATCCTTTCGGGAACAATCAAGCTGAAACAACCAGCCTAACATCCTTTAACTAGGAAAACATCCTTTTGTTCCCGTGGCAATCAATCATCACAGACCCGGCCATGAAATCATCAACCACACCCCACTTGGGTTAACATCCAAAACCACATTAACAAATAGTTGAATGCACAACCTCTTGCTTCAAGGCATCGCAATCCCATTGCATGCACAACTAGAATTTAACTTGGATGTATCAAAACACTTTTACAACCTTTTCAAATAACCAAGCATAACTTGGGTCAACAATCCATCTTTAACAAGATCAACCTTCATTAAAACCATTTCAACAGTTCCAAGCAACATGCTTAGCATAAATCAACTACCCTAAAGTTCGCTCTCCCCCTTGGGTTAGGGCCTTGCAAGGTCAATTTAACAAGCTCCTTCTAGACCCTTTAAATGAGCTAAGTGATTTCATCTTGAACTTTATTAATCCTGGCTACCTATTTAGGGTAGAAGATCAACCCAATTCCTAGAGTAGCTATCTAATATCATAGGTCACCAAGTGCGAACCCATATTGCTAGTACATCACCAAGAGTATATTAACGAGATTCCCACCTGATTAGCCATAGGTTATCCAATCTTCATCTATCGGGTAGAGTTCGGACAAGGATCTCTAAACGGAATTTCTTTTAGAACTACGATTCTAACAATGTTTATCGTGCAATCCCATTGTGTGTGCAGGTTAACATATATCGATATGTGCGATCTAACGGTTACTTTAATATACTCTATCATCCTCGCGCATGAAAAACTGGTTTGCAATCTTAGAATGCTATTGCATTTTTTTGATAAGGGAGTATTTTTATCTCTTTCGATGTGAGGCTCCAATCATTTTCATGAAAATAATGCAAGATTCTAGCTCTTTCTAAATGCAAACTAAGGTAATCCATTTAGTGTAAAATACAAAAATATCTTCTATTATTAATCAATAGAATGTTCTTCATGCAAGTGTTTGTGTCAGGACTTTTGGCATCTTATAATGAGTTTTCCTTAATCAATTTTACCTATCATTTCATTGACCATAAACATGAAATATCTTATTATTATTACAACTATCATAACTAGATTCATGCCTAGGTTCTTTACCTATCAAACCATGCAACATGAATTTTATTATGATCCCCTATCCTCATGAGATAAGCAAGACATCGAAGCAGTCACTGGTTGTGGGGAGAAGCTTTAGTGTTTACCCTTGGCAGTGTGTTTGCATGGGTGGTGGCATCTTGACCCGAATCTCCGTCCATGGTTGTGGGATTCCCATTTGCTTGGGAAGATCTCCGCTTTGGGGCCATCCTCAATTAAGAGACTCTCTGAGTCGTGGAGAGAAAGTCTGTAAGAACCTTGGCCAAGAGACAATGCACGAATAGGGAGCACCTATTGGGAGCTGTGTATCTTATACACGAACTTCGGTAGAGAGCTTTAATGGGATGCATCTTCTTGTGCAGGGATTGCAGAACTTTAGCACTCCAATGCCACCTGAGTATATATTGATGATCATGAAGATATACTCCCAAAGGCACAAAAAGGGAGCCCGTGTGTGAATTGGGCTTGGGGAGGGGGAAGGTTGGAAAAGTTCTAGAATCTTCCCCCCTCTCTCTCTTTCTCTCTCTCTTTGTCTGTCTGTCTGTCTCTCTCTCTCTCTCTCTCTCTCTCTCTCTCTCTCTGTCGGCCTATCAAAATCAAAAAGGGGGGGTTGATGGGATCGCGGACTGCAGAGCTGGAGGGGGGCGCTATCTGCCGTGAAGCTGGAGGGGGTGGCGAAGCACGAGGGGGGGAGGTGCTGATCATGGTGAAGGGCCGCTACTTGCTTTCACAGGGGGGTTGATGCTCGTTGCCTCCCTACGGACCACTAGGGGGCCCCTTTTAAGGTGAGGAGGGGAGGGAGATGGTTATGGGGGGGAGGACGGCGCCCGCCATCTGGGGGGCTGCATGCCCCCATCAAAGACTTCACTCCCTCTCTCTCTCTACCTGACATGTTGTCGGCGGGGAGAGAGAGGGAGATAAAAAATTTTAAAAAAATTTAAAGGGAGGGGGGGTGTTTCTATGGGGGAAATAGTACGGGGGTCATGGGGGGGACATTACATCCTCTCCTCCTTAGAGGAATTGAGATGTTCTCATCTCGAGAAGAAACTGGGGAAGACAAGCACTAGTGGGGCTTATGACCTGTGGGTTAGGACCCATCACACTTCTCCTGCGCAACTCTGATCATATAGCACAGCCCTTAGCTTAAGCAGTTTTTCTCTGATACCAACTGTAACATGCCCGTCCCTCAAATTACGGGACATGTCTTGGCAGTCGTCAATCTAGAAGATGCCGCCCGGCACTCCCAAGGAAGGACACGTGGTTTGCCAACTAGGGTCTCTTGAGTCTGCCTCGCAATGGAACTTATCCGGCCATTCCCACTAGGATCGACCTAAATTCCGGGTTCCTAGTAGTCGGGTCTTCCTAACAGCCTTCTAGCGTCGGTCTACAACTGCTCCACTTTGCGCAGATACAACTGGACCAAAGCAAACTCATACCGCACTTGGTTCAAAGAGAATGGGAAATAAGACAGATGCATCGCTCGACCTCTCTGCTTGTAGGGCATAGTCCCATTCCAGTCCCCTAAAATGATATGAATCATGGTTTCAACTTACAAGTTCTAAGGTGCTTGTCTAACTAACGTTCGCATCAAATAAATTCCATTGAGGAAGTTCTCGGCTAACCGAGACCACCCTACCGTAGGATGGACGTGACGGTCATATCCACCACACTTCCCTCAAGGGTTGTTTTCGTTATCCAATTACCTACCACATTATGTTTGACACATAAAAGCAACTTTCTTAATTAACCCATTAATCACAAGTTCCTTTACGTAATTTAGGGCACTGATGTAACGTCTCCTCTTAGTATCATCCAGGACACGTCTCAGCAGTCCATCAGAAAGGATGTCTAGAAAGCTCCGCCCGACACTCCCGTGGGATGTTACGGAATTTGCGATCTAGGTTTTCCCACGTCTGCCACGTAACGGAAGTATCCTAGCTGTTCCCACTTAGGATCGACCGGAATTAGGGTTTTCCTGATTGGTCATTAACTAACAGCAACTAGCATCGGACCTGAGCGAACTACTTTACGTAGAAACGCTAGGGGCGAAGCGGATTCACGCTGCACTTGGTTCAAGGAGAATAGGAAACGAGAGAGATGCAAAGCTCAACCTCTCTGCCATAAGGCATAGTCCCATTCCGTTCCCCTAAAACAACGTAAATTGGGTAAGACATAACTCTAGGTCATCGCTTTCGTTATTCGTTTTGATGATCATCCCGCTGTTCTTCGAGATTTTTGAGAAAAGTTCTCGGCTAAACGGGACCACCCAACCATAGGACGGACCCATGGCCCATCCTCCGCACTTTCCTCAGTTTGTTTTTAGTTATGTAATTATCTAACACATTGATTTGGACATGTAACAACCAGCTTCTTTAATTAAACCGTTAAGCACTAGTTCCTTCACGTAATCTTATCACATGACATAGAAAAAAAATATCAAACAAGTTCTTTATTACATAACATTATTTTTATCTTTGAAATACAAGGAGTTCCGCCCGTAGGCTTGTCCATAATCCGCCCGAAGGCTATCCAGTAATCCACAGGGATCACTATTCCAAGCTTCCACCCGTAGACTAGTATGCGGGCCTCGAGATCCAATCCCGAGTCACGTTAGCCTCTTGCGCAGGATCCGGAAGGTGAGGGATTTACGGCCAGAACCCCCCTGGCACCCAAGCGTCCTCGTGCTCCAAGTACAACTCACGAAAAGACCTCTCGCGGCGGGTTCGGTCCATGTTCTCGGCGCGGTCAACAACCCCCTTGGTTAGGGTTAGGCAGGTAGTCTGAGGTAACTGAACTGCCTCTCCCTTCAGGCTTTCAACCTGGAGTATAGGTATTCATTTAATTTGTAATTCATAAATCGAATAGTACTCTAAAATCTCTAGCAAGCACAAACATTTCCATTAATCGACCTTGTTGTTTGGCAAACTACTAAGAAATTAATCTTTCCTTTTGAATGTATCAACACTCGTTCCAAGGTGTCTTGCAAGTTGGCAAGATCCTTTATATTCCGGGTTAGGGCCTACCTTATTAGCCCAACTTGGTCAACCCTAATTTCATTGGGTACTTTAGTTTCCGGTTTATAACTTTCCTTATTTAGAAGGATATCCAAGAATACATCCTTTTGCAAGATAACTTGCATAAGGTTCTGCCATCCTTGTTGAGGGTATTTACCCTTTTCTTCTTGTGACTCAATCACAAGACTATACGACTTCGTACTTGCTGCGCAAGTCCTGTGATGAAATAATCCGTTTTAGCTTCTTTAAGCTGATGTATGTCGGATCTAGGGTCTCTTTTTAAGAACCTCAGGAACAAACCCTAGCTCTTTTATCTTTATGAATTTATTGACCCTACAATCAAGGAAAGTAGTCAAGTGCTTAAGGTATAAACGTTTCTTTGGTCTTTAAATCATTCTCGAGGCGTATTTTTCTCTTCAGCATGGTATTTCTAAGTTTGGATTGGTTTAGTTATCTTTTGGAAGGTAATATTGATCACCTCGTCACGATTTGTTATCCTTGTGACAATTGATTTTTCAGTCGGTGAATTCAATTTAATCTTCCTTTTTCCTTGCAAATGAAACTCATGCCAAATAACAATCTTTTCCTTGCTAAGATACACAATTAGCAATGATAACTTCCTAGTAATTTGAGTGACGAAAAAAAAACCTTTCATGAATTTCATGATGAATCGTTGCTAAAAGAATAGGGTTAATGGTGCAAGATACAATTTTTATACCTTCAGGATTTAACTGAAATATACTACTATAGTAAGTAGATAATCTTGCTCGTAATTCGTTATAATGCAAGATGCTATTCGAAGGAACTATGTTCTATACATTATCATTTGTTCAATTAAACTAAACTCCTTCATTGTAAATAACTCGAAAAAATATATCCTATCCCTAACAATTTCTCTTTGCCTGATTGAGTTAAAACCGATTTAAAACCGAGAAAGAAAAAACTTTGTTTTGCGGTGAGATATCCACATGGATACCAGGAAATGATCCTCCCGCAGCTACTCCTTGGACTTTCTTAGGCGGCATCGCAGTTCGATCGTGAATGCAGCTTTTACTCTTTCTTCCGGATTTCCACCGTCTTTCTTTCGAGGCAAGGAGCCATTTAAATGGTTGATCACGAGAAGGAATAATAAGACCTTTAGGTTCCTAGCTTCTTCGGAGAGAGGAAAGATTTATAAAACCTAAGAAGGACCTATAGGGTATATACTTGGCCCTTCACTCCTCTCTTTCTCTTCTTTATCTTCTTTTATCTTCTTCCACCCTATTCCTTCTTACTCTTCCTCCTTCATTCCTCTCTTTCTCTTCTTTATCTTCTTTATCTTCTCCCACCCTATTCCTTCTTACTCTTCACGAAACAACATCCGGGGTCCATGATGATGGTTTGAATTTGGGGTCCAGGGGGGGTGGGGGGGAGGGAAAGAAAGAAATAATGGGGACACGGGGGATTAAAAAAAAGGCTTGGGGGGGTTGTGTAAAAAAAAGTATGAGGGGGGGGGGGGGGGGGGGGGTGAAAAGGTTAAAAGGGATATAAGGGGGGTTGAAAGGGGGCTTAATTATTCCCCCCCTTAGGAAGCTTCCTAGAGAAGCTTCACTGACGTGGGGGGGTAGCCAGCCGTCCGCCAGCTACAAGGGCGGCAGCGGTGGCGGTGGCTCGACATATCTTCTACGGCCTTCGGCAGCGACACGAGGCCTCCTCCTCTCCAGCGGCAATGTTCAGTCTCTTCCTTCCCACTCTCGTCCTCTCCTGGCAGCGTCACGGCTATAGCACTCCGTTTCCCTTTTCCTCCTCAAGCCCTGGCCTCCACTGATTTAAATAGGGGGGAGGGAGAGGTTCCTCCCTCCCTTACCTGGCAGCATGCATGGCTAAGGCTCCACATGAGCCCCAACGTGCTGCTTGAACGTGGCTTCCCTCCCTCCCCTCCAGCGCGACGTCGGCTGGGGGGAGGAGGGAATTTAAAAAAAAAATTCTTTTATTTATTATTAAAGAAAAGCTTTTATCCATCGGGACTTGTTACATTGCTTCTCTACATTCTTTCCCCCTTAGAGGAATCGAGATGTCCTCATCTCGAGATGAACTGGGGATATTGATGGTTGAGAGTGTCTTCTTCTATCCAAGTGGCATCCTCTTCGGGATAATCTTTCCACTGGACGAGGCATTCTCTCAAGGTTCTGGATCTTAACTGTCTCTCCCTAACATCTAAGATCCTATCAGGCCTTAGCTGAAGGACTCCTTGGCTAGGCATTACAATTTGTTGGTCATCAAGTACATGGTTAGGGTTGGGTACATATTTTTTCAATAGGCTGATATGCAATACATTGTGAACCTTTAGGTTCTCAGGGAGTTGCAATCTATAAGCATTGGGTCCTAGGCATTTGAGGATTTTGTACGGCCCACAATACCTTGGACTTAGCTTCTTGCAATCTCCTAGGGATAGAGAACTCTTTTTAGGGCGTATGCGAATGAAGACCATGTCTCCTTCTTCGAAGACTCTTTCTTGACGCTTCAAATCCACGTATGCCTTCTGTCTATCCTTGGCCGCTTGTATGTCTTGTCTTATTGACTTTATTTGCTCATCCATGTCTTCCAACATCTGTCTTGATGCTTCAACCCTTAGGGTTGGATCAGAAAAGTTTAGGGAACTTCGACAATCATGACCATACAATGCTTGGAAAGGAGTCATCTGAATGCTCTGCTGGTAAGAAGCATTGTAGGCAAACTCTACCAATGTCAAGTATTGAATCCACCTTTTCGGCTCTCGATAGGAGTATGCTCTAAGAATATCCTCGATGACTTGATTTACTCGCTCTGTTTGGCCCCATCAGTTTGGGGATGGTAGGCGGTACTAAAACATAGTTGAGTCTCAATAGCTTCAAAGATAGCTCTCCAGAAGTGTGATGTGAAGAGAGAATGTCGATCACTAATGATTCTTTTGGGTAAACCATGTAGCTTGAATATCTCCTTGATAAAAAATCTTGCAATGTCGAACGCTTTATAGTTTGTCTTTACTGGGATAAGGTGTGCAACCTTAGTAAGCATGTCAACCACAACCATGATGGAGTTGTATCCTCCTTGTACTTGGGGTAAGCCTATAACAAAATCCATACTGATGAATTTCCATTTCATTTGAGGGATGTCAAGCGGTTGCAGTTTCCCTGACATCAAGACATGTTCGGCTTTGATACGTTGGCAAGACAAACACTCAGTGACATATTTGAGAATGTCACCTTTAAGCCTCTCCCAATGATAGCTCTTCCTAACTGCATTAAGAGTCTTAGTATAGCCAGGATGTCCTGCGAAAGGAGAATCATAAGCTTCCCACATTATCTTCTGCTTAAGTGACTAGCTTGCTGGTATACAGAGCCTTGTTCTGTAGTAGATAAGTCCATTATCAATGGAAAATTCCTGATACTTAGCTTGCAACTTTTGATTCTGCTCCTTAGTAGATATTTCCTTTAGCATTGTTTGGTAGACCAAATCATGGCATGCTTCCTCTCTAGCTAATTCAAGTATTGGATTGTTTGGCATAGATACTTTTGTAGCCAGAGATCTGGCCGTTGATGGATTCTGCAAGATTAGAGAATTTAGGAATGTCTTGCGTAAGTGCATCGGCAACTACATTCTCTTTCCCTGGTCGATACTTGATTTCAAAATCATATTCCTCCAACACTTCTATCCACCAATGTTGCCTCATGTTGAGCTCGTTCTGGGTAAAGATCCATTTGAGACTCTTATGGTCGGTTATTAGAGTAAACTTGTTACCCAGGAGGTAGTGTCTCCAAAGCTTTAGAGCATGGATGACAGCTAGTAACTCCAGATCATGCATGGCATAATTCTTTTCATGATTCTTCAATTTCCTTGAAGAGTATGCTATTGGATGACCTTCCTGCATAAGTACACACCCCAAGGCAAGAATGCTAGCATCTGTTACTACCTCAAACTCTTTATTGATGTCTGGAAGTTTTAGAATAGGTGCTGATACCAAACTTTGCTTCAATTTGTCGAAACTATTCTGTTCGGGAGTTGACCATGTAATGGAAGTCTACTTCTTTAGTAAATCCGTCAGAGGTGCTGCAATCAAAGCATAGTTTTTTATGAAGACCCTATACCATCCTGTCAATCCAAGAAAGCTACGTATTTCTCTGACAGATACTGGTGTTGGCCATTCAAGCACATCTCTGACCTTGGCTGGGTCTACTGATATTCCTTCTGATGATACTATGAATCCCAGATATTCAATCTGACGCTTGAAGAATGCACACTTCTTCATTTTTGCATACAACTTATGTGACCTCATTATCTCAAGAAAAATCCGAAGTTGGGGTTCATGATCTTCTTCCTGTTTAGAATAGATTAAAGTGTCATCGAAGAAGACAAGCACGAAATCATCAAGATATGGGCTAAAAATGTCTTGCATTAATCTATTGAAGGTAGCAGGTGCATTCGTAAGCCCGAATGACATAACCAAGAACTCAAAGTGCCCATATCTTGTATTGAAGGCTGTATTTGGAATATCTTCTTCCTTGATCCTTATCTGATAGTAACCTGACCTGGGATCAATCTTGGAGAAGATCTTTGCACCCTGAAGACGATCAAGAAGCTCATCTATTCTAGGAATAGGATACTTGTTCTTGACTGTTGATTGATTCAACCCTCGGTAATCAATACATAGTCGAAGTGTCCCATCTTTCTTTTTCTGGAATAGTACTGGAGCTCCCCACGGTGAACTGCTAGGCCGGATATAGCCCTGATCTAATAGTTGCTTGAGTTGTTCCTTCAACTCAATTGCTTCTGGTATGGACATTCTATAAGGTCTCTTTGCAATTGGCGCAGCTCCAGGTACTAACCTAATCTCATGATCTACTTCTCTTTGAGGTGGAAGTTCGGTCAATTCTTCACGGAATACATCAGTGTGTTCCTTAAGCCAAGAAGGTCCTTCATGAGACTCTTGCTTTTGATCTAACTTGTTGAGTTTGATCAAGTAAACGGGTAATCCTTTTCTGACTCCTTTTATGATCCGAGATACTTTGGCAAATTGGATTCTTGGCACTCCTTCCTCACCTTGAGTTGTGACAAATTTTCTTTCAGAGTTTCGAAAAGAAACTTGACCCTTCCCACAGTGAATGTGGACATCGTTGTGCTTAAGCCAATCCATCCCGAGTAGACACTCATGGATACCTAAATTCATGACTCTGAATTTGACTGAAGTCTTCTTCCCTCCCAGAAAGAATTCCACCTTAGCAGTTTGCCTGGTACAAGTTACCTCACGACCATTTGTCAATTCCACAAGCAAGGTAGGTGCTTCTACTGTGGCTATTCCTAATCTTTTTGCACATGCTGGTGAGATAAAGGAATGTGTACTGCCACAATCAATCAAGGTTTTGAAACTTTTACCTTGATAGTCCAACGAATCACCAAGAACTGGCGATTTGGCCCTTTCTTATGTAAAGCAGCATGGACTGTCGCTCTTTCAAATTCTGCTTCCATGGTCAGATCTTCCTCTTCTTCTTCTTCGCCTCTTTGCCTATTGGCAATGCAGGCGGTTCTCCCTCTTCCACGTGTAGCGGATCCTTGACCACGGCGTGCTCCTTGGAAAGGCATTTGGCGATGTCCTTCACTGAGCTTGGGACATTGCCTCTTGAAGTGACCGGGTTTGCTGTAGTGGAAACAACGGAGGTTTCGGCCATTACTTTGAGTAGGAACAAAGTTGTTGACGTTATTTGTCCTTGCTTTCTTTCTTTGTCCCTGATTATGACCTTGAACTCTCTTCATTTGAGGTCTGAATGCTCCTCTGTTCTGGTCATTATAAGACCAAGTTTTGTTACCCCTTGGTCTAGCTTGCACCTCCTGAATTATAGGCGCCGCTCGAATGAGTGCATCTTGAAGATCTGATGGATGCATAGATTCGAGACGGGTATTTACTGGTGGATTTAAGCCCGCACAAAATTTGGACACCTGCTGTGTCATGTCCATCTGTGGCGCATACTTTAAAAGTGAGACGAATCTAGAGTAGTATGCGTCAAGAGTGAGTCCTAGCTGTTTTAGCTCGTAGAACTCGTTCATTTTCTGTGTGCGATATGCAGGTGGTAAGTATCTTCCTTGCACGGCTTTCTTCAGCGCCTCCCAGGTAACGGATCCCTTAGAAATCCCTTGATCCCTGCACCATTGCTTCCACCAAAGTCTGGCTTCGTCGGTGAGTTTTAACTTGGCGAGCATAGCCTGATTGGTGGGTGCAGTACCGGCTGCTTCAAAGTAATCCTCCATGGATTCAATCCAAATTTCAGCATCAGCCTGGACGAATCTGCCTCTCCCGTCAAACTCGGGTGGCTTAATGTTGAGTGTTGAAATGACTTGTTTTTTGGATGATTTTTGTTGTTTTTGAGAGCTGAATGGTTGATTTTAAGGGATGATTGATTGATTTGGAAGAGGATTAAGAGTGTTTTGGATGATATTGATTGTGTTTTGGAAGATCATGATGATTGTTGGTGGTTCTGTGATGTTCTGATAGGTTCTGAATGGTTCTGTATACCTTCTGTTTTGTTCTGTTTTGGTCTGTTTTTGTTCTGATTATCTTCTGCAAGGTGGGATGAAGTATTGATTGATGAAGAATGAGATATTGTGGAAGTTTATTTTGAATGGTTTGTGAGAGTTTTGAATGATTTGAGAATGAGTTATGAGGTTTTGATGACCTTCTGTAACCTTCTGTAGGTCTTCTGTAGAGCTTCTGTTCTGTTCTGTTTCTGTTCTGTTCTGTATTGTAACTGTTCTGTAGACTGTTCTGTAAGTGTTCTGTGGAATGTATGTGATTTTTGGGAAAGTTTTCTAGCCTTGGAAAGAGGTGAATACAAGTGCAAAAGAGCTGAAGGAAGTGGAAGAAGTAGCTGCTGAAGACTCAAGAGAAGACTAGAGTGAAGTGACAGTAGTGAGCTGTGAAGAGACACTGTAGTGGCTCTGGTGACCTTTCATATCAGACATACCTCTTGGGAGGGGTATCCATGACCTAAGAGTGATTATTGAGAGTAATTTTGAGAGATTTTAGTGAGGATATGATGTATGATTGATGGAGTGTGTGAGAGAGAGTCAGAGATAGCCAATTCTACTCAAACAAAGTGATTGTATATGGGAGATTGAGAGAGAAGACTATGAAGATATTGAAGATGAATACTATGTGATGTATTTCCATTCAAAGATGGTGTACTTCTTTGCTTTCTTTGTTCTATTGATGGATTTTGTGAAGATGTTGAAGAATATGGTTGATTCTATTAAATCCGTGGGAGATCTACATGATGCTGCATGAAGACTTGTTGTGCCTGGTGTTCTTTTCTTCATTGTGATCATATGAAACATGATAAACAAGCTTGTTGATGTTACAAGATAGATTTTCTTGCAAGAGAATTCCCTTTTCCTTGGTGTTCCTCTCGGGGCTCCATGTTTTTGGTGCGCAGCCGGGGAAGCTTGCCATCAACAAGCACCAAAAAGAGGCTGAAAATGAAGGAAATGGCATTGCCAAGAAGAGAAGAATTAAATGGATGTTTGTAAAGTTCCTTCTTCCACTGAAGAGTTGGAATTCCTCATAATCAAAGCAACTTTCCATAAGAAGTTCATCCCACAATGGCGGAAACACATCACCATCATGATGCATGCTCTATGTGGTGGACAGTTTCCTCTTCCTATTGAAGCAGCAGAAACTTGCATCTTGGTGGCAAACTGTTTGGGAACAAACTAAAGAGCAGAAACAGAGAGAATGAACATCCATGGAATATTTGGCATTCATTGAGAAGTTTCCAGACAACATCAAGTGGGAGATTGTGAAGAAGCTTCAGGAGTCTTGGTCTGTAGAGGTTCACAAAGACAAGAAGGAAAAGAGCTGGAATTTGTTCGTGGACGCTCAACAGCAAGATACATGGGATGCTTGGTGTACTGATAATCTTATGTTTGTTCAATTAGCAACCCACTGGAAGTTGGTAGACAGAGTGTTTTTCACAACATACACTATTGAAACCATCAGAAGCTGGCATTACTATGATGATGGCACCACCACCATGCTCAGACGTATGCATTTTGACACCTTCAGAACCGAATACCTTCCCCTGTGTAGTGGCATGAAAGCAGAATTCAGGGACGTTGAAAAGAAAGAAGTAGAAGAAATGTTGGCAAGAGAGTCCTCCAGAGACTGAAGCCTTCTGTTAACCCTCTGTGGAGCACTAACAACATAGTGGAGTCAACCCCCTGATGAATGACGCAATAAAAAGGCAAGCGTTAGAACGAGTCCAGAGGTACGTAAGAAGAGAGAAAGCAAGAATCAAAGCTGAGAGCGAGCTCGCAGCAGAAGCCACCTTGGACGCCCTTGCGGAACTCTTTACAGAAGTCCCAATGGCACATCAAGCCCTTCCTCCTCCTGCTGGAGGTCCACTTCCAAGCCAGATCCGTCCTGGAAATATTGATGACAGACCAGCGAATGTAGTCCCATTGCCAGTTTTTAAGGGAGAGTACAATGAAGACCCTGATCTTCATGTAGCAGAGTTTATGGTAGCGTGTGTGGCTAACAATGCCAGAACCCCTGAGCATTGGTTAGCGATATTCCCCGCCACTTTCAAGGGCGCGGCGTTTCAGTGGTATGAGAGACAAGCAGCAGGAACTTTTGGCACATGGGACGACCTGAAGTTGGCCTTCCTCACTAAATTTAGGCGTGAAGGCTTTGAAGAGCGGATGAGAGAGGAATTGATGAACCTAAGTCAGTCCTCTGGAGAAAGAGTGGAAGCCTATGTCTCGCGAATGGAATCCATCCTGAAGAGATGGACTAACCATAATCTAGATGATGGCATTCAGAAGGGAGTGTTTCTCAGAGGATTACAACCAGAAGTCCGTAAGTTTGTGGAGCTGCAAAGACCAGCCACCCTGCAAGCTGCAACAGAAGGTGCAAGACTGTACGATGAAGTGGAAGCTAGATTAGCAATGAATACAGGAAGAGGAGTCCTACCTCCTCTGGTGCCAGGAATGATGTACCCACCAAATGCAATCCCAGGGACTGTTCCCTATCCCTACCAACAGATGCCCCCGGTATCACAGTACAGTGCACCAAATCCACAGTGGCCACAATCCATGCCTCAAATGGTGGTTCAACCACAACAACAATGGTCTCAACCAATTTCCTCAATGACAAATCAACAGCAACAGTGGAACCCTACCAACTGGAGTCAACAGCCAACAGTTCAAACAGGAGCTCTGAATCAGAACCAGAACAGAGACCCCTCTGTACCAACCCAACCAGTTTATGTAGTGATTACAGAGCCTCCTCAAAACCCTCCTGCCAGTACGCCCGGAGGAGAAAGCTTGAAGGATTATTTATCCAACTCAGTTGCAAACATAAAAAAGGAGTTGATGGATGTGATTACAGAGCAACTACAGACGCTGAAAGTGAACACAGCGAGCATATCCAACGTTGCAGGAGCAGGAAGAGATGTGATGCGGTCAAATACTTGGTGTGGTAAGTGTCATCAAGCAGGCCATTTAGCCACTGAATGTACACGGAAACCAACCATTCCTGGGGCCTTCTGTTCCTACTGTTTGCGGAAGAACCATACAGAGGACATTTGCTCTCTGAAGGAGATGCATGATAGGAGAAGAAAGGAAGAAGACGCAAGATTTAACTTGCTGGAATCCAAAATGACAACACAAGATATTGGACCCAAGCCTAGAGAGTTTGGTCCTAATTTCGGACCCAGAAGATTTCCTTCTCAAAGTTACAGAGGAAGACAGTCTGGCGGTGGTCAGAGATCAGAAGTGGAGTGTTACAGATGCGGAGAAAAGGGACACATCTCACCAAATTGTCCAAATCCTCGAAGGTCAGTGGATTACAAGCCCTTATGCAGTCGATGCAAAGGAGAAGGCCACACTGCAAAAGACTGTCCAAGCCCAGCCCCAGTGAAAAACAGTGCTACTGATAGTCCGTCCAAGGCCCAAGAGCCTACCTCCAATTTAGTGGAATTGGAAGTTGCTGCCATCACTCGTGCAAAGCAGAAGGAACCACCTATCCAGAAAGAAAATAACCCTCCTACCAAAATAGTGAAGTTCAATCTTCCACCAGAAGAACAGAACAGAACAGAGCCTAACAGTATTGTACAGCGCCCTACAGTGCCACAGAGAGTTACAGAGAGAGTTACAGAGGCAGGACCAGAGGTCCAGGATACAGAAGAGGAGGAAGTGCCACAAGTGGCAGAAGAAGTTTCTGTAATTCCTCTAATGGAAGAAAGAGGGAAAATGAAAATGGGTGTTGTCCCATTCCCTAATCGATTAGAAAAGCCAGTGGATCCTATTAAGGAATACGATCTAGTTAGAGATCTAGATACCTTTAAACCAAACCTCACATTCCGACAATTATTGATGTTGTCCCCCAGTTGCCGGAAAAGGTTCAAAAGTATACTGACGAAAAGACGTGGCTTAAGGATTGCTCCCTCAACAGTAACAAAGTCCAACAAGGCTCCAGAGCCTGTAAAAGAAGTGGATGTGGCTAACGCTTTCCTAGATCCAGGTACTCCAGAGACTGGCGTATGGATAGAAGGCTGCTTCATTGCAAATGCACTGATTGATGGTGGTTCATCAGTGAACATTATGACGGATGTGACAATGAAGGATCTAGGCCTACAAGGTGTGCAACCAACCCAATGGCTCATCAGACTGGCGGATCAGAGTAGAATCAAGCCTTTGGGCATTCTTCCATATGTGAAGACTACAGTGGCTGGAAAAGATTATTGGCTGACCTATTTGGTGGTGAAGCCAAACTCTTATGGTACATCCTATCCTCTGTTACTGGGTAGACCATGGCTTTTTGAAGCCCGAGCAAGGACGGATTGGTTTAAAGGAACTTTGACCTTGGGTAGAGGACCCAATAAAGTGGTGATGAAACTGTATGGTTCTCAAAAAGGACATGGATCCACCTCCTTGGAATTATCTTCTGATTCCCCTAACGAGGCTACAGATGGAACATCAGCAGACGAAGATGCTGTCAAACAGATCCTTCCCAAGAAAACAGTGGCACATTCCTTAACAGTGGATACTGTAAGCCGACTTCCAAAAGATGCAAAGCCATTATCAATGGGTGAATACTTTTTGCCTGAACCAGGAATGACTTCTGAAATCACTTCTGACAGTGAGATAGAAGCATGGATGTACTGCTCTCCCTGTTACATGGCCACAGCAGAGGCAGAGGATGGAGAGGAACCAGAGAATCTGTTCTTCTGTTACAGAGCTCGTACAGAGACAGAAGCAGAAGCAGAAACAGAGACAGAAGCAGAAGCAGAAGCAGAAGCAGAAGCAGAAGCAGAAGCAGAAGCAGAAGCAGAAGCAGAAGCAGAGACAGAGACAGAAGAGGTTGAATATGATATGGACGAAGAGAATGATGAAAGTGAGCCAGAAGAGTCTATCCCACCTGAAGAGGATACAATTGAGGAAGAAGTTCCAGAAGTGTCAGAAGCCGATGAGCTCATGCTACGGGACAGAATGGCAATGGTACCATTTGGTTTGGTAAATGAATCTTCTCATATGCAAAACCTTTATAAGACGTGGATTAAGAAGAACAAGCCGTCTTTCAGTAGTGGCTCATGCCGTCCTAACCCATCCGTGCCAAAGAAGGATGATGATGATGCACCGTGCCAACAAGCACCAGTCCCATCAACCCAACAGGCATCAGAGGGTCCCTGTTATGTGACGTTCCTAGATGTGTCATCAGAAGAGGAGTCTTCAAGCCAAGAGGTAATTAATTTTGAAACCAAACCCGAAACAGCGCTTATCCCATTCCAACGTCTTAAGGAGCAACCTAAGTCTCCACCAAAAGACGAAGTTGGTTCTAGTGGGACATCAGAAGAGGATACCACTCCCTTGAAGGAGTCGGATCTGTATCCAGAAGCAGTCCGCGGGACCTTCATCCGTGAAGTAGAAGGTGAAAGGCAGTTAACCTTTGTGGATTCAGAAGGCACTGAACGCCACTTAAAGGTGGGTAGCAGTCTCCCAGAAGAGGAGTTGTCAACTTTGTACAACTTGTTGAAAGAAAATTTGGACGTGTTTGCATGGTCTTACAAAGACCTAAAGGGGATTGATCCCACAATATGCCAGCATCATATTGACTTGGAGCCTGATGCCAAGCCAGTACGGCAACGACAGAGGCGAATGAACCCAAATTATTCCACATTGGTGAAAGCGGAGCTGCTGAAGCTTCTGGAAGCCGAGTTCATCTATCCAGTGGCAAACAGTGAATGGGTTTCACCCATCGTGGTTGTACCCAAGAAGAATGGCAAATTGCGAATATGTGTGGATTTCCGAAAGCTTAATTCCAAGACAAAGAAGGATCACTTTCCAATCCCTTTCACAGACCAACTGTTGGACACAGTGGCAGGACATGAGCTTTATTCTCTTCTGGATGGATTCAGTGGATACAACCAAGTGCAAATCGCAGAAGAAGACCAATCCAAAACAACCTTCACCACAGAATGGGGGACCTACGCTTACCGAGTGATGCCATTTGGGCTCTGCAATGCCCCTGCTACTTTCCAACGAGTCATGATGGCTGCATTTCAAAATCATCTGCACGACTTTATTGAGGTATATTTAGATGACTTCTGTGTCTATAGCTTGATTAGTGAACACTGGGACCACGTGGAACAATGCTTTGACCGATGCCGGGAGTATGGGATTTCCCTCAACCCCGACAAATGCATCTTTGGGGTCTCTTCTGGAGTTCTATTGGGCCACATTGTCTCTGCACAAGGGATATCAACAGACCCTGCAAAGATCGAAAAGATCGCAGCTCTGCAAGCACCCACCAACCTCAAACAGTTGAGGGGATTCCTAGGCCATGTGGGTTACTACAGAAGGTTCATAGCCCATTTTGCGACAAAGGCAACCTCCTTGCATAAGCTCCTGAGGAAAGATGCAGAGTTTACTTGGACAGAAGAATGTGACAAAGACTTCCACACTCTGAAGCAGTGTCTGATAGAGGCACCCATTCTGCAACCTCCTGATTGGACGAAAGAGTTCCACGTACACACTGATGCATCAATTGAAGGCTTAGGCACTGTCCTCTGCCAAAAGGGCTCCTCAAAGCTGGATCAACCGATCTATTATGCAAGCCGAAAAGTCACTGATAGGGAACGAAACTATACAGTGACAGAGCTGGAGTGCTTGGCAATGGTGTTTGCCCTGGAGAAGTTTCGCCATTACCTCCTATCTACCCACTTTAAAATTTATGTGGATCATGAGGCCCAGTCCTTCTTGATGAACAAAGCAGATGTGAAAGGACGAATGATGAGATGGCTCCTTTTATTCCAGGAGTTTGATTTTGAGGTGATTACTAAGCCTGGTCGTTCCCATGTCTTGGCTGATCATCTGTCGCGTATCCCACAAACTGCAGACGAGGAGCGGGATGATCCAGACCTCCCTGATGCTTCCCTATTCTTGGTCGAAACTGTAACTCCCTGGTATGCAGACATTGCCAATCTACTGGCAACCCAACAGTACCCTCCTGGTATTTCTAGTCGGGAAAGGAAGAAGCTCATGCTAGAATCAGCCCCATATACCCTGCTAGGCGGTGCACTGTACAAGAAAGGCAAAGATGAAGTGCTCAGAAGATGTGTTGCAGGAGACGAGATTGGGATTGTTTTGAAGGCTTGCCACGACGAGCCATGTGGAGGTCACTTTGCAGGAGAAGCTACAGCCAGGAAGGCTCTGCTAGCAGGATATTGGTGGCCTACCATTCACAAAGATTCCTATGATTACTGTAAAAGATGTGATGCTTGTCAAAGAATGGGGAAACCCACTAAGACAAGTGCCATGCCATTGCAACCTATCCTTCCGTTGAAGCCGTTTGAGAAGTGGGGCATTGACTTCGTAGGTCCAATCGATCCTCCCACCAGAAGGAAATAGAACAGATACATCCTCGTATGTACGGATTATGTCACAAAGTGGTGTGAAGCTAAAGCCCTCAAGCGGGACGATGGTAACAGCGTGGCCCTGTTCATGTACGAGAATATCATCACCCGTTTTGGCAGTCCCTTAGAGTTGGTAAGTGACAGAGGCACTCATTTCCTCAACAAAGTCATGGAAGAGTTGACAGAGTTGTATAAGATCCGCCATCGCAAGTCCACTCCTTATTACCCTAGAGCCAACGGCCAAGTCGAAGTCACCAATCGCATCCTCTGCTCGATTCTAACAAGGACGATTTCCGCACATCGTCGTGATTGGGATGATCGACTTACAGAGGCCCTCTAGGCGTACAGAACCTCCCATAAAGCAGCAACGGGACAGACACCTTTCCAGCTGGTGTATGGTACAGAAGCAGTTTTCCCTGTTGAACTGGAGCTACCCTCGTTGAGAGTGGCTATCAAAGAGCGTTTGGGGGATGATGATTCACTGCAACACCGTCTCTTGCACTTGGAATGTTTGGACGAAATTCGCAGGATGGCTCTACAGTGCATGGAAGCCACGCAAGCTCGACGTAAGGCTTACCATGACAGTTTCATCAAGCACAAGGAGTTCAAAGAAGGTGATTTGGTCCTAGCCTATGATTCACGATTTGGCAAGTTTCCTGGCAAGCTCCAACAGCGATGGATGGGCCCCTATAAGGTACTTGCAGTCAACCCTAATGGCTCTATCCAAATACAGACCCTGGATTCCTCTGATGATCCCTTTCTGATCAATGGATATCGCCTGAAGAAGTACTTCCCTCCTTGGGGATCTTGACAATTACGGTCACTTGATCTTTTCCCTCGTTGTCGCGGCACGTTGAGTGTTGAAATGACTTGTTTTTTGGATGATTTTTGTTGTTTTTGAGAGCTGAATGGTTGATTTTAAGGGATGATTGATTGATTTGGAAGAGGATTGAGAGTGTTTTGGATGATATTGATTGTGTTTTGGAAGATCATGATGATTGTTGGTGGTTCTGTGATGTTCTGATAGGTTCTGAATGGTTCTGTATACCTTCTGTTTTGTTCTGTTTTGGTCTGTTTTTGTTCTGATTATCTTCTGCAAGGTGGGATGAAGTATTGATTGATGAAGAATGAGATATTGTGGAAGTTTATTTTGAATGGTTTGTGAGAGTTTTGAATGATTTGAGAATGAGTTATGAGGTTTTGATGACCTTCTGTAACCTTCTGTAGGTCTTCTGTAGAGCTTCTGTTCTGTTCTGTTTCTGTTCTGTTCTGTATTGTAACTGTTCTGTAGACTGTTCTGTAAGTGTTCTGTGGAATGTATGTGATTTTTGGGAAAGTTTTCTAGCCTTGGAAAGAGGTGAATACAAGTGCAAAAGAGCTGAAGGAAGTGGAAGAAGTAGCTGCTGAAGACTCAAGAGAAGACTAGAGTGAAGTGACAGTAGTGAGCTGTGAAGAGACACTGTAGTGGCTCTGGTGACCTTTCATATCAGACATACCTCTTGGGAGGGGTATCCATGACCTAAGAGTGATTATTGAGAGTAATTTTGAGAGATTGTAGTGAGGATATGATGTATGATTGATGGAGTGTGTGAGAGAGAGTCAGAGATAGCCAATTCTACTCAAACAAAGTGATTGTATATGGGAGATTGAGAGAGAAGACTATGAAGATATTGAAGATGAATACTATGTGATGTATTTCCATTCAAAGATGGTGTACTTCTTTGCTTTCTTTGTTCTATTGATGGATTTTGTGAAGATGTTGAAGAATATGGTTGATTCTATTAAATCCGTGGGAGATCTACATGATGCTGCATGAAGACTTGTTGTGCCTGGTGTTCTTTTCTTCATTGTGATCATATGAAACATGATAAACAAGCTTGTTGATGTTACAAGATAGATTTTCTTGCAAGAGAATTCCCTTTTCCTTGGTGTTCCTCTCGGGGCTCCACTTAATCTGTTTGAGAAGGAACTTATTCTCCTGGATCACAGTAGTACTTGATGTAGGAGGCGAGTTTGGAACCTGTGCTTGGGGTTGTGCCTGAATAAAGGTTTTCTTAACGTTATTTATACGATAATCGACGTTAACTTATCCTTAATTCATCTATCTCGTAAACAATGTAGCTACTTAACTTCTTATCAACTCTTCTACACAGCCAGACATCGATAAAAAGAAGTCTTTATTTGTATTTATATGGGCATAGCCCTTTCGAATACAACGTTCCCTGTGATGATAAGTCAATTGTTACATTTAGTTTGGGGAGAACAATGTTGTATTACATTTATCTATAGGAACTGAGTAATAGTAGGGTTTTGGGTCATGGATCTTTAGGAATCGATAAGTCATTGGAAGTTCAGGGTAACCTTTCCATTGGAATCCATACTTCTCATGGCGGCCCAACACTTTAATCCTGTCGGCGGGGATTACATGGGTTACTTTCTCATATACATATGAGTTCATCTCAACCCTCCGACCTCGGATATGTAAAGTCAAATTTACGTGAGCTTCCACAAAAACGAACAGCTTCACGACTTTCAAGTCTTCCAACGACTTGATCCTCTTTAGGTTGATCTGTAGATAAGCAAACCGTTGGGCGGCTATATAATAGATTCTTGAAGACCCCGTCCATCTTCGTTCTATGTATAAAGGTGATGGATTATAAATCGGCTCCAGGATGTTCATCATCCCAATTCTTTGTCTATAAAGCGGAGAGTGCATTGCAGTCATAAACATGACCTGAAATACCAAAAACTTGTTCCACGCTTCGTAACTCTGCAAGACAGCATTGAAGGTAAGGAAATGTTTGGATAGCAACAATTTCTTTACTTCATTTAATTGAGATTTTATAAAAGCAATTCCGTTATTGGTCGGCTCTGATACCAACTGTAACATCTCCTCTTGGTATGATCCAGGACACGTCTCAGCAGTCCATCGGAAATGATGTCTAGAAAGCTCTGCTCGGCACTCCCATGGGATGTTATGGGATTTGCGATCTAGGTCTTCCCGCATCTGCCACGTAGCGGAAGCATCCTGGCCGTTCCCACTTAGGATCGACCAGAATTAGGGTTTTCTTGATTAGTCATTAACTAACAGCAACTAGCATCGGACCCGAGCGAACTACTTTACGCAGAAACGCCAGGGCCGAAGTGGATTCACACTGCACTTGGTTCAAGGAGAATGGGAAATGAGATGGATGCAAAGTTCAACCTCTCTGCCATAAGGCATAGTCATATTCCGTTCCCCTAAAATAGCGTAAATCGGGTAAGACATAACTCTAGGTCATCGCTTTTGTTATTCGTTTTGATGATCATCCCCCTAAAAGTTCCCGGCTAACCGCGACAACCCAACCATAGGACGGACCCATGGCCCATCCTCTGCATTTTGCTCAGTTTCTTTTTAGTTATGTAATTATCTAACACATTAATTTGGACATGTAACAACCAGCTTCTTTGATTAAACTGTTAAGCACTAGTTCCTTCACGTAATCTTATCACGTGACATAGAAAAACAATATCAAACAAGTTCTTTATTACATAACATTATTTTTATCTTTGAAATACAAGGAGTTACGATCATAGGCTTGTCCATAATCCGCCCGAAGGCTATCCAGTAATCCACAGGGATCACTATTCCAAGCTTCCGCCCGTAGACTAGTATGCGGGCCTCGAGATCCAATCCCGAGTCATGTTAGCCTCTTGCGTAGGACCCGGAAGGTGAGGGATTTACGGCCAGAGCCCCCCCTGGCACCCAAACGTCCTCCTGCTCCAAGTAGAACTCACGAAAATACCTCTCGCGGCGGGTTCGGTCCACGTTCCTGGCGCGGTCAACAACCCCCTTGGTTAGGGTTAGGCAAGCAGTCGGGGGTAACTGAACTGCCTCTCCCTTCAGGCTTTCAACTTGAAGTATAGGTATTCATTTAATTTGTAATTCATAAATCAAACAATACTCTAAAATCTCTAGCAAGCACAAACATTTCCATTAATCGACCTTGTTGTTTGGCAAACTACTAAGGAATTAATCTTTCCTTTTGAATGTATCAACACTCGTTCCAAGGTGTCTTGCAAGCTGGCAAGATCCTTTATATTCCGGGTTAGGGCGTACCTTATTAGCCCAACTTGGTCAACCCTAATTTCATTGGGTACTTTAGTTTCCGGTTTATAACTTTCCTTATTTAGAAGGATATCCAAGAATACATCCTTTTGCAAGATAACTTGCATAAGGTTCTGCCATCCTTGTTGAGGGTATTTACCCTTTTCTTCTTGTGACTCAATCACAAGACTATACGACTTCGTACTTGATGCGCAAGTCCTGTGATGAAATAATCCGTTTTAGCTTCTTTAAGCTGATGTATGTCGGATCTAGGGTCTCTTTTTAAGAACCTCAGGAACAAACCCTAGCTCTTTTATCTTTATGAATTTATTGACCCTACAATCAAGGAAAGTAGTCAAGTGCTTAAGGTATAAACGTTTCTTTGGTCTTTAAATCATTCTCGAGGCGTATTTTTCCTTTCAGCATGGTATTTCTAAGTTTAGATTGGTTTAGTTATCTTTTGGAAGGTAATATTGATCACCTCGTCACGATTTGTTATCCTTGTGACAATTGATTTTTCAGTCGGTGAATTCAATTTAATCTTCCTTTTTCCTTGCAAATGAAACTCATGCCAAATAACAATCTTTTCCTTGCTAAGATACGCAATTAGCAATGATAACTTCCTAGTAATTTGAGTAACGAAAAAAAAACCTTTCATGAATTTCATGATGAATCGTTGCTAAAGGAATAGGGTTAATGGTGCAAGATACAATTTTTATACCTTCAAGATTTAACTAAAATATACTACTATAGTAAGTAGATAATCTTGCTCGTAATTCGTTATAATGCAAGATGCTATTCGAAGGAACTATGTTCTATACATTATCATTTGTTCAATTAAACTAAACTCCTTCATTGTAAATAACTCGAAAAAATATATCCTATCCCTAACAATTTCTCTTTGCCTGATTGACTTAAAATCGATTTAAAACTGAGAAGAAAAAAAAAAACCTGGTTTTGCGGTGAGATATCCACATGGATACCAGGAGATGATCCTCCCGCAACTACTCCTTGGACTTTCTTAGGTGACATCACAGTTCGATCGTGAAGGCAGTTTTTACTCTTTCTTTCAGATTTCCACCGTCTTTCTTTCGAGGCAAGGAGCCGTTTAAATGGTTGATCACGAGAAGGAATAATAAGACCTTTAGGTTCCTAGCTTCTTCGGAGAGAGGAAAGATTTATAAAACCTAAGAAGGATCTATAAGGTATATACTTGGCAAAAAGGTTATGGGTGAGTGTGGCTTTGCAACCACATGAACCTTTGGAGAACTTTGGGCTTGGGCCAAAAGGTATAGAAAGGGAATTATTCTCTTTTCTTGCACTTCCTCTACCTTTTTCCTTCTTCTTCCCTAATCTTCCTCCTTCACACCTCTTCTTCTCTCCTTTTTACTCTTCTACCTCCTTCTATTCCTTCTCTCTTATCTCCTTTATCTTCTCCCACCCTATTCCTTCTTTCACTCTACTCTTCCTCCTTCACTCCTCTCTTTCTCTTCTTTATCTTCTTTTATATTCTCCCACCCTATTCCTTCTTACTCTTCCTCCTTCACTCCTCTCTTTCTCTTCTTTCTCTTCTTTATCTTCTCCAACCCTATTCCTTCTTACTCTTCACGGAACAACATCCGGGGTCCATGATGATGGTTTGAATTTGGGGTCCAGGGGGGGTGAGGGGGGAGGGAGGGAAAGAAAGAAATAATGGAGACACGGGGGATAAGAAAAAGGCTTGGGGGGGAGGGGGTTTTGTGTAAAAAAAAGTGGGGGGGGGGGGGGGGGGGGGGGTTTTGAAAAGGTTAAAAGGGATATAAGGGGGGGTGAAAGGGGGCTTAATTAGCCCCCCCTTAGGAAGCTTCACTGACGTGGGGGGGTAGCCAGCCATCCGTCGGCTACGAGGGCGGCAGCGGTGGCAGTGGCTCGACAGATCTTCTACGGCCTTCGGCAGCAACACGAGGCCTCCTCCTCTCCAACGGCAGCGTTCAGTCTCTTCCTCCCCACTCTCGTCCTCTCCTAGCAGCGTCACGGCTACAACACTCCATTTCCCTTTTCCTCCTCAAGCCGTGGCCTCCACTGATTTAAATAGGGGGGAGGGAGAGGTTCCTCCCTCCCTTACTTGGCAGCACGCATGGCTAAGGCTCCACATGAGCCCCAGTGTGCTGCTTGAACGTGGCTTCCCTCCCTCCCCTCCAGCGCGACGTCAGCTGGGGGGAGAAGGAGGGAAATTTTTAAAAATTTTGCTTTTATTTATTATTAAAGAAAAGCTTTTATCCATCAGGACTTGTTACATTGCTTCTCTTCCGTTGGGACTTGTTACAACTGACACGAAGAAAAGATAAAACAAGATCAAACACTTAACTTATCTTCAGGTTAATGTTTGTCTTCCGCCCATACAGGAGAATTAAGTGTTCCTTTCTGCCTCCGCAGAAAAATCCTTCTGTCTCCCAGTAATAAAACCTGAAGGTTTATCCTACCAAGATTCCGCCTTGTAACTAGTATCAAGGCCTCGACATCCCATCTCAAGTCACATAGAATACTTGTGTAGGGCCCAAAGGCATTGGGATTTACGGCCAGAGCCCCCAGTCGCACCCAAGCGTCCTCCTATGCCAAGTAATTTCCACGGAGAGACCTCTCGCGGCGTGTTCGATCCACATTCCCGGCGCGGATTCATAACCCTCTTGGTTAGGGTTTGGCAGTTCGTGGGGTGTAGCTAGCACCATCCTTCCTTAATTATCCCTTTAGGAAATCAAGGACAGTTGAAGCAACCAGCTTAATAACATTTACAGGGAAAACATCCCTTTTGTTCCCATGGAAATTTATCCTTACAATTCCCGCCATGAAAGTATAATCACTTGGATATTCATCCAAAACCACAACCAATCCTTAAGTATCCTTTCGGGAATAATCAAGCTGAAACAACCAATCTGACATCCTTTAACTAGGAAAACATCCTTTTGTTCCCATGGCAATCAATCATCACAGACCCGGCCGTAAAATCATCAACCACACCCCACTTGGGTTAACATCCAAAACCACATTAACAAACAGTTGAATGCACAACCTCTTGCTTCAAGGCATCGCAATCCCATTGCACGCACAACCTGAATTTTACTTGGATGTATCAAAACACTTTTACAACCTTTTCAAACAACCAAGCATAACTTGGGTCAACAATCCATCTTTAACAAGATCAACCTTCGTTAAAACCATTTCAACAATTCCAAGCAACATGCTTAGGCTAACCCATATTGCTAGTACATCACCAAGAGTACATTGACAAGATTCCAACCTGATTAGCCATAGGTCATCCAATCTTCATCTATCGGCTAGAGTTCGGACAAGGATCTCTAAACGGAATTTATTTTAGAACTATGGTTCTAACAATGTTTATCGTGCAATCCCATTGTGTGTGCAAGTTAACATATATCGACATGTGCATGATCTAACTATTACTTTAATGTACTCTATCATCCTTTCACATGAAAAACTGGTTTGCAATCTTAGGATGCTATTGCATTTTTTTGATAATTGAATATTTTTATCTCTTTCGATGCGAGGCTCCAATCCTTTTCATGAAAATAATCCAAGATTCTAGCTCTTTCTAAATGCAAACTAAGGTAATCCATTAAGTGTATAATACAAAAATATCTTCTATTATTAATCAGTAGAATGTTCTTCATGCAAGTGTTTGTGTCAGGCATTTCGGCATCTTATAATGTGTTTTCCTTAATCAATTTTACCTATCATTTCATTGACCATAAACACGAAATATCTTATGATTATTACAACTATTGTAACTAGATTCATGCCTAGGTTCTTTACCTATCAAATCATGGAATATGAATTTTATTATGATCCCCTATCCTCATGAGATAAGCAAGACATCGAAACAGTACCTGATTGTGGAGAGAAACTTTAGTGTTTACCCTTGGCAGTGTGTTTGCATGGGTGGTGGCATCTTGACCCAAATCTCCATCCATGGTTGTGGGATTCCCATTCACTTGGGAAGATCTCCGCTTTGGGGCCAACCCCAATTATGAGACTCTCTAAGTCGTGGAGAGAAAGTCCATAAGAACCTTGGCCAAGAGACAATGCATGAATAGGGAGCACCTATTGGGAGCCATGTATCTTATACCCGAAATTCGGTAGAGAGCTTTAATGGGATTGGTCTTCTTGTGCAGGGATTGTAGAACTCTAGTACTGCAATGCCACCTGAGCATATCTTGATGATGAAGATATACTCCCAAAGTCACAAAAAGGGAGCCCATGCGTGAATTGGGCTTAGGGGGGGAGGTTGGAAAAGTTCTAGAACCTTCTCTCTCTCTCTCTCTCTCTCTCTCTCTCTCTCTCTCTCTCTCTCTCTCTCTCTCTCTCTCTCTCTCTCTCTCTCTCTCTCTCTCTTCTATCGGCCTATCGAAATCAAAAAGGGTGGGTTTGATGGGGTCGCGGACTGCAGAGCCGGAGGGGGGCGCTATCTGCCATGAAGCTAGAGGGGGTGGCAAAGCACGAGGGGGGGAGGTTCTGATCATGGCGAAGGGCTACTGCCTGCTTTCACGGGGAGGGGGGGTTGATGCTCGCTAACTCCCTACGGACCACCAGGGGGCCCCTTTTAAAGTGAGGAGGGGAGGGAGATGGTTATGGGGGGGAGGATGGTGCTCGCCATCTGGGGGGGTTGCATGCCCCCCCATCAAAGACTTCACTCCCTCTCTCTCTCTCCCTGACCTGTTGTCAGTGGGGAGAGAGAGGGGGATAAATTTAAAAAAAAAAATTAAAGGGAGGGGGGGAGTTCCTATGGGGGAAATAGTACAGGGGTCACCCGGGGGGGGGGGGGGGGGACATTACACTTTGACATCAATGGTGTGATGTTAAAGGGTTATCAAAAAAGATCCAAAAAATATTTGGGAGTTGTCATTCTCAGATGGGGTTAGGACCCTAGGGTGTGCAAGTATCTCAGTGGGCCTACTATGTTGTAAGACCTGATGTGGAATACTCTATCCTATAGCTAAGAAAAAAGGCATATGTGATGTTGTTGTCATGCTACACAAATCAAAATATATACAAGATCATGAATACATACTTTCCTTGAGTGATGAAAATGAGACGAGCGTTTCTATGTATTCTTATACTTAGTCTTTAATAATGAAATGTGTGTATGTGTTTTATTGTAAAATAAGCTCTCACTTTAGTTTTATAGACATATTTTCCTAGAATGATTGCAAGGTTTGGGTGCTAAGATTCTCAAATATGTGCAAAACATAAAAGGAGGATATGGCAAGCCTACTTTTTTTGAAGTTGTTGAAGAAAGTATGGGAGAAGCATCCCTAGTTCAATGCTGCTAATACAATTCTTGTCAATAATTCTAGATAAAAAAATTAAAGAACAATTGTGGGTCATGCCTTTGTCTAAGATCATATGAGTCCACTTATTATGACTAAGTTAAATAATTCTACCTTATGGATGTCATCTACCCGTGGTGGCTACATGGCTAGATAGAAGATTTGTTCCCAACCACTTACTCTCAAAAGAACTCCCTAATTGGTATAGAGGATGATATCTCCTCATTTGTGGTTTACCATTTCAAACAGCTAGAGAGGTATGCCTATAGATTTGACCCCCTTGCCATCTAGTGAGCAATGTAACCAAATTTTAGTACCCTTGGCAAAATACAACTTAATGCAATTCCACCTATGGTTTTCTTATACTTTGCCTATGGTGTACACTAGTATCTATGTAGTGTTCACTTATTGGCTAATATCTATACACTAGTTATGGTACTTTGCCCAATTTTCTTAATATATGGTATTAATTTTGGTACTATATCAATAACAATAGTTGTATATGAATCTCATAATGTGCTAAATTTATGTATCTATTCCTATGTTTTGGATCCATTGATAACTATGGAACATGTACAATGATCTTATGTACCAAATTATATAAATCACCATGTGTAAATAGTAACTAGTGTGTTGGACATATATACCTTGTTTCATTATGGTACTATGATGTATTAAACTTGGTACTATAGTGTAGAGATTTTGGTGGTGTCATACAACTTGTATATATGCTAAGCACAATGCTTGGCATCTATATCTCTGTCCTCCTAGGTTGCAGTTAAAGTAATAGTTTAGAAACACTATGTTGCACCAAATTTGGTACTATTTTGTATCAATTTAGATATTTTTTGTACCAAATTTAGTATTGTATAAAGCAACATGTGCAAATGGTAGCTAATATATGTGGATGGGAGAGTTGTATTTCTATCCAATTTGGTACTACGATATACCAAATATGGTTTCAAAATATACATAATATATCCAATTTAGTACTATGATGTACCAAAATCAATTCAAAATATTGTATTGTGGTTCAAGGACAGTGTTTTGTACCAAATTTAGTAGTGAATCTAAATTTAGTACTATGGTTTAGGATCACCATTTTGTACCAAACTTAGTTTAGGATCAATGTTTGCACCAAATTTGGTACTATAGTAAACAATAATTAGGAAATGTAGTCTTACTCTTGTGACAAAGAGAGCCAAAAAAGACTGAAATATAGAAAGTTTGCAAAATAAGATTCTATTTTGTAGAAGTACATATTTGGCGACTTGTAAGTATGCAAATTGGTTGAAGGCTATTATGCCTACATATTGGTCACTTCCATCATCATATGGAATATTGTTCTATATAGTCTCATATATCTTATTGGATAATATAAATTGGCTATGGATTCTAGGGATAGCCTCCATGGGAAATCATATGGCATTGATAAGATGGGAGTAGATCATTGACTGGCCAAAGACCAAGCCACTTTTACCCAGGTTAACAAGCCAACTCCTAAGAGTTGTTGCACTAAACAAGTGATTATTTCACTAATTGTTTTAATTTAACTTAACTTAACCTTCCCTAAAATCTACAACGTTGTTTGTAATAGTCCAACTGCAAAGATTCTAAACTTCAGTAAATTATACTGGGCACTAAATTGCTAAACCTAAGATGACTATGGTTTCTCCTCATCTCTCAGAGGCAGCTTCTCATAATGTACTCCTGCCATGCTAGTGGCGGTTTATCCAGGAAATGTTTTTAATGTTTGACTTTGGAAAGGTTGTTTCAGGAATATAGATCTCTTGGATCTATTTGTATATCTCCATTTAAAATTCCTTTTTATGTTTTTCTCCACCTGATTAAAATTAATTCTTTTTATTTGTTTAATTTTAAACAAACATTCAAATCAAATTTTCTGACGTACCATAAACCCCTAAATTTTAATCTCCCTTGGTAGATGTTTTCCACTCCGTATATAAATTTCATTGTTGCTTATTAGTTTTTAAATACTTAATTCATTTTGCGAATATAACGTCCTTTCCTTCTTTTCTATTATTAAACATCAACCAGAATAAAACAAGTTCTTCCATACTCTTATATGTCCACATACAACGTTCATTTTAAATCCCGTATATCCCCTTAGTTTTCTTTTAAATTATCCTAGTGGCCCTCCACTCCATATATTTAAGAAATTGGTTGTAAAATGAATAACATGTAAAAATTTAATATAGATGCTGAGGCTTTTCCTCATGCCATCCAATCATTAAATTGTTTGATTTTATTTTGGTTTTAATTTAAACTAAATTTTATAACTGCAACCTAACATTATAAATCATTATAAAGTGTTGTCAAACTTTGTATTTGTAATTTCCCATGTTTCCTAAATGTTCACACCGCATATAATTTCTCTTATCAAAACTAAAACACCATATCTTTATACAAGCATTTCTTAAGTAAAATATTATTAAATCATTATTTCTTTTCTTTAACCCTTACAACCAAAAATGCACTAACAAATCAAAGATTTTGTTTCCAATATTTCACTAAGAATCCATAGTTTATATCAATAACTAACACATTTTACGTAAAGGAAAACTATGCTTTTTCCCTAAATATAACTCTTTTCTAATTTTTAAATATAACAAAACATCTTTAAAAATCTTGATAGAAATTAAGTAAATTCCTTGATTCATAAGATTTATAGGAAAAATATCAGAACTTATAAATTTTCAATTAGTAATTTTATAAAATTTTATTTATAATAATTTTGAGTCATTTTTTAGTGTTTTCGACTGTTTTTTATTTTTAATAAATAAAAACCAGTTCAGATAAATGCAAACAACCATGTATAATGAGAAAACATATTAAAAGACATATTTTAAAAATATTAAACTAAACAAATTATCATGCCATATCGTTTATTTTAGATAAACCAGTTAAACACTTACTTGGAAAACACGCGAGTCGTGATTGCGTCTTTGGGGTCCACGTCCTCTTGCAGTCCGGCCAAGGTAGGTCTATCGTCCAACCACTCGTTTCGACCGTGAGCTCACCAATTTCTTTTACTCTCTCGCCATTCCTCACACGACTGTTAGTCTATGGCAATGGGAATGACCTTTTTCTCTTAAATTAAAGATTAAACTCTTAATCAAGAGTTGATTGGCTTTTTTGTTGATGAAGCGACGACTTATGAGGGAGGTGGAGACTAATTCAATATCTCCATGATCTGTCCACCAAATCCTGCGAGAGGCCAAGCGATTTGACGAGAACAAAATCCTCTACCAGCCTATAATCTCAGTTTACCCAAGTACATTGAGGCTCTAGATTGATGATTAGAGAAATATCACGGCGATGGAGGAGAAGAGAAAGTGGTATCATTTTGGACATGGAATGAATGGAATTGTCTTCTTTCTGCTATCGTGACTTCATTTCTACTCAATTATCAATCAAATGGTAAAAAATTTGGTGCCCTCCATCTCTTTCTCTCCTTTGAAAATGTTGCCTTGAGAAGATGGCGCCTTTCATCTCTCTCTCCTTTCCTTTGATTCTGATGATCGAGGCCAGCTTGCTTGTTTGCTTCATCTACTCTCGCCATGGCTATGATTTGCACTGGCCTTTGCGCCTCTCTCTCTCTCTCAGACTCACGGGGCCTCTCCAATTCGATTGAATGGGACGAGCCCTGACAGGGTCAACCATCATCTTCTCTACACCTTGGCGGCTACTACGTCCTAAGACGAGATGCGATGAGCGTAGAGAAACATGCCCACGTCGTATTGGTGGCCGAGGCTGAGGCTGGTCAGCGCCCAGGATTTGGTAATCTTACAATTATCCGTTGATTATTTGGATTCTCTGCTCTTACATCAACAGAATCATATCGCTCACCTGGTGAAGAGACCCTACTTACAGGAGCTCCGCCATCAACCAATGACCCTCCACTAACACTACGAGCTGGACTGCGCCCGCATATCTTCGGCCTGCTGCTACGAGGCTCTCAAGCCCTCCTTCGTACGTCGCTGACCAGATCGAGGTCTCTCTCCCCTTATGCTCGTTCGCATCCCCCCTTATCATGACAGTTTTTTTCCTCTAACTGCTCTCTCACACGACATTCTTTTTCTCCCCCCTCTCACTACAATTTTTTTTAAAAGAATAATGATGCTCCCCTAATAATTTCTTCCTCAACTCAATCCTTCACTCTTCCTTCTAACAATCTCTCCCTATCCGTCCTCAACACTCCTAATTCCCTTTCTCTACCTTCCGAGCTTGCAAGTAAGTATCTCATTTTCCTTTTCAGCCTCTCTCGATCTATTTCTAACAAGTTGCATTGTGCTTTGAGCTCCTCAATTTGATCTAGCTTGCTCTTCGTTGACTGCGGGCCAGCAGAGACAGGTCGGCATTTGGTTGTGCTTGTCGGAACCTTCTTCAGGTTCTTGTCCAAAGCATCTAAAAGCAGCCTCAGTTTGCTATAATCCTTTACTCCATCAGCTCCAAGAGATGACTTCATGTTAGCAACGATTTCGTGCTGCTTTTGCAAAGTATCCTCCAGCTTCTCTATTTTCTCCTGTGCTGATCTGACTGCTTTTTTATCATCTCTTGTCCCTGGACATTTTTCTGTCTCAGAAGTTACATCTTTCCTGACCTCTCTAGCTACAATGTCAGCTTCCTTCCGTCTTGTAAGACCACCTATTCTATCTGGTCCTTTTTCAGTTCTATGAGTTGAAAACTTCCTTCTTCTTCATTTCCTTCTCGGATAATCTCTACATTGTCATGGCCAAATCCTCCTTTCCTCTTTGGAAAACTTCCTTCAAAGACTCTTGGATGGCTCTATAGTGCCTACTTTTTTTGAAATTTCCTTTCTTACTCCCTTGTTGGCTTATTTTCTTGAGTGACTTCTCAATACTGGGCTTTTGTTCCACCCTTGGTCATTTGTCCTTCATTTATCCCACTTTTTTACTACTAGTGCTACTTGGAATGGTTTTGACAATCCCAAGGCTGTAGTAATGAACTTATGAGAGCACTACCATAGGTGATCACATAACTTGGCCTTAGTAGTGATAAGCTTTTCATAAGGATTTTTAAGAAGATCCATATGTGCCTTGGCAACTGATGAAGACCCTCAATGCAAGAGATATTCTGCTACACTAATGATAGGGATACGAACCAAAAGTCCCCTGATACTCTTGGCCTTGACAATTTGACTGTCTCATTGAAAAAATCTTATGTTGATTGCGAAAAAAATTCCAGCTTTCCAATTACCTGATATTCAACACCTCCCCAAAGGAATCTCCATAATAGTCATCAATGATCTAATGATCACCCCTTGATCATCACTACAATATTACTGTAGACAATAATCACAATCATGATGCTATGTATTTTTCATAAAGAATCTCATCATTAGGAGGTATAAGGTAGGAGGTAGGAGGTAGCATAACTAATGAAATCCTCCATCCCTGAGACTAATACTAAGATATCCTATCAACTTGTCAAGACCTTGCCAAGTCTAAAATTCCCCCAAAGACTCCTAATTTATAAAAAGGTCTTATCTCCTCTAAGTGATAATAATCCCTACGGGAAAATTTTAAACAATCATAGCTAAGATTCACTAAGTAGACCTATCAAATTTTGTCTAAAACTCCACCTTCCTCTCATACAAGAACTCCCTTGTACCACATCTCCAAGTTAGACTGCAAGGACACGGCCTCCAAAGACAGCAACAACGAACACCGCATCTGCATTGAATTCATGTAAAAATTTAGTAATAAGGTGTCAATTGTATACAATTTTGCCAAAAAATTGTTGCAATAAATGGCATGTTTTTAGGTGTTGTCAATCATCATTGGAGGTGCAATCTGATAGGGTATATGTATCAAATTTTCCCTTAACCTGGCCATTGTACAAGGCCTCAACTAAATTTCCACCTCTAATAATTTTGTTATGGCAAAGTTCCTTCTGTGCTCTTGTTGTTTGATACATTATTTTTGTGCATTTTGGAAGGCAAAAGTCCTTTTCGGACTCAACAACCATGATTGTAGAGGTGTCCTCTCGCAGTGGACAACATGGAGCACACCACTTCAAGGTCTCCTTCATAAATTTCCACGTTATGATCTTGACTCATTGGCATGGAATACATATCTCAATTGTCCTCCATATTCTCTTTGTCACAATCACTATCTTCTCTTACCGACTTTGTTAAAGAGATAATGGAGATATATTTTTTGGGGATAAAGGTGCATATGCCTAGTTGCTTGTATATTAGTTAGACTGACAATACCAATATCCTGTTTTAGCTACCCATACACCTATACACTACAGATGGAAAGTTCCCATCATTGTCACTTTATTATTTATTCTTTCAGTGACATTGGAATAAAGAAAAGGCCACTCACACATTGTGATTTGTAATATTTCTATTGAAAAATATTACTAGCCCACGTGAGACTCATGCAAATGACAATTCCGGCATTGAAGTTACGGACGGTGCAATCCTTAAGTGGTACACAAAGTATCATGACTCACCACTGGCAAAAACGGGACCGAGGTTTAAAAACCCACATAACCACAGATCAAGAGGATAATGTTAGATTTATTGCAAATTTTTTTAATTACCTTCCCCCAGCCGAAGCGTGGCTGAGGGAAGAGGATGGGGCTATAATGGGAAATTGTAGAGGTGGAAGGAGAGAATTCATTCAGGGGGCCACGTAAGGGAGGGAGCTCTCCCCCCTTGTCCTATATAAACCCCCTCTAAGGGGTGGAGGAAGGTAGAGAGTAGGAAAGCGTGAGGGAAGAGAATAGGTTGACAGACCGTGAGAAGAGGGAGGAAGGACGACTATGGAAGACTAGGCATGGAGGAGGAACAAGCTGCCGAGATCGCAGCACTGTGAGGAGGAAAGAGCCGTATTGGAGGAGCCGTTGCTTGAAGCCTGAGGCCGCCGGCTACCAACCCAAGCTGCTGCCGTAATTTCATCTCTTGCCCACCAACAAGCCCTCCAATAATCCTCCTCGTCCACATGGTCCTACATCATACACCCCCAAAAGCTTCGTGGAAGATTCTTGGAAGCTTCTAAGGGGGTTCTCCAAGCACCCCTTCCCGTGGAATTCCCCATACAAGTCCCTTTTAAGCCAGCTTACTCCAGGTTTTCAAAAGCCCTTCCCACAGATTTCCATAAAGCCCTATTAGGATCGGGCTTTTTTTTAAGTCCCTTCCTATTGGATCTCCATAAGACCTTTGTACCCCAGGATTTAAGTCCCCTTTTCCCTTGGCTTCCCCAAAAGCCATTTTACCCCGGTTGTAAAGGCCTTCACACGGATTCACATAAAGCCATATTAGCCAGGTTTTAACCCCCCTTTCTCCCATTGAATCTCCTTTAAGTCCACTCTACCCTCCGTATTTAAAGGCCTCCTTCCCATTGCAACTCCCACGAGCCTTCTTATCCCGGTTTTCTTTTAAAGCCCTATCCGTGGAGACCCTATTAAGTCCATTGTAACCGGGATCTTAAAGGCCCTTCCCTTTTGAACCCTCTAAGAGCCCAAATCTTTTTTTTACCCTCTTAAGCTTCGTAGTAGAAGCCTATAAGGCCTTCCCATTAGTTCCCTAATACGCCTTTCCAGGGCTTTGAAGGAGAGGGAGCTACAAAGCCGTTCCCACTCAATTTTCTCCATAATTTCCTTAAACTCCCGGGATTTTTAAAGAAAGAAGTGCCAAGCTCCAAACCCTAAGGCCTTCCAAAGCCCAAATTCTGCAAGACGGTGCTTCGGTCAAGGAAGCCGTACCTCAAAGGAAACTGCGCGTGCGAGGGAGACGGGCCAAGATCATAAGACTACGGCCAAGGCAAGAAGTTCGAATTCACGATGGCCCCTAAAAACACACAAGGCGCAACTGCAAGAGGATCATCTCCTAACATTCATGTGGATATTTCACCAAACCCACAAGTCTAGGTTTTCTTCCTATTTTTGGTTTATGTCAAAATATTGCAATTATACATGGATAATTTATGGAATTAGGATGCACTTTTGCGATTGAAATACATTGGCTATTTTAAAGGAAATAACTCATGAATGACGATTGGTCAATTGTATTTGTCTTTAATGGAATGAACAAAGGATGTTTATGCATTTTTAGCAAGTTGCTTCTGTGCATTGCAAAGTAACGAATCTAGAACAACTAATGATTATCATTACAAAGTCGGAATTATTGTAGTACACCTTCGACTATGCATGGAAAGATTAAATTTCATGTCACATTATTAGATGAATCTTTCTTAGTAATGATTCATTAAAAAGTAATTATCAACCATAGGAATCTGCAAAGCATGGAATAATTCTAGAGTTGCATGAAGTAGAATAACTCTAGTTTTAAATTGGCATAAATATCATTTAACTGTGGTGTAGTTAGGAAAGGCTGCATGGTTCGTTGTAACCTAAAACCCTAAAAGCTTAGTGGCATGAATTGTCAAAGCATGTCTTAGGAGGATCAATAGAAGTTATGCGAATTTTAACATGTGCTTGGTCTTAACAAGAAAAGTTAGGGATTGCGAATCTAGAGGAAATAGTTCGTCCTTGTCATAAGACAAGTAATCTAGATTACCCAAAATACCTAAACTACAAAGGATTCGCTTAGGATGGTTAAGTCAATGCAACATACCCCAAGTGCTAACTAGGGTTTAGCATGTTGACGACGTGACCTAGTCGCACTTATTGTCAAGTTGAAACTCTCATACCCTAAAGTCCTGCCCACATTCACAGAATGTAGGGACAATAGGATGTACTTGCAGGAAACGATTTAGGGTTTTTACCCTAAGGATCGCTCGTTAAAAATATGAAATTTGGATTGAGTTGGAATCCTAGGACTGACGATATCGGCCTAGTGCAATAGGAAATGGATTGGATATGAAAACACACTAAACCTTGTGATTAGAAGATGCAGTTCGATGGGTAAAATAGTCCCATGGATTAGATGCGACACTTGTGAAACAAGTTGCAAAGTCGCATGATCCTGTGCTTGATCACAAGAGAATGGAAAATTCCTCGGAATGAGATTGGCGAATTCTTGTGCAAGTTTATCTTGCAAGAAGATGAGTAGTTGTCCTGATATAGCACCCTTTTTGGGAAAAGTGACCAAGATAAGGGGATTAAATATTTGCTTGAAAGAAAAAGGCCAACCAATAAATTGGAGCAAAATATTAATAGAACTTAAGGTATTGGTTAAGTTTGGTTAATAAGGTAATGACCCTAATCCAAGGACATAAGGGTTAACAGACAAACCCTTGGGAATCTTGCCGAGTCGTAATTGATCCCGGATCGAATGTTGGATACATTCAGAGAGAAGGGATCACTCCTTAGCAGTTGGCCAAATAAATGACCACTGGAAATGATTGTGCTCGTAATAGTTTAAAGAGCATTGTTTGCTTTGTTTACTCAATGAACTAAAGGATGAAAAGATATCTAATGCTTCACATTGAAGGCTTGAAGGGAGAGGCAACCTCAGTTACCCCTGACTATCTGCCTGACCCTAACCAAGGGGGTTCTTTAGCTGCGCAGGGTAGGTGGACCGAACCCACCACGTGAGGTCTCTCCATTGAGCGCTACTTGGAGTCGGAGGACGCTTGGGTGCCAGGGGGGCTCTTGTCGTAAATCCCTCGCCTTCTGAGCCCTGTACAAGAGGTCAACGTGACTCGGGATTGGATCTCGAGGCCCGCATACTAGTCTACGGGCAAAATCTTGGATTAGTAATTCCCTGTGGATTGCCGGGCGGATTATGGATAAGCCTATGTGCTGGACTTTATAAATGTATTCCAAAGATAAATATGATAACCTGTTCTGCAAGGAACTTTTTTGACACTGTTTTTCTATGTCAAGTGCTAAGATTACATGAAGGAACCGATGCCAAGCACGTTAATTAAGAAAGCTGCTTGATGCATGTCCAACTAAATGTGGTAGGTAATTAGACAACTAAAACAACGTGAGGAAAGTGCAGTGGATGTGGCCATGGGTCCGTCCTACGGATGGGTGGTCCCCGTTGGCCGGGAACTTTTCTCAATCATAATGGATAGCAAGAAGATCATTTCAAAGGAAAGGACTAGCAAGGGCGCTGACCTAGATTCTAGGTTATAATAATCCCAGTTTACATTGTTTTAGAAGGAACAGAATGGGAATATGCCTTATGGCAGAGAGGTTGAACTTTGTATCCCTCTCGTTTCCCATTCTCCTTGAACCAAGTGCAGCGTGAATCCACTTCGGCCCTGGTGTTTCTGCGTAAAGTAGTTCGCTCGGGGTTTGACGCTAGTTGCCATTTAGGAAATGACCATTAGGAAAAACCCTGATTCAGGTCGGTCCTAAGTGGAAACGGCCAAAATACCTCTGCTACGTGGCAGACGTGGAAAGTCCTAGATCACAAACCCCGTAACATTCTATGGGAGTGCCGGTGTAATATCCCGCGTTAATAAAAATGAATTAGTTAATGTAAATTTTTTTTATTTCCCCCTTATCCCTCCAGCCGACTGATGAGCTGGAGGGGGAGGGGAATAGAAGGAGCTACTAAGCTCCTTGGTGGAGCCTTTGGAGGGAGGGAGGACATGCGTGTCTACACGCAAGGAGGGAAGATCCCCCTCCCCTCCATTATTTAATCGAGGGGGGCGTAGGCTGAAAAAACGACAGTCTGCTGTTGCTGTGTAGGTGAGGGGGCCGTTGTACAGGGAAAAGGCAGAGCCGTGAGAGAAGAGGCCGAGAGAGACAAGGAGAGTACCGCCATAACTCTGAGCCGAGGGAGGAAGACGAGAGGCCGCTGCCATCCGCTGCCATTCAGCCACCATTTCGCCACACAACCCCTTTCACCCCCCCTCCCCCACGTGCCTTTGTGAGGCTTCCAGAAGGCTTGGAAGCTTCCAAGGGGGCTCCCTAAGCCCTTGTTTCCTCCCCCCCTCCCGGGTTTTAATTCCCCCCTAAGCCCTTGTTTCCCCCCCCTCCCGGGCTTTAATCCCCCCCTAAGCCCTTGTTTCCCCCCCCCCCCCTCCCCGGGTTTTAATTCCCCCTAAGCCCCCTTGTTTCTTTTCCCCTTAGCTCTTTAGACTACTCAAGTCACACCCATAGGCCTACTTTGTCCTTAGGCTACCTTGGAGACTTTCATTCTCTTGCATTAATTCCTTCATTCACTTTTTAGATCTTTTTGTGCAAGTGCTCTCTTAGTTGAGCTTTGTGTTCTTAATTTTATCAAACAAGCCGGTGTCCACACACTCCCATGTCCTGAAAATCCAATTCATCATCATGGCCTCGTATGGTATCCCGTAAGGGAGAAATAGCCGTGAGATAAAAGATAGGGAGGGAAGTAGAGGGAGTGAAAAGAGGGAGTGAAGGAGGAAGAGTGGGAAAAAGGTAAAAGAAAAGGAAGGAGAAGACGGTGGAATTCCAAGAAGAAAAAGGAAAAGGCTATCTCACATTCGAACTACAATGCCGCAGAAGAAAGTCCAAGGTGTAGCTGCGGGAGGGTCATCTCCCGGTATCCATGTGGATATCTCACCTCAAAGCCAGGTTTTTTCTTCTTGGTATTAATTCGGTTTTAAGTCAATCATGCAAATAAAATTTGTTAAGGATAGGATATATTTGTTCGAGTTATTTTTAACGAAGAAGTTAGCTTATGAATGACAATATATACAACTTAGCTTTCTTCAAATTGTATCAAGCATTATAAAATTACAAGCAAGATTAACCATTTACTATAGTAATATATTCCTAAAGTGTAGAAATTATATCTTGCACCATTAGTCTTATTCCTTTCGCAACGATTCATGGTAAATAGCTAAATTCAAGAAAGGTTTCTTTCGATGCTTAAATTACAAGGGAGTTATCTTTGCTAGTTGCACATCTTAGCAAGGCAATTGTTGTTATTTGGCATGAGTTCATCTTTAAAGAAAACGGAAGTTAAATGTTAGGAATTAACAAGTATAAAAATTAGATATACGAACTCATTTGGAAAGAAAATGTAATGGGGAATTGCTAGATGACACTCTATTAATACTTTTCCCTTGCTATTTGAGGACTTCGGAACTAATAAAGTGTGTATACACCAATTTCACAGCTAGGCCTTTTTGTCCGAAGGAGTATTGTTGCTCTTTGTATCACCTTGGCATTAGGCTATATGCCAAATTAAACTGTATTGATTGGGAGAGTAAATTGTCGCAAGGATAGTAAAACCGTAACAAGACGATTAATATTACCTTCCAAAAGATAGCTGAACCAATCTAAACATAGAAACATTCATACCCTAAACACTTGACTACTTTCCTTAGCGTAGGGACAATAAATTCATAAAAATAAGAAATTAGGGTTTGTCCCTAAGGTTCTTAAATGAAGAAACCCTAGGCCTGACATATGTCAGCTTAAAGAATCTAAACAGATTATTCCATCGCACGACTTGCGCAACATGTATGAAATCATTTAGTCTTGTGATTGATTCACAAGGAGAAAATGGAAAAACCCTCATCAAGGACGGCAGATCCTTACGCAAGTTATCTTGCAAAAAGACGTATTTTTGGATATCCTTCTAAATAAGGAAGGTTGTAAACCAGAAACTAGCATATCTAAGGTACCTTAGGGTTAACCAAGTTGGGTATGCCCTACACCGAAATGTAAGAGATCTTGCCAAGTTACAAGACACCTTGGGAATGAGTGCTGATACACTCAAAAAGGAAAGAACACTTCCCTAGCAGTTTGCCATACAACTGGGTTGATTAATGGAAATGTTTGTGCTTGCTAGAGATTTTAAGGCTCTGTTTGAATTATGAATTACAAATTAAATAAGAACCTATACTTCAGGTTAAAGGCCTGAAGGGAGAGGCAGCTTCAGTTACCCTCGACTGCCTGCCTGACCCTAACCAAGGGGGTTGTTGATTGCGCCGGGAATATGGACTGAACCCGCCACGAGAGGTCTCTCCGTTGAGTTCTACTTGGAGCAGGAGGACGCTTGGGTGCCAGGGGGGGCTCTGGCCATAAATCCCTCACCTTCCGGGTCCTGCACAAGAGGCTAGCGTGACTCGGGATTGGATCTCAAGGCCCGCATACTAGTTGACAGGCAGAAGCTTGGAATAGTGATCCCTGGAGATTACTGGTTAGCCTTCGGGCAGATTATGGAAAAGCCTACGGGCGGAACTCCTTGTATTTCAAAGATAAAATGATGAAATGTTAAAAGAACTTGCTTGATGTTGTTTTTCTATGTCACGTGATAAGATTACGTGAAGGAACCAGTGCTTAAGAAGGTTAATTAAAGAAGCTGATTGTTATATGTCAAATTAATGTTTAGGTAATTACATAACTAAAACAAACCGAGGAAAGTGGGGAGGATGGGCCATGGGTCTGTCCTACGGTTGGGTGGTCTCAGTTAGCCGGGAACTTTTCTCAAAATCTCGAAGAACAACGGAATGATCATCATCATAAAAAAGAATAACGAGAACAATGACCTAGAGTTACGTCTTACCCGATTTACGTTGTTTTAGGGGAACGGAATGGGACTATGCCTTATGGCAGAGAGGTTGAGCTTTGCATCCCTCTCGTTTCCCATTCTCCTTGAACCAAGTGCAGCGTGAATCCACTTCGGACCTGGCGTTTCTGCGTAAAGTAGTTTGCTCGGGTCTGACGCTAGTTGCTGTTAGCTAGTGACCCATTAGGAAAACCCTAATTCTGATCGATCCTAAGTGGGAATGACCAGGATACTTCCGCTATGTGGCAGACGCGGAAAGAACTAGATCGCAAAACCCGTAACATTCCATGGGAGCGCCGGGCGGAGCTTTCTAGACATCCTTTCCGATGGACTGCTAAGACGTGTCCTGGATGATACTAGGGGACACGTTACAAGTTGGTATCAGAGCCGACCAACAACGGAATTGTTTTTATGAGATCTCAATAAAATGAAATAAAGAAATTGTTGCTGTCCAAACATTTCCTCATCTTCAATGCTGTCTTGCAGAACTATGAAGCGTGGAACAAGTTTTTGGTATTTCGGGTCATGTTTATGACTGCAATGCATTCTCCGCTTTATAGACAAAGAATTGGGATGATGAACATCCTGGAGCAGATTTATAATCCATCACCTTTATACTCTGAATGAAGATGGACATGGTCTTCAGGAATCTACTACATAGCCGCCCACTGGTTTGCTATCTACAGACCAACCTAAAGAGGATCAAGTGGTTGGAAGACTTGAAAGTCGTGAAGCTGTTCATTTTTGTGGAAGCTCACGTAAATTTGACTTTACATATTCAAGGTCGGAGGGTTGAAATGAACTCATATGTATATCAGGAAGTAACCCGTGTAATCCCAGCCGACAGGATTAAAGTGTTGGGCCGCCATGAGAAGTATGGATTCCAACGAAAAGGGTATCCTGAACTTCCAATGAATTATCGATTCCTAAAGATTCATGACCCAAAACCCTACTATTACACAGTTCCTGTAGACAAATGCAATACAACGTTGTTCTCCCCAAACTGAATGTAATGATTGGATTATCATCACACGAGGCGTTGTATAAGGCTACGCCCATGTAAATATAAATAAAGAATTCTTTTATCAATATCTGGCTGTACATCAGAGTTGTTAAAAAGTTAACTAGCTTCATGATTTACGAGATAGCTGAACTAAAGATAGCTAACGTCAATTATTATATAATAACGTTAAGAAAACTTTTATCCAGGCACAACCCCAGTTACAGGTTCCAAATTCGCCCCCTACATCAAGTACTGCTGTGACCCAGGAGAAGAAGTTCCTCCTCAAGCAGATAAAGCCACGCGAGTTTGACGGGAGAGGCAGATTCGTCCAGTCTGATGCTGAAATTTGGATTGAATCTATGGAGGATTACTTTAAAGTAGCTGGTACTGCACCTACCAATCAGGCCATGCTCGCCAAGTTAAAACTCACCGGCGAAGCCAGACTTTAGTGGAAACAATGGTGCAGGGATCAAGGGACTTCAGAGGGGTCCGTTACCTGGGAGAAGTTAAAGAAAGCCGTGTAGGGGAGATATTTGCCACCTGCATATCGTACGCAAAAAATGAATGAGTTCTACGAGCTAAAACAACTAGGACTCACTCTGGACGCATACTACTCTAAATTCGTCTCACTTTTAAAGTATGCGCCACAGATGGACACGACGCAGCAGGTATCCAAATTTTGCACGGGCTTAAATCCACCCGTAAATACCCGTCTCGAATCTATGTGTCCATCAGATCTTCAGGATGCACTCATTCGAGCGGCACCTATAATTCAGGAGGTGCAAGCTAGACCAAGGGGTAATAAAACTTGGTCCTATAGTGACCCGAACAGAGGAGCATTCAGACCTCAAGTGAAGAGAGTTCAAGGTCACAATCAGGGACAAAGGAAGAAAGTAAGGACAAATAACGTCAAAAACTTTGTTCCTACTCAAAGTAATGGCCGAAACCCCCGATGTTTCCACTGCAATGAACCCGGTCACTTCAAGAGGCAATGTCCCAAGCTCAGCGGAGGACATCGTCCAAGGCTTTTTCAAGGTGCAGGCCGCGGTCAAGGAGCCGCCACCCGTCGAAGAGGAAGAACTGCCTGCATTGCCAATAGACAAAGATGTGAAGAAGAAGATGAGAAGATCCGACTATGGAAGCAGAATTTGAAAGAGCGACCGTCCATGCCGCTTTACACAAGAAAGGGCCGAATCGCCAGTTCTCGGTGATTCAGACACCGTCAGACTATCAAGGTAAAGGTTTCAAAACCTTGATTGATTGTGGCAGTACACATTCCTTTATCTCACTAGCATGTGCAAAAAGATTAGGAATAGCCACAGTAGAAGCACCTACCCTGCTTGTGGAATTGGCAAACGGTCGTGAGGTAACTTGTACCAGGCAAATTGCTAAGGTGGAATTCTTTCTGGGAGGAAAGAAAACCTCAGTCAAATTCAGATTTATGAATTTAGGTATCCATGAGTGTCTACTCGGGATGGATTGGCTTAAGCCTAATGATGCCCACATCCACTGTGGAAAGGGTCAAGTTTCCTTTCGAAACTCTGAAAGGGAGGTTGTCACAACTCAAGGTGAGGCAGGAGTGCCAAGAATCCAATTAGCCAAAGTATCTCGGATCATAAAAGGAGTCAGAAAAGGATTACCCGTTTACTTGATCAAACTCAACAAGTTAGATCAAAAGCAAGAGTGTCATGAAGGACCTTCTTGGCTAAAGGAATACGCTGACGTATTCCCTGAGGAATTGATTGAACTTCCGCCTCCAAGAGAAGTAGATCATGAAATTAGGCTAGTGCCTAGAGCTGCACCAATTGCAAAGAGACCTTATAGAATGTCCATACCTGAAGCAATTGAGTTGAACGAATAGCTCAAGCAACTGTTGGATCAGGGTTACATCCGGCCTAGCAACTCACCGTGGGGAGCTCCAGTACTATTCCAGAAAAAGAAAGATGGGACACTTCGACTATGTACTGATTACCGAGGGTTGAATCAATCAACAGTCAAGAACACGTATCCTATTCCTAGAATAGATGAGCTTCTTGATCGTCTTCAAGGTGCAAAGATCTTCTCCAAGATTGATCTCAGGTCAGGTTTCTATCAGATAAGGATCAAGGAAGAAGATATTCCAAAAACGGCCTTCAATACAAGATATGGGCACTTTGAGTTCTTGGTTATGTCATTCGGGCTTACAAATGCACCTGCCACCTTCAATAGATTAATGCAGGATATTTTTAGACCATATCTTGATGATTTCGTGCTTGTCTTCTTCGATGACACTTTAGTCTATTCTAAACAGGAAGAAGATCATGAACCTCAACTTCGGATTGTCCTTGAAACAATGAGGTCCCATAAGCTGTATGCAAAAATGAAGAAGGGAGCATTCTTCAAGCGTCAGATTGAATATCTGGGATTCATAGTATCATCAGAGGGAATATCAGTAGACCCAACCAAAGTCAGAGATGTGCTTGAATGGCCAATACCAGTATCCGTCAAAGAAATACGTAGCTTTCTTGGATTGACAGGATGGTATAGGGTCTTTATCAAAAACTATGCTTTGATTGCAGCACCCCTTACTGATCTACTAAAGAAGTAGACTTCCATTACATGGTCAACTTGCGAACAAAATAGCTTCGACAAACTGAAGCAAAGTTTGGTATCAATACCTATTCTAAAACTTCCTGACCTCAATATGGAGTTCGAGGTAGTAACTGATGCTAGCATTCTTGCCTTGAGATGTGTACTTATTCAAGAAGGTCATCCAGTGGCATACTCTTCAAGGAAATTGAAGAGTCATGAAAAGAATTATGCCACACATGATCTGGAATTATTAGCTGTCATCCATGCTCTAAAGCTTTGGAGACACTACCTGTTGGGTAACAAGTTTACTCTAGTAACCGATCATAAGAGTCTCAAATGGATTTTTACCCAGATCGAGCTCAACATGAGGCAACATCGGTGGATTGAAGTATTGGAGGAATATGATTTTGAAATCAAGTACCGACCAGGGAAAGAGAATGTAGTTGCCGATGCACTCAGTCGCAAGGCATTCCTAAATTCCCTAATCTTGTAGAATCCATCAATGGCTAGATCTCTGGCTACAAAGGTATCTATGCCAAACATTCCTATACTTGAACTAGCTAAAGAGGAAGCATGCCATGATTTGGCCTACCAAACAATGATAAAGGAAATATCTACCAAGGAGCAGAATAAAAAGTTGCAAGCTAAGTATCAGGAATTTTCCATTGATAATGGACTTGTCTACTACAGAACAAGGCTGTGTATACCAGCAAGCCAATCACTTAAGCAGAAAATATTATGGGAAGCTCATGATTCTCCTTTTTCAGGACATCCTGGCTATGCAAAAACTCTTAATGCAGTTAGGAAGAGCTACCATTGGGAGAGGCTTAAAGGTGACGTTCTCAAATATGTCACTAAATGTTTGTCTTGCCAACGTATCAAGGCCGAACATGTCATGATGCCAGGGAAACTGCAACTGCTTGACATTCCCCAAATGAAATGGGAATTCATCAGTATGGATTTTGTTGTGGGCTTACCCCAAGTCCAAGGAGGATACAATTCCATTATGGTTGTGGTTGACATGCTTACCAAGGTTGCACACCTGATTCCAGTAAAGACAAACTATAAAGCCTCTGACATTGCAAGATTTTTTATCAAGGAGATATTCAAGCTACATGGGTTACCTAAAAGAATCATTAGTGATCGAGATTCTCTCTTCACATCACACTTCTGGAGAGCTATCTTTGAAGCTATTGGGACTCAACTCTGTTTTAGCACCGCCTACCATCCCCAAACAGATGGCCAAACAGAGCGAGTAAATCAAATCATTGAGGATATGCTTAGGGCATACTGCTGTCAAGAGGCGAAGAGGTGGATTCAATACTTGCCTTTGGTTGAATTTGCCTACAATGCTTCTTACCAGCAGAGCATTCAAATGACCCCTTTCCAGGCATTGTATGGTCATGATTGTCGAAGTCCCCTAAACTTTTCTGATCCAACCCTAAGAGTTGAAGCTTCAAGACAAATGTTGGAGGACATGGATGATCAAATAAGGTCAATAAGACAAGACATACAAGCAGCCAAGGATAGACAAAAGGCATATGCAGATTTGAAACGTCAAGAAAGAGTCTTCGAAGAAGGAGACATGGTCTTCATTCGGGTATGCCCTAAAAAGAGTTCTCTATCCCTAGGAGAATGCAAGAAGCTAAGTCCAAGGTATTGTGGGCCGTATAAAATCCTCAAATGCCTAGGACCCAATGCTTATAGATTGCAACTCCCCGAGAACCTAAAGGTTCACAATGTATTCCATATCAACCTATTGAAAAAATATGTACCCAATCCTAATCATGTACTTGATGACCAACAAATTGTAATGCCTAGTCAAGGAGTCCTTAAACTAAGGCCAGAAAGGATCTTAGATATTAGGGAAAGACAGTTAAGATCTAGAACCTTGAAAGAATGCCTTGTCCAGTGGAAAGATTATCCCGAAGAGGATGCCACTTGGATAGATGAAAGCTCTCTCAACCATCAATATCCCCAGTTTATCTCGAGATGAGGACATCTCGATTCCTCCAAGGGGGAGAGAATGTAATATCCCGCGTTAATAAAAATGAATTAGTTAATGGATATTTTTTTTATTCCCCCCTTATCCCTCCAGCGGACTGACGAGCTGGAGGGGGAGGGGAATAGAAGGAGCTACTAAGCTCCTTGGTGGAGCCTTTGGAGGGAGGGAGGACATGCGTGTCTACATGCAAGGAGGGAAGATCCCCCTCCCCTCCATTATTTAATCGAGGGGGGCATAGGCTGAAAAAATGACGGTCTGCTGTTGCTGCGTAGGTGAAGGGGCTGTTGTACACGGAAAAGGCGGAGCCGTGAGAGAAGAGGCCGAGTGAGACAAGGAGAGTACCACCATTACTCTGAGCCAAGGGAGGAAGACGAGAGGCCGCTGCCATCCGCTGCCATTCAGCCACCATTTCGCCATACAACCCCTTTCACCCCCCCCACGTGCCTTTGTGAGGCTTCGAGAAGGCTTGGAAGCTTCCAAGGGGGCTCCCTAAGCCCTTGTTTCCCCCCCTCCCGGGCTTTAATTCCCCCCTAAGCCCTTGTTTCCCCCCCTCCCGGCCTTTAATCCCCCCCTAAGGCCTTGTTTCCCCCCCCCTCCCCCCCTCCCGGGCTTTAATCCCCCCTAAGCCCTTGTTCCCCCCCTGCCCCCCCCCCCCCCCTCCCGGGTTTTAATTCCCCCTAAGCCCCCTTGTTTCTTTTCCCCTTAGCTCTTTAGACTACTCAAGTCACACCCATAGGCCTACTTTGTCCTTAGGCTACCTTGCAGACTTTCATTCTCTTGCATTAATTCCTTCATTCACTTTTTAGATCTTTTTGTGCAAGTGCTCTCTTAGTTGAGCTTTGTGTTCTTAATTTTATCAAACAAGCCGGTGTCCACACACTCCCATGTCCTAAAAATCCAATTCATCATCATGGCCTCGTATGGTATCCCGTAAGGGAGAAATAGCCGTGAGATAAAAGATAGGGAGGGAAGTAGAGGGAGTGAAAAGAGGGAGTGAAGGAGGAAGAGTGGGAAAAAGGTAAAAGAAAAGGAAGGAGAAGACGGTGGAATTCCAAGATGAAAAAGGAAAAGGCTATCTCACATTCAAACTACAATGCCGCCGAAGAAAGTCCAAGGTGTAGCTGTGGGAGGGTCATCTCCCGGTATCCATGTGGATATCTCACCTCAAAGCCAGGTTTTTTCTTCTTGGTGTTAATTCGGTTTTAAGTCGATCATGCAAAGAAAATTTGTTAAGGATAGGATATATTTGTTTGAGTTATTTTTAACGAAGAAGTTAGCTTATGAATGTCAATATATATAACTTAGCTTTCTTCAAATTGCATCAAGCATTATAAAATTACAAGCAAGATTAACCATTTACTATAGTAATATATTCCTAAAGTGTAGAAATTATATCTTGCACCATTAGTCTTATTCCTTTCGCAACGATTCATGGTAAATAGCTAAATTCAAGAAAGATTTCTTTCGATGCTTAAATTACGAGGGAGTTATCTTTGCTAGTTGCACATCTTAGCAAGGCAATTGTTGTTATTTGGCATGAGTTCATCTTTAAAGAAAACGGAAGTTAAATGTTAGGAATTAACAAGTATAAAAATTAGATATACGAACTCATTTGGAAAGAAAATGTAATGGGGAATTGCTAGATGACACTCTATTAATACTTTTTCCTTGCTATTTGAGGACTTCGGAACTAATAAAGTGTGTATACACCAATTTCACAGCTAGGCCTTTTTGTCCCAAGGAGTATTGTCGCTTTTTGTATCACCTTGGCATTAGGCTATATGCCAAATTAAATTGTATTGATTGGGAGAGTAAATTGTCACAAGGATAGTAAAACCGTAACAAGACGATTAATATTACCTTCCAAAAGATAACTGAATCAATCTAAACATAGAAACATTCATACCCTAAACACTTGACTACTTTCCTTAGCGTAGGGACAATAAATTCATAAAAATAAGAAATTAGGGTTTGTCCCTAAGATTCTTAAATGAAGAAACCCTAGGCCTGACATACGTTAGCTTAAAGAATCTAAACAGATTATTCCATCGCACGACTTGCACAACATGTATGAAATCATTTAGTCTTGTGATTGATTCACAAGGAGAAAAGGGAAAAACCCTCATCAAGGACAACAGATCCTTACGCAAGTTATCTTGCAAAAAGACGTATTTTTGGATATCCTTCTAAATAAAGAAAGTTGTAAACCAGAAACTAGCATATATAAGGTACCTTAGGGTTAACCAAGTTGGGTATGCCCTACACCAGAATGTAAGAGATCTTGCCAAGTTACAAGACACCTTGGGAACGAGTACTGATACACTCAAAAAGGAAAGAACACTTCCTTAGCAGTTTGCCATACAACTAGGTTGATTAATGGAAATGTTTGTGCTTGCTAGAGATTTTAGGGCTCTGTTTGAATTATGAATTACAAATTAAATAAGAACCCATACTTCAGGTTAAAGACCTGAAGGGAGAGGCAGCTTCAGTTACCCCCGACTGCCTGCTTGACCCTAACCAAGGGGGTTGTTGACCGCGCCGGGAATGTGGACCGAACTTGCCGCGAGAGGTCTCTCCGTTGAGTTCTACTTGGAGCAGGAGGACGCTTGGGTGCCGGGGGGGCTCTGGCCGTAAATCCCTCGCCTTGCGGGTCCTACACAAGAGGCTAGCGTGACTCGGGATTGGATCTCGAGGCCCGCATACTAGTTGACGGGCGGAAGCTTGGAATAGTGATCCCTGGAGATTACTGGTTAGCCTTCGGGCAGATTATGGAAAAGCCTACGGGCGGAACTCCTTGTATTTCAAAGATAAAATGATGAAATGTTAAAAGAACTTGCTTGATGTTGTTTTTCTATGTCACGTGATAAGATTACATGAAGGAACCAGTGCTTAACAAGGTTAATTAAAGAAGCTGATTGTTATATGTCAAATTAATGTGTTAGGTAATTACATAACTAAAACAAATCGAGGAAAGTGCAGAGGATGGGCCATGGGTCCGTCCTACAGTTGGGTGGTCCCGGTTAGCCGGGAACTTTTCTCAAAATCTCGAAGAATAGCGGAATGATCATCATCATCAAAAAGATAGCGGAATGATCATCATCATCAAAAAGAATAAGGAGAACGATGACCTAGAGTTACGTCTTACCTGATTTACACTATTTTAGGGGAACAGAATGGGACTATGCCTTATGGCAGAGAGGTTGAGCTTTGCATCCCTCTCGTTTCCCATTCTCCTTGAACCAAGTGCAGCGTGGATCCGCTTCGGACCTGGCGTTTCTGCGTAAAGTAGTTCGCTCGGGTCTGACGCTAGTTGCTGTTAGCTAGTGGCCCATTAGGAAAACCCTAATTCCGGTCGATCCTAAGTGGAAACGGCCAGGATACTTCCGCTACGTGGCAGACGCGGGAAGAACTAGATCGCAAAACCCGTAACATTCCATGGGAGTGCCGGGCGGAGCTTTCTAGACATCCTTTCCGATGGATTGCTAAGACGTGTCCTGGATGATACTAGGGGACACGTTACAGCCGGGGGAGCTTTCTAGACCTCCTTTTCGATGAACTGCTAAGACATGTCCTGAAGGGAACAGGTGGACATGTTACAGTTGGTATCAGAGCGAACCAACAAAGGATTTGTTTTTATCTTAATAAGAAGAAGTAAAGCAAATGTTGCTATTCAGAACATCTCCTTACTTTTGATGCTGTCTTGCAGAATTATGAAGCATGGAACAGGTTCTTAGTGTTTCGAGTCATGTTTATGACCGCGATGCATTCCCCGGATTATCGACAAAAGGTTGAGATGATGAACATCCTAGATCATATTTATAATCCATCACCTTTGTACATGGAACGAAGATGGACGGGTGACTCAGGAATCTACTACATAGCCACCCACCGGTTTGCATACCTTCAAACCAACCTAAAGAGAATCAAGTGGTTGGAAGACCTAAAGATCGTAAAGCTGTTCATTTTTGTGGAGGCTCATGTAAACTCAACTTTATATATTCAAGGTGGGAGGGTTGAGCTGAACTCATATGTATATGAGGAAGTGACCCGTGTAATCCCCGTTGAGAAGATCAAGGTGTTGGGATGCTATGAGAAGAATGGGTTCCAAAGGAAAGGATACCCTAATCTTCCAATGACTTACCGATTCCTGAAGATCCACGACCCAAAACCATACTATTATCCAGTTCTCGTAGATAAATGTAATACACATTATTCTCCCCAAACTAAATGTATAAGTTGCTTTGCCATCCCAAGAAATATTGTACTCCAAAAGGGCTAGACCCATATAAATGGAATAAGACTTCTTTTTATCAATGTCTATTTTTTCTATAATAATTGATAAAAAGTTAAGTGGCTAGGTTTCTTGATTGATAGCTGAAATGGGTATGAAATATAAATCATAACGACTAGCAAGTTATAATGTTAAGAATCCTTTATTCAAGCACAACCCCAGGTACAGATTCCCAGTTCATCTCCTATATCAAGTATTGGTGTGATCCAAGAGAAGAAGTTTCTTCTCAAGTAGATCAAGTCGCCAGAATTTGACGGAAAAGGTAGGACTGTCCAAGCGAATGCTGAGATTTGGATAGAATCCATGGAGGATTACTTTGAAGCAGCCGGTACTGCATCCGCCAACCAGGCTATGCTCGCCAAGCTGAAGCTCACCAATGAAGCCAGGCTTTGGTGGAAGCAATGGTACAGAGATCAAGGGATCGCAGAAGGATCCGTTACCTGGGAAAAATTGAAGAAAGTTGTGCAAGGAAGATAGTTACCACCTACGAATCGCACACAGAAAATGAATTGAGTTCCATAAGCTAAAACAACTGGGACTCACTCTTGATACATACTATTCAAAATTCGTCTCACTTCTTAAGTATACGGCACAGATGGACATGACACAGTAAGTGTCAAAATTTTGTGTTGGTTTAAATCCACCACTGAATACCCGTCTCAAATCTATACGCCCATCAGATCTACAGGGCGCACTCATTTGAGCTGCGCCCATAATTCAAGAGGTGCAGGCTAGACCAAGAAGTAACAAAACTTGGTCTTATAATGACCCAAACAGAGGAGCATATAGGCCCCAAGTGAAGAGAGTTCAAGGTCAGAATCGAGGACAAATAAAGAAAGCAAGGACTAATAATGTCAACAACTTTTTCCCTACTCAAAGCAATGGCCGAAACCTCCGTTGTTTCCACTACAACGAGCCCAGTCATTTCAAGAGGCAATGTCCCAAGCTTGGTGGAGGACATCGCCAAGCACCTTTCCAAGGAACTGGCCGTGGCCAAGGAGCCACTACCCGAGGCAGAGGAAGAACTGCCTGCATTGCCAATAGGGAAATGTACAAATAAGAATATTCGACGATAGAAGCAGAGTTTGAAAGGGTGACAGTCCATGCTGCTCTTAACAAGAAAGGCCCGAATCGCCAGTTTTCGGTGATTCAGACACCATCGGACTATCAAGGTAAAGGTTTCAAGACCTTGATTGATTGTGGCAGTACACATTCCTTTATCTCACCAGCTTGTGCAAGAAGATTAGGAATAGCCATAGTAGAAGCGCCTACCTTGCTTGTGGAATTAGCAAATGGTCGTGAGGTCACTTGTACCAGACAAACTACGAAGGTGGAATTCTTTCTGGGAGGAAAGATGACTTCAGTCAAATTCAGAGTCATGAACTTAGGTATCCATGAGTGTCTACTCGGAATGGATTGGCTTAAACCTAATGACGCCCACATTCATTGTGGAAAGGGCCAAATTTCCTTTTGAAACTATGAAAGGGAATCGGTCATGACTCAAGGTGAGGCTATAAAACTGAAAATTCAATTGGCCAAAGCATCTCGTATTATAAAAAGAGTTAGAAAGGGATTACCTGTCTACTTGATTAAGCTCAAAAAGCTAGATTAGAAGCAGGAGTCCAGTGAAGAACCTTCATGGCTAAAGAACTATGTGGAGGTATTTCCTAAAGAGTTGATAGAACTCCCACCTCAAAGAGAAATGGATCATGAGATCAAGCTAGTGCCAGGAGCTGCACCAACTGCGAAGAGACCTTATAGAATGTCCATCCCAGAAGCAATTGAGCTGAAGGAATAACTCAAGCAACTACTAGATCAGGGCTACATCCATCCTAGCAGTTCACCATGGGGAGCTCCAGTACTGTTCCAGAAAAATAAAGATGGAACACTTCAATTGTGTATTGATTACAGAGGGTTGAATCAATCAACTGTTAAGAACAAGTACTATATTCCTAGAATAGATGAGCTTCTTGATCATTTTCAAGGTGTGAAGATCTTCTCCAAGATTGATCTCAGGTCTGGTTACTATCAGATAAGTATCAAGGAAGAAGATATCCCAAAGATGGCCTTTAACACAAGATATGGACACTTTGAGTTCCTAGTTATGTCATTCGAACTCAAGAATGCGCTTGCCACCTTGAACAGGTTAATGCAGGATATCTTTAGGCCATATCTTGATGACTTCATGCTCGTCTTCTTTGATGACACTTTAGTGTATTCTAAATAGGAAGAAGATCATGAACCCCAACTTCGGATTGCCCTTGAGACAATGAGGGCACACAAGTTGTATGCTAAGATGAAGAAATGTGCATTCTTCAAGCATCAGATTGAATATCTAGGATTCATCGTATCAGTGGAAGGAATCGCAGTGGATCTGGCTAAAGTCAGAGATGTTCTAGAATGGAAAATACCAACAACTATCAAAGAAATACGTAGTTTTCTTGGATTGATAGGATGGTATAGGGTCTTCATAAAAAACTATGCTTTGATTGCAGCACCTTTGACGGACTTACTGAAGAAGCAAACATCGTTTGCATGGTCAACTGCCGAACAAACAAGCTTTAATAGATTGAAGCAAAGTTTGGTATCAGCACATACCCTAAAACTTCTAGACCTCAGTATGGAGTTTGAGGTAGTAACTGATGCTAGCACGCTTGCCTTAGGATGTGTACTCATGCAGGAAGGTCATCTTGTAGCATACTCTTCAAGGAAACTAAAGAGCCATGAGAAGAATTATGCTACCCATGATCTAGAACTATTAGTTGTCATCCATGCTTTAAAGCTTTGGAGACACTACCTGTTGGGTAATAAGTTTACTCTAGTGACTGATCATAAAAGTCTCAAGTGGATCTTTACCCAGAATGAACTCAACATGAGGCAACGTCGGTGGATTGAAGTGCTGGAGGAGTATGATTTTGAAATCAAGTACCGATCGGGAAAGGAGAATGTAGTTGCTGATGCACTCAGTCGCAAGGCATTCCTTAATTCTCTAATCTTGCAAAATCCATCAACAGCTAGATCTCTAGCTACAAAGGTATCTATGCCAAACAACCCAATACTTGAGCTAGCTAGAGAAGAAGCATGCCATGATCCAGCCTATCAAAAGATGCTAAGGGAGATCCCTATCAAGGACCAGGACCAAAAGCTACAGGCTAAGTATCATGAATTCTCTATTAATAGTGGACTTGTCTACTATAGAACAAGATTACGTATACCGGCAAGCCAGTCACTTAAGCAGAAGATACTATGGAAAGCTCATGATTCCCCTTTTTCAAGACATCCTGGTTATGCTAAGACTCTCAATGCAGTTAGGAAGAGCTACTATTGGGAGAGGCTTAAAGGTGACGTTCTCAAATATGTCACTGAGTGTTTGTCTTGTCAGCGTATCAAAGCTGAACATGTCAAAATGCCTAGAAAGTTGCAACCACTTGACATTCCCTAAATGAAATGGGAATTCATCAGTATGGACTTTGTTGTTGGCCTACCCCAAGTTCAGGGAGGATATAACTCCATCCTGATTGTGGTTGACATGCTTACTAAGGTTGCATACCTTATTCCAGTTAAGACAAACTATAAAGCCTCAGACATTGCAAGGTTGTTTATCAAGGAGATATTCAAGCTACATGGGTTACCCAGAAGAATCATCAGTGATTGTGATTCTCTCTTCACATCACACTTCTGGAGAGCTATCTTTGACGCCATTGGGACTCAACTTTGTTTTAGTATAGCTTACCATCCCCAAATTGATGGCCAAACGGAGCGAGTCAATCAAGTCATCGAGAATATGCTAAGGGCACACTGCTGCCGTGAACCAAAAAGGTGGATTCAATACTTGCCCTTGGTTGAGTTTGCCTACAATGCTTCTTACCAACAAAGAATTCACATGACCCCTTTTCAAGCATTGTATGGTCATGACTATCGAAGTCCCCTAAACTTCTCAGATCCAACCTTGAGGGTTGAAGCTTCAAGGCAGATGTTGGAAGAGATGGATGACCAAGTAAAGTCAATAAGACAGGACATCCATGCCACCAAGGATAGACAGAAAGCATATGCGGATTTGAAGCGTCAAGATAGAATCTTCGGGAAAGAAGACATGGTCTTCATTCGCGTACGCCCAAAGAAGAGTTCCCTATCCTTAGGAGATTGCAAGAAGCTAAGTCCAAGATATTGTGCACCATACAAGATCCTCAAGTGCCTAGGACCTAATGCTTATAGACTGCAACTCCCTGAGAACCTAAAGGTTCATAATGTATTCCATATCAGCCTACTGAAGAAGTATGTACCTAATCCTAGCCATGTACTTGATGACCAATAAGTTGTAATGCCTAGCCAAGGAGTCCTTGAGCTACGGCCTGAGAGGATCTAAGATGTTAGGGAGAGACAATTGAGATCCAGAACCTTGAGAGAATGCCTCGTCCAGTGGAAAGATTATCCTGAGGAGGATGCCACTTGGATGGATGAAAGCACTCTCAACCATCCATATCCCTTTAATCTCGAGATGAGGACATCTCGATTCCTCCAAAGGGGAGAGAATGTAATATTTCCATTGAAAAATATTACTAGCCCATGTGAGACTCATGCAAATGACAATTCCGGCATTGAAGTTACGGACGGTGCAATCCTTAAGTGGTACGCAAAGTATCATGACTCTCCACTGGCAAAAATGGGACTGAGGTTTAAAAACCCACATAACCGTAGGTGAACATCCTCTTGAGAGGAGGTCAAGAGGATAATGTTAGATTTATTGCAAATTTTTTTAAATTACCTTCCCCTAGTCGAGGGAAGAGGATGGGGCTATAATGGAAAATTGTAGAGGTGGAAGGAGAGAATTCATGCAGGGGGCCATGTAGAGGAGGGAGCTCTCCCCCCCTTGTCCTATATAAACCCCCTCTAAGGGGTGGAGAAAGGTAGAGAGTGTTGAGATGGCAAGCTCAACACATGTGGACATGGATGATGGACCGCCTGGTTAGATGGGTCCACACGTCTACACTTAGCATGTCAGTGGTCATTATGACTCTCACATGGCCACTGACTCATTATTTATTATATTCAGGTTGTTACACCTATTTACAGCTGGCATAGTTATAGCGCCAGTCGACTAGTGTAGTCAATTATGCATTGTTTGACTTAGTAGGCCACTTTCCTTTTATGTTGTATCTTATCTATACTTTGTGTACATTGTAAAGAGTGTGGAAGAAGAAGAAGAAATCAGCAAGAAAACGTTTTGGCCTCCATCTCTCTTCTTGTCTCTTGAGTGAGCTTCTCCTTGTGCATTATGTGTGTGTTCGGCGCAGCATCTTGAGCATCTCCCCCCACCACGCGATTCTTGACATGGTATCAGAGCCGCATCACTAAGAGAGGCTGATTTCGAAGGTTGAAGCAAAGGAGAAGAAGCAAGGTTCGAGCAAGCAAGCCACGGGTAAGAAGCTCTCCCATCCTTCCACTCTTTCTCTTGGATAGTGCCTGTGGAGGCACCGGAAGCAGGGCAGAGCAAAAATCTCAGATTGCAGTGAGATTTGGTGTGCGCGAAGAGCGTTGTATATTCTGCAGATGAACCCTATAGGGCTTTCCCGCAGTTATTTTGGGCATTTGAGGCCGTTTCAGGGCCCATTTTAGAGCCGCAAGGTTGCGGATAGCAGTTTCAGGGTACGCTGTGACTTCGGCTGTATCGACCGAAAGTGGGTGCACAGGTTACAGATTTCAGATCTGTAAGATCAAAGGTGTTTACCAGTGAGTAAACACAAGGTTTATCTGCAAACTGGTTGTAGATTGCATGTATTGTTGAGCAGACAGTGAAAAAGGCTGTCTGGTGTATTGCTGTGCACTACAAGTCTAGGGTTGCAGAAGATTTGCTTGTTGTTTGGTATTATTCTTGTGATAATGGCAGAGAATAGTGGAAGCCCCATCATTGAGAAGCTCGACAAGAACAACTACCCTTCATGGAAGTTCCGTGTCACGAACTTTCTTATTGGAAAATGCCTCTACGAGTTCGTTTTAGGTGAAGAAAAGGAGCCAGAGGTGAGTGATCCTCCAACTGCAGAAGAGACAAAGGCACGAAAGGAATGGAATGCAAAAGACAAGAAGGTCATGTATTGGTTGTCTGCAGTAATTGACAATAATATGTTGGGACACATTAGAAATGCAGAGAATGCATATGCAGCTTGGACCATACTTGAAAGTATGTTTTCTGTAAATACAAAGGCACGAAAGATTCAACTCGAGCAAGAGTTGAATACATTGAAGAAAGGGAAGATGTCTATCAATGAGTATGCATTGAAGGTAAGGAGCATTGCAGATGCCTTGGCAGCAATTGATGCAATGCCCGATGATGATGATTTGGTGTCGTCTACCTTGGGTGGACTTAATAATGAAAAGGCTTGGAAGTCTTTTGTAACTTCCGTATATGTCAGAAAGCCATTTCCAGATTTCGATGAGTTGGTCTCCCTTATGATCACTGAAGAGATCAACATGCAGAGTGAGACATCTGAAAAAAGCGGTGAGCAGGTCCAAGCTTTCTACTTCAGTTCAGGAAGGGGACATGGCAGGTTCTCTTCAAGAGGCCGTGGTACAGGACGTGGTAGTGACAACCAACAAAATAGATTGAATCAGCAATTTGGCGATATGCAGGTTTCAGGAGGTCGTGGTAACTTTAGAGGCAGGGGGAGCTTTAGAGGAAGAGGTGGATGGCAGAACAGAGGTTCTAACAACTCTGGTATTGTGTGCCACTACTGTGGCAAAACAGGTCATATTGCAGCCCAATGTTATGCTAAGAAAGATGATATCCGTAGTGGTAAGTTGCAGCAAGGAAACTATGCATCGTCTTCACGACAGAATGAAGACAAAAATGAACGTCTGTTTGCTATGCAGCATATGTTGAATGCTGTTACAGGAAAGGGAGCACATGATGATGTTTGGTATGTTGATTCAGGTGCATCCAATCATATGACTAGCTATGCAGAATGGTTTGGAGAGATGCAGAATTTGCAGAATGCAGGTTATGTGCAGACGGGTGATGACTCATGCCACCCAATTTCACACATTGGAAAAGTTTCCTTGTCCTTGCATGATGGTAAGACAAAGAGTCTTTCAGATGTATTACATGTGCCATCTATTACAAAGAACTTGGTGTCAGTCGGTCAAATGGTAGAGCAAGGGCTGCAAGTCAGATTTAATGCAAAGGGCTGCTTTGTAGAAGACTTCAATGACAAGTGCAGGTTGGTAGCAAAGGGAAGTAGAGTTGGACGTATGTTTACTCTAGATGCTCGCATTGGACATACAAATGTATAGAGGCTGAAATTAATGCAGTCCAAAGGGTTGGTTACAGGTTTACCTACATTTAGAGTTGCAGAATTTCAGAAGGTATGTGAAGCATGTCAGTTTGGTAAGCAGGCAAGACAACCCTTTTCACATGACAGAGATGTAAGCAGAAATATCCTTGATGTTGTGCATACAGACATTTGGGAGCCTACACAAAATGTATCTCTTGGAGGTAGTTCATACTTTGTCACATTCATTGATGATTGTTCTAGAAAGCTGTGGGTATATTTTATGAAGGAAAAGAGTGAAGCTTTTGAGCACTTTAGAACTTTCAAGGCTGTAGTTGAAAGAGAAACAGGCTTGAAAGTAAAGTGCTTGAGGTCAGATGAAGGGGGAGAGTACCTCTCAAATGAGTTCAGTGATTTTCTAAGGTCTCATGGGATAAAGAGACAGTTCACATGCAGGTATACCCCACAGCAATATGGGGTTGCAGAAAGGAAAAATAGGCATATTGCAGAAGTTCCACGTGCCTTGATGGCTGAAAAGAATATGCCTAAGCATTTTTGGTCTGAGGCTGTTCATACAGCTGTTTATATTATGAACAGAACTCCTACAGCTGCAGTTCATGGTATGACCCCCGAAGAATGTTTTACAGGTAAGAAGCCTGATGTTTCACACTTGAAAGTGTTTGGCTGCATTGCGTATGTTCATGTGCTAGATGAGTTGCGGAAGAAACTAGATCCAAAGGTTGAAAAGTGTGTCTTTATTGGATACTCTTTAGAGCAGAAAGGGTATCGCGGTTACAACCTTGTCACATGTAAGTTCAAAGTGAGCAGGGATGTCATCTTTGATGAAATGAGCAGTTGGTATGCATCTAGTGGTGATGCATTGGATGATGATGATGATCATGACACTCATGTGCAGGCTGAAAAGCAAGAATCACGAACTCTTAGTGGACTAGAGACATCATCTGGTAGTCCTTGGTCTGGAAGACTAAGGAGTAGCTCTACATCTTCAGGTGCATCTAGTAGCACTACAGGTAAAGACAAAGGAAAGAGTAAAGTGTCAGAAGGCATTGATGCAGTTTTTGATGGAGACTCCAGTGGCCTAGAGAGCTTGGATGATGAGCTTGGCATTCCTTCAGTGAGGACTCCAGGTGTGCAGAGAGCACGCATTAATGCAAAGACTCCATTGAGTGATCCAGTGGTACGCAGGTCTAGCAGGGTGAGATACCCTGTTAAAAGATTTGGTTTTGAAGGTTATGCAGCTCACCATTATGCTTATATGGTGAAACTAGTTGACGATGTTGAGCCTGCATGTTTTGAGGAGGCTGTTGGTCATACTCATTGGGATGCAGCAATGGATGAGGAGATGCCTGCATTAGAGGCCAATAAGACTTGGGATCTAGTATCATTGCCAAAGGGAAAGAAAACTATTGGATGTAAATGGGTTTATAAGATTAAGCACAATGCAGATGGTTCTGTTAGCAGGTACAAAGCTAGGCTGGTTGCAAAAGGCTATGCCCAAACATATGGCATAGATTATGATGAAACCTTCAGTCTAGTTGCTAGGATGGCAACTGTTAGATGTGTGATTGCTTTGGCAGCAGCCAAAGGTTGGAGGTTGCAGCAAATGGATGTAAAGAATGCCTTCTTGCATGGTGATTTGCAGGAAGAAGTGTATATGGATCAGCCAGCAGGTTACGAAGATTTAGAGCATCCCACGTATGTGTGCAGGTTGAAGAAGGCACTCTATGGGCTCAAGCAAGCACCTAGAGCATGGTCTGACAAGATTAGAGAGTATCTTGTCAATATTGGTTTTTATGTTTCTGATGCTGATCACTCACTTTATGTGAGAAAGGGAGATGCAAGTTTGGTCATCATAGTCATCTATGTGGATGACTTGATTATTACAGGTGATAGTGATAGTGGGATTGCAGAAGTCAAGGATTTTTTGAAGAATAAGTTTGAGATGAAGGATTTAGGTGAGCTAAGGTACTTCCTTGGCATTGAGGTGATCAGATGTGATGATGGTATATGGCTATCCCAAAGACAGTATGGGTTGGATATGTTGTCCAAGTATGGTATGACAGCATGCAAACCACTTTCAGTCCCGTTGGAGCAGAATGTAAAGTTGAGTGCTGATGTTGGGGATGAGATAGAAGACCCTACTATGTTCAGGAGGATAGTGGGGAGTTTGATCTACATGACCATTGCAAGGCCAGACTTGAGCTACGCTGTTGGTCTTGTGAGTCAGTTTATGCAAGTACCTAGAAAGCCACACTTGGATGCAGTGAGACGCATATTGAGATATGTGAAGTCCACATTACATTATGGACTTTTCTATGAGGCAGGTACAAAGGTACAGGTGTTTGGATACACAGATGCAGATTGGGCTGGTAGTATGTCTGATAGAAGATCTACCAGCGGATACATGTTCTCTCTTGGTAGTGCAGCAATTGCTTGCAGCAGCAAAAAGCAATCTACAGTTGCTTTGTCAAGTACAGAGGCTGAGTATAGAGGTGCTGCTGTTGCAGCATGTGAGGTAGTATGGCTGCAAAAGTTATTGGCTGATTTGGATGTGCACGTGGAAGGTCCAGTTGTCATTTATTGTGACAACATGAGCAGTATACAGTTGGCTACGAACCCTGTGTTCCATGCCAGGACAAAACATATTGAGGTACACTACCACTTTGTAAGCGAGAAGGTAATAGCAGGTGAGATTAACTTGGTGTATGTCAGCACACAGGATCAGATAGCTGATATCTTCACGAAGGCATTGGGTACAGAGAAGCTTCAAAAGTTTCGAAGCTTACTTGGAGTTGCAGAGATGCAGTTGAGCTTGAGGGGGAGTGTTGAGATGGCAAGCTCAACACATGTGGACATGGATGATGGACCGCCTGGTTAGATGGGTCCACACGTCTGCACTTAGCATGTCGGTGGTCATTATGACTCTCACATGGCCACTGACTCATTACTTATTATATTCAGGTTGTTACACCTATTTACAGCTGGCATAGTTATAGCGCTAGTCGACTAGTGTAGTCAGTTATGCATTGTTTGACTTAGTAGGCCACTTTCCTTTTATGTTGTATCTTATATATACTTTGTGTACATTGTAAAGAGTGTGGAAGAAGAAGAAGAAATCAGCAAGAAAACGTTTTGGCCTCCATCTCTCTTCTTGTCTCTTGAGTGAGCTTCTCCTTGTGCATTCTGTGTGTGTTCAGCGCAGCATCTTGAGCAACTCCCCCCACCACGCGATTCTTGACAGAGAGTAGGAAAGCATGAGGGAAGAGAATAGGCTGATAGGCCATGAGAAGAGGGAGGAAGGACGACTATGGAAGACCAGGTGTGGAGGAGGAAGAAGCTGCCAAGATCGCAGCACCGTGAGGAGGAAAGAGCCGTACTGGAGGAGGCACCGCTTGAAGCCTGAGACCGCTGGCTGCCAACCCGAGTTGCTGCCGTCATTCCGCCTCCTGCTCGCCAACAAGCCCTCCAATACTCCTCCTCGTCCACATGGTCCTACAGCATACACCCCTAGAAGCTTCTTGGAAGCTTCTTGGAAGCTTCCAAGGGGGCTCTCCAAGCACCCCTTCCCATGGAATTCCCCATACAAGTACCTTTTAAGCCAATTTACTTCGGGTTTTTAAAAGCCCTTCCCGCATATTTCCATAAACCCCTATTAGGCCCGGGTTTTTCTTTAAGTCCCTTCTTATTGAATCTCATAAGACCTTTGTACCCCGGGATTTAAGTCCCCTTTCCCCTTGCATTCCCCAAAAGCCATTTTACCCTGGTTGTAAAGCCCTTCCTGTGGATTCACATAAAGCCATATTAGCCGGGTTTTAACCCCTCTTTTTCCCATTGAATCTCCTTTAAGTGCACTCTACCCTCCGGATTTAAAGGCCTCCTTTCCATTGCAACTCCCACAAGCCTTATTATCCCGATTTTCTTTTAAAGCCCTACCCATGGAGACCCTGTTAAGTCCATTGTAATCGGGACTTTAAAGACCCGTCCTTGTGAACCCTCCGAGAGCCCAAATCTTTTTTTTTCCCTCTTAAGCTTCGTAGTGGAAGCCTATAAGGCCTTCCCATTAGTTCCCTAATACACCTTTCTAGGGCTTTGAAGGAGAGGGAGCTACAAAGCCGTTCCCACTCGATTCTTTGCATAATTTCCTTAAACTCCCGGGATTTTTAAAGAAAAAAGGCCCAAGCTCCGAACCCTAAGGCCTTCCAAAGCCCAAATTCCACAAGACGGTGCTTCGGTCAAGGAAGTCGTACCTCAAAGGGAACTGCGCGTGCGAGGGAGACGGGCCAAGATCATAAGACTGCCGCCAAGGCAAGAAAGTTGAATTCACGATGGCCCCTAAAAAGGCACAAGGCACACCTGCAAGAGGATCATCTCCTAACATTCATGTGGATATTTCACCAAACCCACAAGTCCAGGTTTTCTTTCTATTTTTGGTTTACGTCGAAATATTGCAATTATGCATGGATAATTTATGGAATTAGGATGCACTTTTACGATTGAAATACATTGGCTATTTTAAAGGAAATAACTCAGGAATGAAGATTGGTTAATTGTATTTTTTTAAATGGAATGAACGAAGGATGTTTATGCATTTTTAGCAAGTTGCTTCTGTGCATTGCAAAGTAACGAATCTAGAACAACTAATGATTATCATTACAAAGTTAGAATTATTGTAGTAAACCTTCGACTATGCATGGAAAGATTAAATCGCATGTTGCATTATTAGACGAATCTTTCTTAGTAATGACTCATTAAAAAGTCATTATCAACCATAAGAATCTGCAAAGCATGGAATGATTCTAGAGTTGCATGAAGTAGGATAACTCTAGTTTTAAATTGGCATAAATATCATTTAATTGCGATGAAGTTAGGAAAGGCTACATGGTTCGTTGTAACCTAAAACCCTAAAAGCTTAGTGGCATGAATTGTGAAGGCATGTCTTATTAGGATCAATAGAAGTTATGCGAATTTTAACATGTGCTTGGTCTTAACAAGAAAAGTTAGGGATTGCGAATCTAGAGGAAATGAATCGCATGCTTACATGAATTATGACATAATGCAACTAGTTTTTCCCTTCTTCGATCAAGACAAAATCTTTAGGAATAGTTCGTCCTTGTCGTAAGACAAGTAATCTGGATTACCCAAAATACCTAAACTACAAAGGATTCGCTTAGGATGGTTAAGTCAATGCAACATACCCCAAGTGCTAACTAGGGTTTAGCACGTTAACGACCTGACCTAGTCGCACTTATTGCCAAGTTGAAACTCTCATACCCTAAAGTCCTGCCCACATTCACGGAATGTAGGGACAATAGGACGTACTTGCAGGAAATGATTTAGGATTTCTACCCTAAGGATCGCTCGTTAAAAAGATGAAACTTGGATTGAGTTGGAACCCTAGGACCGATGATATCGACCTAGTGCAATCATAAATGGATTGGATATGAAAACACACTAAACCTTGTGATTAGAAGACGCCGTTCGATGGGTAAAATAGTCCCATGGATTAGATGAGACACTTGTGCAACAAGTTGCAGATTCCCATGATCTTGTGGTTGATCACAAGAGAATGGCAAATTCCTCGGAATGAGATTGGCAGATTCTTGTGCAAATTTATCTTGCAAGAGGATGAGTAGTCGTCCTGATATAGCACTCTTCTTGGGAAAAGTGACCAAGATAAGGGGATTGGATATTTTCTTGAAAGCAAAAGACCAACCAATAAATTGGAGCAACATATTAATAGAACTTAAGGTATTGCTTAAGTTGGGTTAATAAGGTAATGGCCCTAACCCAAGGACATAAGGGTTAACAAAAAAACCCTTGGGAATCTTGTTGAGTCGCAATTGATCCCGGATCGAATGCTGGATGCATTCGGAGAGAAGGATTCACTCCTTATAAGTTGGCCAAATAAACAACCACTGGAAATGATTGTGCTTGTAACAGTATAAAGAGCATTGTTTGCTTTGTTTGCTCAATGAAAAGGATGAAAATATATCTAATGCTTCACGTTGAAGGCCTGAAGGGAGAGGCAGCCTCAGTTACCCCCAACTATCTGCGTGACCCTAACCAAGGCGGTTGTTTAGCCGCACGAGGTAGGTGGACCAAACCCGCCGCGTGAGGTCTCTCCCTTGAGCGCTACTTGGAGCAGGAGGACACTTGGGTGCCAGGGGGGGCTCTCGCCGTAAATCCCTCGCCTTCTGAGCCCTAGACAAGAGGCCAACATGACTCGGGTTTGGATCTCGAGGCCCACATACTAGTCTACGGGCAGAATCTTGGATTAGTAATCCCTGTGGATTGCTGGATAGCCTTTGGGCAGATTATGGATAAGCCTACAGGCTAGACTTTATAAATGTATTACAAAGATAAATATGATAACCTGTTGTGTAAGGAACTTGTTTGACACTGTTTTTCTATGTCAAGTGCTAAGATTACATGAAGGAACATGTGCCAAACGGGTTAATTAAGGAAGCTGCTTGATGCATGTCCAACTAAATGTGGTAGGTAATTAGACAACTAAAACAACCTGAGGAAAGTGCGGTGGATGTGGCCATGGGTCCATCCTACGGATGGGTGGTCTCGGTTGGCCAAGAAATTTTCTCAATCATAATGATCCAAATGAGCCCTATAATATTTTCTCTAATGGTAGTCTGCACTTGACTTATGAAGGATAAGACTCGCAATTTCTATCACAAGTAGAGCCCCGCTTCTCAGATGTATTGTGGGCTGAAGCAACTCATGGATCTTCACATGAATGAGGGCACTTCAATATCAACCCACTTAAATGATTTTCATTATATTCTCAACCATTTTTCTTCATTGGGGATTGAATTCAAGGTTTTTTTTTTGCCTTTGTTCCTCTTGGTTACACTACCTAATTTATGGCATACATTTCGTGTTGCTCTGTGTGTAAACATGCCTTACTGATGGGCTAAAGTTACAAGATGTAGAGAGTGCACTTTTGAATGAAGAGGTTAACAAAAAGAATATTGATGCTTCTTGAACCTCTCATACTTGGACCGTTGGAGGCAATAATGGGAGGAGTGATAATGATCACAATAGGAGAGACTCTCAACAGTCTTGTTCTCAATCATGTGGATAGTCTCATAGTAAGTTCCATGGCTGTAATCCCTCATTGACTTGTCATTACTATGGGAATTGAATGCCATAAAATGTATGAGGACAAGAAAAAAGAAAAGGGCAAGGATAAAGCATAGGAAAAAAATGATGATCATAACATTGTTCCTAGCATGTCTAGCATGAAGATTGAAAAGAGGAATGTTATACATATTGATTTTGATGATGATTTCATACTTGCAACTTGTGCTCTTGATACTTCATAGTTGACTGATGCTTTGTTAAGGTATACTTAGTATTGGTTGATAGATTTAGAGACTTTCTTTCATGCTCATAGAGAGTGGTTCCACTCCTATCATAGTTTGACTAGATCTATATGTTTGGATAATGACCTAGCACCATAGATAGTTGGTATTGGTGATGTTTAGCTACAGTTTGGTTTTGGTTGCATGTTTTCTCTTCATGATGTATGTCATGTAGTGACACTAGAGATAGTTAATATTGGTGATGTCCAATTTCGATTTGGTTTAGGATGTTGAATGTTTAATGTTCATGATGTATACCATGTACCAGCTCTCACAAAGAGCTGTATCTTTGCTGGCACTATAAAAAGTCTAGTATGACATGCATGTGTGATCCTTTGGCTCTTGTTCATTCCAATGTATATGGACTCATGCCCTACAAGTCATTAGGTAGCATGAAGTACTTCATTATCTTCATTGATGACTATACATATAAGGTTTGGGCATATTCTATTAAACAGAAAAAAGAAGTCTTGGCTACATTTCAGCCTTTGCTTGCTTTGGTTATCTAGTTTAGGTATAGATTGAAATGCCTTAGATTAGATAATAGAGTGAATATGTCTCTAAAGCCTTTGAGTAGTTTTGTGATGAAAGGGATATTAAGAATTAGTTGATCACCCCATACACCCCACCCTAGTATGGTATGGATGTGTTTACAATGCAACTAATAGTGTCCAAGAAAGAGCATACAACTTCAAGTACCAGATACTATTAGAGAATCCAAAAAGTGTAAGATATATAAATTTATCTTGAACAAACTAATAACCAAGTACACAAGCTAACTATGCATAGAAGAGTAAGAAGCAATGTGAGATCTACCAAGCTACAACCAACTCATTGTCAATGAATAGTGAAGCTCAATACATAACAAAGCATGTGTCCATGGCTAATAACCCATTTGACAAGAGAAAGTACTAGATAACAAAATAGGAAATAAATATAATCACACAATAGTCAATAACTACATGGAGAATGTGTGCATAAACCAATAAGTATATAGAGAGATCCCATGGTCTGTAAAAAATCCGAGATATATGATAGAAAACCTAAAAGTACTCCCGTTACAAGAAAATTGGAGTATCCAAGATCAAACCAAGAACAATGCATGCACATCATAACATTCGAAATCCCAATGATACCAAATAATACATGCAACAATATATAAATGACATAAGCATCCAAAAGTGTAAATAGTAGATCACTAACCAATGAAATCTCTACCAAATCTTGTGTAAGTTACTCATGAATGTATGTGTGCATCACGTGAGCTCAAAATAAGGAATTTTTAAAATGCTATTTTTATAACCTCTCTACATACAAAAGGGTGTAATATAAAGGGTTTATTTACAGATTGAATAGAAAAGGGTTGTGTTTTATTCAAAAACAGTTCATAGATATAAGGATATTTATAAATAGGCCTTGAATGCATGTGACATAGAGGATATACATATGCTAACTTGTCTGAGTACCAAATATAAATATAAAAAAGCTTAAAACCAGAGCTCTAAGCTCAAAGAAGAGTCAATTTGAACCACTAGAATCTCCATCAAATCCCAAATGACTAGTAGATGCATCATTACCATTCAATATTTTCTTCTTTTCTTTCTCTTTATTTGAAACACTTGTAAATGCACCTAAATATGTGGGGCTACTCCTTAGTCTCCTAGACCAAGGGCTATTTGTAGATGTAGTACTAGGATGATGTATCTAGTTTTCCATGCTTCATACTTCTCTGGTTGTTCTCTTCTTCTTCACAAATACATGTACCACTTGATCTGTGAAAGAGGTGCTTTGTAAAACAAATATTTAGCCCATAAAAGAGAAAGCTTGGGCCTTTAAGTACAACCCACAAGCCTTGATAATATAGATCAAGAGGTGGAACAAGAGACTCACTTGCTACTTCATAGACATAGACACAAACAATGTTCAAAGATTCCTTCTTTCTTCTTCAATGAGCATGAAATTGCCCTCATGAATGGGCTGCTTCCCTCCTCTTTATACACATTTTCCCAATTTCTCATAGCCAAGAGTGGCTTTCCATTTTCGTCAATGCATGCAAAGAGAGGTACTTACATGCCAAGTAGAGTCTTCTTTTGTTGCTTGTGGTTGCATGGCTTCCTCTCCTTTGTGTGGTAGTGTATGAGCTTCTTTCTCCCTTATTCAGGATGCGCCCTATTCACAGCCTAAGGAAGCTTGTAAAATGTGGCACAAAAAGCAGAAGGTTCATATCTTTCAAATGAATCACAATTAGGTCACATAAGCAAGGCTATGGTAAACACAATGTCCCACACTTAGCCAACTTAGGCAACTCCATCTTCTTTGTAACTTTTCTTGTTAATACATTTGTAACTCTTAAATATCATAAGTACACAACAACATCATAGGCTACCCAAGGGGACCTACCAAGTCATCTGATACTCATGACCATATTTCTCATGTTTAATGTTCCATGACTTACAGAACTTGTAGCAATTTCATGTATGTAGTGGAAGGAAGGATAAGAGTAAGTAACCAAAATCCAATCATCTTGTCAAGGACCCATGATGATTATATTGTGTATTAAGGCAGAGAGACCCATCTTTATTATACCATATCATATGCTGGTGGACTTTGCTGTTTAAGATTTATTGCACTAGGTAAGTCTAATTTATGTAGCATGTCTACAATACAAGTGACTAAGTGATACATGTAAAGGATAATATATCTTTTTTTAAACCATGGGCAAGGAGTCTCATGACAACGTGCACATAGTTTATTGATCAGTGCAGTGAGACCGTGTCTCTCTGCATATTGAGTCTCTGGGTTGGTGGGATCACGGTTTGTAATGAAGTGCTACAAAGAAAACAAAATACAACTTTTAGAAACACAATTGTTAGTAGAAGCGATATTGCAAAAAAATAAGCAAGAATAATAAAATAAAAACTTAAAAAGTCCTTCAGATAAGTCCTATGGCCCACTCCCAAGATGATGGGCCACCCCTGCCTCCAATCCTGCCCTCACTACCTCGCATTGCTATCTCCAATGTCTTGGAGAATCTATAGACTCCTTTGTGAGTCTACGCCAATCCTCTGTGTCTAGCCACTCAAGCTTTGAGGCACCACTCTTAAGTGCCTTACCTATGTCGGATTGTTTGTGTGACATGTATGCATGCATGCACTTCATCATCGAGCTTGTGAAAAACCTATCTCCCATGGTGGTTATCAGAAACTCCTCACGCAAGGATGCTACTATGTAGTCCTTGCACCCCTTGGGTATGTTCTTCCAATGGTTAACACGTTGTGCCAAAAAATTTGTTGGCACAACTCTCTCATACAAGCCATCACCCTCCTCCCCTCATCATTCATGATCATGACTCCTGTCTTGTCATCTACAAGGTATTCATACCCCTCTGGGGTATGTCTAAGATGTGCCCTCTCCAACCCACGATTGCGCTCCTTGGCATAACCAAGAGACCCTTGTATATGTGGTGTACCCATAGGGGTGGTATCTCTCAAAGCAGCTCCCATATGGATTCCACTTGCGAGGATGACTGAGAAAAAGCTAGAGTCACTAGAGTAGACATCCCCATAGGTATGATAAAAAATCCTATGGGTGATGCAACTGCACCAGAATGACAAGATGGAGACACTACATTGGTGCATCCCCAACAACCACCTGAGTCACTGTCTCTTGAACCTTCGTGAGAGCAAGGAGTAGCACATGTATCTCGAGGCAACCACAGGCCCACCATATCCACTTCTCTGCAACATCCCCCGAAACCATTCCCTCCATCTGGCCCAAGTTTGGAGTGTCAACCTCGTCTACTGGAAAAATTAAAGCATCAAAGCATGTCAATGTAGATCTAATGGAATGGCCTAATGGTGTTTGATACAGCTCCTCGTCTGCCATATATCTGACTTGGGCCTTTGATCTGGAAACATATGTGTAAATATATCCTGCAACTCCTCGTCGCTCATCCCTCCACTCATCGTGCTCTCTAAAATATCGTCAAAGGTCACCTGCACAGACAAAAAGTGATGTTAGCATAGTCAATATAAATATTGAAGCAAAGAACAATAATATAACTCTAAAAAAAACAATATTACTTAAAATGTATATTCTAGAGTACCCTTATAAGTGATTCATCAACGAATTGTGTAGGTGGATGCTGAAGTATGGCGTAGCCTATGGTCCCATGTAAATCTCCTAGCACAACTCTGCATAGACTAGAAGGTTAATAGACAGGTCACCACTCAAAAGGATAAGTCCACCTCATTCTCAAAGAATTCTTAGCCTCCTGCCTTTTCGTCATCGTTACTAGATACTACCTCCTCTACATGCTCCAAGCCATATTTGACCTCCACCCCTTGCAATATTGACCCCTCCATTTGCATATTGTCCTCATCTACGCTAGAAACATTGATTTCATCATACACTCTTACACTTTAGAGAGATGAAGGCATAACATACCACGATCAAGGTTGTCCGAGATTTGGATAGAAAATTACATGTTCAAAATTACATATAAGAGAGATTCAACATTTGTGACACATACCATATCTTAATAAAATTTTAAAAAATAGTTCATGCACATGTTCACAATAGGCTAGCAAGACAAACATGTACAAATTCGTCCATCTTTTTTTGGAATCTATTTTGACAAATCCAGATGAGCCTTATCGAACGGTTGCCCTGACTCATTCTAGTACCACTTTGAACCACTGCACATTGAATATGATCATGGAGAAGCTATACTAATCCATCATGATGACACTTTGCAAGTTCCCAAAATACTCCATCTCATCTATAATGGTGTTTAGATCCGTGGCTCATCGTCAGCTCTCTTGCTTGAAATTTACCATGACACCACAATCCATTGTGGAGAGCAATTTACCGATGCATTCGATGCGGAAATGTCACCCGTGTGACCATGCCACATTGTATATTTTGTACTGTACATTGAAATGGTTAGATTTGTTATCACATATAAAATCTAGATATGATAGCTTATAAAACATATGGTCATCTTTGGACTACATCCCCTCGCAAATTCCCACTCCTTAGTAGAGATCTCCACCCCTCGCAAATTCCCACATGTGGTCATCTTTGGACTACATCCCCTCGCAAATTCCCACTCCTCAGTAGAGACCTCCACCCCTTTGCAAGAGACTATTATCAAAGCTCCATGTAGCCATTGCATAGACATAAACCATGGCATCGTCTCCATGCCTTTGGGATATCAAATTGGTTGATGGCACATACTGCATCCAAATTCCAATCACGCTTCTTTTTATTCTTTCTTGGCTTGCTCTACCTAGCGAGCCATGTCTCCATGGATGCATGGTGCAACATACAAAAACGATTTACTTTCTTCTCCATTGTAGCATCTATACGTTTTTCAACCCCATTTTCAAACCACCATATCTCTAGTCAGTCTATCATTGTCCTTCAGTGTGACCATAGCATACTATTGTTTGAGTCCATCATTGGTAGCCACTGTGAAATATGTACAAATGCCTCAGATATCAACCAACCTTCAGTCATGCTACCTTGTGATGGAGCTCATTGTCACACGAAGTCTTTCAGGTTTTTCATAAAGCGCTCCAAGAAAAATATCCATTGCGTATGGATAGGTCTCGCAATCTCCACTTCATCTACAAGATGCATAAGTAGGTGGGTTTATATCAAGAGCATGTTGGTGGATAGGTACTTCTCAAAGAGATAAATCGTCTCCACTGCTTCCCGCCTTGCGAATTCAATAGAGGATGTCTTGATCTCCTTGCCTGAGATCCATTGCACTAAATTTAACAATCTATAAATCACCCGACATAGTTCTGGAGTGAGGCATTGTGCGATCGTGATTGTGTAATATTCCCACTCATGAAAATTGACTTCCCGCACACTGCGTAAACCTCGTGCAAAGGTTATCTGTCATATTGGAATTGCCGGTAGTGTAATCTGTGACCTGCGCGCGAGAAATCGGGACCTCCACATTGGCAAAGCAAACCCGAGGATTCAAACCCACAAATCGCACGTAAACACCCTCTTGGGAGGGGCAAATTGAATATTATCAAGGCAATTTTTTTTTTATTTTTACCCCTTTTCCCCAGCCGATGCACGGCTGGAGGAGAGGGAGTGTGGGGGGATGGGCTTGGTGGAGTCGTGGGCTGCATGGGGAGGGGGGGAACCCATGCAGGGGGCCACGTGGTGGAACTCTTCTCTCCCCCCCCTTGTCCTATATAAACACCCGCTAAGGTGTTGAAGAGGGAGAGGGAGGACAGACGGCTGCTGCCATCGCCGTGTTGGAGGCTAGAGGCTGCGTGGAGAGAGGAAGGGGAGTTGCTGCCGACGCTGGGAGAGAAGAAGGACGCCGCCGCCTTGCTGGAGACCACCAGGCCGCCGCCCATCCTCGCCATCACCATCAAGTCCTTTCCCTTGTCCTCGACGCCTTTTCCTTCCCAATCATTGGGCCTCCCACGACGTCGTTGCTGATCTTCAGAAGCTTCTTTAAGAAGCTTCTAAGGATAAGCCCATAAGCCTTCGTCCTACACGGCCTTTTCGGTTTTAAAACCGGGCCTTCCATAAGCCCCATTCCCACAAGCCTTTCCAAGTTGCTTTCAAAACCGCGTTTTCGGTGAAGAAATTTCCTACATACAAGGGAGAAGGTAGATCTTGAGGCTGTTCGGAGAAAGCGTAGAAGCGAGGGTAATCCACAGAGTCTGTGATCACGCCTACGATGGCCCCCAAGAAGTCGCAAGGCGTGCCTGCAGGAGGTTCTTCCCCTAGCATTCACGTGGACATCTCCCCGAGCCCACAGACCCAGGTTTTTACTATTGTGATTTCATACTAAAGTAATGCATTAAGTATGACAACTCCATGGATTAGGAAGCAACCGTGCATGTTCAAATTCACCTAGCCTAGTTAAATGCAATTGGGAAAAATTGGTATTTTCAATATAAACGCTAATTGTCCATCCATCTTACGACCTTAACAGTAAATTGCCTTGTCGTGCATTTTCAAAGGAAAGCCACATATTGCCTAGGGTTAAAGAGGAAATTGTTAAGTGCATTGGTCATGAAGGAAAGGAGTATTTTTGCAATAACTCCCTTTGTTATGATTCGCATGAGGGGATTGTTAATTTCTGTTGCACGGCATGAAAAAGAACACCGATCTTATAAGTTGCATGGGAAAAGATGCTTGCAAATGGATTAAATCGACACTTGCCTTAGTATTGCATGAGCTTCATTCACGATGTTCTTGTATGAAGGGTCGCACTTATATTTTCGCAAATTTCATTTCATCAAGTTGCATTTAGGAATGATTGCATGGCTTATAAAAGCATGAAATTCAAATACTTAGACAAAAGGTTGTAGGCGTTATTCCTTGATGTAAATCCTAGTAGGCCCTATGTAAGTTATTCTTCAAATTATCATGCCTTTTGACTTTAGCAAAAAGGGATAGGGCTATTGCGGATCTTATGGTGCATAGAAGTAATGAATTACATGTTTACATATATTGTAACATTTTGCAACTATTTTTCTACTTTAGATCAAGTTTATCATCTCTAGGAAAGAATTGTCCTTGTCATAAGACAAGTAGGTCAATTTACCCAAGTCATTTGTGGCATCATGACTGTTAGGGTTTCGTATAGGCATAATTAGCCGATTCAATAAAAACCTCAAGTACTAGCTAGGGCTTGGCACGTTAGAAATGCAGCCAAGTATCGTACTTGGACGCCAAGTCGAAGTCCTCAAACCCAAAGGTCCTACCCACCTTTTTGGAATGTTGAGTCAATTGGACGCTCACGCAAATAATGATCTAGGGTTTCTACCCTAAGGATCATTCGACCTAATGCTAGAACTTGGATTGAGTTGGGATCCCTAGGACCGAACGTTGTCGGCCTAGTGCGTTTAGGATTGGGTTGAGTAAGAAGACACCCTAAACCTTACTTCTAGCCTAATCATAATTCCTTGACCAGAAAACACCGTTCAATGGGTGAAATGATCCCTTGGAATAGAGGCGACACTTGTGCAAACAAGTTGCAACGTCGCATAGACTTGGGGTTAGTTCACAAGAGAGTTTTGCCATTTCTTGAAATGAGGTTGGCAAGTTCTTGCGCAAGTTAATTTGCAAGAGGATGAGTAGTCATCCTGTTACATCACCCTTATTGGGAAAATTTACCAAGTTAAGGGAAGTTAGGTATTTGCTTGGAAGCAGATGATCAATCAATAAATTAACGCGACATGGTCGCTAGGATTTACTATTAATAAAACCTAAGGTATTGGTTAAGTTGGGTTAACAGGGTATGGCCCTAACTCAAGGACAAAAAGGGTGAACGAACAAACCCTTGAGGCTTGCCAAGCCGCAATTGATCCCAGATCGAATGTTGGATGCATTCGGAGAGAAGGATTCACTCCTTAGCAGTTGGCCAAATAAACGACCACTGGAAATTGATTGTGCTTGTAATAGTTTAGAAAGCACTGTTTGCATTGTTTGCTCAAAGAACTAAAGGATGAAAAGATATCTAAATGCTTCAGGTTGAAGGCCTGAAGGGAGTGGCAGCTTCAGTTACCCCCGACTGCCTACCTGACCCTAACTAAGGGGGTTGTTGACCGCGCCGGGAACGTGGACCGAACCCGCCGCGAGAGGTCTTTCCGTTGAGCTCTACTTGGAGCAGGAGGACGCTTGGGTGCCAGGGGGGGCTCTGGCCGTAAATCCCTCGCCTTCCGGGTCCTGCACAAGAGGCTAACGTGACTCGGGATTGGATCTCGAGGCCCGCATACTAGTCTACGGGCAGAAGCTTGGAATAGTGATCCCTAGCAGATTACTGGATAAGCCTTCGAGCGGATTATGGACAAGCCTACGGGCGGAACTCCTTGTATTTCAAAGATAAAATGTTGAAATGATAATAAAGAAGTTGTTTGATATTGTTTTTCTATGTCACGTGGTAAGATTACGTGAAGGAACCAATGCTTAACAAGGTTAATTAAAGAAGCTGTTTGTTATATGTCAAATTAATGTGTTAGATAATTACATAACTAAAACAAACTGAGGAAAGTGCGGAGGATGGACCATGGGTCCGTCCTACGGATGGGTGGTCCCGGTTAGCCGGGAACTTTTCTCAAAAATCTCGAAGAACAGCGGGATGATCTTCATCATCAAAAGGAATAACGAGAATGATGACCTAGAGTTACATCTTACCCAATTTACGTTGTTTTAGGGAAACGGAATGGGACTATACCTTATGGCTAAGAGGTTGAGTTTTGCATCCCTCTCGTTTCCCATTCTCCTTGAACCAAGTGCAGCGTGAATCCGCTTCGGACCTGGCGTTTCTGCGTAAAGTAGTTCGCTTGGGTCTGACGCTAGTTGCTGTTAGCTAATGACCAAACAGGAAAACCCAAATTCCGGTCGATCCTAAGTGGGAACGGCCAGGATACTTCCGCTACGTGGCAGACACGGGAAGACCTAGATTGCAAAACCTGTAACATTCCATGGGAGTGCCGGGCGGAGTTTTCTAGACATCCTTTCCGATGGACTACTAAGACGTGTCCTGGATGATTCTAGTGGACACGTTACAGTTGGTATCAGAGCCGACCAACAACGGAATTGTTTTTGTGAGATCTCAATAAAATGAAGTAAAAAAATTGTTGCTGTCCAAACATTTCCTCATCTTCAATACTGTCTTGTAGAACTATGAAGCGTGGAACAAGTTTTTGGTGTTCCAGATCATGTTTATGACTGCAATGCATTCTCCGCATTATAGATAGAGAGTTGAAATGATGAACATCCTGGAGCAGATTTATAATCCATCACCTTTATATATAGAATGAAGATGGACTGGGTCTTCAGGAATCTACTACATAGCTGCCCACCAGTTCGCTTATCTACAAACCAACCTAAAGAGGATCAAGTGGTTGGAAGACTTGAAAGTCGTGAAGATGTTCATTTTTGTGGAAGCTCACGTAAATTCGACTTTGCATATTCAAGGTCGGAGGGTTGAATTGAACTCATATGTATATGAGGAAGTAACCTGTGTAATCCCAGCCGACAGGATTAAGGTGTTGGGCTGCCATGAGAAGTATGGATTCCAGCAGAAAGGATATCCTGAACTTCCAATGAATTATCGATTCCTAAAGATCCATGACCCAAAACCCTACTATTACACAGTTCCTGTAGACAAATGCAATACAACGTTGTTCTCCCCAAACTAAATGTAATGATTGGATTATCATCACATGAGATGTTGTATAAGGCTACGCCCATGTAAATATAAATAAGGATTCCTTTTATCAATATCCGACTGTGCATCAGGGTTGTTACAAAAAGTTAAGTAGCTTCATGATTTACGAGATAGCTGAGCTAAAGATAAGCTAATGTCAATTATCATACAATAACGTTAAGAAAAACTTTTACCCAGGCACAACCCCAGGTACAGGTTCCAAATTCGCCCCCTACATCAAGTACTGCTGTGATCCAGGAGAAGAAGTTCCTCCTCAAACAGATAAAGCCACCCGAGTTTGACGGGAGAGGCAGATTCGTCCAGTCTGATGCTGAAATTTGGATTGAATCTATGGAGGATTACTTTGAAGCAGCTGGTACTGCACCTACCAATCAGGCCATGCTCGCCAAATTAAAACTCACCGGTGAAGCTAGACTATGGTGGAAACAATGGTGCAGGGATCAAGGGACTTCAGAGGGGTCTGTTACCTGGGAGAAGTTAAAGCAAGCCGTGCAGGGGAGATATTTGCCACCTGCATATCGTACACAGAAAATGAATGAGTTCTATGAGCTAAAACAGCTAGGACTCACCCTTGACGCATACTACTCTAAATTTGTCTCACTCTTAAAGTATGCGCCACAAATGGACACGACGCAGCAGGTGTCCAAATTTTGCGCGGGCTTAAATCCACATGTAAATACCCGTCTCGAATCTATGCGACCATCAGATCTTCAGGATGCACTCATTCGAGCGGCACCTATAATTCAGGAAGTGCAAGCTAGACCAAGGGGTATTAAGAATTGGTCTTATAGCGACCCGAACAGAGGAGCATTCAGACCCCAAGTGAAGAGAGTTCAAGGTCTCAATCAGGGACAAAGGAAGAAAGCAAGGACAAATAACGTCAACAACTTTGTTCCTACTCACAGTAATGGCCGAAACCTCCGATGTTTCCACTGGAACAAACTCGGTCACTTCAAAAGGCAATGTCCCAAGCTCAGCGAGGGACATCGTCAAGGTGCAAGCCGCGGTCAAGGAGTCGCCACCCGTGGAAGAGGAAGAACTGCCTGCATTACCAATAGGCAAAGATGTGAAGCAGAAGAAGAGGAAGATCCGACTATGGAAGTGGAATTCAAAAGAGCAACAGTCCATGCCGCTTTACACAAGAAGGGGCCGAATCGCCAGTTATCGGTGATTCAAACACCGTCGGACTATCAAGGTAAAGGTTTCAAAACCTTGATTGATTGTGGCAGTACACATTCCTTTATCTCACCAGCATGTGCTAAAAGATTAGGAATATCCATAGTAGAAGCACCTACCCTACTTGTGGAATTGGCAAACGGTTGTGAGGTAACTTGTACCAGGCAAACTGCTAAGGAAGAGTTCTTTCTAGGAGGAAAGAAAACCTCAATCAAATTCAGAGTCATGAATTTAGGTATCCATGAGTGTCTACTCGGGATGGATTGGCTTAAGCCTAATGACGCCCACATTCACTGTGGAAAGGGTCAAGTTTCCTTTCGAAACTCTGAAAGAGAGTTTGTTTCAACTCAAGGTGAGGCAGGAGTGCCAAGAATCCAGTTAGCCAAAGTATCGCAGATCATAAAAGGGGTTAGAAAAGGATTACCTGTTTACCTGATCAAACTCAACAAGTTAGATCAAAAGCAAGAGTCTCATGAGGGACCCTCTTGGCTAAAGGAATACGCTGACGTATTCCCTGAGGAATTGACTGAACTTCCACCTCCAAGAGAAGTTGATCATGAAATAAGGCTAATGCCTGCAGCTGCGCCAATTGCAAAGAGACCTTATAGAATGTCCATACCAGAAGCTATTGAGTTGAAGGAACAACTCAAGCAACTGTTAGATCAGGGTTACATCCGGCCTAGCAACTCACCATGGGGAGCTCCAGTACTATTCCAGAAAAAGAAAGATGGGACACTTCGACTATGTATTGATTACCGTGGGTTGAATCAATCAACAGTCAAGAACAAGTATCCTATTCCTAGAATAGATGAGCTTCTTGATCGCCTTCAAGGTGCAAAGATCTTCTCCAAAATTGATCTCAGGTCAGGTTACTATCAAATCAGGATCAAGGATGAAGATATTCCAAAAACGGCCTTCAATACAAGATATGGGCACTTTGAATTCTTGGTTATGTCATTCGGGCTTACAAATGCACCTGCCACCTTCAATAGATTAATGCAGGATATTTTTAGACCATATCTTGATGATTTCGTGCTTGTCTTCTTCGATGACACTTTAGTTTATTCTAAACAGGAAGAAGATCATGAACCTCAACTTCGGATTGTCCTTGAGACAATGAGGTCTCATAAGCTGTATGCAAAAATGAAGAAGTGTGCATTCTTCAAACGTCAGATTGAATATCTAGGATTCATAGTATCATAAGAAGGAATATCAGTAGACCCAGCCAAAGTCAGAGATGTGCTTGAATGGCCAATACCAGTATCCGTCAAAGAAATACGTAGTTTTCTTGGCTTGACAGGATGGTATAGGGTCTTTATCAAAAACTATGCTTTGATTGCAGCACCTCTTACCGACTTACTAAAGAAGCAGACTTCTATTACATGGTCAACTCCCGAACAAAACAGCTTCGACCAATTAAAGCAATGTTTGGTATCAGCACCTATTCTAAAACTTCCTGACCTCAATAAGGAGTTCGAGGTAGTAGCTGATGCCAGCATTCTTGCCTTAGGGTGTGTACTTATGCAGGAAAGTCATCCAGTAGCATATTCTTCAAGGAAATTGAAGAGTCATGAAAAGAATTATGCCACGCATGATCTCGAATTATTAGCTGTCATCCATGCTCTAAAGCTTTGGAGACACTACCTGTTGGGTAACAAGTTTACTCTAGTAACCGATCATAAGAGTCTCAAATGGATTTTTACCCAGAACGAGCTCAACATGAGGCAACGTCGATGGATTGAAGTATTGGAGGAGTATGATTTTGAAATCAAGTATCGACCAGGGAAAGAGAATGTAGTTGCCGATGCACTCAGTCGCAAGGCATTCCTAAATTCCCTAATCTTGCAGAATCCATCAATGGCCAGATCTCTGGCTACAAAGGTATCTATGCCAAGCAACCCTATACTCGAACTAGCTAGAGAGGAAGCATGCCATGATTTGGCCTACCAAACCATGATAAAAGAAATATCTACCAAGGAGCAGAATCTGAAGTCACAAGCTAAGTATCAGGAATTTTCCATTGATAATGGACTTGTCTACTACAGAACAAGGCTGTGTATACCAACAAGCCAGTCACTTAAGCAGAAGATATTATGGGAAGCTCATGATTCCCCTTTCGCAGGACATCCTGGCTATGCAAAAACTCTTAATGCAGTTAGGAAGAGCTACCATTGGGAGAGGCTCAAAGGTGACGTTCTCAAATATGTCACTGAATGTTTGTCTTGCCAACATATCAAGGCTGAACATGTCATGATGCCAGGAAAATTGCAACCACTTGACATTCCCCAAATGAAATGGGAATTCATCAGTATGGATTTTGTGGTGGGCTTACCCCAAGTCCAAGGAGGATACAATTCCATTATGGTTGTAGTTGACATGCTTACTAAGGTTGCACACCTGATTCCAGTAAAGACAAACTATAAAGCCTCCGACATTGCAAGATTGTTTATCAAGGAGATATTCAAGCTACATGGGTTACCTAGAAGGATCATTAGTGATCGAGATTCTCTCTTCACTACACACTTTTGGAGAGCTATCTTTGAAGCTATTGGGACTTAACTCTGTTTTAGCACTGCCTACCATCCCCAAACGGATGGACAAACAGAGCGAGTAAATCAAATCATTGAGGATATGCTTAGGGCATATTGCTATCGAGAGCTGAAGAGGTGGATTCAGTACTTGCCGTTGGTAGAATTTGCCTACAATGCTTCTTACCAGCAGAGCATTCAAATGACCCCTTTCCAGGCATTGTATGGTCATGATTGTTGAAGTTCCCTAAACTTTTCTGATCCAACCCTAAGAGTTGAAGCTTCAAGACAAATGTTGGAGGACATGGATGACCAAATAAGGTCAATAAGACAAGACATACAAGCAGCCAAAGATAGACAAAAGGCATATGCGGATTTGAAACGCCAAGAGAGGGTCTTCGGAGAAGGAGACATGGTCTTCATTCGTGTACGCCCTAAAAGGAGTTCTCTATCTCTAGGAGAATGCAAGAAGCTAGGTCCAAGGTATTGTGGGCCGTATAAAATCCTCAAATGCCTGGGACCCAATGCTTATAAATTACAACTTCCTGATAACCTAAAAGTTCACAATGTATTCCATATTAGTCTCTTAAAAAAATATGTACCCAACCCTAATCATGTACTTGATGACCAACAAATTGTAATGCCTAGCCAAGGAGTCCTTGAACTAAGACCGGATAAGATTTTAGATGTTAGGGAGAGACAGTTAAGATCTAGAACCTTGAAAGAATGCCTCGTCCAGTGGAAAGATTATCCCGAAGAGGATGCTACCTGGATGGATGAAAGCTCTCTCAACCTTCAATATCCCCAGTTTATCTCGAGATGAGGACATCTCGATTCTTCTAAGGGGGAGAGAATGTAATATTCCCACTCATGAAAATTGACTTCCCGCACACTGCGTAAACCTCGTGCAAAGGTTATCTGTCATATTGGAATTGCCAGCAGTGTAATCTGTGACCTGCGCGCGAGAAATCGGGACCTCCGCATTGGCAAAGAAAACCCGAGGATTCAAACCCACAAATCGCACGTAAACACCCTCTTGGGAGGGGCAAATTGAATATTATCAAGGCAATTTTTTTAAATTTTTACCCCTTTTCCCCAGCCGATGCACGGATGGAGGAGAGGGAGTGTGGGGGGATGGGCTTGGTGGAGTCGTGGGCTGCATGGGGAGGGGGGGAACCCATGCAGGGGGCCACGTGGTGGAACTCTTCTCTCCCCCCCTTGTCCTATATAAACACCCGCTAAGGTGTTGAAGAGGGAGAGGGAGGACAGACGGCTGCTGCCATCGCTGTGTTGGAGGCCAGAGGCTGCGTGGAGAGAGGAAGGGGAGTTGCTGCCGATACTGGGAGAGAAGAAGGACGCCGCCGCCTTGTTGGATACCACCAGGCCGCCGCCCATCCTCGCCATCGCCATCAAGTCCTTTCCCTTGTCCTCGACACCTTTTCCTTCCCAATCATTGGGCCTCCCACGACGTCGTTGCTGATCTTTAGAAGCTTCCTAGAAGCTTCTTTAAGAAGCTTCTAAGGACAAGCCCATAAGCCTTCGTCCTACGCGGCCTTTTCAGTTTTAAAACCGGGCCTTCCATAAGCCCCATTCCCACAAGCCTTTCCAAGTTGCTTTCAAAACCGCGTTTTCGGTGAAGAAATTTCCTACGTACAAGGGAGAAGGTAGATCTTGAGGTTGTTCGGAGAAAGCGTAGAAGCGAGGGTAATCCACAGAGTCTGTGATCACGCCTACGATGGCCCCCAAGAAGTCGCAAGGCGTGCCTGCGGGAGGTTCTTCCCCTAGCATTCACGTGGACATCTCCCCGAGCCCACAGACCCAGGTTTTTACTATTGTGATTTCATACTAAAGTAATGCATTAAGTATGACAACTCCATGGATTAGGAAGCAACCGTGCATGTTCAAATTCACCTAACTAGTTAAATGCAATTGGGAAAAATTGGTATTTTCAATATAAATGCTAATTGTCCATCCATCTTACGACCTTAACAGTAAATTGCCTTGTCGTGCATTTTCAAAGGAAAGCCACATATTGCCTAGGGTTAAAGAGGAAATTGTTAAGTGCATTGGTCATGAAGGAAAGGAGTATTTTTGCAATAACTCCCTTCGTTATGATTCGCATGAGGGGATTGTTAATTGCTGTTGCACGGCATGAAAAAGAACACCGATCTTATAAGTTGCATGGGAAAAGATACTTGCAAATGGATTAAATCAACACTTGCCTTAGTATTGCATGAGCTTCATTCACGATGTTCTTGTATCTAAGGGTCGCACTTATATTTTCGCAAATTTCATTTCATCAAGTTGCATTTAGGAATGATTGCATGGCTTATAAAAGCATGAAATTCAAATACTTAGACAAAAGGTTGTAGGCGTTATTCCTTGATGTAAATCCTAGTAGGCCCTATGTAAGTTATTCTTCAAATTATCATGCCTTTTGACTTTAGCAAAAAGGGATAGGGCTATTGCGGATCTTATGGTGCATAGAAGTAATGAATTACATGTTTACATATATTGTAACATTTTGCAACTATTTTTCTACTTTAGATCAAGTTTATCATCTCTAGGAAAGAATTGTCCTTGTCATAAGACAAGTAGGTCAATTTACCCAAGTCATTTGTGGCATCATGACTGTTAGGGTTTCGTATAGGCATAATTAGCCGATTCAATAAAAACCTCAAGTACTAGCTAGGGCTTGGCACGTTAGAAATGGAGCCAAGTATCGTACTTGGATGCCAAGTCGAAGTCCTCAAACCCAAAGGTCCTACCCACCTTTTCGGAATGTTGAGTCAATTGGACGCTCACGCAAATAATGATCTAGGGTTTCTACCCTAAGGATCATTCGACCTAATGCTAGAACTTGGATTGAGTTGGGATCCCTAGGACCGAACGTTGTCGGCCTAGTGCGTTTAGGATTGGGTTGAGTAAGAAGACACCCTAAACCTTACTTCTAGCCTAATCATAATTCCTTGACCAGAAAACACCGTTCAATGGGTGAAATGATCCCTTGGAATAGAGGCGACACTTGTGCAAACAAGTTGCAACGTCGCATAGACTTGGGGTTAGTTCACAAGAGAGTTTTGCCATTTCTTGAAATGAGGTTGGCAAGTTCTTGCGCAAGTTAATTTGCAAGAGGATGAGTAGTCATCCTGTTACATCACCCTTATTGGGAAAATTTGCCAAGTTAAGGGAAGTTAGGTATTTGCTTGGAAGCAGATGATCAATCAATAAATTAACGCGACATGGTCGCTAGGATTTACTATTAATAAAACCTAAGGTATTGGTTAAGTTGGGTTAACAGGGTATGGCCCTAACTCAAGGACAAAAAGGGTGAACGAACAAACCCTTGAGGCTTGCCAAGCCGCAATTGATCCCAGATCGAATGTTGGATGCATTCGGAGAGAAGGATTCACTCCTTAGCAGTTGGCCAAATAAACGACCACTGGAAATTGATTGTGCTTGTAATAGTTTAGAAAGCACTGTTTGCATTGTTTGCTCAAAGAACTAAAGGATGAAAAGATATCTAAATGCTTCAAGTTGAAGGCCTGAAGGGAGTGGCAGCTTCAGTTACCCCCGACTGCCTGCCTGACCCTAACCAAGGGGGTTGTTGACCGCGCCGGGAACGTGGACCGAACCTGTCGCGAGAGGTCTTTCCGTTGAGCTCTACTTGGAGCAGGAGGACGCTTGGGTGCCAGGGGGGCTCTGGCCGTAAATCCCTCGCCTTCCGGGTCCTGTACAAGAGGCTAACGTGACTCGGGATTGGATCTCGAGGCCCGCATACTAGTCTACGGGCAGAAGCTTGGAATAGTGATCCCTAGCGGATTACTAGATAAGCCTTCGGGCGGATTATGGACAAGCCTACGGGCGGAACTCCTTGTATTTCAAAGATAAAATGTTGAAATGATAATAAAGAAGTTGTTTGATATTGTTTTTCTATGTCACGTGGTAAGATTACGTGAAGGAACCAGTGCTTAACAGGGTTAATTAAAGAAGCTGTTTGTTATATGTCAAATTAATGTGTTAGATAATTACATAACTAAAACAAACCGAGGAAAGTGCGGAGGATGGACCATGGGTCCGTCCTACGGATGGGTGGTCCCGGTTAGCCTGGAACTTTTCTCAAAAATCTCGAAGAACAGCGGGATGATCTTCATCATCAAAACGAATAACGAGAATGATGACCTAGAGTTACATCTTACCCAATTTACGTTGTTTTAGGGAAACAGAATGGGACTATACCTTATGGCTAAGAGGTTGAGTTTTGCATCCCTCTCGTTTCCCATTCTCCTTGAACCAAGTGCAACGTGAATCCGCTTCGGACCTGGCGTTTCTGCGTAAAGTAGTTCGCTTGGGTCTGACGCTAGTTGCTGTTAGCTAATGACCAAACAGGAAAACCCAAATTCCGGTCGATCCTAAGTGGGAACGGCCAGGATACTTCCGCTACGTGGCAGACACGGGAAGACCTAGATTGCAAAACCCGTAACATTCCATGGGAGTGCCGGGCGGAGTTTTCTAGACATCCTTTCCGATGGACTGCTAAGACGTGTCCTGGATGATTCTAGTGGACACGTTACAGATTGGGAGTATAAACTGCCACACAGATTAAGAATCATTATGAACACCGACTAGACTCCAAATACCAAAAGATGCAGGCCACTTACAATCCATTTGTAGTACAAACCTGACATATCTTATGCCAATCATGGGATTTTAGCCTTAATAGTTAGTCTTCTTTAGAAAAAGTGGATCTGAGAGAACGCATCATATCCATTGAAGTGTAGATAGACCTGATAATTTCTTTCACAATGCACTTTTCTTTAGTGGACAAAACCCAAGGAGTGTGAGGTAGTTGCAAGCGACCATCTGCACTCGACTGTGGCCAAAGTGCCTCCATCTTGCCTACCTCCTTCAAATCCATTCGAGCCCCTACAATGTCTCTCTTTTCTGTGATGTGGTCCCATAGTAAGCTACCCACATTCTTGAAAAATATGTATGGGATCCAACAAGTGGTTGATCTGTAAGTAGGTCCAATACGGAAACTCATAGAAAACCAAGAACTATCACATTTCATTTGGATGTAACTCTATGTGGACCATTTTCAACTCGTACAAGCTTTGGACATTCATTCGTACTGGAGGTCATCCAAGAAAACCTCCCTCAGTTCATGACCCTTCGATAAGAAAGAGGCGTACCCTTGATATACGATCTTCTTCATGGCTCGTGATATTTGAGAGTCTCACACAATGGACATGCATGACAACCTAAGGTAACTAGACATGTCCCAACACCTCTATTTAGTAAACACAAACTTGAACAAGCTATGATAGATATGACCAACGAGAATGGAAACCTACTTACTTGAGCACTATTCGAATCTCAGAAAGTCATGTATGGTCCACATAAGAATGGCTCGTATATTGGTGGACCGTTGACCATTACGCTTGCTCGTATCTTCCACAGTGACCCCCTCCTCCTACAAAATCTTAAGCTCATGAACTAATGGATGGAGATAGACATTCATATTCTTGACTTTGTAGTGGCCATGAACAAGTAAGCTAAGGATCAGGTGTCCTTTCTTCGTAGAAAGCCATGGCAAGATGTTTTAGTTAACAAGGACTACAGGCCACACACTGTAAGAAGTTGAGCAGAGACCAAATGGGTTTACACCATCCATAGCAAGGCCAAGCCAAAGATTCCTTAGCTCTTATGCAAAGTCTAGAAAGGTAGAGTCAATGTGGTTCCATGTGCGTGAATCTGCTGATATTCATTAGACTCCATCTGTGGATCTATTCTATGTATGCCACATTGTCAAGCTTGCCATGCCTGACGTATGAAACATGTGATGTATATGGGGAATAAGTAAAAAGTATCTAAGAACTTTTTGAGGAATGGTTTACCCTTGCAAGTCCAGTTGTCAACCTGTGAGCGGCTTTGGACATGCCTCCATAGTATTGTACTCTCCTCAAAACATCACGCAATTATTGACACATGCATGGATGCTATTGCAGTCCATGCCAAGCTTTTGTAAAACATATCATCCATCATCACGAGACTCAGGTATGTTATTTCCAAGTGGAAATATATAATACTTTAGCAACTGAAAATAAATCATAAAAAACCTTGAAAAAGCATAATTATTTTTTATAAAAGTAGAGAAAATAAATAAATGAAGCGTATGTAGAAGATACTTGAACAACTCGGTCACACTCGCATATCTCTACCCATATTTTTCTTACACACTTAGGAGTACTAGTAGCATCTTTAGACAAGATAGTTGGCACCCATCATATAATGGTATAGATGCTTCCTCTATTAGCAGATCAGATGTCTCAGCATCCATGGGTATCAATGCAATAATCATTGCCTCCATCTCAGGCTCCAAAATTGTAGGAAAGTTTGAAAGGCTAGTTGTCTCCTCTGGTATTGGCGGTATAGACTGGGTCATGTCTTCCAAGTGGTGGATTGGCTCAGGCACTCCATCCTTCGTGTGCCCACATTCTAACTAGAATAGGTGCATTCCTGCTTGGGATAAGATGTAACCTCCTTGTATTTTAATATTACGACTACATCTAATGTTTTGGTATATGATATCCAATTAGTTTGCAAAAATAATATAAGGTATAAATGATATACATTTTTCTTACAGTTTTCTCAAAGTCTAAGATCACCTGATCAATGAACTTTGATTGAAAATTGCTAAAGCGTCGTATGTGTTCTATAGACAAGCGATGCTTTCATATGATTGGTAGCTTGCATTAAGATTCACCTCCGATCTTGAACATCACGACCATCATCATTTTCCATTTTGTCTACAGTACGATAAACAATTGGTTTTTGTTCTCATTCTCTTTTTCTTCCTTAATTTGTTTGAGAAGGGATTTCTTCTCTTATAGTCCAACAAAATTAATGTCAACTAATGTCTTGGTTTTCTTCCCCTTTCTTTGCACTCTTTGTTTTATGTTCTCTCCCCCTTCTCTTTCTTTCTTTTTGTCTCTCTCTCTTTCTTTGTTACCCTTCTCTTTGTTTCTCTCCACCCCATCGTGTTTTCTCACTCATTCTCCTCTCTCCCTCCCTCCCTCTCTCTCTTTCTTTTCCCATTTCTTTGTTATATTTTATGTTTATTCTCTCTTTCTTGTTCTCTCTTCCTTTTTGTTTCTTATTCTCCCTGTCTTTCTCCCTCAATGTACCTCATTCTCAAGGAAAAAATAAAAGAAGAAGAAGAAAGAAGAAGAATAAACCTAGATGAGGATGGATTGTTCGTCTCCTCTTCATAACAAACCCCTCTCTTTGTTTCTCTCCCACCCCTCGTGTTTTCTCAGTCATTATTCTCTCTCCCTCCCTTTCTCTCTCTCTCTTTTTAAATCAACTAGAAATCATGGCTAGAAATCTATAAATCTAAATTTACTAACTGTAAATAAACCTACTAACTTACTAATCAATTATTTAAATAGATAAAAACTTAAATAATACAAATCTCCCTCTCTCTCTTAATCATTGATCAATAATCTAAACAATTTAAAGCAAAGTATCTGACTAAACTAACTAACCAATAGATAAATATATAAATCTATCACCCGGTGTAAGAGGGGTTTTTGTTGAAAGGTCGAATCCACCGGGGATCAAAAGTAGAAGGAAGTAGAGATAGGAGATGGAAGAGAAGACATAGAATACCCAAGTGGTAAACACTACAAAGTCAAATCACAATGAATTGAATCAATATGTATTGAAAGAACCTAGAATCTTTGCACTACTCAGAAGCAATGTCAAAGCATTAGATCTCCTGGAGCATCTTTGTAGAACAAAATGTGTATAAAAATTACAGCACCTTCTCTGATGCTAGGAATCCAAATCAGATGGCTTCGTTGGCTCCAAAGGGGGGTAAAACCACAGGACACCTATTCACGGATCTCCGAAATCACTCCTTCTACTTTCTGTTCAATCTGCATTTTTCTGCCTGTTTATAGCGATCGCGATGCGTGCAATTTCGTCAATCTATCCCCCTTGTGACAATCCCCTAGTTGGCTAGCCCCTGTATAAGGACCACTATTTCCTTCCAATTTTGGCAACTCATAGGTAGTAGATTCCGACCTTTTGAATAATTTGATTCTTTTTCCTGCTCAAAAGTTTGATGACTGTCACATCCAGCTCATTTAATGCATAAGCAGCATTATCAAACACCTGTCTTACCACATAGGGTCAAAACCATCTTTTGGAAACTTTACGCATGGCACTATGCTGGTTATCTAAACTGCTATCATAAACCAATACCCAATCCCCATCTTGTATGGTTCTTGGTCTCAGTCTATGTCTTTTGTCAAATTGTCTCTTGTTCTGTATCCTTGCTCCCCTTAACTTTGCAGTTGTGGCCTCTATGTCTTCTGACTTTCTTTCCAATTGTCTAATGCGTAAGGCCAACAACTCCTCTCGTTTCAACTCCTCCTTCCAAGGTAACACACTCCATGTGACTCTCATCTCTTCCATCGCCATGATAGGTTTTTGACCATACGTCAATTCTTCAGGCACATATCCTGTAATAGCACTATGAGTTGTTATGTCGGCCCACAAAGCATAAGGAAGCAATTGTGGCCACTCGTTTACCTTCTCTCCACATGCTTTTGCCAATGCCTTCACAATAGGTGGGTGACCTCTTTCACTTTTTCCATTTCCTTTAGGGTTAAACGCTAAAGTTAAAGCAATCTTTATCCCCAACTGTGCAAATAAATCATGAGCTTCATCTGCATCCAACTCACACTACAACATATACATGCTATAACGACGTTTATAATGACGTTTTCTTTATATATGAAAAATATTCTCATCCTCGCTATTAGCATTGCTACAAAACCGTCACTATTTACCTCGTTATTTTTGTCGCTAATTTCGTCCGTATTAGTGTCGTTATTTAGCGACGCTAATACCGACGAAATTAGCGACGAAAATAGCGATGGTTACAAAGGAATTTTTGACGCTAATACTGATGATTGCAGAATTATTTTGCGACGCTAATACCAACAGTTGCAGAAGAAAAATATTTTGTGGCAGAGCTGCAGATGTAGCCCTGCCACAATTAGAGCCACACAGGGCTAAGAGACAACTCCTACTGTCAAAGAAGTTAGACAATCGACCCCAAATAATGACAAGACTTTGCAAACAAGTACTTTCATGACATTAATTAACACAAATGTGCACTGCATTGATAAATAAAATAACAGAACTTAAATTGAGAAGTGCTACTGCAACAAAGGAAATATGTATATACCTGTACATCAATATGTGGTGAATAACATGGAGATGTGTATATGGAGTCATGCTACAACATAGAAGTCGGAATCATATACACTTAGTTATTACATATGGAGGATAGAGGCCATAAGGCCTTACATAATACAAGATGGGGAGTAATCCTATGTAGCCTAATCTGCTCTCTATGACTCATCCACATCAGAAAACTCCTCTCGCTGTAGTGGCATACTAAAGGGAGTCTGCAACAGTAAATACATATATAATTGTGAGTACCAAATACAAACTAACATATAATGACAGATTTCTCAAATTGGGAATGATATTTATTACTACTTACCAGTCCTCCAGCAGCATAGAGCTTCTCGATCAGGGCACTCAAGCCATGCTTCTCCCCATATGTCACCTCTAGTGTAGTCGGGTTGCGATTCGTAAAACCTTGCTGTGGAACACAAACATTGAAAAACAATGTACTTGAGATTCATGTTCGAAATACATACATCAACATGGATGTCATTAAATTAGAGTACTCTACCCTATTAATACTTACGAAATCTGCGAGGAATGTTGCATGGCCGCCGCTACCAAGGTGATGCACCGATCCTGCGTCCAAGCGCGCCTTTGCTGCGTCCTTCTGCTGCTTCCACTTGTTTGGAGTGGATGTCGCCTCATCCTGGAGATTACTCTAGTCCTCTGTATCCAGTCATTCCAGCTTCGATTTGCCTTGCTTGACTACTTCGTGTGCATCAGACCGCCTATGCGACTAATAATCACGCATACACGTCATCATCCACCCTCTTGAAAATCTATCATTACTAGAGGGTTGAGGGAACCCTTGATACAATGTATCGATTATGTACTCCTTCTGGCATCTGGGATCTCCTTCCACTTGTCTGTAATGTTGTGCCGAAATACTTGTTGGCACAACTCATGCATCCTAGAGATGTCAGCTTTTCCCTCATCATTCATGTATAAATGGCCAGTGGCCTTATCTATGAGATACGAGTAACCTGCAAGATTTTGCAAACGAGTACTTTCATGACATTAATACAAGTGTATCAAACACAACTTGAATTGATAAGTGCTACTGCGAAAAAGGATGCAAAAATACATACCTGGAGGAGTGGGTTTCATGTACTTCTTGTCGGCCCTAGGAGTGATCGATGCGGTGTGTGAAGGAGTGGGAGCAGTAGACGTCTGCCCGCCACTGCGAGTGAAAGATGGTGTCGACTCCCTGGTGGCAGTGCGAGTGGGAGAGACTGCATCTATATCCCCACAACAGGAGCTGCCTCCTCCTCAACTACATGACTCTGAAGCAAAGCGAGACGTGCGACTGCGTGTACTGGAGACCGAAGCATCGAACCATCTAGAGTCTGCCGATCATGTTGAGGTGGAACGGGAAAGCTGTGCATCGGCTCTATCTCTGACCCGTGCTAGTTGCTCCGGTGAGAAACGCGCTAGCATCACGTCAATTTCGTCATCTGTAAAATCGTGACTCATCCTGCCGTACGTGCCCAAATCCTAAACCTACACATACAAGGAAAAATAATAATATTAGATAATGAATTGCAAGACATAATAAAACTAAGACTTAATTAGAAAGACTTCATTTTAAAATAATTAAAAAAATGGATAATACAAAACACCATACTCCAAAAACATACAAACTTTCCTAACTGATTTGCAAAAAGTGGCATTGCTGTAGTGGGAGGAACATTTTGATCGAGTCACTTTTGTTTAGGGTTCCACAATCTCATCTTGACATAGCTCAGTATACACCAAGAGATCTATACAAAATTCTCCACAAAATGAGGACTCTGCTTCATTTTCAAAAAACCCATTCTCTATCTCCTCTATCTCCATAGGTGAGATATCTTGGTCCTCCAGGTGGTTCATCCTAGTTTCTTGTATGCCTTCTGTCATTGCCGCTATTAAAGGTGTCTCTTCTACGATCGGTACGGGGGTTCAGGCAAACACGGGGATACTCCTAGATGTCATGGGAATGACATACCACCATTGAGGTTGTTGCGGATTAGGAAATAAGACGACCTGATCCATATTACGATTAGTATAAAAGTCCACTTTGAGATTGCTAAAGCGCATCAAGTATTAGGGACTCTTACTTGCTCACAGTGATTTGGCAAAACAAATGTATCACTCAAATCGGTCCACTTCTTCATTGAGTCAATCTCAACAAAGCCACTTGGCCCTCGCCAAATAGTTGCACCTACTCCTTCAAGAGTAACCTTGAACCATTGCACATCAAATATGGTCACGGAGAAACTTCGATAGTTCGCTACAAGGATACTCTGTAAACATCCAAGATACTCCATCTCTGCAACTACGCGGTTTGGATCTATGGCACGTCGTCGGCTTTCCTGCTCAAACATTGCCATCACTCCACAGTCCATTGTCGAGCATAACTTGTTGATGTGCTCTACTCTGAAATGTCGTCCACGTGACCATGCTACACTATGAACCTTATACTGGGAGAAGAACAAGTATATTAGTTGCGATTTGCAATATAGATTGTAATTTCTTGGGATTGCATACCTTGGGATTGCATCCATACATTGGGATTGCATCCATGTGAGAAGTCCCACTCTTCTTTAGTAAGTGTTTCTCCATCTTGAGATGCTTTGGTTAGGGCCTCATGTAGCCATCTAGTGGACATGAGTAGAGGCATCTCCTCTAAGCCCTTCGGATATCGAATGGGCCATTGCCGCGTACTCCATCGAAAGTCAGATCTTGCAGACTCTCGTTCAACTCGAGCATCCTCATACCGTTGCAGCCACTTCTCCATCCTAGTGCTATGCAGCATACAAAATCGGTTCACCTTGGACTCCATGGATGCGTCCATCTTCTTCTCTATTCTGTTTCCCACTAGGACATCTCCATTCAGACGATCATCCTCCTTAAGTGACCATATCAAGCCTTTGTCCCAGTCCATAGTGGACAGCCATTCAGAAATGTACACCAAGGTCTCTGACACTAACCAACCTTCAGCCATGCTATCCTCAGGACGAGCCATGTAGTCATGTACACCATCAGTGGATCGATTTTCTGCATGCCATGTAGTCAACTTTGCAAAACTCTTGGTCCGAAAAATGTGACGAACACGCGGTATCAGTGAAAAGTGAAAAGTGCCTCAAAACCTTCTGCGGAACAGTCTGTCTCTGCAAGTCATTTTGATACCTGTCCGCACCGCACTTGGGACATGTGGCCAACAATTCAAACTCTCCCCGAAAGAGAACACAATCATTGGGGCAAGCATGAATGCAATTATAATCCATGCCTAGCTTTCGCAGCACTTGTCTTACATCATCACGAGACTCAGGCATCGTGTTTTGGGTAGGCAAAATGTAAGATTTCAAGTTCTACAAATTGCAATGAAGCACATTATTAGAGTACTACATAGCACATTTTAATGGCTTTCAATAAAGAATCATACACATCATAATATACCTGAATAGCTTTGTCACACTCGCATCGCTCCATCCATACTTTGTTTGTATACTCAACAATGCAAGAAGTGTCTTCAAACGGGATACCCGATTCCCATCATACAATGGAATGGCAGCCTCCGTAATTAAAGGATCTTGGGATTCCGAGTCCGTTGGAAGCAATGATTTGATCATGTCCTCTAACTCGAGCTCCAAAAAAGCAGGAGGATCGTCCATGTCTCCAGCATTCTCACCCATAGAAGGGGGTTGAGAGTTATCACCTTCTATGAGATAGTTAGTTATCTCGGACGGCATTTGTATAAAGCACAGACGAACCCATCTTACTGGACACAAGAGATCTGCGGACTGCAATGTATCGACATGGCCCTGACCCTGTAAAGGACGTTAAGAAGCTAACTTCTAAGATAACCCCAAACTATTATACTTAAATCAATTACATGTCATATAGTAATGAGAGAGAACTTACCGCAATCTTGTAATTCAAGACTGCTTGGTCGATTATCTCAACTCAAAACTCTCCATACCGTTGCACATACTCTATGGACAAATGACATTTCCGACGAATGGCCAATTTGCATTGTGTGCATGGACAGGGGACACATTGATTGAGCCAAGCCTCACCATCACCACCATGTTGGTCGTGAGTGCTAAACATCTTGACTGCGATGTAATGGAATGATAATTTAATAGCAATTCTATATTGTATATTGGGACCACTCCACTGTATATATTTTAGGTCTTTTTTTTTAAATTTTTGTACCTATCTCTTTGAGTTCGGCTCTAAACTTATCTATCTTTGAGGTTGGCTCTAAACTATGCTCACACACATACATTTTTATAACAATTAATAGATCTTCCACTATGCCTTGAAAGGCACAACTCCTTTTAAACCCTTTATTGGTCAAACGCTAGTAGTGAGTTGTTTGAAAGTTTTTAGAAGCATTACTTATGCTCATAGAAAGAAATTAGACTCTAAATCTCTCAAACGTATTCTCATGAGTAATAGTAACATCACCAAAGCATTTTCCTTTTATGATCCTAGAAAATGAAGTATTTCTACATCTAGAAATATCATTGTGGATGAATATGTAGTTTAGAAAGATCTTGCAAAAGATACAATTCAAACATAACAAGCATCTCATTTCTCTTTCTCTACATCTCTATCTCTCTCACTCTCTCTCTAAAATTATAATCAAGCAAAACAAGCATCCCCCTTCACACTCCTTTCCATTTCTCTTTCTTTCAACACTTCCTACCCTATATACATTGCAAAGATTGAAGAGAACTAACACAAGAAAAAATATAAAAACACTCTCTTCCATTTCTCTATTTCAATACTTCCTAAGAAAAACCAACACTTTCTAACCTACATTGCAAAGAATAAAAACCAACACAAGAAAAAATTTGAAAACACTCGCTTCCATTTCTCTCTCTTTCAACACTTCCTAACCTGCATTGCAAAGCAACACAAAGATCAAAGAGAAATCAACACTTTCTAACCTACATTGCAAAGCAAAACAAAGATTGTAAAGAAACCAAAACAGGGCATACCGTCATGCTCTCTTCTTCTTCCATGACCTCTTCGTGGGGGCGACGCTCCTCTCCTCACGTGTGGCTCGCAGCTTGCTTCCTTGCTCACCTCCCTTGCTCACCTCCCTCTCTCGCTCACCTCCCTTTCTCTTTCTCTCCGCCTTCGCACGTGCGTTTGAAAGCTTCAGGTTTCTGCGAAATGTTACCAGAGTAAGTCGTCGCTATTAGTGTCACTAATAGCGACGTTTTTAGCGACGCTAATACCGATGCATTTTTTGACTTATAATATTTCGAGGATTAGCGACGTAAATAGCGACGCCGAAAAAAAAAACGTCGCTACTTAGCGTCGCTATATGTGTGTACCTTTGTAGTGTAACCCGTATTTGCTGTAATTTTTCCTACACAACTATACCAACAAAATATCTCTTCTAAGAGAAAAGTACATACGGAATTTGTCATCTTAGTACGTAGAGATCTCCCTTCCACTTGATTAGTCAAGTATTCACGAGAAAGCATAAGATACCTCATTTGCCAAAGACCTATAGGCATTGTGACCAAATCCACCACCCACTTAAAATGAAGAGACAATGGATATGTGGGTTATAATCCATCCTGATGTCTCACAGATGAATACATTTGACATGTCGTACATGTTTTCAGAAAGTGAGAAACATCCTTATACATACCCTGTGCACTGATATCTTTCTTTGATCTTTATAAAAGTACCACAAACACCTCTATGACCAGCCCACAAGCTTTCCTGAAATTCTTGCATTACTTTTACTTGTGAAGCTCTGTCACCCAAAACTCGCAATGGCATATCCTATTTCTTTTTAACATGTTTCCATAAGTATCCATCTTTTTAAAAAAACACATACGCTTTCCTTTTGATTTTCTTAAACTCCTCATCTGACCATTCATCTCTCTTTGTTAATTTACTCAGGTATTGACCAATTCTTAGTCACTCTCTTGCATATTTGTCTTCTAGAAAAACTTCTGCACAAGATACAAAACATCTAAAGTGTCTTCTCTTTGTTATCCAAGCTTCTGTTAATGTTGTATCAACACCTTGCATTGCTCGATTCACTCTTGCAACATCATTTTCAGCCATAAGAAAGTCATTTTCTTCCTCCTCATCCATCATCCTATCTTCATTCTCATAACGTGCTCGAGATAACATGTCTGCCACTAGGTTATCTCTTCCTACAATATGCTAAAATTCAGGGTTCAAAGATTTGATGTATGCAATCCACCAAAGCATAGCAATTTCCGAGGTAGCACAACTAGCAATCATACCTAGTACTGGCAAACAATCGGTCTCAATGACTACATGAGCACCCATAAAATACTCCTTATCACATTTAAGGGCTATTACAATTCCCCATAATTCTCTTTTAATTGGTGGATCTCTTCTGTGTCGTTTAGTCAATACTTTAGCACCAAAGCGAATTGCATATCTTTGCCCTTCCTCATCATCTTGCCCAATTTCCCATCCAATCCCGATTGGGCTTGTATCAACAGTAATAATGATAGGCTTCCCATGTGAATAGTCAACCTTTCTCAATGTAGGAGCAGATTTTAAGACTTGCTTCAATTTCTTCATTGCTTTCGGATGCTTTCTTTCCCAGTGAAATTTTTGGCCTTTCCTTAGAAGCTGATAAAGAGCATCGGCTACATGTGCAATGTGAGGAATCCATATCAAATAGAACACACATGCACCCAAGAATCTACGCACCTCTGATACATTTGTGTATACATCTTGCATTCTATCAATCCCATCTATTTTTGCTAGTGATGGCCTTTGCCCATAAGGCCCACACATATGCCCAACAATCAAAACCTCTTAAACTCCAAAGATAGACTTTTGTTCAGAAAGAGTTAAATGCACCTCTTCTAGGCGTATCAAAATTCTCTCACAATCCACAATATGGTCTGCAACAAACTATCTACATCCATGGGCATCCATCTCTTCATTCTTTTCATCCACTGCACACCCTTTGATTCGAACATCATCCAAGAAGGGCATAGTCAATTGTGATATAAAATTCCTGAGTACCCTATTCATAGCATTTGTCATGTGTGCCACTGAGTTTTTGCACCCTATGGGAGATTACACATCCGCACTAACCCCAATGGAGTCTTCATGGTTGTGATATTCCTGTCAAGATTGTGGGAGAGAAGGAAGGAGTCTCACTTGTAGCTTTCTCCCTTACACAATGGGGGAATACACACAAAGATGGAGGCTGAAAACAATTTTCCTCTCCTTAGTTGTGTAAGCCAAAAGAACTCTAGTACAAAGAAATAGAACCCTATATATGGGTCTCAAACCAAACTCAACTAACTAAGGTGGCATACTAACTGAGCCATGAACTAGAGTAGATAAGGATAGCTGTCATCTAGCTATTATTCATGGGCGGTGTACCAACCGCATCTGTAGCTAACAAGTCGGTGACATAAATGCACAACGGTCACCTTGGCATATCACGAGTGGAGCTCGATATCTCAACACTCCCCCTCGAGCTCAATCCCAATTCCTGCACACCAAGCAGGTCTCTGAACTTGCGCAACTTCTCTGGGCCCAATGCCTTCGTGAATATGTAAACTACCTGATTCTCTGTGCTGACATAAACTAGATCAATAAGACCTAGTAAAACCCTCTCCCGCACATAGTGATAATGCACCTCAATGTGCTTTAGAGCATGATAGATTGGGTTATTTTCCAAGTGTATACTGCTCATGTTGTCACAATAAATGACAATTGGCCCATCTGTAGGCTGATGCATATCATAAAGTAGGTTATGCAACCAAGCTACCTCACATGCAGCCATTGTAATATTCCGCATTAAGTAAATAATTGGGACTTATCGATTTTTTTTTAATTTTTAATTTTTTTTTTCCCCTTATCCCTCCAGCCAACGGACGAGCTGGAGGGGGAGGGAAATAGAAGGAGTTGTAAGCTCCTTGGTGGAGCCTATGGAGGGAGGGAGGACATGCGTGTCGACACGCAGGAGGAGAAGATCCCCCTCCCTCCACTATTTAAACGAGGGGAGAGGGGCCACTGTAGAGATGGAGGCTGGGCCGTGCCGCCATAACTCCGAGCCGAGGAGGAAGACGAGTCGCCATCTGTCTCCACCACATCACCATCTACAACCGCCAGTCCCTCTTGGGGAGCCATGACGCAGCAGCCGCCTCCCAGCATGCCGCTTGCATTCGCAGGCCCTGCCACCTGGCCATCATGCCGTCAGAAGCCTTTTCCCCCCCCAGGTGGCCCTTCCAAAAAGCCCCTTGGAAGGTTCCAACGTGGGCTTCCTAAGCCCCTTGTTCTCCCCCCCCCCCCCACCCGGGGTTTTAAATCCACCCCCTAAGCCCCTCATTCTCGCCCCCCCCCCCCCCCGGGGTTTTAAAATCCCCCCCCCTAAGCCCCTTATTCTCCCCCCCTCCCGGGGTTTTAATTTCCCCCCTAAGCCCTTGCTCTTTTCCCCTCCTCATAGCTCTTTAGATTTTTCAGGTCACAACCATAGGCCTACTTTGTCCTTAGGCTACCTTGCAGACTTCCATTCTCTTGCATTAATTCCTTCACTCACTTTCAAATCTTTTTGTGCAAGTGCTCTCGTAGTTGAGCTTTGTGTTCTTAGTCTTATCAAACAAGACGGTGTCCACACACTCCCATGTCCTAAAACAATCCAATTCATCATCATGGCTTCGTATGGTATCCCGTAAGGAAGAAATAGCCGTGAGATAAAAGATAGGGAGTGAAGTAGAGGGAGTGAAGGAGGAAGAGTAGGAAAAAGGTAAAAGATAAGGAAGGAGAAGACGGTGGAATTCCAAGAAGAAAAAGGAAAAGGCTATCTCACATTGGAACTACAATGCCGCCAAAGAAAGTCCAAGGTGTAGCTGCGGGAGGGTCATCTCCCGGTATCCATGTGGATATCTCACCTCAAAGCCAGGTTTTTCTTCTTGGTGTTAATTCGGTTTTAAGTCAATCATGCAAAGAAAAATTGTTAAGGAAAGATATATTTGTTCGAGTTATTTTTAACGAAGGAGTTAGCTTATGAATGACAATGTATACAAATTAGCTTTCTTCAAATTGCATCAGGCATTATAAAATTATAGGCAAGATTAACCATTTACTATAGTAATACATTCCTAAAGTGTAGAAATTATATCTTGCACCATTAGTCTTATTCCTTTCGCAAAGAATCATGGTAAAATGGCTAAATTCATGAAAGGTTTCTTTCGATGCTCAAATTACTAGGGAGTTATCTTTGCTAGTTGCACATCTTAGCAAGGCAACTGTTGTTATTTGGCATGAGTTCATCTTTAAAGAAAATGGAAGTTAAATGTTAGGAATTAATAAGTATAAAAATTAAATATACGAACTCATTTGGAAAGAAAATGTAATGGGGAATTGCTGGATGACACTCTATTAACACTTTTTCCCTGCTATTTGAGGACTTGGAACTAATAAAGTGTGTATACACCAATTTCTCAGCTAGGCCTTTTGTCCCAAGGAGTATTGTCATCTTTGTATCATCTTGGCATTATGCTATATGCCAAATTAAACTGTATTGATTAGGAAGGTTAATTGTCACAAGGATAGTAAAACAGTAACAAGACGAGTAAGATTACCTTCCAAAAGATAACCGAACCAATCTAAACATAGAAACATTCATACCCTAAACACTTGACTACTTTCCTTACCGTAGGGACAATAAATTCATAAAGATAAGAAACTAGGGTTTGTCCCTAAGGTTCTTAAATGAAGAAACCCTAGGCCTGACATACGTCAGCTTAAGGAATCTAAACAGATTATTCCATCGCCGGACTTGCGCAACATGTATGAAATCATTTTGTGATCGATTCACAAGGAGAAAAGGGAAAAAACCCTCTTCAAGGACGGCAGATCCTTACGCAAGTTATCTTGCAAAAAGACGTAGTTTTGGATATCCTTCTAAATAAGGAAAGTTGTAAAATAGAAACTAGCATATCTAAGGTACCTTAGGGTTAACCAAGTTGGGTATACCCTACACCCGAATATAAGGAATCTTGCCAAGTTACAAGACATCTTGAGAACGACTGCTGATACACTCAAAAAGGAAAGAACACTTCCTTAGCAGTTTTCCATACAACTGGGTTGATAAATGGAAATGTTTGTGCTTGCTAGAGATTTTAGGGCTCTGTTTGAATTATGAATTACAAATTAAATAAGTACCTATACTTCAGGTTAAAGGCCTGAAGGGAGAGGCAGCTTCAGTTACCCCCGACTCCCTGCCTGACCCTAACCAAGGGGGTTGTTGACCGCGCCGGGAACGTGGACCGAACCCGCCGCGAGAGGTCTTTCCGTTAAGCTCTACTTGGAGTAGGAGGACTCTTGGGTGCCAAGGGGGGCTCTGGCCGTAAATCCCTCGCCTTCCGGGTCCTGCACAAGAGGCTAACGTGACTCGGGATTGGATCTCGAGGCCCAGGCGGAAGCTTGGAATAGTGATCCCTGGAGATTACTGGTTAGCCTTCGGGCAGATTATGGACAGGCCTACGGGCGGAACTTCTTGTAATTCAAAGATAAAATGATGAGATGTTAAAAGAACTTGCTTGATATTGTTTTTATATGTCACGTGATAAGATTACGTGAAGGAACCAGTGCTTAACAAGATTAATTAAAGAAGATGATTGTTATATGTCAAATTAATGTGTTAGATAATTACATAACTAAAACAAACCGAGGAAAGTGCGGAGGATGGGCCATGGGTCCGTCCTATGGTTGGGTGGTCCCGGTTAGCCGGGAACTTTTCTCAAAAATCTTGAGGAACAACGGAATGATCATCATCATCAAAAAGAATAGCGAGAACGATGACCTAGAGTTACGTCTTACCCGATTTACGCTGTTTTAGGGGAACGGAATGGGACTATGCCTTATGGCAGAGAGGTTGAGCTTTGCATCCCTCTCGTTTCCCATTCTCCTTGAACCAAGTGCAGCGTGAATCCACTTCGAACCTGGCGTTCTGCGTAAAGTAGTTCGCTCGGGTCTGACACTAGTTGCTGTTAGCTAATGACCCATTAGGAAAACCCTAATTCCAGTCGATCCTAAGTGGGAACGGCCAGGATACTTCCGCTACATGGCAGACGCGGGAAGAACTAGATCGCAAAATCCGTAACATTCCATGGGAGTGCCGGGCGGAGCTTTCTAGACATCCTTTTCGATGGACTGCTAAGACGTGTCCTGGATGATACTAGGGGACACGTTATAGTTGGTATCAAAGCAAACCAACAAACAGAATTGTTTTTATGAGAGCTCAATAAAATGAAGTAAAGAACTCGTTGATGTCCAAACATTTCCTCATCTTCAATACTATCTTGCGGAACTATGAAGCGTGGAACAAGTTTTTGGTGTTTCGGGTCATGTTTATGACTGCAATGCATTCTCCGCTTTATAGACAAAGAATTGGGATGATGAACATCCTGGAGCAGATTTATAATCCATATACATTGAATGAAGATGGACGGGGTCTTCAGGAATCTACTACATAGCTGCCCACCGGTTCGCTTATCTACAGACCAACCTAAAGAGGATCAAGTGGTTGGAAGACTTGAAAGTCGTAAAGCTGTTCATTTTTGTGGAAGCTCACGTAAATTCGACTTTACATATTCAAGGTCGGAGGGTTGAAATGAACTCATATGTATATGAGGAAGTAACTCATGTAATCCCAGCCGACAAGATTAAAGTGTTGGGCCGCCATGAGAAGTATGGATTCCAACGAAAAGGGTATCCCGAACTTCCAATGAATTATCGATTCCTAAAGATCCATGACCCAAAACCCTACTATTACACAGTCCCTGTAGACAAATGCAATACAACGTTGTTCTCCCCAAACTGAATGTAATGATTGGATTATCATCACACGAGACGTTGTATAAGGTTACGCCCATGTAAATATAAATAAAGATTTCTTTTATCAATATCTGGCTGTGCATCAGAGTTGTTAAAAAGTTAATTAGCTTCATTATTTACGAGATAGCTAAACTAAAAATAAGCTAACGTCAATTATCATATAATAACGTTAAGAAAACTTCTATCCAGGCACAACCCCAGGTACAGGTTCCAAATTCGCCCCCTACATCAAGTACTGCTATGACCCAGGAGAAGAAGTTCCTCCTCAAGCAGATAAAGCCACCCGAGTTTGACGGGAGAGGCAGATTCGTCCAGTCTGATGCTGAAATTTGGATTGAATCTATGGAGGATTACTTTGAAGCAGCTGGTACTGCACCTACCAATCAGGCCTTGCTCGCCAAGTTAAAACTCACTGGCGAAGCCAGACTTTGGTGGAAACAATGGTGCAGGGATCAAGGGACTTCAGAGGGGTCCGTTACCTGGGAGAAGTTAAAGAAAGCCGTGCAGGGGAGATATTTGCCACCTGCATATCGTACACAGAAAATGAATGAGTTCTACGAGCTAAAACAGCTAGGACTCACTCTGGACACATACTACTCTAAATTCGTCTCACTTTTAAAGTATGCACCACAGATGGACATGATGCAGAAGGTGTCCAAATTTTGCGCAGGCTTAAATCCACCCGTAAATACCCGTCTCAAATCTATGCATCCATCAGATCTGCAGGATGCACTAATTCGAGCGGCGCCTATAATTTAGGAGGTGCAAGCTAGACCAAGCGGTAACAAAACTTGGTCCTATAGTGACCCGAACAGAGGAGCATTCAAACCTCAAGTGAAGAGAGTTCAAGGTCACAATCAGGGACAAAGAAAGAAAGCAAGGACAAATAACGTCAACAACTTTGTTCCTACTCAAAATGGCCGAAACCTCCGATGTTTCCACTGCAACGAACTCAGTCACTTCAAGAGGCAATGTCCCAAGCTCAGCGGGGGACATCGTCAAACATCTTTCCAAGGCGCAGGCCGCGGTCAAGGAGCCACCACCCGTGGAAGAGGAAGAACTGCCTGCATTGCCAATAGGCAAAGATGCGAAGAAGAAGAAGAGGAAGATCCGACTATGGAAGCAAAATTCGAAAGAGCGATAGTCCATGCCGCTTTACACAAGAAAGGGCCGAATCGCCTATTCTCGGTGATTCAAACACCGTCGGACTATCAAGGTAAAGGTTTTAAAACCTTGATTGATTGTGGCAGTACACATTCCTTTATCTCACCAGCATGTGCAAAAATATTAGGAATAGCCACAGTAGAAGCACCTACCCTGCTTGTGGAATTGGCAAACGGTCGTGAGGTAACTTGTACTAGGCAAACTGCTAAGGAGGAATTCTTTCTGGGAGGAAAGAAAACCTCAGTCAAATTCAGAGTCATGAATTTAGGTATCCATGAGTGTCTACTCGGGATGGATTGGCTTAAGCCTAATGACGCCCACATCCACTGTGGAAAGGGTCAAGTTTCCTTTCGAAACTCTGAAAGGGAGTTTGTCACAACTCAAGGTGAGGCAGGAGTGCCAAGAATCCAATTAGCCAAAGTCTCTCGGATCATAAAAGGAGTCAGAAAAGGATTACCCGTTTACCTGATCAAACTCAACAAGTTAGATCAAAAGCAAGAGTCTCATGAAGGACCTTCTTGGCTAAAGGAATACACTGACGTATTCCCCGAGGAATTGATTGAACTTCCGCCTCCAAGAGAAGTAGATCATGAAATTAGGCTAGTGCCTGGAGCTGCACCAATTGCGAAGAGGCCTTATAGAATGTCCATACCTGAAGCAATTGAGTTGAAGGAACAACTCAAGCAACTGTTGGATCAGGGTTACATCCGGCCTAGCAACTCACCATGGGGAGCTCCAGTACTATTCCAGAAAAAGAAAGATGGGACACTTCGACTATGTATTGATTACCGAGGGTTGAATCAATCAACAGTTAAGAACAAGTATCCTATTCCTAGAATAGATGAGCTTCTTGATCGTCTTCAAGGTGTAAAGATCTTCTCCAAGATTGATCTCAAGTCAGGTTACTATCAAATAAGGATCAATGAAGAAGATATTCCAAAAACGGCCTTCAATACAAGATATGGGCACTTTGAGTTCTTGGTTATGTCATTCGGGCTTACAAATACACCTGCCACCTTCAATAGATTAATGCAGGATATTTTTAGACCATATCTTGATGATTTCGTGCTTGTCTTCTTCAATGACACTTTAGTCTATTCTAAACAGGAAGAAGATCATGAACCTCAACTTCAGATTGTCCTTGAGACAATGAGGTCCCATAAGTTGTATGCAAAAATGAAGAAGTAACACCATATTGGGGAATATGGGAATTTTCCATAAGTTTGGGACACATGGTCAAATCTTTGGATTTGTCATAACTTGAACACCATAACTCCAAATTGAGTGCTCTATAGCTCAATAGATTCCATTTTTCAAGCGCTTTCCAATGATAGGTCACATCATATGGTTTTGAGAAACTTATGGGTATGTTATTCGGGTGCCACCTTTTTAGTATTCAAAAAGTGGGAATTGGGAGATTCCCAAACTCACTAATATTGTGTTAAGTGTGCATTCTTCAAGCGTCAGATTGAATATCTGGGATTCATAGTATCATCAGAAGGAATATCAGTAGATCCAGCCAAAGTCAGAGATGTGCTTGAATGGCCAATACGAGTATGTGTCAAAGAAATACGTAGCTTTCTTGGCTTGACAGGATGGTATAGGGTCTTTATCAAAAACTATGCTTTGATTGCAGCACCTCTTACAGACTTACTAAAGAAGCAGACTTCTATTACATGGTCAACTCCTGAACAAAATAGCTTCGACAAATTGAAGCAAAGTTTGGTATCAGCACCTATTCTAAAACTTCCTGACCTCAATAAGGAGTTCGAGGTAGTAACTGATGCCAGCATTCTTGCCTTGGGGTGTGTACTTATGCAGGAAGGTCATCCAGTAGCATGCTCTTCAAGGAAATTGAAGAGTCGTGAAAAGAATTATGCCACGCATGATCTGGAATTACTAGCTGTCATCCATGCTCTAAAGCTTTGGAGACACTACCTGTTGGGTATCAAGTTTACTCTAGTAACCGATCATAAGAGTCTCAAATGAATTTTTACCCAGAACGAGCTCAACATGAGGCAACGTCGACGGATTGAAGTATTGGAGGAATATGATTTTGAAATCAAATACCGACCAGGGAAGGAGAATGTAGTTGCCGATGCACTCAGTTGCAAGGCATTCCTAAATTCCCTAATCTTGCAGAATCCATCAACGGCCAGATCTCTGGCTACAAAGGTATCTATGCCAAAAAACCCTATACTTGAACTAGCTAGAGAGGAAGCATGCCATGATTTGACCTACCAAACAATGATAAAGGAAATATCTACCAAGGAGCAGAATCAAAAGTTGCAAGCTTAGTATCAGGAATTTTCCATTGATAATGGACTTGTCTACTACAGAACAAGGCTGTGTATACCAGCAAGCCAGTCACTTAAGCAGAAGATATTATGGGAAGCTCATGATTCTCCTTTCGCCGGACATCCTGGCTATGCAAAAACTCTTAATGCAGTTAGGAAGAGCTACCATTGGGAGAGGCTTAAAGGTGACGTTCTCAAATATGTCACTGAATGTTTGTCTTGCCAACGTATCAAGGCCGAACATGTCATGATACCAGGGAAACTGCAACCGCTTGACATTCCCCAAATGAAATGGGAATCCATCAGTATGGATTTTGTTGTGGGCCTACCCCAAGTCCAAGGAGGATACAATTCCATTATGGTTGTGGTTGACATGCTTACCAAGGTTGCACACCTGATTCCAGTAAAGACAAACTATAAAGCCTCCGACATTGCAAGATTGTTTATCAAGGAGATATTCAAGCTACATGGGTTACCTAAAAGAATCATTAGTGATCGAGATTCTCTCTTCACATCACACTTTTGGAGAGCTATCTTTGAAGCCATTGAGACTCAACTCTGTTTTAGCACCGCCTACCATCCCCAAACGGATGGACAAACAGAGCGAGTGAATCAAATCATTGAGGATATGCTTAGGGCATACTGCTGTCGAGAGCCGAAGAGGTGGATTCAATACTTGCCATTAGTTGAATTTGCCTACAATGCTTCTTACCAGCAGAGCATTCAAATGACCCCTTTCCAGGCATTGTATGGTCATGATTGTCGAAGTCCCCTAAACTTTTCTGACCCAACCCTAAGAGTTGAAGCTTCAAGACAAATGTTGGAGGACATGGATGATCAAATAAGGTCAATAAGACAAGACATACAAGCAGCCAAGGATAGACAAAAGACATATGCAAATTTGAAACGTCAAGAAAGAGTCTTCGAAGAAGGAGACATGGTCTTCATTCGGGTACGCCCTAAAAAGAGTTCTCTATCCCTAGGAGAATGCAAGAACCTAAGTCCAAGGTATTGTGGGCCATATAAAATCCTCAAATGCCTAGGACCCAATGCTTATAGATTGCAAATCCCTGAGAACCTAAAGGTTCACAATGTATTCCATATCAGCCTATTGAAAAAATATGTACCCAATCCTAATCATGTACTTGATGACCAACAAATTGTAATGCCTAGTCAAGGAGTCCTTGAACTAAGGCCAGAAAGGATCTTAGATGTTAGGGGAAGACAGTTAAGATCTAGAACCTTGAAAGAATGCCTTGTCCAGTGGAAAGATTATCCCGAAGAGGATGCCACTTGGGTAGATGAAGGCACTCTCATCCATCAATATCCCCAGTTTATCTCGAGATGAGGACATCTCGATTCCTCCAAGGGGGAGAGAATGTAATATTCCGCATTAAGTAAATAATTGGGACTTATCGAATTTTTTTTAAATTTTTTTTCCCCCCCCTTATCCCTCCAGTCGACGGACGAGCTAGAGGGGGAGGGAAATAGAAGGAGCTGTAAGCTCCTTGGTGGAGCCTGTGGAGGGAGGGAGGACATGCGTGTCGACACGCAGGAGGAGAAGATCCCCCTCCCTCCACTATTTAAACAAGGGGAGAGGGGCCGCTATAGAGATGGAGGCTGGGCCGTGCCACCATAACTCCGAGCCGAGGAGGAAGACGAGTCACCATCTGTCTCCACCACATCACCATCTACAACCGCCAGTCCCTCTTGGGGAGCCGTGGCGCAGCAGCCGCCTTCCAGCACGCTGCTTGCATTCGTAGGCCCTGCCACCTGGCCATCACGTCGTCAGAAACCTTTTCCCCCCCCCACGTGGCCCTTCCAGAAAGCCCCTTGGAAGGTTCCAAGGTGGGCTTCCTAAGCCACTTGTTCTCCCCCCCCCCTCCCGGGGTTTTAAATCCCCCCCCTAAGCCCCTCATTCTCCCCCCCCCCTCCCAGGGTTTTAAAATTCCCCCCCCTAAGCCCCTTATTCTCCCCCCCCTCCCGGGGTTTTAATTCCCCCCCTAAGCCCTTGCTCTTTTCCCCTCCTCATAGCTCTTTAGATTTTTCAGGTCACAACCATAGGCCTACTTTGTCCTTAGGCTACCTTGCAGACTTCCATTCTCTTGCATTAATTCCTTCACCCACTTTCAAATCTTTTTGTGCAAGTGCTCTCGTAGTTGAGCTTTGTGTTCTTGGTCTTATCAAACAAGCCGGTGTCCACACACTCCCATGTCCTAAAACAATCCAATTCATCATCATGGCTTCGTATGGTATCCCGTAAGGAAGAAATAGCTGTGAGATAAAAGATAGGGAGGGAAGTAGAGGGAGTGAAGGAGGAAGAGTGGGAAAAAGGTAAAAGATAAGGAAGGAGAAGACGGTGGAATTCCAAGAAGAAAAAGGAAAAGGCTATCTCACATTGGAACTACGATGCCGCCAAAGAAAGTCCAAGGTGTAGTTGCGGGAGGGTCATCTCTCGGTATCCATGTGGATATCTCACCTCAAAGCCAGGTTTTTCTTCTTGGTATTGTTAATTTGGTTTTAAGTCAATCATGCAAAGAAAAATTGTTAAGGAAAGATATATTTGTTCGAGTTATTTTTAACGAAGGAGTTAGCTTATGAATGACAATGTATACAAATTAGCTTTCTTCAAATTGCATCAGGCATTATAAAATTATAGGCAAGATTAACCATTTACTATAGTAATACATTCCTAAAGTGTAGAAATTATATCTTGCACCATTAGTCTTATTCCTTTCGCAAAGAATCATGGTAAAATGGCTAAATTCATGAAAGGTTTCTTTCGATGCTCAAATTACTAGGGAGTTATCTTTGCTAGTTGCACATCTTAGCAAGGCAACTGTTGTTATTTGGCATGAGTTCATCTTTAAAGAAAATGGAAGTTAAATGTTAGGAATTAATAAGTATAAAAATTAAATATACGAACTCATTTGGAAAGAAAATGTAATGGGGAATTGCTGGATGACACTCTATTAACACTTTTTCCCTGCTATTTGAGGACTTGGAACTAATAAAGTGTGTATACACCAATTTCTCAGCTAGGCCTTTTGTCCCAAGGAGTATTGTCGTCTTTGTATCATCTTGGCATTATGCTATATGCCAAATTAAACTGTATTAATTAGGAAGGTTAATTGTCACAAGGATAGTAAAGCAGTAACAAGATGAGTAAGATTACCTTCCAAAAGATAACCGAACCAATCTAAACATAGAAACATTCATACCCTAAACACTTGACTACTTTCCTTACCGTAGGGACAATAAATTTATAAAGATAAGAAACTAGGGTTTGTCCCTAAGGCTCTTAAATGAAGAAACCCTAGGCCTGACATACGTCAGCTTAAGGAATCTAAACAGATTATTCCATCGCCGGACTTGCGCAACATGTATGAAATCATTTTGTGATCGATTCACAAGGAGAAAAGGGAAAAAACCCCCTTCAAGGACGGCAGATCCTTACGCAAGTTATCTTGCAAAAAGACGTAGTTTTGGATATCCTTCTAAATAAGGAAAGTTGTAAAATAGAAACTAGCATATCTAAGGTACCTTAGGGTTAACCAAGTTGGGTATACCCTACACCCGAATATAAGGGATCTTGCCAAGTTACAAGACATCTTGAGAACGACTGCTGATACACTCAAAAAGGAAAGAACACTTCCTTAGCAGTTTGCCGCAAGAGGTCTTTCCGTTAAGCTCTACTTGGAGTAGGAGGACGCTTGGGTGCCAGGGGGGGCTCTGGCCGTAAATCCCTCGCCTTCCGGGTCCTGCACAAGAGGCTAACGTGACTCGGGATTGGATCTCGAGGCCCGCATACTAGTTGACGGGCGGAAGCTTGGAATACTGATCCCTGGAGATTACTGGTTAGCCTTCGGGCAGATTATGGACAGGCCTACGGGCGGAACTTCTTGTAATTCAAAGATAAAATGATGAGATGTTAAAAGAACTTGCTTGATATTATTGTTATATGTCACGTGATAAGATTACGTGAAGGAACCAATGCTTAACAAGATTAATTAAAGAAGCTGATTGTTATATGTCAAATTAATGTGTTAGATAATTACATAACTAAAACAAATCGAGGAAAGTGCGGAGGATGGGCCATGGGTCCATCCTACGGTTTGGTGGTCCCGGTTAGCCGGGAACTTTTCTCAAAAATCTCGAGGAACAGCGGAATGATCATCATCATAAAAAAGAATAGCGAGAACAATGACCTAGAGTTACGTCTTACCCGATTTACGTTGTTTTAGGGGAACGGAATGGGACTATGCCTTATGGCAGAGAGGTTGAGCTTTGCATCCCTCTCGTTTCCCATTCTCCTTGAACCAAGTGCAGCATGAATCCGCTTCGAACCTGGCGTTCTGCGTAAAGTAGTTCACTCGGGTCTGACGCTAGTTGCTGTTAGCTAATGACCCATTAGGAAAACCCTAAATCCGGTCGATCCTAAGTGGGAACGGCCAGGATACTTCCGCTACGTGGCAGACGAGGGAAGAACCATATCGCAAAACCCGTAACATTCCATGGGAGTGCCGGGCGGAGCTTTCTAGATATCCTTTCCGATGGACTGCTAAGACGTGTCCTGGATGATACTTGGGGACACGTTACAGCCATTGCTGCACCCCTGTACTACTCAGCCTCTGTGCTCGACAAGGCAACTATAGGTTGTTTCTTGTTGCTCCAAGTGACTGCAGCACTCTCAAAAGAGAACACATATCCACTGGTAGATCGTCTATCAGAAATACTACCATCCCAATCAGCATTAGTGTATCCATGCAACTATATTTGAATCCCAGTCTCATAAAATAGTCCATAATGCAATGTGGACTTCACATACCTGAGTATGCGTCTAGCCACATCCAAATGCAATTTCCTTGGAGCCTGCATAAACTGACATACCAATCCAACAACATAGCTCAAATCTGGCCTGGTAATAGTCATATAAATCAAACTTCCTACTATGCATGTGTACATAGTAGGGTCTTCTAGAATCTCACCTGCATCTACGCAGAGCTTCACATTCTGCTCCAAAGGAACTGAAATAGACTTACAGCCTATCATCCCATATTTGGACAGCATGTCCAATCCATACTGCCTCTGCAAGAGCCATATCCCACTTGGTGATCTAATCACCTCAATGCCCAAGAAATAATGCAGCTCTCCCAAATCCTTCATCTCAAACTTCTGCTTCAATAGAATTTTCACATGAAGGATATCTTCATCACTATCATCTCTTATAAATCTGAAAGCCAATAGTGACAAGATACTGTCCTATCTTGTCAGACCATGCTCTAGGTGCTTGCTTCAAGCCATACAAGACTTTCTTCAACTTGCAAACAAACTTAGGATGAACAGCATGCACATAACCTGGTGGCTGCTCCATATAAATCTCTTCTTGCAAATCACCATGCAAGAAGGCATTCTTTACATCCATCCAATGTAAAGACCATCCCTTTGATGCAGCCATAGCAATGACTGCTCTTACGGTTTCCATCCTTGCAACCGGACTGAATGTTTCTTCATAATCAATGCCATATATTTGTGCATACCCCTTGACTACTAATCTTGCCTTGTATCTATTCACAGAACCATGTGCAATGTGTTTCACCTTATAAACCCACTTACAACCAATTGCATTCTTATCTTAGGCAAAGGTACCAATTCCCATGTAGCATTTGCTTCCAAGGCACCCATTTCTTCATCCATAGCTTTCTCCCATTTTTCTTTTCCGATGGCTTGCTCAAAAGAAGTGAGTTCTGGTTCTTGTACCACTCTGACCATATAGGCATAGTGAATGGCTGTAAATCCATTATATTTCAGCCTATCCACAGGATACCTAGCTCTGCTAGACCTGCGCAAAGTAGATTCACTCCTAGGTGCTCTCAAAACATCCCTGGTCTTCCTTAATCTAGGTGTAACAATAGAAGGAATACCCAACTCATCATCAATGCTCTATTCTGAGCCACTGGATTCACCATCCACATAAGAGTGACCTGCATTCACATCAAACATAGGCTGATCTACCTTCTCTTTTCCTTTTCGTGAAACTTACATACCACTATCTGCATTGCTTTGAGAAGATTCTCCTGATCTCAATCTACCTGTCCATGGTGAAGAATGTGAACCACTGCTAGAGGACACTCTAGATCCACTAATATCTTGTGACTGCTACTGTGAATTCTGTGCAGCATTACCGTTTTTTGCATCTACATTATCAATCACATTTACTAGTTTATACCAACTACTCATCTCATAAAAAACAACATCTCTGCTCACTGTAAACTTACGAGTAGAAGGGTTATAGCATATATACCCTTTTTGCTGCTGCAGAGAGTAACCAATAAATATGTACTTCTCAGCCTTTGGATCCAACTTGGATCTCAACTCATCTGGCACATGAACATAGGGAATGCAACCAAAAATCTTCAAATGAGAAATATCTAGTTTCTTACTAGTATACCTCTTCTCTAGAGTCATCCCATGTATTGCTGCAGTGGGAGTCCTGTTCATTATGTAGACTACTGTAGCAACTGTTTCAGCCTAGTAAAAATCTAGCAAGTCTTTTTCATTGAGCATGGCACGAGATACCTCTCCAATATGCATGTTTTTCCTTTCTGCAATTCCATTTTGTTGTGGGATATGACTGCATGAATATTGTTGATTTATGCCATGCTCCTGCAGGAACCTTGCAAACTCATTTGAGAGGTACTCTCCCCCTCCATCTGATCTTAGGCATTTTATTTGTAGGCCTGTTTCTTTTTCAACCATAGCTTTAAGAGTTTTGAAATGCCCAAACACTTCACTTTTCTTTTTCATAAAATACACCCAAACTTTTCTGCTATAGTCATCAATTAAAGTGACAAAATAATGACAGCCTCCAATAGATACAGCTTTAGTAGTCCACACATCAGAGTGGATTAATTCCAATGGCTTCTTACTCTCTTGAACATGTCTAGGAAATGGTTTCCTTGCCTGTTTTCCAAATTGACAGGCTTCACATACCTTATGCATTTCTGCAACCTCGAATTTAGGTAATCCTGCAACAATATTTTGGGCTTGCATTGATTTAAGTCACTGTACATTAACATGACCAATGCGTTTATGCTAGATATCAATATCTGCAACTACATTGGTCCCATGTGCAAACATTACTGCACTCAATTCGAGCATGTTTGCATCCAACATAAACATTCTGCCCTTCTTCTTTCCTTTTGCTATCAAGCGATCTTTATTTTTCATATCCTCAACAAAGCATCCATGAGAATTAAATCTGACCTGCAAGCCCTGCTCAATCATTTGACCACCAACAGAAACCACGTTCTTGGTGATATTCGGGACATGAAATACATCCAACAAGTATTTCTTTTTCCCATCCTGCATAGACAAAGGAATATTTCCAATCTTCACAATAGGATGTGCAGTATCATCACCAGTCTCCACAAATCCTGGTTTTTCCATTTTCCTTGCATCCTGCATCCATTTTGCATGACCTGTCATGTGGTTTGATGCACTTGAGTCAACATACCACACATCATTGCTTTCTTCTGCACTTGTCATAGAATTGGTCGTGTGATGTACCATAAACAAATGCTCATTTCTGTCATCACCCTGTCTACTAGAAGATGCATAATTCCCTTGTTGCAATTTTCCATTCATGATGTCATTCTGCTTTTTATAGCAGTCTTTAGCCATATGACCCATTTTACCACAGTAGTAGCATTGAACATTGCTGTTTGCATTTTGGCCTCTTTGCCATCCACCACGGCCTCTTTGGCTTCCCCTGCCTCTAGAGTTACCACGTCCTCCTCCATAGGACTGGTTTTCTTGAGTTTGCTGGATATTCTAATTTCTACCACGGCCTCCAGATTGGCCTCCTCTACCTCTACCTCTACCTCTTCTAGCATTTGAGTAGAAGACGGCTTCTTTTGAAGTTCCTCGTGAAGAAGATGCACCACCATTTCTCTGCTCCTCAGAAATTAGAAGAGCAATCAACTCCTCAAAATTAGGAAATCTTTCACGGATGGAAATCGATGTTCGGAACTGTGCATAATCCTTTCCTAGACCATTCAAGGTCACAGAAACTAAATCATCATCTTCCACTGGCGACCCAATGGAAGCAAGTGCATCTGCAATCTTCTTCATCTTCATGTGGTGATCATTGATGCTCATACCTTCTCTTTGCACATTGTGCAACTCTTGCTTGAGCTGCATTTTCGTGGCTTGTGTATTTGTGCTATACATTTTTGACAAAGTATCCCACGCCTCCTTTGGCGTACTTGCATCCTGAATATGCACAATCATAGAGTCTGAAATACTGATAGACAGCTATTACATAACTTTTCTGGCTCTCTCATGCCATCCTTTAAATGCTTGCATTTGTTGTTGATTGGGAACATCAGGAAGAACTGGTTCTTCTTCGTTTCCTACAACAAATTCCCAATATCATTTTCCCATAAGGAAATTTGTCATTCTAAACTTCCATGCTTGGAAGTTGTTCTTGTCAAGCTTTTCAGTGACAATCTGTGAAAGAGAATCAAATGCCATTACAGAACACTGCAAAAAAAAATTTCATAGAAAATAGGGCAACGGAGGGCTAAAGCCCTCTCCCGCAGCATATACTGCCCTCTTGCTACACCACGAAGGGCGTCTCAATCTGAGACAATGCACTCTTCCACTTTCGAGCTGTGCTACCTGCAGAGACTTGCTCCCAAACTCGAAAAATGAAAGCAACACTAGTCCTCTTACCAGAACGCCACGAACTTGGTTTGCTTTCTTGAGCTCCTTACCACAAACCAGGCTCTGATACCATGTCAAGATTGTGGGAGAGAAGGAAGGAGTCTCACTTGTAGCTTTCTCACTTACACAATGGGGGAATACACACAAAGGTGGAGGCTGAAAATAGTTTTCCTCTCCTTAGTTGTGTAAGCCAAAAGAACTCTAGTACAAAGAAATAGAACCCTATATATGGGTCTCAAACCAAACTCAACTAACTAAGGTGGCATACTAACTGAGCCACGAACTAGAGTAGATAAGGATAGCTGTCATCTAGCTATTATTCATGGGCGGTGTACCAACCACATCTACAGCTAACAAGTTGGTGACATAAATGCACAACGGTCACCCTGGCATATACCGAGTGGAGCTCCATATCTCAACAATTCTTGCTTTCAATTGCAAGCTAAAACTTATCATAACCCAAGTAAAGATCACCCAAAGAATAGATCACTCTACCTACAAAAGCCTCTGCAAATTCATCAACCATAGGACCTGCACCCATATTTCTTATGGTCACTTTATTGACTGATTGCATGCCTTGAACAAATCTCAAAGCCCCATTCTTTTTGGGCATAGTAAACTAACGATTTGAGTACATGGCTGAAGAAGGCTCCAAGATCTTCATGCAAATCTTTTCATTTAGCAAATCCATTAGCTTTGGCAATTAAGCTTTAGGCACTAGAATAGGCCTCAAGTTCCATGGTACATGTGGCATAATAAATATGACCATAGGAGAGATAACATTTGGATCCACACAATCATTTCACTTGGCTGAAATGCAAATGCCTTCCCATGTCTAGCCAACATCCGCATAAAATAGTCTCTCTCAGCAAGCAAAAGAAACTCTTCTGCACCAACTTTCAATTCATGTAATGTTTCAAATGTAAATTGATGACCTATATCTTTAGGATCCCGTAAGCTTGGCTGCCTTGATACTTTTTCATACATACCCTCACTCTCTGGTGGAAGTGGCAAAGCAATTGGTTTCACCTTTTTTTCAATTGTCTTATACTTTGTCTTCACAAGTGCTTCAGCCCATTGTAATCCTTCCTGTTGAGAAAACAATGCTATAACATCATACATATCCAAAGAACATACTGATAACACTCTGTTTTTAGTCTCATTTTCTGCATGTATAGTTGCTAAAATTTCAGCCATAGTGTCAGTAATATTCAGCCCATAAAAGATGCCTGAAATGCCATCATTTTTAATTAACAACCCCAATGCCCTCAATTTCTTAGTAGCCCATTTCATAGATATGTGTTCAGCCCTACATATAGCTTCCATAGGCTTAAACCAACATGAACTGTTTGCTATAAAATGAGAATTACTAATAGTAAATACATGCTTCATTTCATTAAGAGGTGAGTACACCCACTGAATAGCACTACTGTAGCCCCGCATTATAGTAGTGCTTAATGAAAATCCAAGTCTTTGAATTCCCTTGCATTTGGAACCAAAGGAGAATCTCGAAGCCTATCTCGATTTCTAGGATGATTAACACAAATAGTAAGAAATTGGATTGCTTTTCTCCCACCCTTACTTCTAACTCTTGCATAAGAAAAACCATCATCGAGTACCTTTGTTTCCATATGCACACCTGTAATATAGAGCTATCCCAAAATCATTGCATATGAGGAATTATATTGCACAAAGAAGTGTTGCTCTTCCTGTACATCACCAATCGTCACTTTTACATTAGGACATGCAACATAGAGCTCCCCTGAAGAATTATTTGCATCCCTCATTCACTAACCATGATCAATGTCTACAGGCCATGCACCATTTTCATACAATCCATGCTCAATGATATTTATCTCAGACCCATGGTCAAGTAAAGCAACACAAGGAGTTTTGCATTCCCCTATTTTCACTACCATTTCAATGGTAGCTCTAGCCCAATGATTTCTTTTGTAGTGACTTCGAGGAATAAATCCTAGAGTCTCTTCTCCATATTGTTGCACTTGCCTTGCTCAACCATGCATATTGCTACAAGACAATGCACTTTCAGCCACTTTCTTCTCTTTTCCACATGTTGTCCATTGATTAGTAGTAACTTGCATAGAAAATCATGTACTTACTTTATGCTCATATTGAGTACCCTTGCTAGTTATGTCGCTATTTGCATCGCAAATAGCAACGCCACTAATATGCATCGTAACTGCCCATTGCTATGCCCCTATATCCTTATACTATCATCCATTTCAGACCAACCCTCTAGCTCAAAGTGTTTGGGCTTTACACCCTCATGCCTCAATGGATTAATATGCTATTTTTACACTACAATGCCATATTTGTACCTTCAAATACCTATACTTTGTGCCATTCAACTTCTCAATGTTAAAGATAGCACTATTGTTTGAACTACTTGCTACAATGTAAGAGATGAAAGCACAATCCAAGATAAATAAGCTACTACAAATGAAAATAAAATAGCCCCAAAATCATAGCCAAATCAAGGGCTAAGTAGGAGAAACTACCAAAAGGATAAGCTCTCAACTAATTATAATCAAGTAAGTATCAAATCCAAGTGACTATCCCCTAGATAGAATGCATAAAATTGAAATGATAGGCTACTGTAATAAGGTGCATCAATATGCCAACTAGGTGTGAGCAACCAAGAAAGAAAGACCAAGAACAACTAACACTAAAGGCTAGCATGCTATTGTAATAAACTGCATTAATATGCCAACTAGGTGTGAGTAACCAAGAAAGAAAGACTAAGAACAACCAGCACTAGAGGTTGTCACAAATATAGTGTATCAATAACCATACATGCAGTAGGCATATATATCATGCATACAAGAGGACTCAAGGTAAAGAGAGCAGAGATTCGAAATGCATAATACATTGAGAAAAGCTCAATATCTGACCAACAATCATGTAAATATCACAGACAACATACTAATAGACATAAGGGCTAGGTTCAAAATAAGTGATCAAATCATCCCAATATAAACTACATCCCATACATCTCAAAAGGGCATGTGCATGAAGTAAATGTCCCACAATCTCAGTGAAAGTTAGCTCAAGCCCAATTGCACAGATCCAAATCTCTATGGAATATCACAAAACATCAAGTACATGACATCCGAGTATCCAAGATACATGAAGCATAAGTAGGGAGCTCGTAAATATGTAAGCCATTGAAGTAATCAAGGCGTAAATCCATAGCCAAGATCACTGTAACAAATCCTAAATCTTAGCTCAAAAGCGTACTACAACATATCAGCAAGTATATATAACTAGTATATCCACAAAATATCCGTACAACATTAATGAGCATTAGTCATAAGATTTTAACTGATAAATGCTTGGTACCCTATTATTACAACACTGAATGACAGTGAAATTTGAGCTCAAATCAGTCCAAAAAATATACCATACCATTCACGTACCAAAATAGCATCCATAAAGCATCAAACATACATTATGGAATTTACAGTTTACTATCCAAACCAGAATTATTCTATTTTATTATGAAATAGATAATATAAAGCTACAAAGAATTAATTTATGGGTATTCAAATCTATAGCTCTCGTCACACTCTTTGTTTCTAGCTATAAAGGACATGCTCTAAAGGTAGGCTGAGATGTTTGTTGATGACCTATGTATCCATTCTAACTAGAAAGAACATCATGATAGCCTTGTCTTTGAAACGTAGAAGCAATATAATCTAACCTTGAATCCTCTCAAGTACCAGCTCTAGATTAAGAATGGCATAAACTTGGGCCATGTTGCATCCAAAAATGGAAGTGCAAAATGATATTGTAAAAATTAAAGCTATTATGAATCTCTCTCCATCCGCCAATCCAAAGGGGATGTAGTGCTTCCTTGGCCATATCAACTATTTCTATTCCATTGTGCTTAACTATATTACTATCATGTAACCACTTGACAAGCTACTGATTACCTAGGCTTGGATAAAGAAATGGCAAGCTTCTTACAAAGCATTGTAAAAGACTCTTATAAACTACCCCTCTCTTAATAGCCCCATATTAGATAATAACTCTACATGTGTATATTAGTGCCTCAAAAATAGAAATAGGAGTTGGGTCCTTTGGTCATCACAGGTCTTGATATTATTGATGTGGTCCCTATAGTGCATTTATATTCTATAAGTTCTATTCAGTTGGCTGAGAATCTAGTCTTCCATATTGTGAAGATAAATCGCTATAAGTCTCTTAGCGAAGCGCTTTGCCTTCCTTAGGAAGTTTATGGGTGTTGGATGAGATGACATCTTTTCTCGTCATATTGTACTTTATGTACATTTATACTTTATCACTGTTTTCGTGTTCTCTCATAATAAGGGGCACATTTGCCTTAAAATTGGAGGTTGTTAGGGGTAAAGGAACATTTGCCTATGCCACCCATGTATTACTACATTGGCAATACCCACACACCTATGCACTATAAGTAACATGCACCTATCATTGTCACTTTATTATTTATTCTTTTAGTGATATTTGAATAAGAGAATGCTAATCACACTGTAACTATTGAAGTTCCCACATCTTGAGTCTCTCTATCTTGCTCTCTTGCTCCATTCGATAAAGCTCGCACCTTTGGTACTTCCACTTAACTTGTGCTCTCACTTAGGCTTCTCCCTTTAATTTTTGAATCAGGACATAATACCCTCTGCTAGATTATTTGTTAAGACTTATGACTAAAAATAATGGAATCTTTGTGATCATCCTAGAATGGTTTTCACCCTATCCACATTGATGTCTATGCATAAAAATGGTGATATCTCCTAGACTAGAGCTACAACTAGGGAGTTTTTTTATTCAAGTTAAAGAAGATAATGCTCTCTTTGAGAGAAGATATAGGGTTTATTTCCCAATTCACTTTTGAAAAGTAATCACATATAAAACCTTCACTAAGTCCTCAAAGTTCTTCTTGGAAAGTCATCTCTTTAAATTTGATTACAAGATGAAAATAAGAGCTACTACTTTTACCCCTATGCCTCCAGATTTATCCAAACCTCGTGCCATTACTTATGTGGTCTTCAAGAAAGCTACCATCCCGGCCTCTAGTACTCCTATTGTATCTCAACTAACTAGGGGTTTCACTATTCTAAAAGGGAAAAGTAGCTTTGAAAGGAGAAGATAGAAAATGATCAAAGCACAAGGCTTTGATACCGATTGTAATAAAGGAGACCTAGGTAAGAGGTGAGAGAAGGCAGAAGACTACATAAAAGAGAGAGAGAAAGATCTAAAAGGAGGAGAGAGAAAAGGATCAAAGCACAAGGCTTTGATAGCAATTGTAATAAAGGAGACCTAGGTGAGAGGTGAGAGAAGGAAGAATATGACATAGAAGAGAGAGAAAAAGAGAGGACAAGAGATAAGAAAGCTAGTAGAAGACAAAGAAAGACATAAAGAGAGACATGAAGACATGGAAGCTAGAAGGAAGGTAAAGAGTTACTTATTCATGGATGCCCTAAAAAAGATCTCTTACACCTTGCATAACATAGTCTATATGGTTGGGTATTTTACCGTGGTCCTTATTGTCGCATGGAATACATGCAGGAGTTCGCAAAAGTCACTCATCGTAGGGATGTTATTCGAGATGAGAGCAAGATCGCTTCAAAGCATGCTATCACTTATAATCAAAGGCATTGATGGTCTTTTGTGCTTCCTCTTCACGTAGGTGGTTGTCATTGTATGGCCAAGAAAACACAAGTGCAATCATTTTTGTTTTTGTTTGAAGATAATATGTTGTTGTGTAGACAAGATTGCATGCAAAGTTGATAGTCATGGTACATGGTATGATGGATTGCAGTTGATAGGCTAGACATGAAGAACATCCATACTGTGCTAAAACAGAGCATGCTCACTAAACATATGCTTCTGCATTAAGGCCACTACCACAAGCGAATATGTTGCCACCCCTAGATGTTGCACAACTGAAGAAAGGGAAGGAAGACTGAAGGAAGGGCACAAAATTATGAGCCATGGGTAAAATAGAGTAGCCCTCATGGTCAATATGTGATAGTTGGGAGAAGTGGAAGAAAGCCTCTTCTGATTGGGACCCTTCATTTCCTCCACATACAGAGGCTCCAGGGAAGAGTAGATGGGCACAAGCCACAAAGAAGCTCTCTAGATATCGCGATTGCAATACTGACTTTGTAGAAGGCTCTTGATATCTTCCCTTTGAACATTAATGCGCTGGCTTTTATGCCATTCCCATTCTTCATTTGTTGTAGTTCCACCTTCTTTGTCACACTACAATAAATACAAAACATTCTGCATATTGCTGACTCCACTCTTATAACATCATTCACAATTACCTTTACTAGCACATCGTGTCGTGTTGATCAAGCTTCTCTTGCTTTTTTAGGCATCAAATCTTTAGTTGTGGTGATTACAATCTCCACAAAGATTTCTCTCCACATATATAAGAATCGTAACTCCATGCAATATCCTGCTGACCAACAGGTTTCATTCCATGTTGACTCCCTCATCACGATTTTCCCCATAAATCCATCACTTGCAGCATTGTAGTTTTGACTTTGCATTGCTATTGCCACCCCAAATTTTGAGTATTTTAGCTTCACAATTTGATCCTCTTCTCATAAAATATTTCAAATCAGCTCCCCTTGTTTCGGAATTGAGTGAAACAGTGGTCCGCCGGGTGTTTGACGATCGATGTCCTCCAAGAGTTGCCTTTCTAGTTTGGCAGCTTCTGATTCTTGCTTTCATCCTGATTCATGATTGTCATTTTCACCACAATTTCACATCATAGCATATAAAGGCATTATTGCCAGGAGGACAATTTCCATGGCATTGATCAAGGCAGCGCAGTCAAGAACAAAGATCTCTCCATGGAAAACAATTGGATGCGTAATGCCTCCGCCAAGAACGTTGTCTTCCACCCCTGAATACTCAAGGCATGCTATGGTGCGGTGCTCCCAAGCCATGGCATCATGCTAATCATTCCCCCCTTGCTCGAAGGCTCTGCCTGTCATCATAGGTGATGGAAAAATGTAATATTTCCGCTCAAAAATATTGTTGAACTTGACTCCCCGCATGCTGCGTAAAACCTGTGCAAGGTTATCTCCCACATCGTAATTATATGTCGTCATCTCACACGTGACCCCCCTGTGGTCAAGTGGGAGGAGGATAGAGGAAGGAGAGAGGGGAACGCTACTGTGAGGTAGGGAGGAGGCTGCTGCACTGGGAACAAAAGGCACGGGAAGGCATGATCAGAGTGGAGAGGCCGAATGCTGCCATGAGGAAAGGGGAAGGATCATATGAATGGAGAGAGAGAACGGATCGACTTTGCTACTGTCGTCATCTCACATGTGACCCCCTTGTGGTCAAGTGGGAGGAGGATAGAGGAAGGGGAGAAGGAGAATGCTACCGTCACCTAACCACTTGTCGTCGTGCCGTGGAGAGAGGAGGAGGGAATGCTGCACCATCGCTGTGAGAAATGCCTCCCCCACAGTGCCTGCTGCTGCCGCCATTTTCCCCCTGCCGTCGTCCTAATCACCCCCTGTCGTCAATCCTTCCCTCTTCCCGATCATTGGGACCACGTCGACTCTGTTTAAAAAAAATCAGAAGCTCCTAAGGATAAGGGCCACAAGCCTCATTCCTACATGCCCTTCCCCGGTTTTAAAACCGGGTCCATTAAGCTCCTATTCCTATGCGAGGAGAAGGTATCGACCTCCACACAGTCTCGAAGAGCGAGAGTAAAGGCTAGAGGGAATCCGCGGAGTACATAATCACGTCTACGATGGCTCCCAAGAAAATGCAAGGCACACCCGCGGAAGGTTCCTCCCCAAACTTGCACGTGGACATCACCGCAAGTCCTCGTAACCAGGTTCTTGGAGTAAATTCCACGTTGGGCATATTTAAAAATTCATAGGGAAGCTATGAATATAAATTGCTTATTCATCTTGCGTGTGTAGTCACATGTTGCTATTTTGGTGCATTTCCAAAGTAAGGAAGTCTAAAACGCATATTGCCTAGGGTTAAAAGAGGAAATTGTTAAGTGCAATGGCCGTGAAGGAAAAGAGTATCTTGCATTTAGTCAATAACTTCCTTTGTTATGACTCGCATGAGGAAATTGTTAACTTCCATTGTACGGCATGAAAATGAAACTATGGACATTGCACGTTGCATGCAAAGATGTTTGTCAAATGGATTGAAGGTTTCATGTCACATGAACTTCATTAACGATGTTGTATCTAAGGGTTACATGTTACATATTCATCACGTGTAAATTTCATTTCATCGAGTTGCATTTGGAAAAGATGGTATGGCTTATCAAAGCATGAAATTCTAAAGCTTAGACAAAAGGGTTGTAGGCATGATTCTTTGGTGTAAACCCTAGTAGGTTTCATGCAAGTTATCGTTCGTCGTGACTTTAGTAAGAAAAGTAAAGGGTTATTGCATACCTTATAGAACATAGATGTAACAAATCGTATACTTGCACGAAATGTGATAGCTAGCATCTATTTACACCTTTAGAACAAGGTTAGCATCTCTAGGAAAGGATCGCCCTTGTCGCAAGACAAGTAGATTAATTTATCTAAATCACCTAACCCGCAAGGGATTCGTATAGGCATAACTAGTCGATACGATAAATACCTCAAGTACTAGCTAGGGCTTGGCACACCAGAAATGCAGCATAATATCGTTCTTGGACGCCAAGTCGAAGCATAGAATGTTTGGGTCAATTGAACGCCCATGCAAACAACGATCTAGGGTTCTATCCTAAGGATCAACGGAAACTCAGATTGAGTTTGGAAACCCTAGGACCGAATGTTGTCAGCCTAGTACATTTAGGGTTGGGTTGGGTAAGAAGACACCCTAAACCCTGCATCTTGTCTAAACAAAATTCCTTGACTAGGAAACGCCGTTCAATGGGTGAAATGGTCCCATGAGTTAGATGCGACACTTATGCAACAAGTTGCAACGTCGCACAGCTTTGTGGTTTAACCACAAGATAGATTTGCCATTCCTTGGAATGAGGTTGACAGGTTCTAGCGCAAGTCTAACTTGCAAGAGGATTAGTAGTCATCCTGCTACATCACCTTTCTTGGCCTGATTTGCAAAGTTAAGGGAAGTTATGTATTTGCTTGGTAAGAAAAGGATCAATCAAGTTAGAGCAACATGGTCTCTCGGATTTACTGTTAATTTAAGAAACCTAAGGTAATGGTTAAGTTGGGTTAACAGGGTATGATCCTAACCCAAGGACAAAAGGGTGAACAAGCAAACCCTTGGGGATCTTGCCAAGTCACAATTGATCCTGGATCGAATGTTGGATGCATTCGGAGATAAGAATTCACTCCTTAGCAGTTGGCCAAATAAACAACCACTCGATTGATTGTGCTTGTAACAATTTAGGAGCATTGTTTGCATTGTTTGCTCAAGGAACTAAAGATGGAAAGATAACTAATGCTTTAGGTTGAAGGCTTGAAGGGAGAGGCAACATTAGTTACCCTGCCTGACCCTAACCAAGGGGGTTGTTAGCCACGCTGGGAACGTGGACCGAACCCGCCGCGTGAGGTCTCTCCATTGGGCACTACTTGGAGCAGGAGGACGCTTGGGTGCCAGGGGGACTCTGGCTGTAAATCCCTTGCCTTTCGGGCCATGCACAAGAGGCCAACGTGACTCAGGATTGGACCTCGAGGCCCGCATACTAGTCTACGGGCAGAATCTTCGATTAGTAATCCCTGTGGATTGCTGGATAGCCTTCAAGCAGATTATGAATTGCCTTCGGGTGGATTATGGATTAGCCTACAGGCTGGATTATACAGATGTATTCCAAAGATAATAAGATAACCTATTGAAAAGGAACTTGGTTGACACTGCTTTTCTATGTCAGTGCTAAGATTACGTGAAGGAACTAGTGTCTAATTGGCTAATTAAGGAAGTTGTTTTATGCATGTCCAACTAAATGTGGTAGGTAATTAGACAACTAAAGCAACCCTGAGGAAAGTGTAGTGGATGTGGCCATGGGTCCATCCCACAAATGGGTGGTCTCGGTTGGTTGGGAACTTTTCTCAAACGAAATGAAAAACGGGCACTTTTCTCAAGCAAAATGGACAGTAAGGAACTTTTCTCGAAGGAAATGAATAGCAGGCAACGTTGACCTAGAGTTCAGGTTACTAGAATCTCGATTTATGCTGTTTTAGGGGAACGGAATGGGACTATGCCTTATGGGCAGAGAGGTCGAGCTTTGCATTCCCTCTCGTTTTCCATTCTCCTTGAACCAAGTGCAGCATGAATCCGCTTTGACCCGGACATTTCTGCGTAAAGTAGTTCGCCCGGGGTTTGACGCTAGTTCCTCTCTAGGAACTTGGCCATTAGGGACCCTGATTCAAGTTGGTCATAAGTGGGAACGGCCGGAATACTTCTGCTACGTGGCATACTTGTAAGGACCTAGATCGCAAACCCCGTAACATTCCATGGGAATGCCGAGCGGAGCTTTCTAGACCCCCTTTTTGATGGGCTGCTAAGACGTGTCTTGCAAGAAAACAGGTGGACACGTTACAAAAAAATAGAAAAAAAAAGCTACCCTTCTTTTTAGTGGTGATCTTCCTTTTTTTTCGTCCTCGTCCTCCCCAAAATCTTGTTGACCCTTTCCATGAGCAAGTAATTGTTTCCATCTTGCCTGCTTTATCCTACACATAAGCATCCCATTTGCAGGTAGCACCCAAGAGGGCAGTCCACACAGGGAGATGATCAAAAGATGAAAACTTCTCGATCACTCTTAGCACCTTATCAAAGTGGCCTGCACGACCATAAAGATCAACTATGCATGTGTAACGCTCTAAAGTTAGAATAATCCCATAAGATGTGATCATAGTTTCAAAGCACACTTGACCCTCATCTAGAAGACTTGAGTGTGCATGCATGTAGCATAACAATGAGTGTGACAAGATTTGGCATTATACCTTCACTTACCATTTTATTGAAGAAATAAAAAACAACATCATCCTTTTCAAACTAAGCATTCCCAGCAACTAGTGTACTACATGAGATTGTATCATGAATTGGAAGCTCATCAAACACTTCTTAAGCTCGGTGAGCAACCCACATTTGTCATACACATACACTATGGTTGCCAATGGAGGAACTACTTTTAAATCCCCTTTTAACAACCTCACCATGAAGTTGCATTTTCTCCAAGGAATTAAATGTGTCTTCACCAAATCCATGATCAGCATATGTTGTGGTTAATGCATTCCATGACCTATGAATCCTATCAAACATTTATTGTGCTTCCGCAAGCAATTTGTATTTACCATACATGTCCACAAGTATATTGCCAGTAAAAGTAGCTCTTCCCAAACCCGTTTGATTGTTTCAGCATGTAAAAGATAGGCTTTCACTAAATCTTTTGTAACATTAACAACTTTTAAGCACAAAAGAAAAGTGACAAAATGAGGACACTCCAAAGTGGCTTCGCAGTAGTGAACTATTAACTAGTAGACAAACAAGGTGGAAAATCTGGAAAAGCTAAAGCAGAAATTAAAAGCCCAAGGCAAAGTGAAACGGAAGACAAAGGCGCACAAGGAAAAGCGCAAGTCAATACTTTTGTAAAAGAGTGCAAGCGCGTCATGATTTAATTTAAGGAGTGCCGGCGGGCTCTCACTCGCACAATTTGTAAAGGTAGATGGGTGGTAGGAAGGAAGCTAGAAAGATAGGAGGAAAATGGAAAAAAGGGCCTAGGCCACCAGGGCCATGTAAAAAAGGGGATAAGGGGATGATCACCCAAAAGGGATTTAGGGTTTTGTATATAAATTTGACAAGTGAATGAGAAGCTCATTCTTGTGTGTGGCCAAAAGTGGGTCTCTTCTTCTTCTTCTTCTTCTTGCTTGCTTGAGCTTGTGCTTGAGAGAGGGAGTGTGAGAGTGTGAGGGAGTGAGTGTGTGAGGGTGAGGGACTGGGGAGGAGAAGCTCTCCATCTTCTCCTCTCTTCTTCTCTTCTCTTATCTTGCTCGTGGTGATGGAGCTTGGAGTGTGGTCCTGCTTGAAGCTTGCACTTGGATTGTGGACCTACCGGAGTGCGCAAGAGAGGAGGTAACTTGATTGGCATGGAGGTAAGCTCACTACACCCGTAGATATGGATGGCGCGTTGGCTATGTGAGAGGTAGCCATTAGTGCTCGGCTTGGAACGCTTGAAACAATAAGCGGTCCGTGGGTCTTGGCGGTTGAGTGAAAGCTCCCAAATTTTGGTTCCATTGCCGGGACCAATGGATTCAAGCCTTGAACACTTGCGTGCTTCGAATCGAGCATTGAAGTAGGGTTTTCCCCAAACCGGTGCTTGAGGTAGATAGGTAGGAAGCGAGGGAGTTTGAAGAGGTATTTTATCTCCTTAGCAAGTAGGTTTTTGTTGTTTTGGACTTGGAAAAGTATGATGGAGTAGTGTAGGTATTTTCCTTATGATTTTTTCTTGCATTTAGAAAGGATAGGAGCAAAACATTGGAGCAAAGAGTAGGGTTTTCTATTGCTGTATAACAGGCTGAAACAGGGAAAAGAAGGGCAAAAAATGAAATTTTGGGTTAAATGTTAGTAAGGGGAGCAAGATTAAGGTGATTGTAGGCCTGGGCAGGGTGATAAGGGGCCAGGAGTGGCAAGAAAAGGCCACATTGTGCATTGCAGGGTTTCAGGAGAGTAGGAGAGAGGGAGAAAGCTTCGTCGCGTAGATCCACTTCGATCTGGCCATCTGGGAGTTATTTGCCCAGCCCAGGTAATTCTACACCTTCCCCTACATGAGTAGGTTGGATCTGGAGACCAGGGGGAAGGCCTCCAACGCTGGGCGAGACGAAATTCATGAAGTCCGACAAAAAAACGTGCCGTGCTCAATGTGTTCAAGTGACAACGATTTTGGGCCGAGTCCTAGAATCGGCCCTTGGACCGCTCGGCCATTCGGTCCTCGGCCCACTACCACTCGGACCACTTGACTCGGACCACTTAACTCGAACACCCATTTGACTCAGACCACTCAACTCGGACCACTCAACTCGAGCAAAGCCCCCTTTGCGGGGGTTTCCCCCGGCCCGCAGGGCTGAGGGGGACCCCCGTAGAGGGGGCTCTGCCCCCTCCGCACCTCCCCCGAGTAGGTTAAAAAGAAAACGCACGCCGTGAGAGGTCCTCCAAAACAGACCCTAGTGTAGTAATGGCTCTACACGATAATGGATTCTCACTTGCAAAAGAGCAACCAAAAGCCCATACCTGAATAGAGACAAACAGAGACCCTAGAATCTCAATGGGCCAATCTAGCCAACAAGGGAAAAAAGGCCACATTGCAAAAACACATACGTGTTGCATTCGGACTGCATCTAGTCAAAGCAAAAAGCAACAACATCAAGCTACAACAGCGAGAATGACTAGATATGACAGTCCTAACGATAGATGCTCCTTGAATAGCACTGCACTGATGATCCAAGACATCAGTGGAGAATCCACATCTAGTCGTGCAGTTAGGGACTCAAGGGCATTTGTCAGAAGGCTTAAATTTACAAGCCAAGACCCAGAAGACGAAGACATAGTACCACCTGCTTATCTTAGGGTCAAAATCACCGCAAAAAGAGAGCACACTATCGATGCTCTGATTGATGAAGGGGCAGATTTTAATATCTTGTCCTATGAGTCATGGATCCTACTAGGCCAACCAGAGCTCACACCGACTAATGCAACTCTTAGCCCTTATGGGGGACACCCACAAACACCCATAGGGAGGTGCAAAATCCTTGCGACAATTGAAACTGAAAGCTTGTTATCCTATTTCATGTTCCTCCAAATAGTGCTAACTACGGTAAGGAAACCCTCCTAGGAAGACCCTTCAAAAGGGCGACCGAGTGTGACACCGACTATGTAGCACAGAGGATACACCTGACACTACCAAGTGTGAGGATACTCACAACCTTTAGCAAGGGTGACCACATCAAACCTCAAGGAAAAGGCAGGGAAGTTGCTGACATAATAGTCAAGCCTGCTAATGAGAACAAGGACTTGTTGTAAGAGTTGATAGAAGCACATGTCAAACAACCAGAACCAATGAGTGAAGCCATGCCTGAAACAAGAAGGTCAGGAGACAATGCCAAGGATGGGCTTTAGACTTACAAATATCGTAGAAGACCCCAAAAGAAGCCCAAGCCTTATAGAGGAAGGCATTGATGGAGAGCCAATACAACGCTGAGATGGATATCCAAAGCATTGCTATGTGCTTAAGGGTATTATGCAAGTAACCGATGGATTTGGGTACCAAAACCCCTGCTAAACTGCCTCTATAGCTGAAGGCCAGATTGCATCAAAAGCAACGAGGCACAGGAGGAAATCTAAGAGAAACTCCAGGTCTCGAGGCAAGAAACCAAACATGAGTGTTCGAAAGAAAGAGCATCAGTCTAGCATGCTTAATAAGTAGATGTCATATGTAACCATTGAGCATGCACAAAGACCATTAGTGCTCAAGGAGATTTTGACTTCCCAAGGGGATAATGAGCACTAGAGGCATAACGTTGCTCGTAAGAAGGTTGATTGCTCAACAAAGAAAATGGCACAATTGTCTAATAGTCTCGAGCAAATCATTCAACCACCCCTAAGAGTCCTAGATCTCTTGCACCCTCTTTTCCCAAAGGGATACAAGAAGCACAATAGCAGCCGTCAAGGGTGGATGCTCAATCCCAATCTCTATCTCCATCTAAGCTTCCAAATGTCCAAGAGGTAGGACATGACACCATCTGTAGCTCTTGGCCCATGGGTATGTCTGTGCTATCTATTGTGACTAGGACAGCTGAGACTCGATCTGTACAAGTGAATGCTCAAAGGGAAACAAAAGACACGACCACTTTTAATCGGTCTAAGGACTTGACACTGCAATCCACCAATAGTAACCAGTCCACTGATCTAGCTACTACTACTTCCAATTAGGGATCACAGCAATCATAGCCCTTGGCCGTGAAAATGCCCCTTGCAAAACGTGTCCTTGGTAGTTCACCTGTGGAGGTGTCCCAACCAACTTCCTTGACAACTCCAGCACTTCCAAAGCGCCTAAATCCTAGGCTGGAGGAGTTAAATAGAAGGGAATTGGCTGAAGAGCTAGATTCTTCAAAAAGGGAGGCAGTTGTACCCTCACAACCTAGCGAAGCTATTCAGCGGGCCACGGCTATGTCCCATGAAGACACACTAGAGAAAGAGAATGTTGAGGCCCAACCAAGCACATCCATGGCTGACCTAGTCTAGGGTCCTAATTTGTTGAGAGATGCACCTTCACTGACCAAGAAAAAGAGGAGAAAATTATGAAAACAACAATAGTTACGGGTGGTTGTGGACCCCAAGAACATCGAGACCAAGAGCACTGGAGAGCTGAGGAATAAAGCATCGATTCCATCCACCAATGAACCCTTTGATGTCTCTCCTAATAGCGGTGAAACCTCAGACACATCCGTGTGCTCTGAAAAATCAAAGCAGCCGTTACCATCAACGGTTGCTTGCAACACTCAATCCACCAACAATAGAACTCGCATTGACCAATCAAGAGTCGATACAACGCTGTCGCAACAAGGTGACAAATTTATACCGGTCACATCCAAGGAGAACCATGATGCAATAACAAAACCTCAGGAGAAACATGGAAAGCCCAAGAGCATAAGAAATCCTAGCGTTGACCAATCTTGCTCATCTAGGCCTGAGCCCCCAGCTATGCTAAAGCCTAGGCAAACTCTTAGAATCTTGCATGAGATAGCAACCAAGCAAGCCCTCATTGAACATAGAAGTGTTGCAGAATGCTTAACTGAGTTGGATGCTAAGCTCAAAGTGTTTGCACATGTTTATGTCCTGGCAAACATGGGTGCATTCCCTAAAGAGCAGCTTGAAGAATACTTGCCATTTTCCCTATCCTGGGAAGAGCAAGAACATCTTAACAAGCACTATGACAGGCTCCTGGATGAACGCATGTGAGTCACCTCTGACGAGGAAGATGATGAATTACGCTTAACTGTAACATTCAATGATGTGCTCTGCCAACCAAATCTCTTAGAGATAGAGCAGCTAAAGTGACAATCAGAGGGTCGAAGTCAATTTGAAAAACGTTGGTTTGAAAGTTGCATTGCAATGGCCGCGAACTAGGAGCCCAAATTATGACAGTCTCAGAGGACCGATTGGCCAAATGGCGGTCTCAAAGAGACCCAACCTATGTGGCACCAACTTCCTTTCAAGTGCTGACTGTCATTCGGGGTATGGACTTAGCTGGAACTAGCCAAGAGAACTCTCTGGCGCTGATAAGTTTCTCACTGAGGAGGAGCTACATATTGCAAGTAGACTCGGACAAGGTACCATGATACTTGACATTGCAAAATACCTGATGTTATTAACAAGGCAACCACAAATACTGGATGCATGTGCCACACTCCAGTACAATCCCGAGTTCTACAATTGGTTTTTATCCTCGTGAAGTGACATGGATTTGTAAATATGTATATAAATAAACAATGACTTTTGTGACTCTGTATAGATAAGATCAACACACGTAAGCAATGATAGTCAAGCACAGGGAGAAGAGTTGGGTTTGACAAGCTGAGCTCCTCAGGTCTTCCTCTCACCACACATTGAGTAGTTGTGTGACCATTCCCGCCTACAGGAGGAGGGCATGCAACCCTCATTATCGCCATATGAACCCCTGACCAACATCTATGATGATGGTGTAGATGGGGCACTGTCCCTTTCTATATACCTTTCCCCTTTTTCGATCTATCCTTCCAGGGATGAGCCCTACTCCACTCCATGACAACCAGTCCATGCAACTTAGCATAAGCCAAGATCTGCTAGTGGGGCTGGAGGCAAAACGAACATCATCATGGGGGCCATCCCTCTACAATAAACACTGCATGCCTCACCTCTCCCCTCCTCATCATATGTGCTTGATAACTCACTGTGTAATCCCTTCCATGCGAATAGTTTTATCCTGCCTTAAGGCCTAATCCTTGGTTCGCATTTTGGAGGTCCCCCTACGATAGCCGACATGGAGCACCCAGTGTAGCTGGCTTGTAAGGATGCTATCTGCCATCGAAGGGAGCATGCAGCACAAGCTCCTCCAATAGGATGCTACGTACCTACCCTTAAAATGTATGCAAAGAAACGAGGCCCTAAATGACACTGCCCAGGACGTAGGCCGAAAACCTTCCAAGCCAAGAGGACAAGAGCTACAGGGAGCACACAGGGAGTGGCAACACCGATCGTGCGAGCCTCCAACAGACACTCGGGTACTAGGTGCTCGAAAGAGGAGAGGGCAGCTCGGGACAAGCAGGAATTTGACGCATTGTTTAAAAGCGTTCTGGAAACAATTGCGGCCAGGGACTACACCATCCAGGTCCGAGTCGACATGTTCCCTGTCCGACCTCACAGGAGCCCTGCACTAGTAGAACCTCAGTCGCCTGACCACCCAGACTCGCCCCGCCTCGTACCAATAGAATAGCCCCATGTTGTATAAAACACTTATCAAATGCTAGCTAGACATGAATTTTTGTCTTTAAAGGGTTAAGTTTTGACATGTTCCCCAATTGTACAAACTATTCATATTTGTGTTTAATATATTTCACGTCTTTAGTAAAAGAAAAAGCTAATCAAGCGCAAGTGATAAGTATCTAAGTCAACACCATGGAATTCAAATAAGCGATGTCTCCTTATGTTGCACTAGTTTATTATAGTTGCGGCATATGCTTTGCATGTACTCTCATGAAGTGACAAGTGGATGTAGGATGACGCAGGTCTTTGTGCGAAAGTGTTCAATGCCCAAGTCACTACAAGACCACCGACCCCACAAAGAGCCGTGACAAAGCCATGCTGTCGGAAGCAAAAATCACCCTTGCCGACCACCCACATCGCATGGCCCAAAGCATAGTCATGGGCTACACTCTCTTTCTAGGTCAAGCTCTACATTTGGCTCACGAAAGTTGTTATCTCAATTGTACCAACATTGCGTGTCACAAAGAGGTTTGCAAAATCTCAAGTGTATCTCCCCATCTCAACAACTAGTTCTCTAACAACGAGGCTATGGCACAATCATCACTGTAATACTCACTTCCTGAGCCTTCAAAGCGACATTTTCCAACCCATGGAAAGGCTAATAGCCTCAACATATTGCAATGGTTGTACTTAAGCAAGTCCAAAAAAAAAAAAAAGAGAAAAAGAAGAAAGAAAGAAAAAAGAACAAGAAAAGGAAATGAAAAAGAAAACGGAAACGGAAACGGAAAAAAGAAAAGACAAGAAAAGATAGGAAGCACCCACGATCACAGCACACCACCTAGGGGTCCTCAAATTAGGTACATCTAGTGACCTTGGTCGGCTGGCTCTGTCCCTAGTCCCCTAACCCTTTAGCATCACCGACAATTGTTTAGGGCACATCAAGGGCACGACATACCTAGGGAGCTTGTCTCACCTATGGTTAGACCTATCACCTTGACCCATTCACACGATTCCCTCTTGCACTCTACCTTAATACCATTGCAATTAATTGTGGTAAGCACCGCACAAATGGCCATAAAAAGTACATCGTCCTCATGAAGCAAGTCCAATAGCTTCGAGCTATCGAAAGTGCGGTGTCCCTGTGTTCAATTATGCTATGTCATGCAGTTACAATGCAAAGGATGTCTCATACACCTTCATGCATACTTCTTCTCCACATAGACAACTTTTTTTCATCCACACATTTTTACGAGAAACTAGCCCACGGTCTTCTAACTATGTAATATCTAAGTATGCACGAGCACTCATATAATACTTGCACCAAAATATATACATAGTTTGGGTCCTCAAGTGCAGGACAATACTCTCACCTTGCTTAGATTTCGAACTGTCTCCCAAACTAATTGAGCTATGTATTCTACACGATAGAGAAGACTAGCACTACCCCTAGGGAGAGACCACTTATGAGAGGTTTTCAAATTGCAGATATTGAAGACTCCAAAAAAAGTGTCGTTCGCTCTTCATTGACACCCAAATCTGAATTATTATCCTTTATCATCCTGCAAGCCCGCCAAGAATCGTCATGTGCAAAATCCCCAACAAACTATCACTTGTGCTAGCCCTCAGTACAATCCCCACAAAGAACAACCCTACCACCAACTCCAACAGCCCTAGCACGAGCCACCTAGGCCACTTAGGCCACCAACATGCCCCCAACGACCTTCCTCCCCACCACTACCAACACTCCTCCACGTTGTCTAGGAGAGGGATAATGTTATCTAGTAGATGAACAAGGTGGAAAATCTAAAAAAGCTAAAGCAGAAGACAAAGGCCAAGGCAAAGGGAAATGGAAGACAAAGGCACACAAGGAAAAGTGCAAGTCAATACTTTTGTAAAAGAGCGCAAGCGCATCATGATTTAATTTAAGGAGCGCCGGGCTCTCACCCGTGCAATTTGTAAAGGTATATGGGTGGTAGAAAAGAAGCTAGGAAGATAGGAGGACAATGGGAAAATGGGCCTAGGCCACGGGGCCACGGCCAGCCATGTAAAAAAGAGGATAAGGGGATGACCATCCAAAAGGGATTTAGGGTTTTTTATATAAAGTTGAAAAGTGAATGAGAAGCTCATTCTTTTGTGTGGCCAAAATTGGGTCTCTTCTTCTTCTTCTTCTTCTTCTTGCTTTCTTGCTTGCTTGAGCTTGTGCTTGAGAGAGGGAGTGTGAGAGTGTGAGGGAGTGAGTATGTGAGGGTGAGGGATCAGGGAGAAGAAGCTCTCCATCTTCTCCTCTCTTCTTCTCTTCTCTTCTCTTCTCTTCTCTTGCTCGCGGCGATGGAGCTTGGAGCATGGAGCTTGAGGATGGAGCTTGCTTGAAACTTGCACTTAGATCATGGAGCTACCAGAGTGTGCGAGAGAGGAGGTAACTCGATCGATATGAAGGTAAGCTCACTACACCCGTAGATATATATAGTGTTAGCTATATATAGTCTGTCTATATATAGCGCCCCAGGTCCCCTCTATATATTCCTATCATGTGTACTCAGTTGACACACTTCTGGGGTTCCACTTCCGGTGTCTCATATCTCTCTTCTCTCCTCTCTTCCTTTCTTCTTTCGTCTTCCTCGCAGTTTCCAACAGATGGCACATCGGCTATGTGAGAGGTAGCCATTAGTGCTCGGCTTGGAACACTTGAAACAATAAGTGGTCCGTGGGTCTTGGTGGTTGAGTGAAAGCCCCCACATGAACGTACAGCATCATGACATCGTGCTGTCTTACTCTTTACAATCATAGGATCTATTGAAATCAACCTTGAAGAAACAAAAGACTTGTTTTGTAATTTGAGCATACTCATTGCATGTATTTTATCTCTTATTTGCATATATTCTATGTATAGGAGTTAAATATAATATGGCTCTCAAGTTAACTAAGATATCCCTTTCTCTTTTTTATGGATAAGCTTCATTACTCCCTCATTTATGTTGACTAGAAAATCACCATATTTCATTACTTCTTTCGAGACTAGCATTTGAATCAATTACTCATTAAATTCTTTGTAAATTTTTTTAGAAAGGCAATCTAGAGTAGGACCTTTTCAATTAGCTAAAGAGTAATTGGTATCGCTTACTTCAACCTCACTTATATCACTATTGATATATCTACAAGAGATTTAGGGACAACCTTTTTCCTTATTCTTGATGTTTTTTATCTTGATGGTGCTATGGTAGAGTCATGGATTGTTGGGAAGCTAAAGACTTGAACATAGGATGGCATATCAATCTTCTCATTTCATCAAGTTTTGGCATAAAGAGACATATTATTGGATTCTTATTTAGCTTATTTGAGCTAGATGTTAGTTAATCTTGAGAAGCTAATATTTAATCTCTACTTAGCCCTAGTTGAGTCTTATTTTTAGATGTGTATAAAACTCGAGGAAGTTACTATATGTATATCCTCTACATCATTTGCGTTCAAAGACTATTTATAAATATCCTTATCTATGAATTTTTCTTGAATAAAACATATCCCTTTTCTATTCAATCTGTAAATAACCCCTTTATATTACACTCTTCTGTATGTAAAAAATGTGTAAAAACGGTATTTTAAAAATACTTTATTTTGAACCCACATGATGCACACATATATTCATGAGTAACTTACCCAAGGTATAAAAGTCATATCTATAGTTTTTGATTTGTTTCCTTTTAGTTACTACTTTTTGTTTACATGCATGATAAGGTATTGAGACTTTTAGATAGAAATCGACCAATCTTAGGATGGGTATTTTAACTCTCTTTTCATTACCAAAAATTATGTTTTCTTTTCTAAGGAATTTTCTTCTAGCTATTCACCCATATTTAAGTCATCCACCACAAGGATTAATTAAAAATTGTAAGTGACTTCCAAATGACAAATGCATGGTATATGAAAATAACTTCCATTCAAGTAGCTTGAGAGGATTTAGATGCAATATGTAAGACATGCACACATACACACAATGGTACACAAAGAGAGAGGGAGAGATAGAGAGTGTGTGTGTGTGTGTGTGTGCACGTGCATGTACACGCACACATGTGCACTTAGGATAAATAACTTGGGCATTCGTTTGCCATTTTTGCAAAGGTACCTTAGGAGCCAGTTTTGGGATTTATGTAGGGATTTGCACTCATCTACCTATTTTAAATTTATTTTTTGAGTTTATTTTCATGTACAAATCCTTAGTAAATAGAAAATATTTCCTCAAAATACTTATAGTTTACCAGTAGTACCTATGCATTCGATGCAGCAAGTTTAGTACTTGATGTGAAACAGAAGCCCTTGGACCAGGGTTCAGGTCATCAAGGACTTATGTATTGATATTTTGCATTATATCACAATTTTTTTCCTATACTTCAAAATTTTCCCTTAAGCATTGTTAATGCATGCAACACACAAGAGATCAACATGTATCAATGTCATACAAAACACAACAAATGATACCACATGTTAATTTTTAGGAGCTATGTGTGTGTGTGTGGGGAGAGAGAGAGAGAGAGAGAGAGAGAGAGAGAGAGAGAGAGAGAGAGAGAGAGAGAGAGAGAGAGAGAGAGAGAGAGAGAGAGAGAGAGAGAGAGAGAGAGAGAGAGAGAGTAGAGTAGAGTAGTTTATTATCGTCCATGAAATGACAAATTATGATCCATGGGACCTTTCCAAATATACAATGATTCTCCTCCTCCATGGTAGGAAAGGGTAGCTACAGTGAAAGAACGATTCTCCCAAAAGCGTAACATGCGGGTGATGAGAGCCCCTTACTTCGATGTAGGAGTAGTGGTCAAAAACTGGTGAAGTGGCCCCTATAAAGGGATATCAAAGTTAGCCTCTATGATGCATATTTTGGGCATGTCATAATCATGTGCTTCTCTGATTCTACTCTGTGTAGTCCACACAGCTTGCATAACCTCATCTCTCTTGCCTGTCCACTCCATGCACATGTCTTGATCAATAAAGTATGTGATCAAGTTTCAAGTCATGCAATACTCTCTCTAAATACTAGTGAGAGTGGGTTGGCTATGTATGGTTGCATGTGTGCCTCTGCCTGCATGAAGGATTCCCAACATGAAGGATAGATATGCATATTGTAATAAGAAAGTTTGCCATTTACTCCCTTTCTTTGATGTTCTGCTTGATATGCTCGTACGAGGTCTGATTGAAATGTGTCCATGCATATATCTTTAGATGCCATATCTAGATATCTATCCATTGAAAGGTAAGGAGGATCGAAGCTTTCTTGGAAGTGAGCTATGGTAGAAAGCAAGAGCAAGAAGAGAGAGATACACAAATGGCAACTCCAACAACCACAATGTGTGGCCGGGCCTTCCTTTATTCAAACTGTCACTAAAAGAATAAAGAATAAGTGACTATGACCGGGCGCCCACCACCTACAATGTGCAGTGGTAGGTACTATCAATGTAGTAATACATGGGCAGCTAGGTGGAGGTGCCTTTACCCCAAAAACCTACACTTAAAGGCGAATCTGCCCCAGTGAGACAAAAAAAAAAAGGATAGTACAACATGTACACGTACAACAGGATGAAAAAAAGGACATCATCTCATCCAATGCCCATCAATCTCCGAATGAAGGCAAAGTGCTTGGTAGTGAGGCTTTTCGTCAGCAAGTCTGTAGGATTCTGCTCAGTCAAAATCTTGACAAGGTCAATAGACCTGTCCTCAATGACCTCAAGAATGAAGTGACACTCCACCTCAATATGTTTCGTCTTCACATGGAAGATTGGATTCTTGGCCAACTGAATGGCACTCATAGAATTGGAATGCAGTGTAAGCATAACATCTTTCATACCAAGATCTGCAATCAAACGACCTAACCAGATAGCCTCCTTGCAAGCCTCTGTGGCTACAATATACTTGGCCTGTGTAGTGGAAACAGTGATACACTTCTACGCCCTAGACATCCAAGAGATATCCCCTCCAGCATAAGTGAAGACATAGCCAGAAGTGGACTTCATACTATCTACATGTCCTACATAATCAGAGTCACTGTACCCCATGACTTTTGTATCCTGGCTGCCATAACAAAGACACATATCTATTGTGCCCTTCAGGTACCTCATGATACCCTTCATGGCATCCCAATGTTTCTTGTTGGGTGTAGCCATATAACATGCCACAATCCCAATTGCAAAAGCAATATCTAGATGGGTGGCAATCATGGCATACATAAGACTACCCATGGCCGATGCATAGGGAATCTTGGCCATCTCGGCCCTCTGCTCATCTGTCTACTGACAATCGGCATGTCAAACCTTCACATGAGAAGGTAATGGAAAACCAATAGGCTTAACATCCTGCATGCAAAAGCGTTTAAGGACTTTATGAATGTACTCCCTCTGTGACAGATAGAGTAGTCCCTGAGATCAATCGCGCGTAATGTGCATACCAAGTATATGAGAGGCCTATCTCCCAGATCTTTCATCTCAAAGCTCTTTTTGAGCTAAGCCATAAGAAAATCTAGCTCCTCATGAGCTGTCTATGCTGAAAGCATGCCATCCACATAGAGTACCAAAATCAGTAAAGATTTGTCACGGGCTTTCTTCCTGTACAAGCATGGATCCATAGCGTTGTGGCTATAGCCCTATGACCACATGAACACATAAAACTTATGGTACCATTCCCTAGGTGCTTGCTTCAAGCCATATAGACTCTTCTTTAGCTTGCACACTAGGTGTTCCTTGCCAGGGTCTGCAAAGCCCTTAGGCTACTCCATGTAAATCTCATAATGCAAGTCCCCATGTAGAAAAGTCATCTTGACATCCATCTGGTACAAGTCCAGGTCAAGCTGTGTAACCAAGGCCAAGATTAAGCGTAGGGTGGTCATCTTGACCACAGGAGAAAAGACTTCATCAAAGTCAACATCGTGCTCCTACTTACAACCCTTAGCAACTAATCGAGCCTTGTATGCCAGCTTGGGATGTCTACGGGTACTTTTCAACTTGTACACCCACTTGCATGGCAAAACCTTCTTAGCCTAAGGCAAGGAAACCAAATCCAAAGTCTTATTCTTATGCAATGAATCAAGCTCAGACTACATAGCCCTCTCCCAAGAGTGACAATCACCCCTGCACATAGTTTCATCATAAGTAAGAGGCTCTCTTGCATCTGTAACCAGTACATAATCCATAGAGGGTACAAAATGATTAGGAGGTCGTCTATCTCTAGTAGAATGCCTTAACCCAGGCTCTGCTTCCTGACCGACATCCTGCCTAACATCAGCATGTCTAGCATCTGGGCCATGAGCATTAGGTGATGTTGCGCACTATGTAGTTGGCTATGGAGCAGGTTGAATGGGAACAAGTGGCTCCTCCTGAAAGATAACTCTGCATACCTCAACCACTTTCTCAGGCTGTATATGCATTTTGTCCTCATGAAAGATGACATCATGGCTGCAAATAACTTTCCACGCCTATAGATCTCATAGACGGTAACCCATCTCTCTTGCATCTCCATAGTCAATGAGAATGTGGTTGATACTTTTAGGATCCATCTTATTATGTTTGTCCTTGGGCACATAGCAGTATGCCTCACATCCAAAGACACGCAAATGATCATGAGAGGGGGGCTTGTTTTCCCATACCTCCTCTACAACCTCAAAGTTAATGCCACTGCTAGGCAACTTGTTAATGAGATGCATTCCAGTAGTAACTGCCTCATCCCAAAAGTGATGCGGTAAGCCAGCCTGGCTAAGCACACTACGGACCCTTTCCTGAATGGTCCTATTCATGCGTTTAGCCATACCATTCTAGGGCAGGGTGTAAGGGGTGGTCAACTAATGCTTAATACCTTGCTCATCACAAAGTTGCTAAAAGCACATGATACATACTCACCCCCATTATCTGACCTTAGGCATTTGAGCCTTTTACTAGACTGGTTCTCTAACAATGCAAGCCAATGCTAAACTGTGTCTAAGAAATCTGATTTTCTCCTTATGGAATAAGCCCAAACCTTATGTGAGTAATCATCTATGAAAGTAACAAAGTACTTTGCTCCACCAAGTGATTGACGGGGCATGGGCCCACATACATCTGAGTACACAAGAGCTAGAGGTTCACCCATGCGTTTCTTACCAAACTTTTTATGTGTATTTCTAGTCTGCCTACCATATAAACTATGATCATAAGAATAACCTGTCTGGCAAGAGACATCTCATAGGTCCAGAAGTCATGCATGTAATGGGTCTCGGGGTAAGAGAAGAGACCAAGCACAAGCACAACTGATAGATCAAGAAGCTCAATACATAACCATCCAAGATGCATACAAAACTGACAAACCTTTGTGACAGAGATAGGTGCCTACTTCAATACTCATATCAAATCAGTCCACTACAGAAAAACTGCACACCTAAAGCTCTCAAGAGGGTAAATGTATGTAACTATCCCACAAGCTCAAGCTCATCTGTAAATAAGACTTTGTGTACATCCGAATATACCAAGAGGCTCCCATTGGAAGTGAAGTTAGATGCAAAGGGAGCAAGCAACACTCTAATACATCAAATACATAGTACCAGATATGCCAAATCCCAATAGGGTACATCCGGAGCATAAATTCCAAGGTATCTCAGACCCATAAAGCATAAGCTTGAAAGAATTCAAAGAGCATGTAACGGATAACCAAATGTAATTCCCAGTAGATCCAAAATGCTCAAATACATCTGAAGGTGAAGCTCTAAGTAACTATCAAGCATGGGCAAACCAAGTGGCATCCATATCTGACCAAAGCATAAATGCAAGGGGTGTAAATGTTAAGCACTGACAATAGGCATAGACCGGTCCAAAGCATGCCAACTGAACCCAAACGCCACTGAAGAACAATCGAGTCAGAGCTTAATAGAAGCTCAAAAGCATACCAGAACCAAAGACAAGCTTGATGTTGTACTCCGAAGGTCAATACTTCATTGCATATCCCAAAGACATAGCCCGAAACCAATAGGCATAACCAAACATGAGATAATATGCTTCAGCCCACTATGGTACAACAGTGATTTATTATTAAAAAATGAGTATTTTCATGAAGAAAATCAGTCCAAAATGATAGCATAACATGTGCCTTGCATCCCCCAAACAATCGGGCATCAATAGGTACCAAATTGGTTAAGTAGAAGTGCCCAAACAAGCATAGCAGTAGATGCCAATGTTACTTATGCATAACATGACTATGGGACTATTGTAAACAGTCTTGGGAATGTACAGATCAGACCCAAAATTTATGCCAATGATCAAGGAGGATTCAACCAAAGTTAGGGACCATTGCCAAGTGCATTGCCAAGCCCGAAGAAGCATGACATAGCCATCAATGAGGAGTAGGTGAGCTACTGTAGTGTGTTGTCAAGAACAACCAAAAAAATGGCACAAATTTGTTGATCCCTTCTTCTGGTCCTGTGCATCCACGTGGCCTCAATGGTAGTGGTTGGAGGCTCCGAGGGGTGCCCACAGAGGCCCACAACAAGCCCCAAGTGCCCAAATGCAAGAGGGAGCAAGATCCAAGATCCAAGGGTTTAAGCTATGGCTGCCCTGTTTGACGGCAACTTGAGAACTGAAGAAAAACACTAAAAGAACACTTCAATACCTCTGTATCAATGCCCTAAGGATGCCTCAATAGGCCGGGAAGGTGCTCAGGAAGCCGGGGAGTGAGGGGAGCTCAGGAAGGTCGACTATGGCTGTCGAGAAGGAGACCCAATGCTGTAGGTATTTGAATGGAAGCTAAGAATGCCACAAACCAAGCTCAAAAAGTTGGGAAGGCTCGCTTTGATACCACTTGAAAGGTAAGAAGGATCGAAGCTTGCTTGAAAGTGAGCTATGATGGAGAGCAAGAGCAAGAAGAGAGAGAGACACAAATGGGAACTTCAACAACCACAATGTGTGGCCAGGCCTTCCTTTATTCAAACTGTCACTAAAAGAATAAAGAATAAGTGACTGTGATAGGTGCCCGCCACCTGCAGTGTGTAGTGGCGGGTACTGTCAGTGTAGTAATACATGGGCGGTTAGGCGGAGGCGCCTTTACCCCAACATCCACTGGATCCCCACCCTTTAAACCATTTTTGCATATCAAGTACCCATCATGTTGAAAGCACTTTACTTTTCCATGTTTTATGTCGGCATGTGCTAGCGTCCCATGCTTGTTTAGGGAGCCTATTCTCATCCATTTGACATACTCAGGTGGCATATCTCAGTACTTGGATCATAGCATGTACCTCGATTGGCCAACGGCTAGTTTCCAAAAGCATAAGTACATATGGTGTGGTGCTTTTGATGCCCAAATGTCTATGAATAAAAGCTTTTGTAGCTTCTCAATGTCATTCCATGCAAATGAGGAGATGCTCCCCCCCACACTTTCACTCATTATAATACCGTCTGTAGAATATATGCATCAAAAATCATACTACCTATTTTCCAACATTTAGTATTTGTATGGTTGCAGTCATTTTCAAAGTGATAATACTTGCTTTTCCTTGCCACTAATCACCGATCCACACATGTATGCCATCTATGGTCTACAGGTATCTCAATCCCCAAGTATTTGAAAGTAGATACTGCCTCTGTATACTATCCCGCATGATGTACTTTTGGTGGGGTCTTTGATTGCTTGGTGTGCATAGCCGTTAGCTTTTTTTTTTATACATTCACCATAAAACCACTATCTTGATAAAACCATTCAAGAATCCCCATGAACTGCAACATACGTTCCCCAGTATATGTAAAAAAGACCACATCATCTGCATAAAGCAGGAGAGCAAGATAGCAAACATACCAATATGTGGGCTTTTGGCTTCCTCTTCATTCATAGCCATGAGAAGTATTTCCTCTAGCTTATTAATGCATAAACCAAGTAATGTAGGCGTGAGCGGGCAACCTTGTTTGACTCCCATATTACTCTCAAATACTTGTGATAGCCTGTTACACATCACTTGTTGATATATCCTATAAATTCCCATGCATAGATCATTTGGGACTTCTAATTCTTGCATTCATTTCCATAAGACAACCCTTGGTATGGTGTCAAAATCCTTCTTAAAATCCACAAAATAACAATACAAGGTTGCTCCCTTAAGCCAACTCTCATCCATAAGCACATGTAAAGTAACCAAATGGTCTATGGTATTATGACCAAGGAAAAATTTCAAGGATAGTGTTGAATAGCTTTGCCATGGCTAAACTGACCATGATCATGCAGTAGTTTGTGAGAAAATTGCAATCTCCTCCCTTATACAATGGTTGTATCCAATTCTCCTTCCATTCCTGGGTAAAACCATATGCAAAAGCACAATGTATCACATGCAACATAAACACTCTCGTCTCCTTTGTTGTCCATTTCAACATATTTGCATTCAACTGCAAAGTATCACATGATTTTCCATTAGCCGTCTTCTTGAGGGCTACCTCCAATGTTTCTAAAGTGAGCACATCACTAAATGGTTGCATATGTATATCACATTTGATGGGATGTACCCCTTTATGTATGTAAAGTTATGTAACGTACGATAGCATGTCAACATCTCTAAAATCCCCCATAACATTTGACCGTTTGGTTTGGAATTTTCTCCATGCTTGCCTTGGACATTTCTCAAACTCCTTAGCATTTTCACTTTCTTTGGCCACTACATATCATCACTTTTTATGCGTGAGACCATTATGACGTTTTTCTACCTCACTTTGTTCTTGTCCCTTAGGGAGGATTTTCACATTTCTATGTGTAGCCTTACATTCATCATCAAACCATTTCTTGCATGGCAAGCCTTTGAAATTTTTGTGACTGCCCTTTGGTTTCCCAAAAACCTCTATAGCCATATTTAGCATTGCATCTCTCAGATCAGCCCATGTGCTCCTAGTAAGATTGCTCATAAGACTATCCAAGTGACCAACATATGTTTTTTTCTTGTCTACATCAATACGGAATGTACCCGTACCTATTGTGTCCCATGCATGTCCTACATGGTGGAAAATATCAAGTGTCAAGCCCAAAGCTATATGATCTGATTCTGGATGTTTTCCACCTAACCAAAACTCTTTGATCATACATAAGTCATTCATTTGTACCACTGCATAGTCTACCACACTAGAACCTCCACTAGCTGAGTAGCTCGTGTATCCGTCAGTATCAAGGAAACAATTCATACAATTAAATATCGGCATGTGCAAAACATTAACCATATCCATCAAAGCACGTCCATGAGCATTAATGTCAGTATCCTCCGACTATCTAAACCAACGTGCATCTACATCCACAACCTCTTCCTTGTCTAGCTCATAACGCATTATGGGCTGAAATTGCATATGTCCAATACACACATTTAAGTCACCTAAGACCATCACATGTCCTTGTTGCATATATGTGCATGCATCCATACTCAAATCTTCAAAAGGTTCTTGCAAATCCACTTCATCTCGTGCATAGAAGGGGGATTCCTTTATGTGGGATGTAACATCCCGCAATGTACATCATTGTAGTGTGCTTAAGCATAATCCATATGTACCACTTATGTTGGTCTACTTTACATACATCAATCATTCCTTCCACATGACATTTGTATATGCGTACAACTCGTCCTTGCCCTCTTTTTCCTATATCTGGCTGATATGCGCTATGGATTATGTACCCTAGGATATCTAAAATTCTACATGTCTCCCACTCCCATGTCTCGACCAGGAAGACAATGTCAACATCACCAACCATAGCATTAATGCTTTCACCTTTATGCCATAGAAACCCTCTACAATTCCAAAACAACACCTTCACAAGCAAGCAGCTCCCATGGGTCATGCATCCCTATGCACCCTTTGAAGTGTTATCACTATGATGGGACCTAAAATGGGCCAGCACTGGTTATGGCACTAGGCGGACCTCATGCATATAACAGACAACCCCACCACATGGCCTCGCAGGCCAGGAGCATCTAAAACTCAGTTTGCACTAAATGCTTATGAAAATTTTGTGTTTGTATCCAATATGTAGTCCAACGTTCACCTTCACTTCTCCTCAGAGAGAGATCCCATAATATATAGGCATAATGCCTCATAATACACATATAGGGAAGCACCTCTCGATTGATTGCCACGACTCCACTGCGACTCTCCTACACCTCGAGGATTGGCCCCTCGATGCGTCGCTCCAACATATAAAACATAACGCACAAACTCCACTCTTTCATAATTCAGCGTTCTAGGATATTTTGATTTGCCTCACAAAACTTTCCCCAACAGAAGCACCCGTTTAATGGATGACTTAGGTTTCCTATCCTCTCAGCGTTGGTCAGAGTTTATCAATCAATTGCAATGCATTCTTGGAGATACCATGTGACATGCTTGATGCAAGGTGTATGACAATTGTGCACAACCATTTTATGATTAAAAAACCAACCATGTGAGGTGCGGAAAATATCCCTTTCATGAATTTTACCTAAGCGTTATGTGATGCGCTGCTTTAGGGATTAGCACCGGAACTTCCGTGCTACTAGTCGCCTATTTAATTATGGAACGATCCCTAAATGCTATGCACAAAGAGGAAAATCAAAATTTGTATATTTTCAGCAATTAGATCATTGCACAAACTTCCTCCCCCCTCACTGTTTAGGTGTTGTTGCATTACATAGGTGTAAATGGTTGTTTTATGTCATTTTTGTATGTAAAAAATAATAAACACGTACTATAACACAAAGAAAGAGGCCAAATTGAGGCTTGATCTCATGCTTTAACCTCTCCAAACATTCACGCACATAAATCTTATTTTTTCATATTTTTTGAGTGCGAAAACCCCAATTTTTCTTATTTTTTGCTATTTTTTTCTATTTATTATTCATGAAACATAGGTATTTTCTGATTTATTTGTATTGGCTTATTATTTTGACTGAAACTTAACATTTTTTCTGATTTTATCCTATTTCCACTCCTTTTTCCCAACTCAAAATTGGAAAAACCACTAATTTCCATTGAAAAATGACATTTTGCGGGTTTTAAAAAATTAATAACGGTTCTAAATCATTACGGGTTCTGCATTTTTGTAGTTACAGCCCTCTAACATGATGAAAAAAAGATTCAAACATACATTCATTGCATATGAACAACATTTTGACCATGAAACAACAAAAACAAACAAATTTCTTCATAAAATTGGAGCATATCGCGTGTTTTGCATGTTGTGGGTTTTTTAATAATTATTCTTGGCAACCCACCGAACGACCAACAACCATTCTTCAGTTTGAACCTCTTTCCTCAGCCTCCTCCTCATCTTGAAGCAATCCGATCACAGTCGGACAAGCATCCATCAGCCCCTCTTCTTCTTGATTTCTTGCATGCAAACCACAGCTTAGAGGAGAGAGATGGAGGAGAGAGAAAGACTAGGTCTGCATCTCCACAACCAAGCAGCCATTGGAGAAGTGGATTGTAGCGATGGAGAGCGAAGATAGGAAGAAAAACAAGCCCAAGATCAGTTGGGGGGGTTGTTCTTTGCCCCCATAACCCATCTCTTCTCCATCTCTATTCATGGCGCCCTCTTTCTTGCCTGCGTGAAAAAAAAATGAACCCCCCCCCCCCCCCCACGCTTTTTGATTTTTGGGGCCCCAAAGGGTGACACCCTTTGGGCTCTCCTAAAGTCTTTTCCCACTTGGCATTTTGGTCTTTGGCCTTTCGGGCACTCCCTCTTCCACGTCCGGTACCCGAATCATGGTCTGAAAAATCCTGGGCATCCGTCTTGAAGTCCTCCACTGCTAGGCATCTCCCAAGGTCTCGTCTGTCGTGCCAAAAAATTATAAAAAATCTCCGACCTCCGTTGAGTGGCTCTTTTAAGCACTTTCCGAGCATTGCCACTTAAAATCGTTCTGATTGCCACCGCCGCCTTCGATGAAGTCTATTTTTTTCCTAAAATTCATAAAATTTGGCTATTTTTAAGCACTTTTCGGCATTAAAAATCATCTGTCACACTAGATTTGTTTCACTTATTGTATTGATTTCAACATTCCTCCTGTTGCATGGGGGTTGCGATCCTCATTTTAGTTTCTCTTTTTCTTCCTGCTCCTCTCTTCTTTTCCTTTTAGCCTCCTGCTTTGACGTCTTTTTAGACCGCTTGACTTGCTCTGTTGTTTCTTCTTCTTCCTGCTTCCTCTTTCTCTCTCTCTCCTCGGCCTCCCTGAGGGATTGTCTTTTTGCTTTTTCCAAATCTTCCTTCTCCTTCCTGCAGCCTTCATTCAGTTTCTTTTTCTTCTGCACTGCCTTCTTATTGGTTTCCTTGACCTGTTTTTTGCTTTTCTGTTCTTCCCCTTCTTCCTCAGTGTCAGTCCTATCACTGGACCTCGCCTGGTGTTGATGAGGGGGTGATCTGTCAGGTGTTTCCCCTTCCCCCTCTTCTAATCCTGCGTCTCTTTCACGGCCTCCTGGATGAGTGCTGTTAAGATGCTCCCATAGGCAATGAACGAGGCCTTGGAGGAGGCCTTCTTTCTTTCTATGGCCTTAGACAGTGGAGACTCTCCTCCTGTGTACATGCTTCCTAAAGACAACGCTTTAGCCACCTGGTTGATGGTTTTGCGCACATAGCCATTCCAATCGACTTCATGCAGGATATGAGCCGCCACATTCTCCAGTACCGGCACATTGATTCGGTGCATCAATGCGTTGTAGCGTTGGCTGGAAAAGAGCGCGTGTATCAGTTTTTCCTGCAATCTGGTTTCTGCATCGGGGATATCTTGGATGCTAATGTTGTCATTTGTCAGCACGTCCTCCTTTCTCATCCCCAACATGGCGTACACATCTCTCTTCTGCTTCTTTTCCATTTTTGGTTCTAGTCCCAGCGCCTTTTCCACCAAGGCGGGGTTAAGCGAATCAACACTTGCTTGGCATTTTGTCCCCTTCTTATTGTGGCTGTGCTGCATTCGTTGTCGGGGTCGTAAGACCTGAGAAATTCCACGCAGCTTGTGTGGTCGAGTTCTTGTGCGAATCTTTCCAGGTACTTGGTGAAGTTGCAGCTTTCAACGACTCTCCTGGCCACCTCTTCCTTGGCCACTAGCCCTTCTATATTATGAATAGTTTGGAATTTTAGTTGGTTGTAGGCGCGGCTCTCCAGGGTGATGCTGTACTGCGCTCTCTCCTCTTCCGTGAATGGAAGCTGGTGGGCATGGTCTTGTTGCAACATTTTTCGTTCCTGTCATAAACCTAAATTTTCATTAGTGCTTTTCACATAGTAATTTGCTGAATGCTGAAAAAGAGAAACTCTATGCTTTTTAAATGAATTCATTAAGAACCACTGTAGATTTTCCTTTTCAGCATTGGAATTTTCGCCCTCTACTTCAAAGTTTCCATGCCCTTTTTCCTACCCCATCCGTTTTTCATAATATATGTTTATGTGTTTTACTAATTTTGATTTGATTGGCCTGATTTGATTCACCTCACCCCCTCCCCTTCCAGCTTGAGAAGAATCCTTCCTAGGATTTAGGGTCAGAATGGCAAGGGCATTTGGCATGGTGGTGTAGGAGTTACTTGTGAAGGAGCCAATCATAGAACTGGCGGTTGTATTCTAAGTGAGCTTCACGGTCCAGATCAAAGGGTTGAATCCCCACTTGCGTGATGTATGTGAGAACATCTATTAGGAAGTCACCAGAGTTGACACGGCTAGCAATGTGTAACTCTTCCTCAGTCAATAAGCGGTTGAGGTAGGGGTGTCCTTTGATGTGTTCTTCCATGGGTCGGCCCCGAAGAGTGGTTAATACTCTATACGAGGTTGGCGCGACATATATGGGGTCGTATTCCGTTGTTTTGATAGCGTGGCGTTGCTCAGCGTTGGTCATTACGCTGCACCCTTTGACTTCCCATTGCAGCCTAATAGTGTACCAATGCCTCAAGAACAGGGAGTCAGTATCAGCGAGCTTTGATAACGCTGTGATTTCTTGATCAGTGATAGCAGAAGTGGTTTGCTGATTGTATGACATGATGAGGCGATGTTTAATGGCTTGGTCCTTGGAGATCTTGCTGTTGAGAAATTCAGCAGCGGAGCGAGAAGCGTTTGCGAATGTGAATTCAAAGGTCTCCCAGGAGCATGGCATGGCTTGAACTTCAGTTGCAAAGGGTTCCTCCAATAGTCCTAAGTCCAAGCGGTTGTAGCTTAGTGCTAGCGACATGAAGGTGGTGTCTAATCGTTTAATGCATTCCACCATGTCATCCCCGATGTCCTCAGTGAGGTCAGCGGCCAGCGCTAAAAAGGATTTGCGTTCATAGGAGGACATAAGGCCGACGGGTAGTCGAGGTTTGCTAGAACTAGAGCCGATCACAACGAAGAGTTGCGGTTGGGAGTGCACTTGAGTCTGTGGTTGGGCTGCTTGGATTATGGGTGGATTAGGAGCAGCCATGACGGATGGACTGCTGCATTTAGGGTGGATTTGGGGAGTCGGGTTGACTTGGTTGGGTGATGACTCATGTGACGGAGTCTGTTATTTGGGCTGATAGGCTTGTGTGACTTTCTTGGGTCTAGGTGTGGATGAGTTGGATGGCTGTGGTTTTAAAGAGCACTGTGGCGAATGGTCTGGAGGGTTTATGGGACTTGGGTTGATCAAGCTTGAGGGTGACGTATGAGTAGTGCCTTTGGCCATGAAGGCCTTAGGGATCCACAGCCAAGTGTTGCCATGTAGTAGCCTTGCGCATGCAAGAGGGTTTACGGACCCATCTTTGCTTGAGCATACGGCGCTTGCTGTGACTGCATCCTACCTTCCTAGATTTAGGGTTTCTGGTTTTATGAGGATAGGAGCGTCGATTCCTAGGTGACGGTTGTGGCTGCTTATGTTGCCATTGAAATCTAGGCTATTGGGCCTTACGTTTTGCTATTGTGGGCTGTGATTCATGAAATTTGGGAGGTGGCAGTCGCGCATTACCCCCCTCCTTGGAGTTGGTTACGTATGTTTCTACCAATGGCATTGCGGATAGTGAAGAGGTTGCGCAGCCCTTGCTAAAGGCTGTGACAATGCAAACGTTGCCTATTGCGAGGTGGATGCGCTGCGACTCATAATCAACATTGCAGTGAGTCTGCTTTTTGAAAGTTTGCCCCAGCAGCGACTCCATGCCTGCATTTTTAGCATTTGGCAACACGTAAAAAATCATTGGGATAGTCTCACACTCGATAGAAACGGCGGCTTTGCACTTGCCGAGAAGTATGTAGGATTGGGCCCCATATGGGCTTAATTTCGCATTAGTGGGTTGAAGTAGCGGTCTGCCAAGTTGAGTCTAATGATCGTGAGTTAAGACATTAAAGTCTACTCCCTCGTCGATCAAAGCGTTGAAAGCGCATGTTTGTTTTACAGTGACCGTGATATGGAGGTATGCGGGCTCTATGGCTTCCTCATCCTCATCATCAATCTTAGTGATTGTGGCCACTCGTATCTTGACAGGCGGTTCTAACATCGGGGGCTCGTGTAGAGGATGGGTGGGAGGGTAGTACTTCTTGACATGACTGCCATTGAAGAAGCCTATGCCCTCACCGTCTAAGGTCTCGAGCTCGACATTGCCTATGTGGCTGATCGCATGAACTTTGAAAGTTCCAAGGCCTCTAAATTTCATTTTTTGCTTATGCCCCTTAACTGAGTAGAGGAGTACTAAGTCGCCATGTTCAAAGTCACGCTGCTTGACATGCTTGTCAAACCAAGTCTTGCGTCAGGCCTTCTCACATATAAGTGCATGGGTGGCTAGAAGGCGAGTCTCAGAGATGTGCTCAAGTTCGACCAGGCGTTGCGTCCATGCCTCCTTCCCTTCCCATCGTTCTTGAAGTGCTATTCTCAGGCTAGGAATGAATAATTCTAATGGTAGAACCGCTTCAGTTCCATAGGTCAGCTTGAAGGGGGTTTGAGCGACAGCAGTCGTTTTATAAGCTGTGCGATAAGCCCATAGAGCTGCCATTAGCTTGTTGTCCCAGTCGCTACGTGAGGTTGAGACTACCTTGCTTCTCCTCCTCCTCTTGCTCCTCCTCTCTCCTTCTCCCTCTTCCATCCAGTTGCATGCCCATGGCCCTATCGTTGCCTGCCCCATTAGAACTCCAAAATGCTTCTTGCTACTCTAGACAAATATTTTTCCAACAACAATCCTTTATCCACCTAGATTTAAAGGATTACTATTATCAAAACCATCCATTGAATCATAAAACTAGTTCATGTCATCTCCATTATTCACAGGCTCATAGTCAATATCTTCAAGAAGTATCATGCTATTCACTTTGGCTTTGTTGTGGGTACATTTCAATGGATGATTTGAAGTATAATTCTCTCCATACTAGGAAAAAAGTGATTTCTCCTTATGCTGCTTGTAGAGGTCCATAGGAATAAACTTGTCATTAATTGAAAGAGAAGTTGATGGAGGTTTTCTTTCTGCATATTGGCTCATTTTTTCAGCATGTTCTATTGTCCTAGAATCAACTCCTTGCTTAGTATCATTTAATGGAAGATATATTGTGACTCTAAAACCTCCACTAGATGCATAATGCATTGTGAATCTATCCCTAATTTAAAATAGTCATTGGCTATCCAAAAGTGGGATGAAATGTAGGCTCTCTTATATACTTCCTACTATACCTTTCTACAAGCTAAATAGCCTTGAAAATGTGACTGACCACAAAAGGCCAAGCCTCTTTTAGCCAAGTTTCCAAGTCAACTCTTAAGAGTTGTTGCACTAGATAGATGATATTTGTCACTAATTTCAATAACTCTGTCTAGCCTTCCAGGTATTTCTCAAACTCTTTTGTTGTAGTAGTCCAATTAATGACATACAAAATCTAACTAAATAAGCCCACACAGTTTTTTTTGCTTCCCTTTTAATTATGACTTACGGCTAGGTCTCTAGATTAGGAACTAAAATTCTAATCCTAGGATAAATATGGTTTCCCCCCATCTTTCATGAGCAACTCCTTAACTTATGCCATACTTGAGGCAGTTTATTTAGGAATCTATTTGACTTTAGAAAGACTAGTTTCAAAATGTAGATCCAATGGATCGATTGGTATACCTCTTTTTAAGTTCCTTTTTGATTGTTTTCCTTCTCCACCTTTTATGTAATTAGTTCTTTTTATTTAGTAGCAGAAAACATTCAAAGAAATCAACTAGCATTCCAAAAATCTATATTGCTTATTTTTCCTTTTTAAAATGCAACCCCTCTCCGCATTATGCAATTCTTCGTTGCTCTTAAATGTTTAAGTAATTAGTTTATTTTCATTTTCTGATAGTAGCATCCTTTTGATGCCAGGAGGCATATTCCATGGTGGATTTCGTAAAACATATTTATTTGCTGGGCCTCATACACAAGGTGGATTCCTTGTGTGAAAAAGTTGATGGGGACGCCTGTCCTTTTCAGGCGTCACATTAATTTAATGTGCAAGTGGGTGATTCCTTAGTGGGTGATTTCACAAAATACATATTTAAATTAATGGACGTTTATGAGTTAGAGTGCGCATTCATATTAAATTAAGGTTAGAACATAGTTCCAACCTATTTATTTATTTTGTAGCTGAAGACTGTTAGGTATTCACTTTTGTCGATTTAATTTTATTATTTTCTAACAATTGTGAATGCTTCAGTTGATGTGTAGAGCAGGCGGCAATGGTGCTGGGAATCACTGGGTGATAGTGTGTATTCAAGTTATTTAGAAGAAATTATCATTTTTTATGGGCGTGCATCTTAGGCATAGTACTAATATTTATTTTGACGTGCTTATTTATTGAAGTGCTTGACATATATTTATTATTTTGTATGCGCATGGGCGCATGGCTTAAATATTCATTATTGGTCACTGTATTTGGGCACAGCCCGACTCTTGGGACACCCAACCATTTTATTCTTTATTTGGACAAAAGCAAACACAAAAGCTAAAGCATGCTAATTGTAAATTTGGGCTATTTTTTAGCTTGCAAATGAATAAAATATTAAATACATGCTTTTTGGAGTGCTCACACAAGGCATGGGGGGAGATTTGTACCCAAATGGTCTTTTTGCTTCATGTCACGCAAGTCTATTCTCTTGGATTTTGAGCTTAAAGTAGAGTTCTTTGTTCTTGGGGACCTTCCGGCGCTTGCTATGTTGTAAGAAGCTGGGAATACTTAGAATGTTAATAATATGCCATGTCACACTGACACTGGTATATAAGGAGAGAAGTTGTAATTTTTCACATCTTTTGACATATCAATACAATTACAATCTTTCTCTCCCTTCTTGCTCCAAGCTTCCATGGCTTCTTCACCTTTCCTGTCTTTCTCTCTCCAATTCTAGTCTTTCTCTCTCCTCGTCACTCTATTTCTCTCTCTTCCTGCAGTCTTTCTCTCTCCTCTGCAGTCTTTCTCTCTCTTCTTTCTCTCTCCCTAGTTCTCTCTCTGACAAGTGGTATCAGAGCTTCAGTCTTTGATCCATTATTTTCTTCCATTTTCACTCTCATTTTCCTATTTCAAACCAATTTCAGACAAAAAAATGGTACAAGACAGTGACTAGTGGAGTGCTGCAGGACAACTACAGTTAGCAATGACTACATCTGGAGTTATCCAAGGTCAGATATGGCGGGTAAAGGCTTAAATGGCTGGACGTCATCAAATTTTATGCAAAAATGGAGGTAACTAGGGTAAAGAATGGTTAACCGGGCTTAGTTACAGACTAAACTCCAGTTACTTTTCAAAAGAGAGCTTCTCTCTCTCTCTTTCAAGCTTTTGGCTGAAGCTTCCATGGTGGATGTCAATAATCTTCACAAATCTCTCTCTCTGTGCTGATTATCTCTCTGCCAAACCATGGGGTAAAGATTCCTTGTGTCATAAGCTTCAAGAGGAGTACCAGGCTTGACCATTGCTGAAGAAGATTAGCCAGGAAGCAGCCCGAAAAATGCGCCGAAAAATGCGCTGATTTTCCTGCTCCTGCCCCCTGCTCAGCTTGCTCCACTACCTCAGCCATTAATCACAGCTCTTGAAGGCTTCATCAAGCACTGATTGGCAACAATCTTTAACCTCTGAAGTATTCTGATCAGCCATTCCTCTGTTTAAACCCTAATACACAGCAGGGCAGCCATAGCCACAGACATGGAAGCTCAAATTTCTCATGATTTTGGACTTTCCCGACCTTCAAGGCTTCTCTAAAGCTGAATACAAGCTGGATAGACTTCAAGATTGAAGACATTGAAGAGATTTCAGCCCGTGCATGTCAATGAAGCTCAAATGGAAGGAATATTTTGGGGCTTTTCATCAGAGAGCTTGAATCTTTGAAGTTCAAGTGTTCAAGCAAGGCTGGAGTATTGATCTTTCAAGGATTTCATCATATTGAAGCATGTATGGACTGATTTCATGGAGATTTCAAGCTTTATGTTGGATTCATGGTGGATTATGAAGAACTCTTGCATCAATCGGGTTAAAGCTGATATCCATCATCATTTTCAAGCTTAATGGAGGTATTTTCTTTTGCTAATCTCTGAAATCTCTCAATAATCCTATTGCTAATGGCTTTTCCACTTGTTGATGAGAGATTATTGATCAATTAATTCACTGAATTGATCAATAGATCAGAGAATAGTATTAATTTTCTTCAATTTCAGCCTATTTCATTGAATTCCTTTTGATTCAAAACCATTACTCATCTTAGGTAACATTTGATCAGCTTGATGCATAACCTTGATCTGTTTTGTTGAAATTCTCTCTTATCCAAGCTGAAATATTGTAAAAGGGTAAGTACTAGCAATCAGTGAGTCACTGAATTGCATAGGTAAACCCTTCTCCCATCTCAAGTTCTTTTATCTCAATCAATTGCATCTCATGAAAGGCTGAATGAATATTTTCCAAATGCATATCATGCTGATTGCTTAGTACACTAGCCTCTGCCATGTTGATATTCCCACCGAGGAAAAAGGTGGATGCCGGGGGAGATAGTGGGACAAAAGAGAGGTGACCCTCCCTCACTATCGAAGATCCCGAAGGGGTGCAACCAACCGACCCGGGGGGAACTTTGCCCACCTCCCGGTGATTCGGAGCCCGTGTAGGGAGCCCGTCCTGCCGTTTTATCCCTCACACAGGTACAGCGAGTGGAGAATTGAAGATTGAAGACTTTCCAACGACTCAAGTACCTATTGGAGTAAAACAGGGTAAAACAGGGCATTTTCAGGTTACCCACAGGGTATTTACAGGTGGATACAGGTACACCCTTTGATACTGAAGTACAGGTGCAGGTACTACAGGGTACTCACAGGTCCTATATACCCCTTTGCAGGGTTTGGTAGCCTTTGGAGGTTACTTTCTTGCATTACAGGGTCAAAACAGGGCACTTACAGGTCTAAACAGGGTGCAGGACTGGACAGTTCAGACTCTGAAAGTCAGTTACAGAATTTTCTGTCCTAAACCTGTTATAGCGTGCTATAGTTCATCTCGAAGAGGGCATTGTAAGCTTCGATTCGCACAAAAAAGTTTTGCAATCGGAGTTTTCTAGCCAAAGTTATAGCCGTTTTACTGACAGGGGGTACTGCAGGACTGCACTAGTATGGCAGGACATAAAGGCAAAAATAAGGTCCAGGAGGATTATGCACAGCAAATCAGGGATTCTATGATGGAAAGCACACTTCAAGAGAACCCTGAAGAGCCTCAACAAGGAGAGATTAGTATTCTCAATGACGCTTTGTGTGCCCATGAACTAAGACATAAGGAACGTCATGAAGCTATTTTGTCAGTAATGGAGCATATGGTTTTATCTCATGGACAAACGAAGTCTACGCTTGATAAGTTGATGGAATCAACTACCCAAACCAAGGCTTCCATTGATAAGTTGGTAGAATCTAATGCCCAACTTATGGCACAATTTTCTCAACTCATGCAGTCACAAAAGGGATCAAAAGAAGCAAATGAGAAGGCTTGTTCAAATAGTGACCCCTCAGTTCCACTTCAGCCATCCAACCAAAATGGTTATGGGGATGGGATAATAGGAAGAAGAGGCATACCCAATAGTCAATATGAAGTGGGAGAAGCTTCACAAAGGCATGATGACTATTTGGGCAGTTTGAATGGCGCCAATACTCAAGCTTTTGGACTGCATACTCAGCATTCTAGGGGTGCTTTACCAACAGGAAGATTACAGGGTAATTCTCAGCCACCTGTTGGAAGATTTCAATCTCATTTTGGGGGTTCTGTACTTAGAAATTCCGATCAGCCAGTTTTGGGACAGCAACCTTTCCATGATAGAGAATTCAAGGATAAAATTGTTTTATCCAAATTCAATGGCCAGTCATCTTCACCATCAGAATTAGAGGAATGGACTTCTAAGATGGAGTCTTATTTTGACATATTTCCTAAAACTGATGACATGAAGATACATTTTGCCTCCCTCCACTTAGAAGGATTTGCTCACACTTGGTGGAGGTATATCAAGAAAGAGAATGTACTTATTGAGAATTGGGAAGCTTTCAAGGCACTTATGGCTGAAGTCTTTGTTTCACCTCTTGAGAAAGAGAAGTTAGAACGAAGATGGTACAATTTGGAACAAAGGAGCCTAAGTGTAAGAGATTATACAAACCAATTCCTTAACTTGACCATGTATGTGGAAAACATCAGTGATGAGGCCAAGTTACACAAGTTCATGTATGGTTTGGAACCATCCTTGTCAGCTGATGTTATGGCGCAAAATCCTACTTCACTTTTCAAGGCTATTGAGCTTGCAGAGCGCTTTGGAAGGAAGTATAGGAAAGAGTCTTCATTTCAGCCAAGTTATGGACAGCCAAGGACTGTTTTAAAGCAAGGGCAAGTTGGTAACAATTATGGCAGCAACCATATGCCTAGTGGAAGCTTACGGATACCAACTTATCCCCCATTTAATGCTTCTAGGCTTCAAGGCAATTTCAGGACAGCAAACAGTCCAAAGGTTGAATTTAAGCAAGGTGACAATAAGCCTAAGTCTACTTCAGCCAATACAAATTCTAGAAATATTCCCATGGATCTTTATAAGGAAAGAAAGGACAAAGGCTTATGCTTCAAGTGTGGAGAAAAGTATACTCCTGACCATGCTTCAAAGTGTGTATACAAAAATGCCAAGCCAAAAATTCAGAGTATGCTAGTTCTTGAGGACCTTGAAAATGACATAGATGAAGTTAATGCAGTCCCAATCAATGCTGAAAATGAAGATTTCGAGGATGATGGTGGACAGGAGTACTTCTATGATCCATCTGACTCTTTTCCTTTTGATCCAGGCGGTGATATTCCATTTGATCCTGGTGGATTTTGTAATGAGTTGCCTGCTGCCACTAATTGTTCTATCTCTATGGATGCTTGGACGGGATCTAAGAACCCTAATACACTTCGTATGAAGGGAAGCATATGTGGAAAGCCAGTGTTCATCCTGATAGATAGTGGCAGTACCCACAGTTTTGTTAATAAATCCATTTTGTACAAGTTGAATTGTGTTCCCACCGACTTACAGCAGCCCATTAGAGTACAAGTGGCTAATGGTGAAGAGGAAATCAGCACACAGATTTGTCCACAGGTTTCTTTGCAGATGGCTGAAAATTTTGAAGTCAAAGTAAACCTGATTACTTTGGAAATGGGGCCCATAGATATTGTACTTGGTTGTGACTGGTTGATGACCTTAGGCAGGATTACTATGGATTTCTCACAGTTATATATGGAGTTTTTCTCCAATGGACAGCTCATCCGTTTACAGGGGATCCCTAGTAAATCTGATTTTCAGCTTATCACCATTCAACAACTCAAGAAAGAGTACAAGAAGCGCTCACAGATATTTGTATTGCATTTGAACAAAGAAACACAGGATCAGCCCAAAAATTCAGCAAACCATCCAGCCTTGACAGCTCTTCTTGAGGAGTACAGAGATCTATTTGAAGTACCTACTTCATTGCCTCCTAAGAGAGCGGTGGATCACCCCATTGATTTGGAACCCAACTCAAAGACGATCAATAAGCCACCTTACAGACTATCAAAATGTGAACGAGAGGAAGTAGCCAAGCAAATCAAAGAGCTTCTTGAAATGGGATTCATTGAACCAAGTTCTTCACCGTATGCATCCCCAGTCCTGTTAGTCAAAAAGAAAGATGGATCTTTCAGAATGTGCATTGACTACAGGGATCTTAACAAGATAACAGTGAAGAACAGGTATCCTATACCCAGGATAGATGATTTGCTTGATGAGCTTAAGGGGGCTCGATTCTTCACGAAGATTGATTTGAGATCAGGGTATCATCAGATTCGCATGAGAGAGGGTGATGAGGTCAAGACTGCTTTTAGGACTGATCGTGGGCTTTATCATTTCTTGGTGATGCCATTCGGCCTTACAAACGCTCCAGCTACCTTTCAAAGCTTGATGAATAAGATTCTACAACCTTTCCTCTTTCAGTTTGTCTTGGTATTCTTCGACGACATTTTGATCTACAGCAAGACTTTTCAGGATCATTTGTCGCATATGAGGAGGGTTTTTGATGTGTTGAGACATCATAGGCTTTTTGCTAAGGAGAAGAAGTGTTCTTTCATGCAGACTGAAGTGGAATACTTGGGACATATAGTCAGTGAAAAAGGAATACAGGCTGATCCAAAGAAGGTGCAATGCATAAAAGATTGGCCAACGCCTACTACTACTACCTCTCTTAGAGGATTTCTTGGTCTATCTTCATTCTATCGCAGATTTATAAAGCATTATGCGGCAATTGCAGCCCCTTTAACTGACAGGTTGAAGAAAGAGGCTTTCTTTTGGGATTCTCTTGCAGATAGCAGCTTCAACCAGTTAAAGGAATTACTTACCTCCGCTCCTATTCTTGTATGCCCGGATTTCTCTAAAGAGTTTACTATACAATGTGATGCTAGTGGCCGTGGCATTGGGGCTGTTTTGCTTCAGGAGCATGGAGTAATTGCATTTGAAAGCCGTAAGCTTACTGATAAGGAGATGGCCATGAATGTTTATGATCAGGAAATGTTGGCTATTCTGCATGCAATCAAGAAATGGCACCATTACTTATATGGCAGCCGATTCAGAGTGCATAGTGATCATCGCGTACTCAAGTATTTCCTTACTCAGTCAAATCTTACTCCAAAGCAACGACGATGGGTAGCAACATTACAAAATTATGACTTTGACATCACTCATACAAGGGGCAAAGATAACATAGTGGCTGATTCTCTCTCTCGTATGTGGGCCTGCAAAGTATCAGCCATGACGGAATTACATAGTGATTGGATTGAAGAGCTACAAGAGGCATATCTCTTAGATGAGGAATTCAGCCAAATCTTTCAGAAATTACAGCAAGGTCTCATGGAAGAAAACTCGCACTACCAGCTTAAAAATGGTCTTATTTGGTGGAAGGGCAAGATTGTTATTCCCTCTACTTCTTCCTTCAAGCGAAAAATTATGGAGGAGATGCATTCTTCGCCTTTAGCTGGACACTTGGGAGTTTTCAAGACTTATGACAGGATCAGCAAGAGCTTTTATTGGAAAGGACTGTGGAAAGATGTCAAGGACTTCGTTATGAAGTGTATGCCTTGTCAGCAAAATAAGGATAGCACCCATAAGCCAGGAGGTTTATTGCAGCCATTGCCTATTCCTACGGGTAAATGGACTCATATTACTATGGACTTTATCACTGGCTTACCTACTACCAAGAAGGGGTGGAATAGCATTTATGTGGTGGTTGACAGACTCACCAAAGCAGCTCATTTTATCCCAACAAAAATTCAGTTTACTGCTTCTCAGGTGGCCAACCAGTTTATGGAGCATATTTTCAGATTGCATGGATTACCGCAGGTGATTGTCCATGATAGGGACTCAAAGTTTATGAGTAACTTTTGGCAAGCGGTATTTACATCTATGGGTACCAAGTTGGCTCCATCTACGGCTTATCATCCCCAAACTGATGGACAGACAGAGAGAGTTAATAAATGGTTGGAGACTTATCTTCGCCATTTTTGCTATGATGTCCAAACCTCATGGGATTCTTGGTTACACCTGGCTGAGTTTGCTTATAATAATTCCACTCATGCGAGCATAGGAGTTTCACCCTTTGAGGCTTTGTATGGTTACAAGGTGCCCTTACCCACAGTCATTTTTAACGAAAAGATCAACCCTCATGGGAAGGAAGAGTTGGATAGAATGCAGACCCTTCTTCAGCAATGCAAGGTGAATCTAAGGAAGGCTCAAGATCAGATGAAGATGTATGCTGATGAGAAGAGGAGGCCTTTAGAGTTCCAGGAAGGAGAGCTGGTTTTGTTGAAGGTGCCCAAATCCAAGTATTCTACATTGAAAGATGGATCCAGTAATAAGCTTGCCCACAGATTCTATGGCCCTTACAGGATCCTTAAGCGGATTGGAGATTTGGCATACAGACTAGAGCTTCCCTCTTCTACAAAGATTCATAACGTCTTCCATGTTAGTCAGCTCAAGCCCTATTATGGTGATCCAGTGGATTTAGTTGATGAGCTGCCACCTATTGATGAAGATGGTATTGTTCAGTACATCCCAGAGGCTGTTATAGGTCAGCGTGAAAAGAAGCTTCGATCACGTTCTATTGTGGAATATTTGATTAAATGGAGAGGTTTACCCTCTGAAGAGGCTTCTTGGAGACCTGATTCAATATTGGATGAGTATCCATACTTGAAGGATACATTAGTGGCTGAAGCCTATTGCTTATGGAGCTAGTATTGGTGCAGACTGGTTCAGGACAGCACGCTGTTTTAGAACAGTTTTTGTCGTACTTCATTTTCAGAATTGAGCTATCTACATGAGCTTAAAGTACTCTTCAAGAGCTTCGTTTTGATATGTGGTACACTACATTTGGACACTTCTATCAAAAGTTATGGCTGATTTGGTCCAGCAGGGACTGTTATTCCAGCAAGCTGTCTACTTTCTTCTGGAACTATTTGTTGAAGATTCTATGGCTCCAATGGCTTCTAAGGTTCTTCAAATCATGTATATAGCAGGGTCCACTTTTCGTACTTCAAATTCAGCCCTTGTAATGATAAATTCTTCACTCATTCCCTATTTGTTAAGCTGTAAAACAGAGTAGTACTCTGTTCTATCCATCTTTTCTTTAGCTCTTTCTAGTTTTGTTTTTGGGGACAAAAACTTTTGGGAAGGGATGGATTGTAAGAAGCTGGGAATACTTAGAATGTTAATAATATGCCATGTCACACTGACACTGGTATATAAGGAGAGAAGTTGTAATTTTTCACATCTTTTGACATATCAATACAATTACAATCTTTCTCTCCCTTCTTGCTCCAAGCTTCCATGGCTTCTTCACCTTTCCTGTCTTTCTCTCTCCAATTCTAGTCTTTCTCTCTCCTCGTCACTCTATTTCTCTCTCTTCCTGCAGTCTTTCTCTCTCCTCTGCAGTCTTTCTCTCTCTTCTTTCTCTCTCCCTAGTTCTCTCTCTGACATATGTACGCATATGGCATCCGATTTGCACACCTTTCTTCTTCTCTTTAAATTAAATTTCAAACAATACCAAAACAAGATCCTTCCATACTCTTGCACATGCACCTACACAGTTCCTTTTAAACCCAATATTCTCCCTTAATTTATAAATTTCTCTAGTGGCCCTCCACTCTTTACTTACTCAATCAACCAAATAATATTTATATAAATAACATGTAGAATTTTAGCATAGATATTGAGGCTTCCCCTCATGCCATCATGTTAACCAATTATGGATTTCCGTTTTGTTTGTGAATTTTTATATTTAATCTTTCCATAGTAATTTTTTCCATACTAATTATGTTTGATAGATCATGACAAATTTGTCAATATTAATATTAACCAAAGAATACTCATACACTTCCCTTATCCCTATGCGACACAAATTCAACATAGCATATATGTTCCTATTTTGTATAACATCATCAAACGCAATGTTATCATGTAAATATTCTTAATAAAATGTATTTAGTGTGATTTCCCTTTGTCTAAAGTTTAGAAAATTCACTAAAAATAAAAAATGACATTCTTAACTTCTCCATGAACTATCATAACTTTTTGATGTAAAAACAAAATTTTCTATCAGTAAAAGCTCTTATTTTTACTTAAATTTTTCTTTCCTTAAATTTTAAAAATAATAAATATTCTTTAAGAATTCTAAAAAAAAACATACTTTTCATGGCATAAGCTTAATAAAAAATATCAAATGTAATAAATATTCACTAACAAGTTTTATAAGATTTTTATAGGTATTTTGAGAATAGTTTTCAAGCATTTTAAATATTTTTCTATTTTTTGAAATTTAAATCAAAGATCCATAAATATTAGCAATCATTGAAAGTGAAAAGTTAGCTTTGAAGCATTGTATAACATTTCTATATTGAGAAAATTATAATAATACACTATTTATTTTTGTTAAACAAAATGAGATGCTTTCTTAGTAATACACAGGTCGTAATCATGTCTTCTGCAGTCTAGTCGGAAAATTCCATCTACCCAGTCATCTTGAATAGCAAGCTCTTCACTTTTATCTTCCCTGAGACTCACTTATTCAATTGATTGTTTCAATATGAATGGTCTCTTCTTGTGTGTAAAGTTTAAGCTTTGATTAAAAGCTTAATATGACACCATGGATTCTTTGAAAGGAAATGATGACGAATGAAGGGGAATAGAGTAATTAAAAATTTTGTCATATGTCCATGGAATCATGAGCGAAGTCAGGTGATTAAGAGCCGAGAAATTCTTCTCCTAGCCTGCAATTTCAGTTTGCTTGGGAATATTGAGGCTTCACTTTGACCATAAGAAGCAAGGCATGGCGACGGCATTCTTTTCCTTTTATCTCCCTCTCTTTATTTGTGGATTGTAAGATTAGTTTGATTGAAGCTTCTCCTCCTCCTATCAATGCATATTTTTGGTCTCTCTCTCTATTCAATAATAGCGCCATTGATTATCTCTCTCTCTCTCTCTCATGGTGCCTTTATCCAAGGAGGGCAAAAGATAAGAATTAATGAAGGAATAGCTCAAGGGATACTCGGAATGCTACTTGATAGAGAAGGCAATGATGATGTCTAAGAAGAACACCATGATAAAAATGGTGATGAAGAATGGCTCCCATCCATATCCAAATTGCAAGTGAGCTATTCTCTCTCTCTCTCAATCTCCCTAATTGTCATCCTTCTTCCTCTTTCCTCATGGTGGCCAATTTTTATTCATCCATTCTCTCTCTCAATGGCAAGAAGATGATACCTCCTTGCATCATGTTTTCTCCAAATAGTCTCCCTTCATTTTAATTTTTTTTAATAATTGCCCTTCTTCTTATTACCATTAATCTCCTTCCTTAACTTTCAAATCCAATTGTAGTGACTTGAATTGTCCAAGACTTTACCTCGTTTCGAAGCACGCCTCTAAGTAAGTTCCCAATGCCTACGTGTAGGAACCCATACTCCTCATCCATTCTTGCACATAAGGAGGCTCAAATGTCAAAATTCCCCAGCCTCCCATGCAATAACTTTCTTTGAACCGACATTTTCCTTTTGCTTAGATTGCGAAGACCGTCCTCAAAAGAAAATGACTACCACCACATCTATATAAAATTAATTCAAAAATATAGTAATAATATGTCAAATAGATACAAATTTGTTTAAAAAGTTTGCAATGTTTTCATATTTCTTAGGTGTTGTCATTCTCCCCCACTTAGTTGCGAAGTGTTCTTACAAGCATAGCTACCACAAACATCATGAACTTCTAACATCATGGTCATTGCCCAAGACCATTGCAATACAACTACAAAAAGAAAATTATACTCTCCCCCACTTAATTGCAATGTGTCCTCGTGAGCATAGGTACAAAATTTGCAAAGCCGCACATACAAAACTAGTAGACATTGAAAGGATAGAAATGACTTACTTGTGTCATATTATAAATCAAGCAAAACAAATGTTTCAATTAAATTGTAAATTCTTTTTGGTGCAAACTAACATTTTCCTTACTCTCCCCACTTGAGTGCATAACATAGTTGCATCTAATGCATGGAGCATACCAACAAGAAAGCATTCTAGAGCCATTAAGCAACAATAATCTCTCAAGGCAAGAAAATGCACACTACTTTTCTACTAGAAATATTGCTTCTGAAATAGTGTCATTCATAAGTGTAATGCCTATCAAAGAACTCGTACAAAGCAAGCTAATGCCACAATACTAAATAAAACTCCTATGGTATAACTGCTAACCCTCCATGTTCTACTAGAACAACTAGTTAATGGTCCCTAACCCACAACTTTCCTTTATTGTCATTTTTAAAGTCCTTTAGAGTTAGAAGAATATATATATTTATTATCCTTCTCAAAAGGTCCCACCCAAAAGAGATACAAGGCATTAGATGCAAGGCATCCATCAAGGAAATCCCTACAGAGCCCACCAAGACCTCAAAGGTGATGGTTATCTTCTTTTGGTTTTTTTTCCTCTCTCCCTTAAATTGTAGGGTTTTGTTTTTTTTTAAAAAGTAATAAACATATATACTCTTTTGATGTTTTTTCCCTTTTTTGTTTTTAAAAACTTTTTTAGTCGTTTTCTTTATAGGAAATGGCTAGAAAGCTAGGAATGCACTCACAACGTTGAACTTTACAAACATCTTAGCTCAATAGCTTCACTTGATGAATCTAATCTAGCACATAATATTAGTCACCCTACCTAGGCAAATGATAAATAAAATACCCATTAACTTAGCATATCTCATCCATGCTAACCCTAGTCAAAATTTTGTGGAGAGAAACTTGTTGCTCAACTATCCTACATCGCTAAGAAAGTGATAAACTTTTAGGAGTAATCTCTATTGGATTTCTAGTCAGCCACCACATACATTGAAATTGACTAGTCATGCATACACGCCATCCCATATAGACTGATATAGACTGAAGTATTGATGGTTCTTTCAATTTATTTTTGTTTTAAAGTTTTAGTTTTATTCATTTGTAATTGGTTAGGATTTTGAATCTTGGAATTATTAAAATCAATTTATGTGTTTGTTACTTTTCTTTGTATTAAATGAATATGCATATATAATTTAGGTATGAAACAACATGTTATGTGCATGGAAATTGCAACTCCAAGAATTGTTGATATAAGTATGTAGTAGCCTTGACAGAAAAATGATATTCACCAAATTTGCACATAAATCATACACTAACTAGTAAACCGTGAAGGGTTAGATAAATAAGTAGTGAAACTTTCCTGAATAGGAATAATTTTCATATTCTCATTTCACAATCCATCAGCCAATCTATTTGAATCCATTCACAAACTATATGTTTATAGCATTACATATCTCCACTTGATAACTATCCTCCCATAGAGAATCCTCCATCTAGCTAAACTTAAGTATCACTAAATCCTAAAACTAACTAAAAGGAATATCCTGACCGTGTGTGGAACTAACTACCTAACTACATGAAAACTAAGCTACCGAAGCTACAACATGCGAAACTAAAAAATGAAAAGATATAAACAAATCTTGTTAGATGTTTTTTCTTTTCCTTCCTATTTCCTTCTTTTTGTTGTTTTCATTTGTGTTTCTTTAAGTAAATTATAAGAAACACTAAAAAATATAAGAAAACAAGAGATCTAAGCTAAAATCATCACACTCTCTAAAATCATCTATCACAAATAATAAACTGAATCCAAAATCATCTTCACTATCAAAATAAAAGTGATCAACTAAACTACTAAATATAGGATACTCATGAATAGCTTCTAGCATAACCACATTAGAGGCCATAGACTCGCTATCAGGTGCATCACTAAGAACTTCCATTAAATCATGGAATGGAGCTGCAGGCTACATCGTCATAATAGGGCATAGGTGCCACTAGTAAACATCCTAAAGAAATGAATGGCCCTCAATTGCATCCATATACCAATAAATATAATCCCAACAGGGACAATGAGCATTTACTTGATCATTAGGATATGATGGAGTCACATGGTAAAGAATACCTTGATAGTGAGAAAACTCATGTTGCTCTCTACCCACCCTATATTAGGCAACACCACGCAGAGGTGAGAATACACTATTATAATCATGGCACTAGTAAAAATAACCAATAGCATCCTTACATAACACTGGTACCATAATATCAAAAGTAAGTGCGACACCACCAACACAAGAGCTCTGCATGCACATAAAGATGTCTCTGACATTGTTTGCAACCAAATAGTGGATGATAGTGCAAACAAAAAAGGATCACAAAAGAAGAACCGCAACAAGCCTCTCCCCTCAGTGCATACAAGAACATGTCATGTGTCTGAAAATGCAAAATACTATAAGGCCTAGCATGAATAGGATCAAAACTATTAGCATTACGACGATGGTAAAGCGCATCGATCCACGAAAAATCCATACATGCATCCCATTTAAACCCCCCCAAAAAAATGAAACCCAAATTCATATCAGGGGTTATTTGAACCACTAACTGAACTGTACCCTCAGGTAAGTTACTCATGCATATATGTGTGCATCACGTGAGTTCAAAATAATATATTTTTAAAAGTCTATTTTTACATATATTTTTATATATAGAAGGGTGTAATATAAAGGGGTTATTTGTAGATTGAATAGAAAAGGATTATGTCTCGAGGGGTCACTCATGAATATATGTATATATAACATGAGTTCAAAATAAGGGGTTTTTAAAATACTATTTTTATACATTTTTTACATACAGAAGGGTGTCATATAAAGGGGTTACTTACACATTGAATAGAAAAGGGCTGTGTTTTATTCGAGAAAAATTTGCAAATTAGGATATTTATAAATAGGCCATGAACGCACGTTATATTGAGGATATATATATATAGTGAACCCCCCGATGATTATGTTTTATTCAAGAAAAATAGACAAATAATGATATTTATAAATAGTCCTTGAACACACATGATGTAGAGGATATACATATAGTAACTTTCCCGAGACTTTACCTAACTATCCTAAGTCACAAATGTTTAAGACGAAGGCCACTAACCCTAAAGATCTCATTTTCAGCATTAATATCCTGCACATCTATAGAGAAATTATCATAAACTTTAATAACCTTAAAAGGTCCTAGCTCGTAAATTTTATGCTTTTCTAGAAATTTATAATAATGACTAAAGTAAAACTAAATCACCTTCCTTAAACTCCCTTACTTTGATATTTTGATCATGCCAAGCTTTATGATTTTTATGTATTACTTATAAGCTTTGTGAAGCAAATAACGTTTCTCATCTAACTTCACTAAAAATGGTAAAATCCTTTGCTTCAATGATTCAACTTCTCCTAGCCGTAATGATAGAGCTACTTTCAAAGTAGGCAATTCTCACTCAATAAGAAATATATCATTGCTTCCATAAACTAAGTTGAATGGTGTATTTTGCATCGTCACCTTGTAGGTGGTTCTGTAGGCCCATAGCGCCTCGTAGAGATGCTCCTCCCAATCATGCCTAAGAGATGCAATAGTTTTAGTTAAAATCCTACAAATAATGCGATTAGTTACTTCTACTTAGTCATTAGCTATAGGTAATAAGGCATTTTGAGATGCTTAATTTTATATACTTTTGTTAATTTTCTAATTAGACCATTTAAGACATGGAAATTTCAATCACTTACTAATTCTAGTGGAAAACCAAAACAGGTAATAATACTCTCATATATAAACTTAGTTACCTCAATGGTTTTATTTGTCATATTAAGTGCTTTTGCTTCCACCCATTTCATAATATAATAAGTACAAACCAGAATATATCGATTAGATCAATACCTAGCAAGCGGATCAATTGGGCACACAAAATCAATTTTCCATTTCTCAAATGATACTAATCCCAATATAGGTGTCAAAGGAATAGCAAAACTCTTAGAAGTCCAACTAATCATTTGGCATACATCACATTTTGTACAATAATAATGAGCATCCTTAAATAGGGTAGGCCACCAATAACTGGTTAGTAGAACTTTCATTGTTGTTAGTTTACCAGCAAAATGGCCACCACAAGGCTCATCGTGTAATGCCTTAAGAACCACATGAACTTCATCTTCCCTTACACATCGACAATAGGGAAAATGTTATGTAAGTAATGCCCTAATAATCCATAGGAGTGTGCTTGCATTATTATCTGTCGCTTCCGATGCTTATCAGCACTAGGTGGATATCGAGTAGTACTAAGAAAATTTGCAATATCAGTGTACCATGGAACTTGTGTCTCCTCAATAAAAAGTGACACATCTAATAGATCATGTTCTACACCTTCTTCTTTATCTGATGATAATAACTGAGAAAGATGATTTGCTAGAACATGAGCTCTACTAGGACAAGTAACTATTTGAAAATCAAATTCTTGAAATAATAACATCCAATGAATCACATATCCTAAAAGTTTTGATTTATTGAGCAAGTATTTTAATGCCTCATGATCAACATGAATGGTAAAATTACTCCCTAGTAAATAATGACAAAAAATTTCCACCGCAAATACCATTGATAAGCACTCTTTCTCAGTAGTGGTATAATTGCACTCTACATCACTTAAATTCTAACTTGCATAATAAACTAGATGATCCACTTTAATGTCATTTTCTTGGCATAAAACGACTCCCACAATATACATAGATGCATCTGCATGGATGTTGAACTCTTTTGTACAATCTAGTAGTGCTAATATTGGTCCTTCTATTAACTTTTGCTTAAGGAATTCAAATGCTTTCTAACAAGCATCATCCCAATTAAGAGGAGGATCTTTTCATGGAAAATTTGTTAAAGGTGATGCCACCTTAGGCAAATCCAAAATAAATCACCGATAATAATTTAGATGCCCTAAAAATCCTCGCAATTGTTTAAGATTATTTGGTGATGGAAGTGTAAGAATCTTGGGAATTTTAGTCGGATCCATAGCAATACCTTTCTTATCAATGATATGCTCTAACAATGTTCCTTTCCACACTCCAAAAACACAATTATCAAGGTTCAATAATATATCAACTTCATCGATGCGTTCAAACACTTGCACCAATAGTTGAGACATATCTATTGTCATCCCATATAGACTTTCATCCACTTTCGTAGAAAATCTTGATAGGTTGCAATCATAACTCTTTGAAATGTTGGGGTGACATTGTTTTCTCTCATTGTTGCACTCAAGCTTGTAGTAGGGGCCAAATATTCCAAATCTTTTTGATATCTCACAACTCGACTTCAAGGGAACATTGTTTCCTCTCTTTAATGCACAAGCTTGGCCCTATCCTCATGTTGAGACCTGAGGGTGAGATTATTTTCTCTCTTTCATGCACTCAAGATTGGTACTAGGGGCAAGATGTTCCAAATCTTGTCGGATATCTTTGGCATGTCACTAAATCAAAGAAAATTAGAGAACACCCGTATAAATTTAGGAAATGAGAGTTATCCTTGTGCAATATAGTTATTTCTCTCTTGGAGGTCTTCTTGGTGCAGACCTTGACCCTATGCTCGTGATTCAACCACCTGAGGGTGAGATTGTTTGCTCTTTGATGCATGAGCTTAGCCTCATGCTCATGATTCGACGTGAGGGTGAAATTATTTCCTCTCTTTGATGCACTCAAGCTTGGTAGTAGAGGAAAGATGTTACAAGTCTTATTGAATATCTCTAACATGGCACTGAGTGAGAGATAGTGTAGACAACATCAATACAAATTAAGAACATGGGAGTTCCCTTTGTACAAGATAGTTACCTCTCTCTTGGGGATATCCTTGGTATAGAGCTTCACCTTGCGCTCATGCATGGACATGAGGGTGAGATTGTTTCCTCTCTTTCATGCACTCAAGCATGAGATTAGGGGCAACATATTTGAGATCTTGCTAGAAATCTCTAGCCTAGCATTGAGTCTCAAATATGGTTTAGAGAACATCAATAGAAATTCACGACATGGGAGTTTCCCTTATACAATATAGTTCTCTCTCCCTTGCTCATCTCTCTAATGTAGAGCATGGCCATGTGCTCATGCTCACACATGAGGATGTGATTTTCTTCTCTCTTTTTTATGCACTCAAGCCTTCCAATAGGGGCAAGATGTTCCAAGTCTCGTTGGAGATCTCTAGCCAAGCACCGAGTGCAAGCTACTTTAGGAAAGACCAACACACATTCATGACATGGGAGCTCTCCTAGTGCAATATATTCATCTCTCTCTTGAATATCTCCTTAGTGTAGAGCTTGGCCCTGTGCTCATGTCTAGACACAAGGGTGAGTTTTTTCACTCTCTTTGATGCCCCAACTTGGCCTTACACTCATGCCTAGACTTAAGGGTGAGATTATTTCCTCTCTTTGATGGACTCAAGCCTGACAATAGGTGCAAGATGTTCCAAATCTTTTTGATGGACTTAAGCCTGAAAATAGGTGCAAGATGTTCCAAATATTTGATTTCCTCTCTTTGATGGACTCAAGCCGACAATAGTTGCAAGATGTTCCAAATATTTTTCAAAATATCATGGTACTTGAGGGTGAGATTTTTTCCTCTCTTGAATGCATAAGCTTGACCCTATTCTCATGCCTAGACCTAAGGGTGAGATTGTTTTCTCTCTTTGATGCACTCAAGCTTGACACTAGGGGCAAGCTAGTCTAGATCTTATTCGGAATCTCTAGCATGCTACTAAGTGCAAGATGCTTGATAAAATACAAATAAAATTTCCGAAAATGGGAGTTCCCCTTGTGTAGTACACTTATCTCTCTCTTAGATATCTCCTTGGTGTAGAGCTTTGTTGTGTGCTCATGCCTCAACCTAAGGGTGATATTGTTGGCTCTTTTATGCATGAGCTTGGATCTTTGCTCATGTCTAGACTAAAGGGAGAGATTGTTTCCTCTCTTTAATGTACTAAAGCCTTGCACTAGAGGCAATATCTTACAAGTTTTGTTGAATATCTCTACCATGGCACTGAGTGCAAGATAGTTTAGACAACATTGATACAAATTCAGAACATGGGATTTCCCCTTGTGCAAGATAGTTATCTATCTCTTGGAGATATACACTTAAGTGTCGCACTACAAGGAAGATGTTCCAAATCTTTTGAAAATCTATAGCCTAGCATAGAGAAGATGGTTTAGATAATACCGATACAAATTTACCTCTTCCTTAGATGTGAAGATAGTTACCCTTGTGCTATCTATCCCTTGGAGAAGTCCTTGGTGCAAATCTTGGTTCTACACTCATGATTAGACATGAGGAAGTAATTTTTTTTTCTCTTTACTACTACACTCAAGCCCTACCCTACCAGCAAGATGTTCCAAGTCTTATTTGATATCTCCTTGAGTGCAAGATAGTTTAGAGAAGACCCATACAAATTCAAGACATGGGAGTCCTCCTTGTGCAAGATAGTTATATCTCTCTTGGAGATCTCCATGGTGTAGAGCTTGGCCCCATGCTCATGTCTAGATATGAGGTTGAGATTGTATGCTCTCTTTGATGCACCAACTTGGCCTTGCACATGCCCTCGAGTAAGTTATTGATGAATATATGTGTGCATCACGTGGGTTCAAAATAATGTATTTTTAAAATACCATTTTCATACATTTTTTACATACATAATGGTGTAATATAAATGGGTTTTTTTACAAATTGAATAGAATAGGGTTATGTTTAATAAGGATATTTATAAATAGGCCTTGAATGCACATGTGATGTAGAGGATACATATATAGTAACTTCCTCGAGCACATGCATGGACCTAAGGGTGAGATTGTCTCCTCTATTTAATGCACTCAAGCCTGGAAGTAGGGTAGGATGCTCTAGATCTTTTTAGATATCTCATGAGTGGGAGATTTTTTCCTCTCTTTAATGCACAATCTTGGCTATGTCCTCAGTGTCAAGACCTGAGGGTGAGATTGTTTCCTCTCTTTCATGCACTCAAGATTGGCACTAGGAGGCAAGATGTTCAAGATATTGTTGGATATATCTAGCATGTCACTAATTCAAAGATAGTTTAGAGAACACTGATATGCATTCAAGAAATGGGAGTTCTCCTTGTGTAATCTAGTTTTCTCTCTATTGGAGATCTCCTTGGTGCAAACCTTGGCCCTACAATCATGCCTCAACTTCACAGTGAGATTGTTTTCTCTTTGATACATGAGCTTGGCCTTGCATTCATGCCTAGACCCAAGGGTGAGATTGTTTCCTCTCTTTGATGCACTCAAGCCTTGCACTAGAGAAAAATTTTTACAAGTATTATTGAATATCTCTAGCATAACATTGAGTGTAAGATAATTTAGATAAAATCGATACAAATTTAGAAGATGGAAGTTCCCCTTGTGCAAGATAGTTATCTCTCTCTTGGAGATATCCTTGGTGTAGAGCTTAGCCCATGTGCTCATGCGTAGACATGAGGATGAGATTTTTTCCTCTCTTGATGCACTCAGGCATAAAACTAGGGGCAAGATGTTCCATATCTTGTTGGAAATCTCTAGTTTAGCATTGAATGCAAGATGACATCGATATGAATTCAAAACACACAAGTTCCCCTTGTGTAAGACCAATATCTGTCACTTGAAGATCTCCTTGGTGTAGAGCTTGGTTCTGTGCTCATGCCTACACATGAGGTGTGATATTTTTCTCTTTGATGCACTCAAGCCTTGCACTAGGGGAAATATGTTCTAAGTCTTGTTGAAAATCTCTAGCCAAGCACTCACTGCAATATATTTTAGAGAAGACTAATAAAAATTCAAGATGTGGGAGTTCTCCTTAATCAAGATAGTTATCTCTCTCATATAGATCTCCTTGGTATAGAGCTTGGCCTTCTACTCATACCTAGACCTGAGCGTGAGATTTTTTCCTCTCTTTAATGGACTAAATCCTAGCAAAATTGAGAAACCAACCTCATAGAAACATCTTCTAAGTGAGAGCAAACTAAAGATAGGAATGTGAACACGTAGATGAAGTCACCCATGACCCTAAAATAACGAACCAATTAAAAATTGGTCTAATTAAAGAATTCTATAAAGCCCACTATCGATGGCAAAGTATCTTGATGTTAAATCCATTGGTATCCATGACTGATGGTGGAGGAAGGTTTTAATAAAAATTCTAAGGTAAGGAAATCATAATCAAAAAATGGAGAGGGAGATAGGATATCATAAAAAGTGAAAATATTAAGCAATAAGGATGCCAAAAAAGGAGGGAAAGAAAAAAAGAAAATATGAAGAGATTCACTTAAAAAAGCATATGGTGCAAGTTGAGCAATAGGAGAATCAAGAGGAATAGGCATAATAGTAGGTTTAGTGATAAATGGGCAAGGGGTAAATTCAAATATATGAGGAGATAATGCAGGGTGAAAAGTAAGCATAGAAATGGAATCAAGATTAGTGTTAAGAAGGGAGATGTAAGTAGAAAGGCATTGAAAAATCTTTTGATAAGAAAGGAGATCAACAAGATCTATCGGATAAACAAAAGATCGATAGTAGATAAAGGCTTGAAAGAAGACATATGTAAATAAATCATGTTTTGCAATGTAAGAAAGGACTTATGAGCATAAGTGTTGGATATTAGATTTAAAAAATGTACTCCATTGTTGATGGTGAGCCAACATATCCTCCTCTAAAGGTGGATGTCAAGCATAAACTTTACACCATGAAGTATTTTGAACATAGGTTTACAATCCATTTGAAAGGCTAAGCTCCATCATCATATGAACATATATGGCTGCTTGTAAAATAACATCCCCCACATAAAGATTGATATCCTTGTTCAAAGAGAGGAGAGAGAGAAAGGGAAAGACTCCATATCCATGAGCCTTCAGGCTCTGAAGCTCATTCCTTCATTTCCACACACTCTACTGAAAAGCACACACCCACTACAAGATAAAGTGACCTAGTGTAAATGTAGACTAGACTGACTAACTCTAGTCAGGTCAACCGACTGACTACTAACCCGACTTATTTAATGTAGTCACATGTAGACAGCTGTACACACTAGCTGTCATAGATGTTGGTCATAGATGAAGACACACTGACAGTGAGCTTGATTTCTAACACTCCCCCTCAAGCTCAAAAACAAAACTCAAATCATCTGCATCACTCCAAGTAGCTGTCTAAAGTGAATGAACTTATCTTTACCAAGTGATTTGGTAAAGATGTCTGCTACCTGGTCTTCAGTCTTCTTCACATGCTCCAAGTCAATCTGATCTGCTAAAACCATTTCCCTGATGAAATGGTAGTGAACCTCAATGTGTTTTGATCTTGTATGATAAACAGGATTGCTTGCTAACATAACACTGCTCAAACTGTCACAGTACAGCTTGACTTTGCTATCCAAGTGTACTCCCAATTCATTCAATAACTTCTGTAACCACTTAGCTTCACAGGCCGCTAAGGCCGCACCACGATACTCTGCTTCCGTACTGGACAATGCAACTGTAGGCTGTTTCTTACTCTGCCAACTGATTATGATACTACCCAATCCAAATGCATAGCCACTGGTTGACCTCCTGTCATATGTGCAACCAGCCCAGTCAGCATCAGTGTACCCCATCAAGTCAAGGGTTTTCCCATATGCATAAAACAGTCCATGATCTGTGGTACCCTTTACATATCTCAAAATTCTTCTAACTGCATACGAGTGTGGTTTGCGAGGCTTCTGCATGAACTGACTGATCAGCCCCACAGCATAACTCAAGTCAGGTCTAGTGATCGTGAGATAGATCAAGCTGCCTACCATCCGTCTGTACATAGTAACATTCTCAATCTCTATCTCAACATCAATCTGAAGCTTGACATTCTGCTCCAAAGGCGTATCCATAGGCTTGCAATCAGCCATACCATATTTCTGTAACATGTCATGAGCATACTGCTTCTGTAGCAGCCATATGCCTCGAGGTGTAGAGACAACCTCAATCCCCAAAAAATATTTCAGCTCTCCAAGATCCTTGACCTTAAACTCAGCATGTAAACATGTCTTTATTTCTGCAATCCCATTTTCATCATCTCCTGTAATGATTAAGTCATCAACATAGACAACTAGAAAAACATAGCCACTATCTGTCTTCTTCGCAAACAAACTATGATCAGCATCTCCCAATCGGAAACCATGTTGCTATAAATAACTGCTGATGCGAGCATTCCATGCTCTGGGTGCCTGTTTCAACTCATATAATGTCTTTTTCAGCCGATATATATGTGCTGGAAATTCTGGATGTACATAGCCTTCAGGTTGTTCCATGTAAACCTCTTCCAGTAATTCTCCATTGAGAAATGCATTCTTTACATCCATTTGCCATAGTTTCCAGCCTCTAGTTGCTGCCAAAGCAATCACAGTTCTAACTGTAGCCATCTTTGCTACAGGGCTGAAAGTCTCCTCATAATCAAGACCATACTGTTGCGCATACCCTTTTGCAACCAGCCTAGCCTTATATCTTTCCAATGATCCATCTGATTTACATTTTACCTTATACATCCACTTCCATCCAATAGGTGTTTTTCCCTCATGCAACTGTACCAAATCCCATGTACAATTTTCAGTCAAAGCTGAATGTTCCTCATCCATAGTAGCACGCCAATTCTCATCTGAAACTGCCTCATCAAACTTACTTAGTTCTCTAAAACCTGTTACTTTCATCATATAAGCATAATGACGAGCTGAATATCTAGTGTAAGTATACCTGTCAACAGGTCGTCTGACCCTCTCTGATCTCCTGAGCTGTGGCTCACTGTGAGCTTGCCTCTCATGAGGCGGCACATAACGGCTCTGTCAAGCACCTGGTGTCATAACAAACGGAATTCCCAATTCGCTATCTACGCTGTCATTGCTAGATGAATCATAACCTGCAGTGAGTGGACCTATTACATCTTCAAAAACCTTTTCTTTTCCCTTATCTATTCTCCCCCTCACTGACATATCCGTGTCAGTGGATGCAGTAGTGCGACTCCGTAATTGTCCGGTCCAAGGACTCACTGTAGATGATACATCACCTGTCTGACTAGTCATGGAAGTACTCTCTGCAGGAGTATTTTCAGCATGACTCATACTGGGTGAGCCATCAGTATAGGCACTGCAACAGGATTCCCATACCAAGATGCTAACTCATCAAATACCACATCTCTGCTTATGAGTGTCTCATGCGTAGAAGGGACATAACACTTATAAGCTTTCCGTTCCTGTGCATATCCAATAAACACACTTTTCACTGCCATAGGATCCAATTTCTTCCTCTTCTCATCCGGTATATGCACATATGCAATGCTGCCAAATACCTTCAAGTGTGAAATATCAGGTTTATGACCATACAGCCGTTCATACGGAGTGACATCATGAATCCCTGCTGTAGGGGTTCGATTCAGCACATATACAGCAGTCACCACTGCTTCAGCCCAATAACCATTTGGCAGACATTTTTCATTCAGCATAGCTCTACCTGACTCCATCAAAACCCTGTTTTTCCTCTCTACAACACCGTTTTGTTGCAGTGTATAACTGCATGTGAGCTGTCTTCTGATCCCATGTTTAGCAAGATACCTGTCAAAGTAGTTTGAGACATATTCACCTCCTCCATCTGATCTCAAACATGATATGTAACAGCCCAATTCATTTTCAGCATGTTTCTTGAAGTCTTTAAATGCATCAAACACATCATCCTTATGTTTCAAGATATAAAGCCAAGTGTACCTGCTGAAATCATCAATAAATGAGACATAATATCGTGCACCGCCAAAAGAAGCATTATGTGAAGGACCCCAGACATCAGAGTGTACCAACTGTAAAGGCCTAGTGTTGTTTTTTACATGTGTCATGAAAGGAAACCGTGCCTGCTTCCCAAACTGACATGCAGGGCATACATGACCAAAATCATTATACTTGAATTTAGGTAATCCAAGTACTACTTCTTTCTGCTGCATAGATTTCAGCTTTTGTACATTGACATGTTCGATTCTCTTGTGCTAGATCTCTACATCTCTGATGGCATTCTCATCATGAGCAAACATAGCTGCTTTAAGTTCAGGAATGGTTGCTTCTAAAGTAAACATCCTGCCATCCCTTCTGCCCTTGGCAATTAGCTTGCAGCCATTTCCATACTCCTCAATGAAACATCCATCCTTGTTAAACCTCACTTGCAGATTCTGTTCTGCCATTTGACCCACAGACAACAAATTCTTTGTTATGGTCGGTACATGTAAGCCATCATGCATGCCTTTCTTCTTGCCATCAGGCATAATCAATGGAACAATCCCTTTATGCTTTATGTCATGTTGGGTATCATCCCTAGTACATACATGACCATGTGTACCTGCAACCATCTCATCAAACCACTCTCCATGCGGGGTCATGTGGTTTGACGCACCAAAGTCAATGTACCACCTGTCATCTCTGTTCTGCCTTGACGCAGTCTTGGACACATGCTGCATGGCAAAGAGTCTATCAACCGACTCGTCATGAGCACCACTGGAAGATGCATAATGCCCATGCTGTTTCCCTTTTGTCTTCATGTCATTCTACTTTTTGTAACATTCCTTCGCTATGTGCCCATACTTACCACAATAATGACAGTCCTTGTCCTTGTTGGACTGATTAGTAGACTGCCAAGATCCAGATCCACCTCCTCTTCCTCGAGGTGATCTCCCCCTGCCTCTAAACCCACTAGATCCACGCTGGCCTTGTGTATTTGCACCATGCCAATTACTCCGTTGCTGCTGCTGTCCATAAATATTACGAGTGTCACCACGACCTCGAAATGAACCACGACCTCTAGATCCTCTGCCACGCTGGCTAGAGTACAACACAGTGTCTCTACTCTAAGATGCACTAGAACCTGTATTCAAACCAAGTTTGACTTCCTCATGCAGCAACAAAGCAACTAGCTCTTCCCAGCTAGGGGGCTCTTCTCTGACAGAAATGGAAGTGTCAAAAGCTTTGTACTCTTTGCCTAAGCCATTCAAAGCAACAGCAATCATATCATCTTCTGATACACTTGAGCCAATAGTAGCAAGTTGATCAGCTATGGTCTTAATCTCCGTGGTATACGTCTGGATGCTCTTGCCATTCCTAGACATGTTGTTGAACTGTTGTTTCAACTGGATCTTTCTTGCATGTGTCATGGTTCCATAATTTTTCATCAGTATGTCCCAAGCATCCTTCGGAGTCTCACATCCAGTGATTTGAATTACCATAGCATCAGATATACATAAGGAAAACCAATGCAGCACCTTGCATGCTCTTTCATTCCATAGCCTGTAGGCTCTTTTCTGTTCATTTGTTGGATTGTGTGCAGGCAACTCAGGAGCAACTTCATCTCCTGTACATAAATCCCAATAACCTTTGTCAACCAGAAAGTTTTTCATTCTGAATTTCCATAATGTAAAGTTCTTATTATCCAACTTCTCTCCAACTATTTGAGTGATATTGTCAGTCCCATGTGCATTAGCCATGATGCAATAGACTGTCCCTGCAGTCCAATAAGTATGACTAGTCCGTAACAGTTTATGACAGTTTTCTGCACTAAATTGCAGAAAAAAACCAAGGTATTTCAGCCCATTGACACCCCGAAACAACCCACAAACAAGTGGTCTCAACTGTAGATATAACTGTCAATACATAAGCTATGTGTTTGCTTCAGCTTAAGCTTATGTAACCTCACTACCAGGGTACATACATGTAGTCTGAAAACTGTAAACTGTGAGTAACCAGCAGCAATTTGAAGTCCAAAACTGAGTGTGTCAACAAATTCAGTTTCAGGTTGCAGTCAACCAGAATTCAGCATACCAAGCTCCAAGCAGCTCCAAAATGTCTTTTGACCATGTCATACATTTACTTTGTAGTGGCAAGTTCAATACATGAGCATCTGAGTAGGCATAGACAACCTGTCTTCATTGTGCTCATTGCTTGCTTCAATTCTCCATGCATTCAGCATGTATAGGCCAGTTCATATAGATGATGGAACCCCCAAGATTACCTGTATTGCTTCAGTAATGCACAGTACTTGTCATTGACTGTATACGACAGTTTTCAGCCTGTCATTGATTTTCAGATCTGAGTATTATGTCATTGACTGTGTATGACAGTTTTCAGCCTGTCGTTGATTTTCAGATCTGAGTATTCTGTCATTGACTGTGTATGACAGTTTTCAGCCTGTCATTGATTTTCAGATCTGAGTATTCTGTCATTGACTGTGTATGACAGTTTTCAGCCTGTCATTGATTTTCAGATCTAAGTATTCTGAGCAAGAGATCTCAGCTTCAAGACATTTGATCGAGTGTATACATGCTTTGACACATTCTTGTGCTCCAAAGATGCTTTCTGAGTGTAGTACAAGGCTCCTGTGTGTCAGTAATGACTGAATGCATGCTGTCCATTCATGTTTACAGCAGTTCAGAAATGATTACAGGTCTGTGTCTGTCACTCCAGCTCATAACATAGCTCCCACACAAGCATTTACTCCTTGCACACTTCAAATACCTTCAATAGTGAGCATACATGCTCTATGAACCTTGTCCAGGTGCCCCACTGAAGATTAACAGGTTACTGTCCACTCAGATCAGCAGGCGCAGATTTTCAGATACAGGTTGCTGTCCATTCAGATCAGCATGCGCGCAGATTTTCAGATACAAGTTACTGTCCATTCAGATTAGCAGGCGCAGATTTTCAAATACAGGTTGTTGATTTTCAGGAGGCAGTCCACGATTTTCAGACACAGTTTGCTGATTTTCAGGAGGCAGTCCACGATTTTCAGAAGGCAGTCCACGCTGATTCCTTCCTTTGACTATGGCTTCATTTGCAAGTTGTCATGCCCTTTCTCCCACAGCCTCATGGATGAAGCTCCGATCCATGTTCAAAGAGAGGAGAGAGAGAAAGGGAAAGACTCCATATCCATGAGCCTTCAGGCTCTCAAGCTCATTCCTTCATTTCCACACACTCTACTGAAAAGCACACACCCACTACAAGATAAAGTGACCTAGTGTAAATGTAGACTAGACTGACTAACTCTAGTCAGGTCACCGACTGACTACTAACCCGACTTATTTAATGTAGTCACATGTAGACAGCTGTATACACTAGCTGTCATAGATGTCGGTCATAGATGAAGACACACTGACGGTGAGCTTGATTTCTAACAATCCTCCTCATTAGGAATCTACAAATATCTTGTGATATACATGAGTGACAATAGTTGTGCCTCATGGCAAACCAGATCATCAAGAGCATGATCAAACACTGATTTTAATAAATCAGCAAAGCAAAGGTTATGCCACCCCTATTTTGGTGCTTCCAAGTTAATAATGCTAAGATACATATACAAGCCATACTTTTGCTCTTGTTGTTTAATCCAAAAGGTAGGGGAGGCGATACAATATTAGCAAAGTGAATGAATTCTTGATTTAAATAATCAATATGCTACTGAATATGGTCCACCTTAGCAAGAAGAGAATCACTTAATCTGGCTTGTTGTTTTAGGCTTTCCAGCTCCTCTATGGAAGATTGAACATAAGAGACTACAAGAGTAGGGGGAGGAATAGAAAGTTCAATTACTTTACATTTCAACTTGTCAATTATCTTATGTTGTATTGCAATAGTTTTTTTGGAATGCTGCAACTCACCCTCATAAGTACCTAGCTTAGAAGCTAAAATCACCATCTTAAAGAGGGTAGAATCAGGCTCCTGGTGCCAAGTAGGCGTGAAAAGCTTTAGCAACAATGAACTTACTTGTCATCAAAGAAATGGTTTCCTTCTTGTCTTCCAACAAATTTGTAGCTTTGGTCATATATTTGTGAATATCACTGACAATGGATTTTTTTAATGCTAAATACTCCAAAGCTTTACTCAGATGACTTGTCAAGGAATCTAGTTTAAAAAGAGGTATAAACTTCTATATACACAACTTGGAGAGAAGAAGTCATTGATGTTTCTGATGTTGTATAGGCATTGGGGACCATAAGTAAAATGATGTGAAAAAAACAAGAACTACATAGGATATACCACACACACAAACTAGGAAACAAGAAAGAGAAATCTTGCAAAAGCAGCACAAAGGCCACCATTAATAGAAAATCAAGGAATAACATAGACCAATAGGACTAGACTAGACCAACTCCCAAATAGTCCACAACGTACATAAAAAATTCGACATGACCTACGTATGCAATCGATAGCTTCATGATATGTAACATATAGGCACCCTAAAACCCCGTAGTTAGGCACACAAGAGAAAATCAAAGATCAAGAATACTATGAACCCTAACACTGACAAGATACCAAATACAAAGGACAACAACCTCATAATATGACCATAGATTGATAAATAGAAAAGATAGGGACTAATAAGACCACTGTTGACCAATAAGCCCATCCCTATAAATGCATTTCATTAACCTGTGGTTCGGTGAGGTGATAGGTGATTGCTATTTGTATTCCTTTTATGAGTTACAAATTTATGTAGTAGTTAATTTTTTAATTAAGCTCAGTAATGCAAGGTAAATCTAGTTCCAAAACCTAATCTCACTTTGACTTTGACTTGATAGAGGTTTCTACAAATGCAATTCCTTTTTACAATAAGATGATGTTTGGCATAAAGCATATGTATGCATGATGGCAAGGGTTTATTTTATTGCAAGTTAATGTGTCTCAGTGCGTGTGCATATGCACATGTAACTATGAGGATTCATTTTCAGTTTAAAAATTAAGTGGGATTAGAGTGCAATATGCTTTTGCAACAATGGGGATTGCTTTTATAATCAATAGTCAAGTTGATTTTATTTAAAATTTAGGGGATGCAGTCTATTCATTTCATGGTGCAACGTTAGATTGATTTTAATTACAAGTTAATTGTGTCTAAGGCTACATGTGGAGAAGGGGAAAAAAAAACATGGTGGTATGTGTGACACCCACAAGTTTTGATAAGAAAATGGCAATAAGGACACTACTCAACTCCTGCAATGGCTAGAAACCCATGAAAGAAACAAATAGATACGTGACTAGAAGCCAATCAACCTCATGTAAGAATAAATTTTAGAAAAATCAATTAATTGCAATGACCAAAATAAAAATTTATATAAACACATATATGAATGTATGTAGGTGAATATTTATGTTTGATTTTTGGTTGGTTTTATAAGGTTTTTTTTTTAATGAGAGTTTTTTGTATTTTGTATTTTGTATTTTATTTTCTATTTTTATCATATAAAAAATAAAATAAAAATATATAAATGTGTTTATGAGATATTTCTTGAATTTATTTGGTATTTTAAGGATTTATTTTTTATTTTTTATAATGTTATAGCAAATTTTATACTTTTTATGTCACTTTTCAAGGGTTTTTAAATTTTCAATGTAATTTTTAGATTTGAAAATTTAGAGAAAAATGAGGTGATCATTAATATATTTTTGGAAATTTTCATTATTTAAAAAAAAAACTTAGAGGTGTTTTACATTTTTAAAGGTTATTATGTGTTTTCGAGTTTTTTTAAAATTAACAAACTCTGCATTTTTGAAAGTAGGTATTGGCAAGAAAAAGGTGGGTACCCGAATCATTGCATTTGAATATCAAATTCTAGATTCGTGGCATGGAATGCACATCCTCATGCATGAACGATAATCAACAAAAATCCACCTACATGATCACCAAGAAAAAGCAACACATGAGCATTTGCTACCACATTGAGCAAGCTTGCATACGAACACATCACATGCACAAATACGGACCAAGAAGAGACATGTAGGAATGGAAACTAGCCTACATGGGAACAACCTCACACATATACGAGGCATGCTAACAGGGGAATGGGGCAAAGGAGGGGCGGGGCATATAGTAGCTAGGGTTCTTGTGAATGGGTGGGCTAGGGGGGGTTTCCTTGAGGAAGCGGGTCTTAGGGAGGGAATGGATGTGGGCGATAAAGGAGAGAAAGGGGGGCTGAGGGAGGGTTATGGTGTTATAGAATCCGAGATACACGCTCGAATTTCTTATATACTTAAAATGTATAGGGAAAATATTACATTTGCATAGAGGGAGAATAGATGAGAGAAAAGAAAGATGTAGAGAGAGAGGTAGAGTCCTCTCCTACATAATTTCAGCAGAGCTTCCACAGCACTTGATTTCAGCAGGGCTTCTGTAGCACTTGCACCTTCTTTTCTCCTCTTGGATACATGCAAAGTGATGCTTCCTTCACCCCTCCCTTACACCCAAGGAGAGCCTCCTCTTTTATAGGCTTTCAAGAGCTTCTCTTCTTGGAGAGAGAGTTGAGTTGATCTTCATGCAAGATGTGGTTGTTCCACTCTGCAGCACTAATTTCGAGGTATCTATTTGTGCGTTGTTTGGATGAAAAAATGTCCAACACGAAATTTGTAGATCTCACTGTTTTCGATAACCCTAGGGGTCCGTTTTTAGATTTAGTTTTTCTATTGTGAGATATTTTAAAAATGGATTTTCCAAAAACAGCTTTTTAAACTGTACTCTTAACTTGTGGTCCATGCAACCACCTTGAGTCATAGATAAGGAGAGTTCATTAGATTGCCTTGGGCCTCAACCTTAAGATTGAATTCCACACAAAAGCTTCTGTCATTTTAGACCTTAGAAAGAGAAAATCACTTCTCTCCTCACTTCCAGAGGATCGCATCTCTCGTCTTTCTTAGTGAGAGAATTCCCTCTCTCATCTTTCTTAATGAAAGAAAAGACCTTAAACCTTGACTTATAGGGGAGAGAATGACCCCAAATGAATGCAATGCTCATTACACACAAGTAAACATTCCTAGGCATCCCTGGATATGCACACATAAATACATATACACAATGCTAATGCACTTCCTCTTCTTAGAACTCAATCCATCTTCATTTATGTGTAACTCCTTGGTTCTTGTGTACACTCTTACACTTGGCAGACACTTCTTTCCCCCTTCATAACTTGTATTGCTTGTACCAGATATCCCCGTCAGAGTGCTTTGATCACCCCATTAAGTGATGCACTAGGAATACTGGTCTCTAAATGGTCTCATGGCCATGCTAGATCATCATCAACAGTTAAAGAAAAGTGAGTCATTAATTTATTGACATGAATTTATTAAATAGAGAATGCATAATAAGCAATCAATTTTGTGACATCTCTCTGGCTTCTAAATAGTTGACCTCGACTGTAGAGGGGATACATAGTCCTTAAGAAGATCTGGAAAGTCTTGTAGTTCCCTCTCAGTCATAAACTGAGCATCCAATCGGGGATAATTCTTAAACTTAACCAGATACTTCCGTAATACCTTACCTGACCTTAGAGTATTGTCCTGATGGTGTAAAATTCTTTCAGGCACAAGGAATTCTTCAGTTTCTTCTATGTTACATACATCTTCCTTGATTGGTTTCATTGGAGTACTCTAATATAGGGACATAGCTAACTTATATGGAAAGCATTATGAATGTTCCAATGACTTGGTATATCCAAACAAAAAGTCACATCGTTTATCTTATCTGTGATCTTGAAAGTGCCATAATAGTGACTAGAAAGCTTAACCACTTTACCCTTTTGACCTTTCTGCTTCTTCAAGTGAGCCTTCTCAAACTTAAGAAGAACATACTATCCCAACTTGAGATCTAACTTACGACGATGCTTATCTGCTTCACGTTTATGCTTCTCTTGTGTCCTTTGGATAGCAGCTTTTACTTGAGTGAAAGTTGTATCAATGTCTCTAACAAACTCATTTGCTGCAAAGATCTTATCCTTCGTAAGAATAATGGGTGGTAAATTGAGGCTTACCATAGATGATCTCAAAGGGTGCCTTACCAATACTAGAGTGCACCATATTATTGTATGCAAACTCTACTAAAGGAAAATACTTTTCCCATTCTCTTTAAGTATCAGAGATATAGTATTTCAAAAGGTCCAAAACAGTAGAATTAGTACAATTGCAATGGTGGCGGCGGTGCAATAGGGGGCATGATGGTGGCATCGTGCGGCGGTTGGCTTGGGGTGGTTGTGAGTGACTAGTGGTGATTAACTTGGGGCGATGGCCATGGGGTGACTAGCGGACTGACGGAGAGGAAGAAGAGGTAGGAGGAGAGGAAGAAAAGGAAGGAGGAAAAGGATGAATAAGGGAGGGAGGGAGGAGGGAGAAGGAGGAAGGGAGGGGAAGAAGGGAAAAGAAGGAAGGTGGAGGCAAAGACAAGGAGGAAGGAGGAAGGCAGAGAAGGAAGGGAGGGGAAGAGAGGTGGGGAGAAAGGGTGAGGGGGTCGGAACGAGAGAAAGAGAGAGAGAGAGAGAGAGAGAGAGAGAGGAGATGAGAGAAAATTTTTAAAAATAAAAATTAGATTAGTATTGCTAAAAAAGAAGAAAGAAGGAAAGGAAGAAGATGGAAAAAGGGGGAAGAGAGAAAGAAAATATTTTTTATAAAATGATAAAAATAGAGAAGTGGATATGCATCCCCTAGTGTGGCAAACACACACATGAGGCAGGGTAAAAACATTTACACTAGCGAAAGCAAAATGGATGTGCAAGGGCACGAACAAGCAAATGCAACACATATAAACACAACAGTGTGTGGTGGCATGAGGTAAAAAAATAGCTTTCACATTGGTACACAAGGAGGCCGAATCATGCGAAAGCACATAAAATTTAATTTTAAAAATTTTGGAGATTAGATGAAGACGTCGAAAAAATGAAAAGTGGACAAGGTGATAGCATGAACAAGATTGATGCTTCGAATAAGCTATCTAGCAACAAAAAGGGACGTTTATAAGAAAAATAGACAAAAAAGGTACACGTAACAAGCACATAAAAATTAATATCAAGAGATTCATCCATCGAAAAAAACTATGGTAAAAAGGGAAAATAGCCAAGGTGATGAGACACATGGCTATCAAGTCAAAACATAGTTTGGTCTTGAAAAGGATAGATTTACATGGAAAAATATTAAAAAACACATATGCAACATGAGTTAGAAATTATTTCAAGGGAACCCATGAGTCAAAATAAAATGCAGTGAAAAGGAGAGACACTAGGATAGAAGTTCTTGATAGGGCTATTGGATCAAAAAGTGGTTCTGATGGCCGAGAGACATGTTCATATGGAAAAACAGTCAAAATATACTAAAAAACACAATCAAATGGTAATAACAAGATATTTGTATGCCAAAACAAGGGGCAAGTAATACGAAAAAGGTCTAGTTTGATGAGTCATAGAGAACTATCAAGTCAAAACATAGTTTTGAGGAGAAAAGAGGATATTCACATGGAAAAAGTGTAAAATACGTAAGAAATTTCTCGCAAACATGCAAAAAGAAATAACAATCAATCCATGCATTGGAATGATAGGATGTTAAAAGGGAAAATATCAAGGGAAAGGGTAAAGGTAGGTCCTTTGGGAGATTTGTCATAAATATATATATGTAACACGTGGGTTCAATATAAGAGATTGTAAAAATACAATTTTTACACATTTTCCACATGCAAAAGAGTACCATGTAAAGGGATACTTACTGATTGAATAGAAAAGGGTTATGTTTTATTAAAGAAAAATTCACAAATAAGGATATTTCTAAATAGGCCTTGAATGCATGTGATATAGACAGTATATATCTATATAGTGAATTCCCTAGGAGTAGGGCATAAAATCCTTCAAAATTTAATAACTTATACATTGTTGCTTAGAATAAAGAGCTATAAAAGGGAGAAACATCCATATCAAGGGGACGAATAAGAATATGATATTAGATTTTAATTCTTGTGAACTTAAGAAGTGTCTATTTGGAAAAAATGCAAAATAAGAAAAGGGAGAAAAGGAAGGGAGAAAACCCTCGAGTGCAAGGGGTGTAACATCATGCATAGGTGGACAAGGACTCTAATAGGATTTAGAAAAGAAACATTCTCAATAAATCAAGTATAAAGGATGTTCACATGAGCTTATGCAAGATGGATGCACAAGGACATGTCTCTACACTTACGACCTTACTAGATCATGTGAAAATGACCAACAAGGCCTATGCATAAATAGATACATGTATATATGATGTCCCCACACTTAAGACATAACATACATGTATATATGTAAGAGTAGGGTTTGAAACACTTAGCTCCTTTCACTAATTATCGGAAACAATCATTGGCGCACATGGAGGGGTTAGAGTTGATTGTAAGAGGTACCGTGGTTCAACACAACATGCTCCAATCATAACAAGGACCATGCAACAATACCCAAGGATGTAGCACTATCGATTAAGACTATCAATTTATCATTAACAAAGAGTCTAGCACTTTGCTCAAGTCACTCATGTTGAAATGATAGATTAGTCTCTCGCCCCCTCTCGTCCCATGGCTCACATTGTTGAAGAGAGTTGAAAAATTCATATCATACACCTGGTTTAGAAATAGATCAGATTGAGGGGCTCAGAGAAAGTATGCCAATATATACTACTAATGGTGCATCAATGCGGCCCAACCCAGCTAACATAGGTGCGAGAAGGAAGGCTCAAGAACCTTGCTATGTAGTGCATAGAACAAAGTGACACGTCATGTTGCAGTTGCAGAGGCCCATCTCATGTGTGTAGAGGGAAATGAGGGCATAACTAGTTACCAATTATTGTATTATTTCTCAATCATCTCCTCTCTATTTTGGTGAAAATAGAATGTCAGTCACTCACTTTTTCCACCCCTCTCTCTCATGCTATGTTGATCGATACAAGAGGGAAGTTGACACCCTTGCATAAAGGATGTATGACTTGTGCATAGTTGACGGTGCAATCATGTATCCCACCTTGTCCTAGCATACGATGCAAGAAGAATGACTATGGAGCCTTACATTGCCATGCACAAAATATATCGTACTGTATATATTAAGAGGTCCAACTTGTACATGCAACACTCCATTCACACAACTCACCTCTCATTTGAATTGAAGGAAAAAATACTCGTTGCTCATCCCACCCTCTATCTCACACTCTATGGATGAATACATAGGGAAATCCATACTTACATCCCCATCCGGCTAGGAGGAAAGCTCACATTACTCCCAATGATTGTCAATGAAGATAAGCTTTGGCTTGTTGAGAATGCCAAATATCTACATTGAAGAAGAGGCATACCCATGGAGGTAGCCAATAAATTAGGAATGTGGGTTGTATGAAAATCTTTTATCTACTGTAGGAGTCAAATATCCACTAAAGGAATAGGGGTATAGTTTATCAAGGGTGATAGATTCAAAATTTTATCTTTTCCACATCTAACTTCCTAACCCAAGGGTATTTGGCACCCTTGCTTGGAGCGAGGCCTATTATGATAGCAAAGTTTTTCAGTTTTTACCATAATAGCTTATTTATCTATTTTTTTTCTTTTTTATTCTCCCTAATCTCGAGAGTGTTGTGACCTTTTCTCAAAAATTAGGTTGGCATGGTAGTGATCGAAGTCCTTTTCTTCCATAACCTATATTTTCTCTTTGTTTTTTTTTTCCAAAGGCAAGAATACTAGTATTTGGGAATAGCCACACCACATTTATTGGATTGGAATGAAGGGAAACATAACAGGGATAAGAGCTAAAATAGAGAATACATTAGAAATCATCTACTTCATCATCAAGAGAATCCACATGATGATAACTATCAAAAGTAGCATGTGAAAAATTAAGGAATGACACCAAAGGGAAATAGGAGCTATCTCCTATGATTGTCAAGATCCCTAGGGAAGGAAATATTTCTTTAGGAAATAGCCATTAATCAAAGAGGGATCATCAGAGGCATTTACGACTTGTATCTATATAGAGCCATAGGGTTGAGTGCAAGTACATTATAAGGGCTCATCCAATGTTGTTGAAGCTTTCCAGGAAACTTGCCAAAGTGTGAATAATAGACTAGGACAAGATGTCTCTCTTTGATTTCTTTTATTTGATGAAGTTGGGATGGTAGACGTTGCGTCAAGCTTGTGTGGCTTCCATGCACTGTAAGGCAATCCTTTAAGTCTCATCCAAACATTCAGTGTAGGAGACAGTGTTGTAGGGACTCAGCATCTCCCAATCATTTTGTGATAGCCACTCGCAAAGACCATAATTATAACTCAAAAGAAAAGATGATTTTTGTACTATAGACCAACTGGAAAGGTTTTTGTCCTATTATGGCCTTATGGGAGATTCTATACACCTAAAGGACTTCTATAAGTTGATCATCCCAATCATGGTGATGTACAACAATCATCTTTATCAAGATCAAACAAAGGATTTGATTGGTGACTTGGACTTGGCCGTTAGCTCCAAGGTAGTAGGGTGTGGACTTACAGTGGTGGATTTTGTAGATCTTTGTTAGCTCTTCCATTATCTTGTTTAGAAAATGATTACCTCTATCACTTACAAGCCCCAAATAACTACCAAAGTGGGTAATAATGTTCTCCTATAAGAATAGAGACATGTTGTTTCTCTATCATCTCATTTGAGAGCTTTGGCTTCACACCACTTCATTACATAATCAGTACATACCAAAAAAAAAAAATTTTCTTTTGGTTGGAGGGTCAATTGGCCCATGAAGCCAATGCCCCATTTCTCAAATGGCTTAAAGGAAAGTATAGACTGTAATAGCATGGCATCGGTTTTTGAGGACTTTCCCATTTTTTGATAGGTATCACAACACCTGTAGTAATCATAAGCATCTTTGTGGAGGGTTGACCATCCTACAAGTAGAGCTTTCATGGTTATTTCTTCTCCCACAAAGTATCCACCACATTGCTCATCATGGAATGCTTTCAGGATGATTCCAATCTCATCTCTTGCTATGCATCTCTACAATATTTTGTCTTTACCTTTCTTATACAGAAGCACCACTTAGCAAGGTGTAGGGGATGATTCAAATATAAGCTTCTTCTTCTCTCTACTAGAGATACTAGCAAGATATTGATGTGTGGGCAATAGGTTGGCAAGGTTTGCATACCATAGGATCACAGTCCCCACTAGAAACAGGACTGTATTAGGAAGATCTGGATATGATAATATAATTTTAATGAGATGCAGAGCTTTGCATCTGTTAGGATTTCACTTTTCATCATGTTGCTCCCCTTTTTCACTCTAAGAAATTTGCAATAGATGATTAGCCAAGGCATAGGAATGACTAGATTTAGTGACCACTTCAAAGTCAAAATTCTAGCACAAAAGGAGTCATCTCATCACTTTGCCTTTAATATATGCCTTGTTTGTCAAGAAGGATAGAGCCTCATGATCCATGTAACTTGAAATTTATTGACAAAAGGTAATGCCAAAACTTCTCCAAGGTGAACACCATCGCCAAGTACTCAAGCTCCGTCAGTGTATAGTTTTGCTATCTATTAATGACATTTTGGCTTGCATAATAAATTGGTTAGTCTAACTTTGAGGGGCCTTTTTGACATAGAATTGTACTTATCCCTTTGACTAATGTTTATATGTGCACATGGAATTTCTTCATTTAATCAGGAGATTGCAAGATGGGTGCTCTGATCAGGCATTGCTTCAATGTATTAAAGGCTTCTTCACAATCATCTATCTAGTTGAACTTGGCATTTTTCCTCTAGAGCACAAGCAAGGAGACCGCCTTTGTTGCGAAATGTGTTATAAATATCCTATAGTCCACATGACCAATATATCCTCTCAATTGTTTTAGATTAGTTGTTCTAGTTAGGGTTGCAATCTTCTCAATCTTGGCAAGGTCTACTGCTATTCCTTATGTGAAGATAATGCGGCCCAACAAAATGCCTAAAGGGACTCCAAAGATGCATTTGTCAAGGTTGAGGGAGATTCCATACTCTTGGTATCAATTAAAGCACTACTGGAGGTGTCCCCAATACTAGAACAGAGTGTACTAAAGACACAAAAATCATCTAAATATGCTTCAATGAAATCATGTAGGTGATTTTGGAATCCAACCATCATAAGTCACACAAAGATAGTAGGGGAATTACAAAGTCTGTATGGCATCACCTTGTAAGCATAGGTCCCCTATTCTGTGAAAAAAGTTGTTTTGGACTAGTTTTCTTTTACAATATATACCTAATTTTTCCACTAAAACTATCCAAGAGAGAATAAAGATCGTGTCGTACCATTGGATCTAACAGTTGATTGATAAATGGGATAGAGAAATGATCTTTCTTTATTTTGGAATTTAGCTTTTGAAAGTCCACATAGATACATAACTTTTCATTCTTTGTCCACACAAAGGAATGATCTTTCTTTGTTTTGGAATTTAGCTTTTGAAATCTCATTCACTATTAGCCACCAAGTAGATCAATTCAACTTCCAGGAGCTTCAACAACTCTTTCTTAACTAAAATGCGCTCCACAATGGACTGTGGTATCATGGCAATGTTCGAGCAGGAGAGCCGACGACGAGCAACGGATCCAAACACGGTTATAGATGAGATATAGTATTTTGGGAACTTGCAAAGTATTGTTACGGTGGATTACCGTAGCTTCTCCATGATACTATTCGATGTGCAGTGGTTCAAAGTGGTACTTGAAGGAGCTAGAGCAACAGTTCAACGAGGTCCAGTTGGATTTCTCGAAATAGATTTCGAAAAAAAATGGATGGATTTGCGCGACACCTTTGTGTTGCCGGCCCATTGTGAACACGTGCATGGACTCATTTGTTTGTTAATTGTATTAAAACATGGTACATGTCACAATAGTTTAAACTCTCTTGTACATGTTTGTGAATAGGTAATCTTCTATCCAAACCCCTGACAACCTCGATGGTGGTATGTTATACCTTTAGCTCCCCAAAGTGCGAGAGTATATGATCAAAGCGATGTTCTGAGCATAGATGAAGACAATATGCAAATAGAGGGGTCGATATTTCAAGGGGTGGAGGCCACCAAAAGCTTGTAGCCATCATCGGCTAACAATGATGGAAATACAGGAGTCCAAGAATTCTTTGAGAATGAGGTGGACTCATCCTTCTGTGGTGACATATCTATCCAACTTCCAGTGTATGCAGAGTTGTGTCAGGAGATTGACATGGCACCATAGGATACTTCATACTTGGAGCATCCACTGCACAATAGGATATGCAGTATCATCACCAGTCTCCACAAATCCTGGTTTCTCCATTTTCCTTGCATCCTGCATCCATTCTACATGATCTGTCATGTGGTTTGATTCACCTGAGTCAACATACCACACATCATTGCTTTCTTCTGCACTTATCAACACAGAATTGGTCATGTGCTGCACCATAAACAAATGCTCATTTCTGTCATCACCCTGTCTACTAGAAGATTCATAATTCCCTTGTTGCAATTTTCCATTCATGATGTCATTCTGCTTTTTATAGCAGTCTTTAGCCATATGACCCATTTTACCACAGTAGTAGCATTCAACATTGCTCTTTGCATTTTGGTCTCTTTGCCATCCACCACGACCTCTTTGGCTCCCCCTGCCTCTAGAGTTACCATGTCCTCCTCTATAGGACTGGTTTTCTTGAGTTTGCTGCATATTTTGATTTCTACCACGGCCTCCAGATCGGCCTCCTCTACATCTGCCTCTACCTCTTCTAGCATTTGAGTAGAAGACAACTTCTTTTGAAGTTCCTCCTGAAGAAGATGCACCACCATTTCTCTGCTCCTCAGAAATTAGAATAGCAATCAACTTCTCAAAATCACAAAATCTTTCACGGACGGAAATGGATGTTCGAAACTGTGCATAATCCTTTTCTAGACCATTCAAGGTCATAGAAACTAAATAATCATCTTCCACTGGCGACCCAATGGAAGCAAGTGCATCTGCAGTCTTCTTCACCTTCATGTGGTAGTCATTGATGCTCATACTTTCTCTTTGCACATTGTGCAACTCTTGCTTGAGCTGCATTTTCCTGGCTTGCGTATTTCTGTTATACATTTTTGACAAAGTATCCCATGCCTCCTTTGGCGTACTTGCATCCTGAATATGCACAATCATAGAGTCTGAAATACTGATAGACAGCAAGTACATAACTTTTCTGGCTCTCTCATGCCATCCTTTAAATGCGTGCATTTGTTGTTGATTGGGAACATCAGGAAGAACTGGTTCTTCTTCGTTTCCTGCAACAATTCCTAATATCCTTTTCCCATAAAGGAAATTCGTCATTCTAAACTTCCATGCTTGGAAGTTGTTCTTGTCAAGATTTTCAGTGACAATCAATGAAAGAGAATTAGACGCCATTATAGAACACTACAAAAAATTCTGTCACTGCAAAAAACACAGCTTCAGCCTCACAAGGGCAAATCTGCAAAACTGACGAAAGTGGTATTTGACCACACAGTCACTTCCTAGTGACGATTTTGCATCAACAGGCAAGAAGGATGATTCTGTAACTCCCAATGTCTCTGCGCACAGGCATACGATGAAATTTCTATGGTAACTTTTCACCGACCTGTAGAACAGTGGTCGCACAATAAAAAACTGGGCCTTTTCTTGAATGCGTGCGAAAAACTTCCACCTCCAAAACAGGCCCAGGAATGGACTCGAATCAAAAAAACCAAGCAACCAAGGGCTAAAGCTCTGTCCCGCAGCATATACTGCCCTCTTGCTATACCACGAAGGACGTCTCAATCTGAGACAATGCACTCTTGCACTTTTCGGCTCTGCTACCTGTAGAGACTTGCTCCCAAAACAGAAAAATGAAAGCAACACTGGTCCTCTTACCAGAACACCGCGAACTTGGTTTGCTTTCTTGAGCTCCTTACCACGAACAAGGCTCTGATACCATGTCAAGATTGTGGGAGAGAAGGAAGGAGTCTCACTTGTAGCTTTCTTACTTGCACAATGGGGGAATACACACAAAGGTGGAGGCTGAAAACAGTTTTTCTCTTCTTAATTTGTGTAAGCCAAAAAGAACTCTAGTACAAAGAAATAGAAGAACCCTATATATGGGTCTCATACCAAACTCAACTAACTAAGGTGGCATACTAACTGAGCCACGAACTAGAGTAGATAAGGATAGCTGTCATCTAGCTATTATTCATGGGCGGTGTACCAACCGCATCTGCAGCTAACAAGTCGGTGACATAAATGCACAATGGTCACCCTGGCATATCACGAGTGAAGCTCGATATCTCAACAGTGTGGTCACACAGACGACATTTCCATGTGGAGTGTATCGACAGAATGCACTCCATAATGGATTGTGGTATCATGGCAAAGTTTTAACAAGAGAGCCCATGATGAGCAATGGATGCAAACAATGTTATAGATGGGATGGAGTATTTTGGAAACTTGCAAAGTATTATCACGGTGGATTACCGTAGCTTCTTTACGATCCTATTCAATATATAGTGGTTCAAAGTGGTACTAGAAGGAGCCAAGGCAACAGTTCGACGAGGTCCATTTGGATTTCTCGAAATAGATTCCGAAAAAAGTGCAACATGTTTGTATTGCTGGCCCATTTTGAATAGGTGCATAAACTCATGTTTTTTAAAATTTTATTACGACATGGTACATGTTTTCAACCTTCTATCTAACAGAAAGAGCTTGAAAATATTGTTTCCCCTTTGTCTTTGAGGGCATGGAAAAATAGTACCTCCTCTCTCATTGAGATGGCTATGAGACAACATGCTCTCAATGTTGGATCCACTTTTCTCATTGGAAAGAAGCTTGGTAATATTGTTTCCTTCCATCTCTAAGGGCAATACCATAGTTTTCCTGCTTTAATTGATCTTGACCACATGCTCAAGCTAGTATCAACAGTGCCTTTTTTTGTATATTGACTTCCTTCTCTTTTAGATGCATTTGAGAGGGAGTTCGAGCATGTGATCAAGTCCATAGCAGCCTTCTATGTCTCATATGACTTTGAGGTGTCTTTAAAACACCATATTAGAGAATTTGAGAATCTCCCAAGTCCCATTTTCAAATAAGGGGTAAAGATTTGGCCATGAGGCTAAATCTTAACTCATGCTTCAAAGTGATACTAGGAAAGACAACCTATTTAGTAATTAGGGTAGACTCCACTTTCAAGTAAGGGGATAAGATTTGATCATGTGGCCAAGTATTAACTATATTGGGAATTCCCAAACTATATGAGAATTCCCAAATTTTCTAATATAGTGTTTTAAGAAATATAGGGAGGAAGGAAACTTGGCAAGATAATGGGACACAACTTGAGCACATGCTCGATCTTATATCAACCCTCTACCTACGAGGAAGAGCTTGATAATATTGTTTTCCATATATCTTGAGAGCATGGAAAAATAGTACCTCCTCTCTCATTGATATGCTCATCTTCTTATATCTATGGTCATTATGACTCACATCCACCTTACCTTTCATAACCCTTATGGCACAAATAATATCAATGAGATAGTGCTTCAGTATGTGCTCAAGCTTGTAGCAACACTATCTTTTTTGTATGTCTTTGATATGACTCAACACTCTCTTCATCAAGGAGAACCTTGGCAATACACATTCATGGTATCTCATTTGCCTATTTCATATGCCTTTGAGTTAGAGCTTGAGCATGTATGCAAGCTTGTCTCAACCATCTCCTTTTAATCTCTCCCTTAAGTCTAGACATGAGCAAAGATCCAAGCTCATGCATCAAAGAGCCAACAATCTCACCCTTAGGTTAAGGCATGAGCACACAACAAAGCTCTACACCAAGGAGATATCTAAGAGAGAGATACGTGTACTACACAAGGGGAACTCCCATTTTGTGAATTTTTATTGGTTTTTTCTAAAGCATCTTCCACTTAGTAGCATGCTAGAGATATCAAATAAGATCTAGACCATCTTGCCCCTAGTGTCAAGCTTGAGTGCATCAAAGAGAGAAAACAATCTCACCCTTAGGTCTAGGAATGAGAATAGGGCCAAGCTTATGCATTTAAGAGAGGAAAAAATCTCACCCTCAAATACCATGAGATTTTCAAAAAGATTTGGAATATCTTGCACCTATTGTCAGGCTTGAGTCCATCTAAGAGAGGAAATAATCTCACCCTTAAGTTTACGCATGAGTTTAAGGCCAAGTTGGGGCATCAAAGAGAGTGAAAAATCTCACCCTTGTGTCTAGACATGATCACAAGGCCAAGTTGGGGCATCAAAGAGAGTGAAAAATCTCACCCTTGTGTCTAGACATGACCATAGGGCCAAGTTCTACACCGAGGAGATATTCAAGAGAGAAATAAATATCTTGCACTAGGAGGGTCCCATGTCATGAATTTGTGTCGGTCCTTCCTAAAGTATCCTACACTCAGTGCTTGGCTAGAGATCTCCAACAACACTTGGAACATCTTTCCCCTATTGAAAGGCTTGAGTGCATAAAAAAGAGAGAAGAAAATCGCATCCTCATGTGTGAGCATGAGCACATGGCCATGCTCTACACTAGAGAGATGTCCAAGGGAGAGAGAACTATCTTATATATGGGAAACTCCCATGTCGTGAATTTCTATTGATGTTCTCTAAACCATATTGGACTCAATGCTACGCTAGAGATTTCTAGCAATATCTCAAATATGTTGCCCCTAATGTCATGGTTGAGTACATGAAAGAGAGGAAACAATCTCACCCTCATGTCCATGCATGAATGCAAGGTGAAGATCTATACCAAGGATATCCCCAAGAGAGAGATAACTATCTTGCACAAAGGGAACTCCCATGTTCTTAATTTGTATTGATGTTGTTTTCACTATCTTTCACTCAGTGCCATGTTAGAGATATTCAATAAGGCTTGTAACATCTTTCCTCTACTACCAAGCTTGAGTGCATCAAAGAGAGGAAATAATCTCACCCTTAGGTCGAAGCATGAGCATAAGGCCAAGCTCGTGCATCAAAGAGCAAACAATCTCACCCTTAGGTGGTTGAATCACAAGCATAGGGTCAAGGTTTGCACCAAGAAGATCTCCATTGAGAGAGAGATAACTATATTACACAAGGAGAACTCTCACTTCCTAAATTTATATGGGTGTTCTCTAAATTGTCTTTGATTTAGTGACATGCCAGAGATATCCAAAAAGATCTGGAACATCTTGCCCCTAGTACCAATCTTGAGTGCATGAAAGAGAGAAAGAAATCTCACCCTCAGGTCTCAGCATGAGGATAGGACCAAGCTTGTGCATTAAAGAGAGGAAAAAATATTCCCTTGAAGTCAAGCTGTGAGATATCAAAAAGATTTGGAACATTCGGCCCCTACTTCCAAGATTGAGTGCATCAAAGAGAGAAAACAATGTCACCCCAAAATTTCAAAGAGATATGATTGCAACCTATCAAGATTTTCTACAATAGTGGACGAAAGTCTATATGGGATGACAAAAGATATATCTCAACTATTGGCGCAAGTGTTTGAACGCAGTGATGAAGTGGATATCTTCTTTAACCTTGATAAATGTGTTTTTGGAGTGTGGAAAGGAACATTGTTAGGGCATATCATTGATAAGGAAGGTATTGCTATGGATCGGACTGAAATTCCCAAGACACTTGCACTTCCATCACCAAATAATATTAAACAATTACCAGGATTTTAGGGCATCTAAATTATTATTAGTGATTTATTTTGGATTTTCCTAAGGTGGCATCAACTTTAACAAAATTTCCATAAAAAGATAATCCTTTTAATTGGGATGATGCTTGTTAGAAGCCATTTGAATTCCTTAAGTAGAAATTAATAGAAGGACCAATAATAGCACTACCAAATTGGACAAAAGAATTCAACACCCATACAGATGCATCTATGTATGCTATGGGAGTCATTTATGCTAAAAAAATGACATTAAAGTGGATCATCTAGTTTATTATGCAAGTCTGAATTTAAGTTATGTAGAGTGCAATTATACCACTACTGAGAAAGAGTGCTTATCAATGGTATTTGCGATGGAAAAATGTTGTCATTATTTACTAGTGAATAAGTTTACCATTCATGTTGATCATGAGGCATTAAAGTACTTGCTCAATAAAGAAAAACTTTTAGGACATGTGATTCGTTGGATGTTATTATTTCAAGAATTTGATTTTAAAATAGTACTTGTCCTGATAGAGCTCATGTTCTAGTAGATCATCTTTCTCAATTATTATCATCAGATAAAGGAGAAGGTGTGGAAGATGATCTACCAGATGCATCACTTTTTACTGTGGAGACACAAGTTCCATGTTATGCTGATATTACAAATTTTCTTAGTACTTCTCGATATCCACCTACTAGTGCTGTAAGCATTGGAAGCAACAAATAATAATGTAAGCCCATTTCTATGGATTATTAGGGTGTTAATTATATAAAATTCTCCCTATCGTTGAAGTGTAAGGGAAGATGAAGTTCATGTGGTTCTTAAGGCATTACACGATGAGCCTTGTGGTGGCCATTTTGATGGTAAACTAACAACAAGGAAAGTTCTACTAACCGGTTATTGGTGGCCTACCCTATTTAAGGATGCTCATTATTATTGTAGAAAATGTGATGTATGCCAAAGGATTAGTTGGCCTTGTAAGAGTTTTGCTATGCCTTTGACACCTATATTGGGATTAGTATCATTTGAGAAATAGAAAATTGATTTTATGGGCCCAATTGATCCGCTTACTAGGTATTGATCTAATCGATATATTCTGGTTTGTACTAATTATATTATGAAATGGGTGGAAGTAAAAGCACTTAAGACGATAAATAAAGTCATTGAGGTGGCTAAGTTTATATATGAGAGTATTATTACATGTTTTGGTTTCCCACTAGAATTAGTAAGTGATTGAAATTTCCATGTCTTAAATGGTCTAATTAGCAAATTAACAAAATTATATAGAATTAAGCATCTCAAATCAATGCCTTATTACCTAGAGATAATGACAAAGTAGAAGTAACTAATCACATTATTTACAAGGTTTTAACTAAAACTATTGCTTCTCTTAGGCATGATTGGGAGGAGTATCTCTACGAGGCGCTATGGGCCTACAGAATCACCTACAAGGTGACGGTGAAAAATACACCATTAAACTTAGTTTATGGAAGCAATTATATATTTCCTATTGAGTGAGAATTTCTTACTTTGCAAGTAGCTCTATAATTACGGTTAGGAGAAGTTGAATCATTGAAGCTAAGGATTTTACAAATTTTAGTGAAGTTAGACGAGAAATGCTTATTTTCTTTACAAAGCTTAGATGTAATGCAAAAACATCGTAAAGCTTGGCATGATCAAAATATGAATGTAAGGGAGTTTAAGGAAGGTGATTTAGTTTTACTTTAGTCATTATTATAAATTTCTAAGAAAGCATAAAATTTACTAGCTGGATCTTTTAAGGTTATTAAAGTTTATGATAATGGCTCTATAGATGTGCAGGATATTAATGCTAAAAATGAGATCTTTAGGGTTAATGGCCTTCATCTTAAGCATTTGTGACTTAGGATAGTTAGGTAAAGTCTCAGGAAAGTTACTATATGTATATCCTCTACATCATGTGTGTTCAAGGCCTATTTAAAAATATCATTATCTATGAATTTTTCTTGAATAAAACATAACCCTTTTCTATTCAATCTACAAATAACCCCTTTATATTACACCCTTCTATATATAAAAATATATGTAAAAATAGTATTTTAAAAATATATTATTTTGAACTCATGTGATGCACACATATATTCATGAGTAACTTACCCGAGGGTACAGTTCGATTAGTGGTTAGAATAACCCCAGACTAATATGAATTTGGGTTTCATTTTTTTGGGGGGCTTTAAATGGGATGCACGTATGGCTTTTTTGTGGATGGATGCCCTTTAACCTCATTGTAATGTTGATAGTTCTGATCCTATTCATGCTAGGCCTTATAGAAATTTGCATTTTCAGACGCATGACAGGTTCTTGTATGCACTAAGGGGAGAGGCATGTTGAGGTTCTTCTTTTGTGATCCTTTTTTGTTTGCACTATTATCCACCATTTCATTGTTACAAACAATATCAGTGACATCTTTATGTGCATGCGGAGCTCCTATGTTGGTAGCTTCACACTTACTTTCAATATTATGGTACCATTGTTATGCATGACGCTATTGGTTATATTTATTAACACCACGATTATGATAGTGTATTCTCACCTTTGCGTGATGTTGCCCAATATATGGTGGGTAGAGAGCAACACGAGTTTTCTCACTATCAATCTATTCTTTACTATCTAACTCCATCATATCCTAATGATCAAGTAAATGTTCATTCTCCCTGTTGGGATTATATTTGTTGGTATATGGATGTGATTGAGGGTCATTCATTTCTTTAGGATATTTACTAGTGGCACCTATGCCCTTTTTTAACAATGTAGCTGTAGCTCCACTCCATGATGTAATGAAAGTTCTTAATGATGCACCTGATAGCGAGTCTATGGCCTCTAATGTTGTTATGCTATAATCTATTCATGAGTATCCTATATTCAATAGTTTAGTTGATCACTTTGATTTTGATAGTGTAGATGATTTTGGATTCAGTTTATTGTTTGTGATAGATGATTTTAGAGATTGTGACAATTTTAGTTTAGAATTCTTGTTTTCTTAGATTTTTTAGTGTTCTTTATAGTTTACTTAAAGAAACACAAATGAAAATAACAGAAAGAAGGAAATAAGAAGGAAAATAAAAAACATCTAACAAGATTTTTTTATATATTTTCATTTTTAATTTTTGCACATTGTCATATGAAACATAGAAGGCTCCTATAGGCTTGATCACATGCTCAAGCTCCCTCTCAAATAAATCTAAAAGCGAAAGGAAGTCAATACAAAAAAGACAATGTTGATACCATATGTATATAGCACATATGTCCTAAATAGTAGTTACTAGGTCTATCTTGAACATAATAAATAACAAGTTTGTCCTCAATGCAATGAACAATAGATCTACCTATAATAAGCGAATAGCAGGTCTATTCTACAACACAATGAATAGCTCTATCTTGCACAAAGTAAAAAATAGGCCTGTCATACAAAACATAAATAATAGGTTTGTCATGTAGAGAGTAGATAGTAAATCTATCCTACAGAGAGTTTATGGCAAGTCTATCCTACATAGAGTAAATAGTAGGTCTATATTGCATAGATGAAACAACAAGTCTATCATGCACAGATTAAACAATAGGTTATCCTACACAAAGTAGACATCAAGGTTGTCCTAATTAGAGTAAACAACAAGTTTATGCTGCACAAAATAAACATTAAGTTTTCCTTACATACAGTAACCAACAAGTTTATTCTGCACAACAAAATAAACAATAGATTTGTCATGCACAAAGTAGACATTATGTTTGTCCTGCACAAAGTGAACACTAATTCTGTCCTATATAGAATAAATAGCAAATTTATCTTGCTAAGAGAAAATAGTAGATTTATCCTAGATCAACTAAACAATAGGTCTACTTAATATAAAAAAGGATCCCACACAAGTCGAGACGAGGCTTATGAAGCAAAGGACCGACCTTCTTGAGGGGCAACCATCAAACCTTGAGCTATAGGTTTCAAATCTAGGTTGAAGAACACTAAAGAGAAGCTCCTTGAACCAATGCTCTCATACTAGTTGAAGGGAGAATCCCAAGTGAGAACATGAGTAAGCAAAAGTAATGAAGGAGTGAACTATGGTGGATGGAGCAAGAGAGCAAGAGATTGAGACTCAAGATGTGGAAACTCCAAGAGTTTCAATGTGTAAATAAATCCCTATTCAAATGTCACTGAAAGAGTAAAGAATAAAGCAACAATGATATACAAGTGACATAGGTAGAGGCATCTTTACCCCCAACATTAGCCATAAGTTTCAATTTTTTTAAATTTGATAAAAAAAGGATGAAAATTTTGTTTTGTTCTAGTTGAGCTAGTTTGATAATTACTTCAATGAAGAAACTTTTTTTGAAAAGAATAAAATAAAGTGTACAACTAGTTATTTTATAGAGATAAAGATTTGCTTTGTTGGAATGACCTATGCCATAGCACTGACCAACTAAAGATGTGGGTTGAAATTCAAGATTTTTTTTTAAAAAAATTCATTCTACCCTAGTTTCATCTTTAAGTGATGTGTGATTGGCGTAATTTATCTTGGCAAGAAGGTTATAATGTCTCTACCTACACGAAAAGATTCCGACAAAGGCTTTTGTTGTTACACATGCTTGACAAAGTTCCTCGAAGTGTGCTTCAATGAAAATACAAAGATGGTCTCCAATCAGGTATCCAAGCTAAATTGAATTCCCTCAAACCAATTTCTTTTCATTAATCTATCTCTTATATCCATGATATCATCAAAGAATTTCAATCCATTGCCAAGATGCTTCATGGTCAAGAATTCAAAACACCCCATTCCTTCAACAACAATTGCAACTTGAAGAGATCTTTTGTGCCTTATCGCCCTAGTTATATTCCATCTAATAGAACCTCTAATTTCCAACAAAAAACTAGCAATGTACAGAGATATCCAAACAATGATTCGAACAAAAAGGAAAAGCCTCGAACTAGAAATCTTAATGTTCAAAACAAAAGGCCAAATGTACTTGTTATCATTGTGGAAATTTAAACATTATCAAGTAGATTGCTAAGTTCCATTACTATCCAATAATAACCAAAGCAAAGCTCAATCGCACAACATTGAAGGGAAACATGGCTATGTTTCTAATTGGACTATTGATTCATTACAATAAGAAGAAAAAAAATTAGGTGTGTCTATTTCTTTACGATTCTTTTTTGACCAAAAGTTTCTATGCATGATTCAAATGTGACTATTTTACATGGCAATGCTAGTTCTCATGATTTTATTTTGGAAAATTTGGTAAGGAGATTACAACTAGAAAAAAATCCTTCACTACAGAAGGTTAAATTTGCATTTCAAGGTGTTAGATAAAAAGGAATATTGAAACTCAAGGGGTTAGAAATTTATATGGGTAAATACAAAGAAAAACATGATTTCTTGGTTGCATCTCGTCGATCATAAGACAACATCCTTTGTATACCTTTCAAAAATCAATTTAATCCCAATATTGATCATCACACTCACACAATCACATTTCAATTTCAAAAACAAACAATCTCTTTGACTAGGGACCGTAAAATTAAATTGTTTCCATTAACCACTCATACACAAGTTAAGTGAGAACTTAGAAAATAATGCAAGGCATGTATGATTTTTATGATTCAAGTTTAAAAGCCTAAGTCTTTTGTGGTGTCGCCCGCATAGAAAAAGTTTCTAGATTCATATAAATATTGTTTTGTGGATAATTATCCACCCAGGTTGCCACCATCACAAGGAGAATTAGACAAAATTGAGCTCTATCATCTTGGTGTTACTATACCCCAATAAGCTACATATAAAAATAGTCATTTAGATAAAAAGGAAATTCAAAGACAAGTAATGATGCCAGGAGGCATATTCCATGGTGGATTTTGTGAGTTTTTTTAATTCCACAGTGGATTCCGTGAGGTTTTGCAGTGGATTCCGTAAAACTATATTTGTTTGCCGGGGCTTGTACACAAGGTGGATTCCTTGTGCGAGAAGTTGACGGGGACTCCTGTCCTTTTCAAGCATCATGTTAATTTAATGTGCACATGGGTGATTCCATGGTGGGTGCAAAATACATATTTAAATTAATGGAGGTTTGTGAGTTTAGAGTGCACTCGTAGTAAATTAAGGTTAGGACATAGTTCCAACCTATTTATTTATTTTGTACCTGAAGACTGCTAGGTATTCACTTTTTTTTGTTTAATTTTATTATTTTCTAACAATTGTGAATGCTTCAATTGATGTGTAGAGCAGTGTTGGGAAGCAGTGGGTGATAGTGTGTATTCGAATTACCTAGAAGAAATTATCATTTTTTATGGGCATGCATCTTATCATTAAAGGCATGGCACTAATATTTATTTAGGAACGCTTATTTATTGAAGTGCTTGACAAATATTCATTATTTTGTATGCGCATGGGCACTCAGTTTAAATATTTCATTATTGGACATTGTATTTGGGCATAGCCCGCCGACTTTTGGGCCGCCCAACCGCTTTATTCTTTATTTGGATAAAAAGCAAATATAAAATCCAAAGCATACTAATTGTAAAATTAGGCTATTTTAGAGCTTTGATAATTGTACCTGAAGACTGCTAGGTATTCACTTTTTTTTGTTTAATTTTATTATTTTCTAACAATTGTGAATGCTTCAGTTGATGTGTAGAGCAGTGTTGGGAAGCAGTGGGTGATAGTGTGTATTCGAATTACCTAGAAGAAATTATCATTTTTTATGGGCGTGCATATTATCATTAAAGGCATGGCACTAATATTTATTTAGGAACGCTTATTTATTGAAGTGCTTGACAAATATTCATTATTTTGTATGCGCATGGGCACTCAGTTTAAATATTTCACTATTGGACATTGTATTTGGGCATAGCCCGCCGACTTTTGGGCCGCCCAACCGCTTTATTCTTTATTTGGATAAAAAGCAAATATAAAATCCAAAGCATACTAATTGTAAAATTAGGCTATTTTAGAGCTTTGATATGAATAAACTTATAAATACATGCCATTTGAAGCGCTCACATAAGGCATGGGGGGAGATTTTACCCAATTGGTCTCTTTTCTTTATGTCGTGTGAATCTATCTTCTTGCTTTTTGAGCTTAAGTAGAGTTCTTTTGTTCTTGGGGACCATCTGGCGCGCTAGCTACGTACTTACATTTTCTTTTGGTATTATTTCTACTTTAAGAACATTAGTTAAAGATTTTTACTGGCCACAGATGGAATCTAATGTTTCTAACTTTGTGTAAGTGACACCATGGTAAGCAATATGGTTTGTTAATGCCTTACCAATTCTTGAACGACCATGGAAACATATTTTAATGGATTTTTAACTGGTTTGTCTAACACCCAATCTAATCATGATATGATTTGGACTATTATAGATCGATTTAGCAAACAAGCATATTTCATTCCATACAAGAAAACATTAACTGCATCTCAAGCTGCTCAATTATTTTAGAACTGTTTTCACTAACCATGGTTTATCAATAGTTATTATTTTTTATTATGATTCTAAATTTTCAATAATTTTTGGACTACTTTGTTTGCTAATTTAGGTACAAAGATTGATTTTTCATCTACATTTCATCTTGAAACTAATAGGCAAACAAAAGCTACTAACAGTACAATATTAGATCTTTTGCGTGCATACACAATTTCAAAACCACAAACATGGGATACACACTTACATTTACTTCAGTTTGCATACAATAATACACCGCACGCAGCTACACAGAAAGCACATTTTAAAATCATTTATGGACATAGATTATCTACACCTATTACATCATTATCAAACAAAGTTAAAGCTGTTGATGATATTGCCAATATGCATGCTACTATTTTTGCTGAAGTCAAAAACATGATTGCGAAAGCCGAGCAACCATACACTAAACAAGCTAACAAGAAAAGAAAAGCTACAAGTTTCAAAGTTGATGATTATATTTGGTTACACATTGAAAAAAAAAGATTGCAAAGTGTTGAGAAACACCCTATTGTTAAGCTAGCCCCTAGACTTTATGGACCTTTCAAGATCATTCACAAAATCAATGACAATGCATTTAAATTAGAACTACCCCAACAGTGGAAAATTCGCAATACTTTTCATATCAGTTTCTTACGGCATTTTAGAGGCCAATTACATGTTCATCCTATCTATAAAAACCCTCCTTTGTTAGAAGAAGAACTGAAATCCTTGAACCTAAAACTATTCTAGATAGTGACTTTATGACCACTAGAACTGGATGTAGATATTTGATAAAATTTAAAAATCATTCTATTGAAGAGGCCCAATGGATGCAAGCCCGTGATTAAGTGCTTACCCCTCACTACTCACTCCACATTGAGCTAATAGCAATTGAAGACAATTGCTATCCCACCCCGAGGGTATGATACTAGGAGGCATATTCCACGGTGGATTCCGTGAGTTTTTTTAAATCCCCTGATGGATTCCTTGAGGTTTTGCGGTGGATTTCATAAAACTATATTTATTTTTCGGGGCTCGTACACAAGGTGGATTCTTTGTGCGAGAAGTTTACGGGGATACCTATCCTTTTTGGGTGTCATGTTAATTTAATGTGCATGTGGATGATGCCATGGCAGGTGATTCTACAAAATACATATTTAAATTAATGGACGTTTATGAGTTTAGAGTGCACTCGTATTAAATTGAGGTTCAGACAGAGTTCCAATCTATTTATTTATTTTCTAGTTGAAGACTACTAGGTATTCACTTTTGTCGATTTAATTTTATTATTTTCTAACAATTGTGAATACTTCACTTGATGTGTAGAGCAAGCAGTGGTGGCATTGGGAAGCACTAGGCGATAGCGTGTATTCAAATTTCCTAGAAGAAATTATCATTTTTAATGGGCGTGCATCTTATCATGAAAGGCATGGCACTAATATTTTTTTAGACGCACTTATTTATTAAAGTGCTTGACAAATATTTATTATTTTTTATGTGCATGGGCACTCAATTTAAATATTTCATTATTAGACATTGTATTTGGGCATAGCTCGACTTTTGGGCCACCCAACTACTTTATTCTTTATTTGGACAAAAGCAAACACAAAAGCCAAAGCATGTTAATTGTAAAACTAGGCTATTTTTGAGCTTTGAGATGAATAAAATTATAAATACATGCCTTGTGAAACGCTCACATAAGGCATGGGGGGAGATTGTACCCAATTGGTCTCTTTTCTTCATGTCCTGCGAATCTATCTTCTTGTTTTTTGAGCTTAAGTAGAGTTCTTTTGTTCTTGGGGACCTTTTAGTGCTTTCTACGTATGCATCCAGCATCTGATTTGCGCACCAAGTAACTAAATTATTGGATAAAGAATTTGTTCTAGTTCTTCTCCTTTTGGTGCACTTGTCTTTTTTGTTCAAAGAAAAATTAAAACATACAATACATGCATTGATTATAGAGCTTTAAATAAAGTTAATGTTAAAAGTAGGTATACAATTGCTAGAGTTAATAATTTTCTTAAGAAACTTAAATGAGCTAAAACTTTTAGCAAGATAGACCTCAAGTCAAGATATCATCAAATTTGTATGGATTTAGCTAATGTATTTAAGACTACATTTGAACATAGTTTGATCACTATGAATTTATTGTTAGGCCTTTTGGTTTTACTAATGCACCAACTACATTTACTCGAATGATAAATATACTTTTTTGGATAATCAAGGTTTTGCAATTGTCTTCTTTGATTATATACTTGTTTTCAAAAATCAGAAAAGGAACATAAGAAACATCTTTGCATTGTATTAGATCTACTATACAAAATTCATTTGTATGAAATGTTTTATAAGAGTTCATTCTTCCAAAATCAAATGGACCTTAGGTTATATAGCTTTTGCTAAAGGTATCACCATTGATCCTAAGAGACCACAAAAGATTGGCCTAATCCCAAGAGTGTGCATGAAATTCAATCTTTTTTAGAATTAGTAGGTTTCAAAGAAAAGTTGTTACAAAAATTTTCATGGTTTCTTTGTCTTTGACTATGCTATTGCGAAAGAATATTGTTTTTCATTGGAGCCATAATCAGTAGAAATCTTTTGATACTTGGAAATACCTTTTGACCCATGCACCTATTCTCAACTGCTCCCAATTTTTTCCAACCTTCTTTCTTGTTGCCTCAAAGATGCTAGTGGCTAAGGTGTATAGTTGCTATCTTAATGTAAAAATATCATCCTATTGCCCATAAAAGTCATAAACTAAAGCCTTTTGAATAAAACTATGGTACATATGATCAAGAATTTTTTAAACTATAGTTCGTGTTTTGGATATTTAGAAACATTAACTAATGGGTTTGAGGTTCTTACAAAAATTGATTCATAGGCCATAGAATGCTTGTTGAATCAATCTTTAATTTCTAATCACCACATGACATGGGCTTCTTTCATTCAAAATGTTCACCCTATGATCCAGTGTCAGCTAGGTCGTGTTAATGTTCTTATAGATGCATTAAGTCGTGAGTCAACGAGAAATATTGCTTCATATCATTTGCATGGGTTTGATAGAACAAAAAATGTGTATTTCAATCATGTTTCTAGCTTTGAAATTCAAACCTTTGATGCCATGATTCCTACATATCCCTAATTTCTATTTTATTTAGCAAATATTTCAAAATACTAATACCACCATCTTCAATAATTATTCTTTATGTGAATGGATTTTTATATTATCAAAGAAATTTGTATGGTATCATACCTTTTATAATTATTGCCATGACAAAAATAGCCAATTTTTAGCTCTTTGAGAGATTTTGCAATAAATGTATGATAATCTTCTTTGGATCCCTCAAAATCATCACAAAGACAAGCCAATTGTCTCCTCACTGTTTGGAGGCAATGCCTTAGCTTCAACCTTTTCATTTGACTATAGATCCTCTTGCATCATAAAGTTAGCTATCACATAGTACATATCCAAAGAACAAATCTGTATTATACCATTTTGAGAATTTCACTCATATTGCAACAATATAGTTGTTGAAGTTTGAGCCAATGTAACTACATAACACAATCCATAATATATGCTAGAAATATATTCTTTTGTATTTAGTAACCTATGCCTTCTCATATATTTTTTAGTCTTTAAAACATATTGGCTTTCAACCACGTTCATGATATCAACTTTTTGAAAGCATACAGAACTCCCTACTACTAAAAATCCAATGAAACCTAAAGAAAAAGCACTTGAGCATGCTATTTGAGATGAGAGCTTTCCCCATTTAGCACCATCATAGTCCAACTTTGAAATGGCATGCATTGGAAGTAGGCTCTCTAAATTCCTTAACTTTTGATGGCAATAGATAATTTCTCAATGTATCCCAATTCCTAGCATGATTATCACAAAATTTTATCAAAAACTTAGTAGGCCTCTTACCATGTTGGCCCATTATCCATACATAGGATGTTCCATCATCTAAGATATTTGTCTCCATATATACCATAGTGATGTATGATTGTCTAAGAATAATGGGATAAGAAGAGGAGCCCTATACAAAAGGGTGCTACTCCTCCTAAATATCACCTATAGTAACCTTGCAATTTGGCCATGATGCATATCAATCCCCTAGAGAATTTTTAGTTTACCTCATCCTCTATCCATGATCAACATATATGGCCCATCTATCATTCTTAAACAAGCTGTGAACCATGACATTAATGTCTAAACCATGATCAATGAGTGCAATACATGGAGTTTTAACATCCCCAACCTCAACAATTATCCCTATACTAGCACGAGCCCAATGATTATGTGTATAACGATTTTTAAGTATCATACATGAAGTCTCATCATAACTTAGTGTAGTGCATTTTTCTCACTCCCATTTGTTTATTATTGCAAATTACTACTTTTTGAGTTATATCAACTATCTTTTCGTCATCAACAATGATATTTTCAGTTTTAGAAAACTAAATTATAATACTTGCATCATCTTCATGAATATCATGAATACACAATAAACCAGGCTCTTAATCGCCCTACATCATAGCATGCATATGATTTCTAGAAAATTGCATATTTCTCTTGATTATCAATGATTTTCTCATGGAACTCTCTCTTGGCAATGCCAAAAATGTTGCCCATGATGAATTCAACTTTGCTATTGAGGATGCATTCCTTAAGACCCCTTTCATATATGTTGATGTTCCAATGTTTGATGGCAATTTGTGGTCAATTGTCTTCCCTAAGGCTTTTCATGCTCCTACGTTCTCTCTTTTGTAGGATCTTCCATGGTATGTGTAGGCATAGGTCTAACATGAGGTATAGGAGGTAGCTAATTTGAATCAAACTGCCACTCTCTCAAATGACTCTTTTAGATGTACCAAGAGTGCCATATCCCTTTTTCTTTTCTCTTCCACAATCACATCAATTTTCTAAGATCTAGTAAGATACACATACATAAAAAGAGAAATGGCTATGCATCATATTTATCATCTCACAAATACTCTTATGTGCATCATTTATTTTAGCCCTATGAGTCTTTCCCTTTTATGTTGCATGCATTGCACAAGACAAAAGCTCAACTCTCTTACCACAAACAACAACACACCCATGCTTTTCCCCAATTTCAAGATAAAAAATAGCACCTTCCACTATTTTATATGCATTTTTTACAACCATCTTAACAATAACTTTTTCATTCCACTCTTTTAAAACTTCCACTACAACATATAGACCCAATATATTGACATTTAAAGTGACAAAATTAGTCATGGAAAAACATTTCCCCATCGTTGCTAGTACCATCACTACTTTCTTTGATAGAAAATTGTTGTTATTTATGTCAACAAATATACTAATGCTATTACTATAATAACGACATTTAAGAGAAGACTTATGATTAGCAATCTACTATGGCCTTGCCCATGAGATCTAGACTTAGACCTATTTTGTTATGTATCTCTACCCCCACAAGGTCTAGATTTATACCTATTTTTATTTGTATCTCTATTCACTAAAAAGGTTAATAGGAACAATATTGATGCATGGGCGCTACATCAATATTCTTCCTATTAACCTTTTTAGTGAGTATAGCTCCCTCCATATCTAAGTATTTAAAACCATCCATAGGAGCATTAATGCTCATGATAGTACAAAATGTAACCCATGACTTAGAGAGAGTGACAAGAAAAGACATGGACTTAATATTATCATCAAAGATAATCTTCTACTATGTAAGTTGGCTACAAACAAAGTGAAACTTATTCAAATGAGTAGGCATAGAAGTGCCTTCCTTCATATAAAGGTTCACAAGCTTTTTGAGCCCATACAATTGTCATGCCAGTCTTTACTCTCTCATAACTATCATGCACCACCAAAAGTCTCAATGACATTAAAATATGCTTTCTTAAAGAAAGGTAAAATGATAGTGGGCATGTATAACTCATCAAGATTCTCCCAAGCATCAATGTCTATATCTTTTGGATTTATACATTTGCATTTCAATGGCTTAACATGTTTCTTTTGCAACAAGATTTGCCAAATCTGGGTCTTTCAATATTTAAAATTATTGCCATCCAACTTATCAATATTAAGGATGGCACTATCATGAGAAGAACAAGAAGCACATATCATAAAATGACTAAAAAATAATGTGAATATGTGCTAATATAATTTTAGTTAAACAATCCCAAATTTGAGCCAAAAATATATGCAATACGAGTATGCATCAATATACTAGTTTCCATAAAATAGAAGCACTAGATTTTCCCAAAAAAGTATCCTCCCTCAATAAAATAGCTTAAATATGAATCACGGTAGTACTATCCATAAAACTGCAATAAATTAGAGGTCAATTATGGTCAATATCCAAGATAAAATTCTCCCACTACTAGGCAATTCTAGATAAAAATTGTGCTTACAATACAACTAGTAGTGTCCAAGAAAGAGCATACAAGTCCAAGTACCAAATATTGTCAGAGAATCCAAAAAGTGTAAGATATATAGATGTATCTTGGACAAAGGGATAACCAAGTACATAAGCTAACTATGCATAAAAGATTAAGAAGCAATGTGAAATCTACCAAGCTACAACCAAATCATTGTTAATGAATAGTGAAGCTCAATACATAACAAAGCATGTATCCATGTGGCTAATAACCCATCTGACAAGAGGAAGTACTAGATAACAAAATATCAAATAAAGATCATCCCACGACAGTCAATAACTACACTAACAATGTTTGCATAAACCAATAAGTATATAGAGTAATCCCATGATCTCTAAAAAAGCCAAGATATATGATATAAAATCTAAAAGTACTCCCATTATAATTAAACTACAGTATCCAAGATCAAAGCAAGAACAATGCGTGTATATCATAACATTTGGAAGCCCAATGATACCAAATAATACACACAACAATATATAAATGACATAAACATTCAAAACTGTAAATAGTAGATCACTAATCAATGCAGTCTCTACCATATATAAATATAAAGGACTTAAAACGAGAGCTCTAAGCTCAAAGAAGAGCCTATCCAACATGACTAGTTGTGAAAAGTATACATATGATCCAAGAGCATTCTTGAGCATCATAAAATCATAGATTTCACTAATATTCAAGACATATGCTACATACAATTTATTGATATTCAAGACATATGATTATTATCTAATATTTATGATAGCACAGAACGTTCCAATGGCCATGCAAGGTTATCTCTAATCAATTCTAGAGCATACTCAAGCATCAATACATTCCCTTAGTATTAAATATTCAATGAATAAGCATCAAAGAAGAATAAACGTCATTCAAATATTTATTGTCCCAAATTGTGAACAGTAAATCTATCCACAACTATCATTCAATGTCTAATGATTTCTTCCCATAATTGTTTTAAAGACAAAGTCCAATATGTTGAAAGAAAACCCTAATAGGTGAGTGAGTAAAGAATGGGAAAATATGGTTAATACAAATTCAAAGGTAGGAGCAGCATGGCAACCCCCTAAAAGTGTGCTAAAAAGTATATGGGTGGCTCTTGGGGCTTTTTCTACTCTGGCTAATGCTATTAGATACTCCAACATTGATCAAATGTGTCATGGAAGGTGAGAGAGAAGCAAAGAAGGTTGGGGAGTTGATTATTATCTCAAACAGATGAAGACTCAGCTTCTATAGAAGCTCTATTAAAGCTCTCTTTTCGAGGCTAAAGTTGAATTAATGAAGCTACTCAAATTGCCATTCAGATGACAAGGGAAAGGGTGATTAGGAGTGAGAGTGAGAAGAGAAAAAGTGTAAGAAAAGGCTATAGCTATGGATATTTGAACTCAAGAGAGAAAGACTAGTATGTAGGAACTCTAATAGTCATAATGTGTAACCTACCATCCTTTTATTATTTTATCATGATAGTAAATGATAAAGAATAAAGATAATAGTGATGTGCAACTAGCACATCATGTAGCATACAAGTGTATGCTGACATTTTCCATGTAGTTATTGACTAGTGTGGAATGATCTTTATTTGATATTTCATTATCTAGTACTTCCTTTTATCAGATGGGTAATCAGCCATGGGACACATGCTTTGTTATGTATTGAGCTTCACTATTCATTGGCAATGAGTGGGTTGTAGCTTAGTAGATCTCACATTGCTTCTTACTCTTTTATGCATAGTTAGCTTATGCACTTGGTTATCCCTTTGTTCAAGATACATTTATATATCTTACACTTTTTGGATTGTATAATAGTATTTGGTACTCGGAGTTGTATGCTCTTTCTTCGACACTATTAATTGCATTGTAAGAACAACCTTACCATACTAGGGTGGGTTGTATGGGGTGGTCAACTAATGCTTAATACCCCTTTCATCACAAAACTGCTCAAAGGCTTTAGAGACATATTCACGTGATTATCTAATCTAAGGAATTTCAGCATGTACCTAGACTAGATCTCAATCAAAGTAAGCAAAGGCTAAAATGTAGCCAAGACTTTCGAGTTCTATTTAATAGGATATGCCCAGAACTTATGCATATAGTCATAAATGAAGATAACAAATTACTTCATGCTACTTAATGAATTGTAGTGCATGAGTCCACATACATCTGAATGAACAAGAGCCAAAGGATCACCCATGCATATCATACTAGACTTTTTATGTGTATTACGTGTCTACCTACCATTTAGACAATGATCACAAGACTCGATGTACTTATAGTCAAGGGACATAAGATGCTGTAAATGGGTAAGTATTTTCATTCCTTTCAAGGACATGTGCCCAAGGTGATGATGCCAAAGAGATACATGTGGAACTTCATATACTGCCAAAAAAAGGTCAAATGACCTAGATACAAGCAATGGGTAGAGAGTGTTGGACTTAGCACCAAGTGCAAGATTACCATTGGTAAGCTTCCATAAGGAATCACCAAAAGAAGCTACATAACTTGCATCATCCAAAGTACCAGCAAAGATATAGCTCTTCATGAGAACTGGTATATGGCATACATCATGAACATTAAACATTCAACCTAAACCAAACTGCAATTGGACATCACCAATATTAACTATCTCTAGTGTCACTACATGACGTACATCATGAAGAGAAAATGTGCAACAAAAAACAAACTATAGCTAAACATCACCAATACCAACTATATCTAGTGCTAGGCCATTATCCAAACAGATAGATCTAGTCAAATTGTGATAGGAGTGGAACCACTCTCTATGAGGGTTCACATGAAAGGAAGTCTTTGAATATATCAACCAATACTAAGTATACCTTAACAAAGCATCAGTCAATTGTGAAGTATCAAGAGAAGAAGCTGCAAGTATGAAATCATCATCAGAATCAATATGCACAACATTTGTCTTTTCAATCTTAACATTGGACTTGCTAGGAACAATGCTGCGATCATCATTTTTGTCTTGTACTTTATCCTTTTCCTTTTCTTTGTGCTTTTCCTCGTGCATTTTATGGAAATCATTTCCCATAGTAATGACAAGTCAATAAGGGCTTACAGCCATGGGACTTACTATGAGACTCTCCACATGATTGAGAACATAACTGTTGAGAGTCTCTTCTAGGGTAATCATTATTGCTCCTACCATTATTGCCTCCAATGGTCAAAGTATGAGAGGTGAAAAAAGCATCAATATTCTTTTTGTTAACCTCTTCACTCAAAAGTAAACTCTCTATATCCTATAACTTCAGCCCATCAGTAGGCATGTTTACACACATAGCAGTACAAAATGTATGCCATTATTTAGGTAGTGTAACTAAGAGGAACAAAGACATAAGATTACCCTCGAATTCAATCCCCAGCAAACACAAATAGCTGAAAATAGAATGAAATTCATTTAAGTGGGATGATATTGAAGTGCTCTCCTTCGTGCAAAGGTCCATGAGCTGCTTGGGATAGACATTGTGAATCTTATCCCATAAGTCCCATGTGGAGTGCCATCAGAGAAAACATTATAAGACACATGTTGAGAGAGGGACAAAATGATGGTGGACTTGCATATCTCATCTAATTCAGTCCAATCCTTGCATCAATACTTTGGGACTTGATTGTGTCATGTTTCAAATGCTCAACCTATATTTTTTGCACTAAAACTTGTCATATTTGGGCATTCCAATAGCTATATTTGGTGTCATTGTCAACATTAAAGATAACCCTATCATTGGAATCACCAACCATATTGGACCAAGCAAATGTACAAAAGGGAAAAACATGATGCTATAATAACTTGCAAATAAGTCCCAAAACCTCTACCAGATCAACTGAAAACAAGGGATGTTGACCAAGTAATGAGCTGTCCACAAACTCAGTGCAAAGAACCATCAAATGGACGTGACTGCTTGCAGAAATAGTGCAGTAAACTACAATTATAGCATGCTGAAAAATGAAGTACAATTAATATAAGTAATAAATCAATGCTAAAGAGGGGTAATCCCTTATGTTAGACAATTTGCAACTTCCAAGGAATAGCTGGTCCACAGATTGGATGTTGTATGCATGCGTAGCGAGCGCCGAAAGGTCCCCAAGAACAAAAAAACTCTACTTTTGCACAAAAAACAAGAGAGAAGACTTGCACGACATGAAGCAAAAGACTAATTGGATACAATCTCCCCCCATGCCTTGTGTGAGTGCTCCACAAAGCATGTATTTGCACAAAAAACAAGATAGAAGACTTGCACGACATGAAGCAAAAGACTAATTGGGTACAATCTCCCCCTATGCCTTGTGTGAGCGCTCCACAAAGCATGTATTTGATATATTATTCATCTCCAAACTCAAAAAATAGCCCAATTCACAATTAGCACGCTTTTGCTTTTGTGTTTGCTTTTGTCCCACTAAAGAATTAAAGTGGTTGGGCGCCCAAAGAGTCGGTTTGTGCCCAAATACAATGTCCAATAACAAATATTTAAATCGTGTGCCCATGCACATACAAAATAAAAAATAAATGTCAGGTGCTTCAATAAATAAGCGTGTCAAAATAAATATTAGCACCACGCCTAAGATTCGCATCCATCAAAAATGATAATTTCTTCTACATAACTTGAATACATGCTATCGCCTAGTGCTTCCCAACGCCACCGCTGCCTGCTCTACACATCAATTGAAGCATTCATAATTTTTAGAAAATAATAAAATTAAAGCGACAAAAGTGAATACCTAGCAGTCTTCAGCTACAAAATAAATAAATCAGTTAGAACTGAATCCGAACCTTAATTTATTATGAGTGCACACTCCAAACCCATAAACATCCATTAATTTAAATATGTATTTTGCGGAATCACCCGGTATGGAATTATCCACTTGCACATTAAATTAACAAGACATCAGAAAATGATAGGCGTCCCCATCGACTTTTCACACAAGGAATCCACCTTGTGTATGAGCCCCAGAAACAAATATAATTTTATGGAATCCACCACAAAACCTCACGGAATCCACCATGGAATATGCCTCCTGGCATCAATAGCTCCAACTAGCAATGAGGGAATATGTGACTAGCACTAAGAACTATCATGGATCAATGTGTCGGATTGAGATACATCCCATAGGCATAACCATTATGCATAGCGTAGGTGACACAGGTGAGAAAGGAGACTAATGAAAGGCACAATGGAGAGAGTAATGTAACAGAAGATCAATATATAGTCAACTAAGATGCATGTATGATTGACAACAATGTGGTTGAGATAGATGCCCACCAAAAACCAATATCAAATCAGTCCCCTAGGGCATCAACTATAACCTGACGAGAGCATGTACATGTTGATCTAGATTTTTTACAACCCGGATTATTACCACAAAATTTGGCCAAAGCCCCTATCAAGAGCTTACCATATCACTTTGGGTTTACTCTTCAAGCACTAGGTATGCTACATTGCTTCTCGATTATGATAACTCTAGCAAATGGGGCGAACAAGTTCTTAGAAGGCATGTCAATGTAAAGGGTCAAAGGGATGGTTATCTTAGTGAAGATGAAAATGGATTACACCTAGGAGTTGAGTGAATGCATAGATTTTCAAAGGACTAGCCTCCAAACTACACATGGGCTCCGTCTGTATCACTAAGATTTGGAATCTATCACCATCATTAGAGGACACCTCACCCTAGCACACAAGTCAATATCCACATCATGGTGTCATTTGGATCTTGCACAAAAGCTTACAAGCATGGACCCCTTTTGTCACATGCTTATATGTATTTATATACATATGGGAGACTAAAGTCAAAGTAGCTTTTGAAAGCCATTTTTTATAATCTCAATAACTCCCAAGAAAAAGCGAATTTCAAGAAAATTCCCGCGATGCCCGATTGATTTCGACCTGGTCTACAAAGTTGCAGGAGAAACTTTTTTCAAATTCCTCACGGATTTGAAGTTACGAGGGGGTAGACTGCTGGCTACATGCCATTTTCTTCTCTCTTTCACCACACCAACTTTCCACTCTGTCCTTCTTGTAAATATATTATAATAATGTGCTTTGGGCACCCACCTCTTGTAATCTAGCTCAATTTCTCTATTTTGTCTACCACCACCCTTGGCTTCTTGCATGATGACCAAGGTGGGGACTTGTCCCATCCACTATTCTCCATATTTTCAAAGATGCTATACATCATCTAAGATTATGTTAATCAAGAAGATTAGCTTAATCTAATCCCTCATGGAGGCTATATAAAGAGCCCATGGAGAATGACGGGGGGAGAGAGGACAATGACAAGTCCATGAGAGCATTCTAGAATACCCTCATCTCTTTGAGGTAAGCTATGAGTAAGTTCTTTTATTATGTAGTATAATGGCAAGCTTCCTCTACCTCTTCTCCTATTATCTCCCTCTCTTCTCATATTCTCATTCCATGTAGCATAATTGTAAGCTTCTTCTACCTCTTCTCCCCTTGTATCTCTCTCCTCTCATCTCTCTCTCCTATATTCCAATATGGTGTCTAGTACATATATTCTCTCTTGTAAATTTGTGTCTTGGTTCTCTTGATTCTCTTTGAGAAAAGGGATGTCCTAGCCCATCCTCCCTTTGGCTAGGTGGTGCCCCTCTTTAGTTCTCTTAGTGAGGATTGGAGGTTGGATGGGTAAGAGGCAACCCGTTCATCATTTCAGCCCTCATTTTTGGTGCCCCCGTTGAGGACATTCTCAACCACAATTCTCTACCTCCTTATGTGGAATGATACAACACATGGTGGTGCATCCTCTACAATAAGCTCCCCAAGTGGCTCTTCCTCAATGCCTTCACAAACTATTTTTGAAGCTGGTCGAAGTCCACGACTCCCATAATGATCTCCTAAGGAAGCCCAAGAAAGAAAGTATGCCTATCGGATTACGGCACACATGCGGGTAAAAGGTGTTCACTTTAGAAATTCCATTACCTCACAATGGAAAAAGTTATGTTGCCATCAATTGCTAGGTTCTCATAATTGTGGTGAGTGTTTTGCAAACAAAGTGAAGGCCCTTCCGAGAGGTCCTCGTCTCCAAATCATCAAATCCCTCTCTCTCTCTGGCCTAATCCACATCAAAGGAGGACAACTATGCATTAACGGTGTGGAGTTTTGTAGAAGTACAAAGTATGGAGACTACCTTCAACTGTTGTTAGCTCGAAGGTTGGGTGTAGTTGAAAAGGTGGCCATCACACCTTATGAAATATATGTCACCGAGGATGGACACACCAAGGCAAGAACAATCACTGGTGAGCAAATTCTCCGTATAGCAAAGTTGGTGGGTTCCAAAAAGAAACATTATGGGAAAAATCATTCATAATTCAGGAAAGTGCATTCCCTCTACTCCCTTAAGTAGTCTCCACTCATGAATAATAACAATGGCCCGAATTTCTACACCTTCCACTCTATACAAAACATCCGAGTTAATGTATGCATCAGTAGGAAGATTTTCTTCCAGCAGCGTCTTGTCATGTACTTTGGGGCTGAAAGATTAAGGGAGATTCTTGTATCACCAGAACCTATAATCTTCCCAATGCTAGACTATAATGCATCCTATTATAATAGTTTCTCACGAATCAGAACGAGTTGTATGGACCTATCCGTCCACTTGCTATGCAAACTGTGCATATTGTAGCTAGCACAAAGCTTAGATTCCAAGGCATTATTAGAAGCATACTGGGGCCTAGACGTCTTGCTGAAATCAATGCATCTGTGAACCCATTCATCCTTCCCCTTATAAATTACAACTTAAGTCTAGACGTTTTCATCTTCATACTCTACTAAGGCAACATGGCATTTCCAAGTTTTTTTGGGCACAAAGGGGAGAAAGATCTAGACTTTTTGGATGACTTAGAAATGGCCTTCCTAGTCACAGGCCGGGATAATGAAGCAACCAAAGTACGAGCCTTCTCTTTAGTTCTAAAAGGTGATGCTCGAGTGTGGTATCAAGCTCTCCCGGAGGCTACAAGGGGTAATTGGGAGAATCTCAAGACCGCATTCATGCACAAGTACCAAGATACAGAGCCACCTGAAGATATTTGGAGACAACTCTTAGATCTTCGCCAAACCTTACCAGGGGAGTACCAAGCATATGAAGGCATGTTTATAAAATTGTGGGATAAATGGACAGCCTCTTTAGCCGAGGGAGAAAGAGTACCTGATTGCCTTAAGAAAGATTGTTTTCTAGCCGGACTCCATCCTCTACTAAGGGAGAAGGTCAAAGGAAAGTTTCCCACATCCTATGAAGAATCAGTCACTTATGCGAGGGAGAAAGATAGAAAATTGAAGTATCAAGCCCAGTTGAAGGGGGGAGTTGAGCCCATGCAGGTTTTACCAACCATGCCAAGGCCTAGAGAAATAGCAGAGGCCCCACCTGAACCAGAGATACCACAGCAAGAGCTCTTACAACGCATTACTAATCAACTTGAAAGCCTTTCATTAAATTTGGTGCAAGGAGTGTGGCCCCCTCCCCTCATAAATGAAGGCAATCGAGGTCCAAGGAGGCAAGAAAGAGAGTATGTTTGCTATAATTGTGGGGAGACTGGCCATGGTATGTATTTTTGCCCTCATCCTAGGCGTTTTCCAGGAAATGGGTTCCAACCAAGAAGGAGGGGACAACAAGTGACACCACCTAGGGAAAGGTTTGTTCCACCGAATCCAGGGCATCCACCACCGGTTCAAGTTCTCCAGCATCCTCGACCACTTGCAGAGGTGCCGCCCTTGCCTGTCCAGTCGCCAGAGAATCATGATGTTAGGATAATTAGTTTAGATGAGAGTGATGTCAAAGGAAAGGCCAAAGTAGTAGAGGTTGAAGCAATGCCGGTGAAGAAAGCCCGGAGAATTGAGAGAATGGAACCTACACCACCAAAGGAGGTTGAAAATATGGAAGAGGAGGCAGAGTCATCAATGGCTACAAAGACACGCCAAAATAAGAAGAGGAGGGCTCGCTCACGCCGACACATTGAGCCATATGATTTTTCCCTGGGTAAAGGTACTAGAGCTTATGATTTCCTTGCTGATGTGAGGAATCAAGGGCCAAAAATTTCATGGCCACAATTACTACATCTATCTCCAACAATGCGGCGACATTGGTCAAAGATGGTAAGCATTAGACCCATAAAGAATAGACATGTGAATGCAATCCAGGCTAGAAAGATGAAAGATATTGTGCCTCTAGTGGAAGCCGAAATCAATGGGCAGAGAGTGTCAAAAACATATGTGGATGGAGGTGCAGAGATTTGTGTCATGACGGAAAAGTTGATGCATCGTTTGGGATTAGAGGTAAATGAAACTACTAAATTTGGGGCCAAAATGGCTAACAATGTAGTAGTAAATTGTTTGGGAGTTATAAAGAAAGTCAAGGTAAAGGTGTGTGGAGTGCAATTGGAGCTTGACATGTATGTGATGCCAGTGAAGGGGGACGGCTATCCGCTCATTCTTGGGCGACCATGGCTAATGGGAATGAAAGCCAGACAAGATTGGGAGACAGGGGCTTTAGAGCTAAGGCCACAAAAGGGGCTGCATAAAAAATGGAAGAGCACTATCTACAACATGAAGGAGGGCTGACAGGAGGATCTTGTGTTAGAGACCACCGCTGATGAATGGAGTTCCAGCGAGGGTTGGTCATCTATGCAAGAGGGAGAGTCTTCTAATGAGGAGGAAGAAAGCTCTCTAGAAGTGATGGGGATTACATTAAAAGGGCCTTCTAGTAGTGCAATTCCAGAGCAGCTTCCAAAGGTCGAGAAGGAGGGGTTAGAAAAAATGTTGGCTAAAGATCTATCAGTTGAGGAGAAGGCAGCCTACATGGAAGTGGTGATAAAACACTCTGCACTTTTTATTTCTGATTATGAACACATCACAGGTGTGACAGCAGTACAACATCACATTAATCTTACAGAGGGAGCAAGGCCGGTGGTGCAGCAACTACGACGGTTGAGAGTAGTTCAACAAAACGCTCTACTCACTGAGGTGCAACGACTTTTAAAGGCAGGCTTCATCTATCCAATAGGGGACTCAGAGTGGGTTTCACATGTGGTGGTGATACCCAGGAAGAATGGAAAATGGAGGATTTGTGTGGATTACAAGCCGCTAAATGCTGCAACTAAGAGAGATCACTTTCCTCTTCCCTTTCAGGATGAAATACTCAACGAGGTGGCCGGGCATGAGAGATACACTGTTGGTGATGGGTATTCAGGTTATTTCCAGATCCGAATAGCTGAGGAGGATCAACAGAAGACCACCTTCATTAGACCTTGGGGTTGTTTTGCTTACAAAGTAATGCCATTTGGATTAACAAATGCCCCAGCTACCTTCCAGCGATTCATGAATTATGTCTTTCAACCATATTTTGGGAAATCCATCAGGGTCTTTATTGATGATTTTTGTATTTATAGTTCTAAGGCTCTACATCTAGGGAAGGTGGATGAAGCTTTCAACTGACTCGCACAAATGGGGGGGCAATTAAACCATGAGAAGTGTCGCATTGGCGAAAGCAGTGTAACTTTGTTAGGGCATGTCGTAAGTGAGAGGGGCATTGAAGTAGATCCAAACAAAGTTAAGGCCCTATTGGCGGTGCCATCACCATCTTCTGTGAAGCAACTAACCTCTTTCATTCACAAGGTGTGATATATGGGGCAGTTCATTCATCTCCTCTCCCAATTAATATTTCCACTACAACAGTTAACCCACTCTGAGGAGCTCCTATGGAGTGACGAAAGCGAAAGGTGCTTTCACGAGGTGAAGAAGGCTCTTACCACCCTTCCTATAATTTTACAGCCTTGTTGGGATCAGGAGTTTTTTGTCAATCTGAGTTTTGGGGAAGATGCTCTAGGGGCAGCACTAATACAAAAGGATGCTAAAACTGGCCTAATGAGACCGGTTTACTTTTCTAGTAGAGTAATGACAGCATCAGAACGAGGGTACAAGATGGTCGAGGTGATGGTTTTGTCTCTAATGTTGCTATAAGAAAGTTTCGTCCTTATCTTCTCCCTAGGCCATTCACAGTGATCACGACAGACGAGCATTTTCCCTATGCCTTACAGCACATGGATGTTTCAGCTAGAATCGCTAAGTGGGTGATACAACTCCAAGAATTTGACTACACCTTCAAGGTGGAGGATTCTACTCGAGCTTGCCTAGCTGATTTGTTGACCCATAGATGCCATCAAAAGAAGGAAAAGGAGAAGGGAAAGGTAAAAGAGGAGACACCTCCTCTTGAGGAGCTGCCGCGGGTGGAGAATGCCCATGCCCTCTACTTTGATGGAGCCTACAAGCGTATTAAAGACAAAGCGGCAGCAGGAATAGTGGTGTTTAGTCCCGAAGGTGAAAAACTTTATGGAGAAGGTATTAGCTTGGAGGATGTCCATTCTAATAATGAGGCAGAATATCAAGCCTTGCTTTTAGGTTTGAGGTGGTGTCTCTCACATGGTATCACTCGGCTTAATGTTTTTGGTGATTCTATGCTAATTGTTAAGCAAATGAAAGGAATCTAGGCTTGTAAAAATGATAACTTAGCAGTGAAAATGAGGGAAGCTAAAACTCTCATGAGAAAGCTACAAAAAGCCCAAATCTATTTTGTGCCAAGGTGCACAAATGGCGACGCAGATACTCTAGCAGCTGAAAAATTGAAAGAGGTAATGGTGGGCATCATTACAGTAAAGCTTCCCTTGTTTCAGGGTAAGTTTCAACTACAAGATGTGCTTTATTTTCTCGAGCAAGGTGAGGCACCTACACATAGGAGTAAAAGTGAGAAAAGGTGGCTAGCTACTAAGGCCACTAAATACCGCTTGATAAATGATGTGTTGTATTGCAAAGGAAAGGATGCAGTGCTTAGAAGGGTGCCAACAGCAAAGGAGATTATAGATGTGATTAAGAGCTGCCATGAAGGGGTTTGTGGCGGACATTTTGCTCAAGAAATAACCAGCATGAAGATTCTCCAAGCCGGTTTTGTGTGGCCTAGTCTACATCGAGATGTGCAACATTGGTGCGGCACTTGTGACAATTGCCAAAAGGCCGGACCAAGGAAGCTAGTGCATGAGGAACAAAATCCCATAACTACATATGGCCCATTTGAGAAATGGGGGATTGATGCAATAGGGCCACTCCCACGAACTCAATCTGGAAAGGAATACATCATAATGGGAGTGGACTACATGACGAACTGGGCAGAGGCTTCAGCAACTAGTAGGATCACAGCCCAAGAAGTGGGAAAATTTGTGTTTGAAAATATTTGTTGCAGGTTTGGCACACCTTTGGAAATTATCTCTGATCGGGGTCCTGGTTTTAGGGCAAACCTAGTAGGGGAGCTAATGGAAAGGCTAAAGATCAAGCACATGCATTCTACTCCCTACTATCCACAGTGTAATGGTTTGGTTGAAAAAGTGAATGGGCTGATTTGTAAGATAATTACCAAGCATGTACACATGCACCCCAAGCACTGGGATAAAAAATTGAATGCAGCTCTTTGGGCCTACAGGACTTCATTTAGAACCTCACTTGACTATACTCCATTTCACCTCGTCTATGGCCAAGAAGCTTTGCTTCCTATAGAGGTGGAACTAGCCAGTTTGCGTGTTTTAGTAGCCAGTCAAGAGAAGAATCAAGATAAGAAGTTAGAGGAAATGATCTTGGATCTAGAGAGGCTGGAGTTAGATAGAGAAGTAGCAGTCCAACACTATTCCATGCAGGCTAAAGAGAGGAGGAAGACCTTTAATAAGAAGTTGGCTAGCAAACACATAAGGGAAGGATCACTTGTGCTATGCTATGATAACCGCTTTGATAACAGAAAGGATTCTAAACTTGTGTTCAAGTGGGAAGGGCCATTCATGGTCATAAAGAGATATCCAAATGGCAGCTATAAGCTAGGTGACATGGATGGGAAGGTTCACAAGACAAGGGTAAATGGATAGCGACTGAAGCCTTATTTTCAAAGAAATATGAACACTTTGGAGTAGTCGTTCAATGAAGAGCCACCAATGAGGGGGTGCAGTCCTCCTTGCTCTACTGGACCATCATTCTCAAGCTAGAGGCATGAATACCTCTAGCCTAAGGGGAGGGCTAATGATCCGGGTTTTTTACAACCCGGATTATTACCACAAAATTTGGCCAAAGCCCCTATCAAGAGCTTACCATATCACTTTGGGTTTACTCTTCAAGCACTAGGTATGCTTCATTGCTTCTCGATTATGATAACTCTAGCAAATGGGGGGAACAAGTTCTTAGAAGGCATGTCAATGTAAAGGGTTAAAGGGATGGTTATCTTAGTGAAGATGAAAATGGATTACACCTAGGAGTTGAGTGAATGCATAGATTTTTCAAAGGACTAGCCTCCAACTATACATGGGCTCCATCTGCATCACTAAGATTTGGAATCTATCACCATCATTAGAGGACACCTCACCCAAGCACACAAGTCAATATCCACATCATGGTGTCATTTAGATCTTGCACAAAAGCTTACAAGCATGGACCCCTTTTGTCACATGCTTATATGTATTTATATACATATGGGGGACTAAAGTTAAAGCAGCTTTTGAAAGCCATTTTTTATAATCTCAATAACTCCCAAGAAAAAGCGAATTTCAAGAAATTTCCCGCGATGCTCAATCGGTTTCGACCTGGTCTACAAAGTTGCAGAAGAAACTTTTTTCACATGCCATTTTCTTCTCTCTTTCACCACACCAACTTTCCACTCTGTCCTTCTTGTAAATATATTATAATAATGTGCTTTGGGCACCCACCTCTTGTAATCTAGCTCAATTTCTCTATTTTGTCTACCACCACCCTTGGCTTCTTGCATGATGACCAAGGTGGGGACTTGTCCCATCCACTATTCTCCATATTTTCAAAGATGCCATACATAATCTAGGATTATGTTAATCAAGAATATTAGCTTAATCTAATCCCTCATGGAGGCTATATAAAGAGCCCATGGAGAATGACGGGGGGAGAGAGGACAATGACAAGTCCATGAGAGCCTTCTAGAATACCCTCATCTCTTTGAGGTAAGCTATAAGTAAGTTCTTTTATTATGTAGTATAATGGCAAGCTTCCTCTACCTCTTCTCCTATTATCTCCCTCTCTTCTCATCTTCTCATTCCATGTAGCATAATGGCAAGCTTCTTCTACCTCTTCTCCCCTTGTATCCCTCTCCTCTCATCTCTCTCTCCTATATTCCAATATGGTGTCTAGTATATATATTCTCTCTTGTAAATTTGTGTCTTGGTTCTCTTGATTCTCTTTGAGAAAAGGGATGTCCTAGCCCATCCTCCCTTTGGCTAGGTGGTGCCCCTCTTTAGTTCTCTTAGTGAGGATTGGAGGTTGGATGGGTAAGAGGCAACCCGTTCATCATTTCAGCCCTCAATGTCACCAAGTCCCATGGTCTCATTATAAGACCCTCAAGCTCAATTACATAACCAAATGTTGAATGTACATCCAAGTGTCAAGAAATGGCTCCCAGTAGAAAAAAATTTGAATGCTAGACAAGCAAACAAAGCTCAAAACATTGTGTGGAAGGCATCCATGCATCCAAGATCCAAGTAGCATATATCCAAGAGCATATGACCCAAGCACTTATAGCATCAAATGACCATACATAACAGTGCATGAAAACTAATGTCAAGATTCAAAGCTTCAATCTAAGCTCAAGAGCATGCAAAGAGCATAACCAAGCAAGTAAGATCAATGGTATACCCCAGTGCAGCATCAAAGTGCTTGAGAAGCATCAAATGGAAATAGGCATACAAGATCTCTGATAAAATAGTATGTTTACTTAATGTTCTAGCGTTGAAAAAACCTCTATAAATTGATCCATATTATCTCAATGAAAGCCCAAAAAGCATCCCAAGCATCAAGGTAACATCTGTGCATCAAGTTCAAGCCCTATGAGCATCACATAGGTAAAGATAAGCTCAATACTTGCTATTCACATGCAAGTATACAATAAACTACTCTAAATTCATAGTCAATGACTAAAAGGAAAAAGCTCAAATGCAATCCCAAGATCCAATAACCAATGCCAGGGTTCCAAAGGGTGAATTCCTAGGATTCAACCAAGTGGTAGAAGGCAAATGGGAGACAGGAGGGGTGTCAAGTGGGGTAGGAAGAGGGGCACGGATAGTAGGTGCAAACACGTTACTTACATCCCCTCTTATTGTAGCTTATGCTACCCACAAGAGAGCCCAAGAAAATGGTAATTGTGGCCAAGGGAAGGCTTAGAGCACGTCTCCAAAAAACTTTGATCATCAAGAAGGGGAAGACTATCAGCTCGTACCTCTCTAAGATGAGCCATGGTTGCCATTGAAGAAGAACTACGATAGGTCTTTGAATCCAAACTCAAGTAGTGCACTGGGTCGGGCTCAATTACGTAACCAAATGTTAAATGTACATTCAAGTGTCAAGAAATGACTCCCATTAGAAAAAAATTTGAATGCTAGACAAGAAAAAAAATCTCAAAACACTGTGTGGAAGGCATCCATACATCCAAGATCCAAGTAGCATATATTCGGGAGCATCTAATCCAAGAAATTAGCAAAGCGCTTAGTATAGCATCAAATGACCATACATAACAGTGCATGAAAAACAATGTCAAGAGTCAAAGCTTCAATCTTAGCTCAAGAGCATAACCAAGCAAGTAGGATCAATAGTATACCCCAGTGCAGCATCAAAGTGCTCAAATGAAAATAGTCATACAAGATCTCTAATAAAATAGTATGTTTCCTTATTGTTCTAGGAATGGAAAAACCTCTATAAATTGATCTAAATGATCTCAATGAAAGCCCAAAAAGCAGCCCAAGCATCAAGGTAACATCTGTGCATCAAGTTCAATCTCTATGAACATCACATAGGTAAAGATAAGCTCAATACTTGCTATCCACATGCAAGTATACAATAAAATACTTTGAATTCATAGTCAATGACTAAAAGGAAAAAGCTCACATTCAATCCTAAGATCCAATAACCAATGCCAAGGTTCCAAAGGGTGATTTCCCAGGAGTCAACCAAGTGGTAGAAGGCAAATGGGAGGTGGGAGGGGTGTCAAATGGGGTAGGAAGAGGGGCATGGATAGTAGGTGCAAATGCATTACTTACATCCCCTCTTATTGTAGCTTATGATACCCACAAGAGTGTCAAGATTGTGGGAGAGAAGGAAGGAGTCTCACTTGTAGCTTTCTTGCTTGCACAATGGGGGAATACACACACAGGTGGAGGCTGAAAATAGTTTTCCTCTTCTTAGTTGTGTAAGTCAAAAGAACTCTAGTACAAAGAAATAGAAGAACCCTATATATGGGTCTCAAACCAAACTCAACTAACTAAGGTGGCATACTAACTGAGCCACGAACTAGAGTAGATAAGGATAGTTGTCATCTAGCTATTATTCATGGGCGGTGTACCAACCCATCTGCAACTGACAAGTCGGTGACATAAATGCACAACTATCACCCTGGCATATCACGAGTGGAGCTCGATATCTCAACACTCCCCCTCGAGCTCAATCCCAATTCCTGCACACGAAGTAGGTCTCTGAACTTGCGCAGCTTCTCTGCGCCCAATGCCTTCATAAATATGTCAGCTACCTGATCCTCTACGTTGACATAAACTAGATCAATAAGACCTAGTAAAACCCTCTCCCGCACATAGTGATAATGCACCTCAATGTGCTTTATTCTAGCATGATAGACTGGGTTATTTGCCAAGTGTATACTACTCATGTTGTCACAATAAATGAAAACTGGCCCATTTGTAGGCCATATCATAAAGTAGCTTATGCAACCAAGCTACCTCACATGTAGCCATTGTTGCACCCCTGTACTCAGCCTCTGTGCTCGACAAGGCAACTGTAGGTTGTTTCTTGCTACTCCAAGTGACTGCAGCACTCCCAAAAGAGAACACATATCCACTGGTAGATCGTCTATCAGAAATACTACTAGCCCAATCAGCATCAGTGTATCCATGCAACTGTATCTGAACCCCAGTCTCATAAAATAGTCCATACTGCAATATGGACTTCACATACCTGAGTATGCGTCTAGCCGTATCCAAATGTGGTTTCCTTGGAGCTTGCATAAACTGACTTACCAATCCAACAACATAGCTCTAATCTGGCATGGTAATAGTCATATAAATCAAACTTTCTACTATGCGTCTGTACATAGTAGGGTCTTCCAGAAGCTCACCTGCATCTATGCTCAGCTTCACATTCTGCTCCAAAGGGACTGAAATAGGCTTACAGCCTGTCATCCCATATTTGGACAGCATGTCCAATCCATACTGCCTCTGCAAGAGCTGTATCCCACTTGGTGATCTAATCACCTCAATGCCCAAGAAATAACGCAGCTCTCCCAAATCCTTCATCTCAAACTTCTGCTTCAATAGCATTTTCACATGAAGGATATCTTCATCACTGTCACCTGTCATAATCAAATCATCAACATAAATGTCAAGTAGCATAATACCTTTCTCTGTTTTTCTCACATAAAGTGAAAAATCTACCTTGGAAATCTGAAAGCCAATAGTAACAAGATACTGTCCTATCTTGTCAGACCATGCTCTAGGTGCTTGCTTCAAGCCATACAAGGCTTTCTTCAACCTGCAAACAAACTCAGGATGAACATCATGCACATAACCTGGTGGCTGCTCCATATAGACCTCTTCTTGCAAATCACCATGCAAGAAGGCATTCTTTACATCCATCTGATGTAAAGACCATCCCTTTGATGCAGCCATAGCAATGACTGCTCTTACGGTTGCCATCCTTGCAACCGGACTGAATGTTTCTTCATAATCAATGCCATATGTTTGTGCATACCCCTTGACTACTAAGCTTGCCTTGTATCTATTCACACAACCATCTGTATTGTGTTTCACCTTATAAACCCACTTACAACCAATTGCATTCTTATCTTTAGGCAAAGGTACAAATTCCCATATAGCATTTGCTTCCAAGGCATCCATTTCTTCATCCATGGATTTCTCCTATTTTTCTTTTCCCATGGCTTACTCAAAAGAAGTGGGTTCTGGTTCCTATATCACTTTGACCATATATGCATAGTGAATGGCTATAAATCCATCATATTTCAATCTATCCACAGGATACCTAGCTCTGATAGACCTGTGCAAAGTAGGTTCACTCCCAGATTCTCTCAAAACATCCCTGGTCTTCCTTACTCCAGGTGTAACAATAGAAGGAATACCCAACTCATCATCAATGCTCTGTTCTGAGCCATTGGATTGACCATCCTCATAAGAGTGGCATGCATTCACATCAAACATGGGATGATCTACCTTCTCTTTTCCTTTTCATGATACCTGCATACCACTATCTGCATTACTTTGAGAAGATTCTCTTCATCTCAATCTGCCTATCCATGGCGAAGAATGTGAATCACTGCTAGAGGACGCTCCAGGTCCACTAATATCTTGTGACTGCTGCTGTGAATTCTATGTAGCATTACCATTTTGTGCATCTACATTATCAATCACATTTACTGGTTTATACTAGCTACTCATCCCATCAAAAACAACATATTTGCTCACTGTAAACTTACAAGTAGAAGGATTATAGCATCTATACCCTTTTTGCTGCAGAGAGTAACCAATAAAGATGCACTTCTCAACTTTTGGATCCAACTTGGATCTCAACTGATCTGGCACATGAACATAGGCAATGCAACGAAAAATCTTCAAATGAGAAATATCTAGTTTCCTACCAGTATACCTCTCCTCTGGAGTCATCCCATGTATTGCTGCAGTGGGAGTCCTGTTCATTATGTAGATTGCTGTAGCAACTGCTTCAGCCCAGTAAAAATTTGGCAAGTCTTTTTCATTGAGCATGGCACGAGATACCTCTCCAATATGCCTGTTTTTTCTTTTTGCAATTCCATTTTGTTGTGGGGTATGACTGCATGAATATTGCTGCTTTATGCCATGCTCTTGCAGGAACCTTGCAAACTCATTTGAGAGGTACTTTCCCCCTCCATCTGACCTTAGGCATTTTATTTGCAAGCCTGTTTCTTTTTCAACCATAGCTTTAAGAGTTTTGAAATGCCCAAAAACTTCACTTTTCTTTTTCATAAAATACACCCAAACTTTTCTTCTATAGTCATCAATAAAAGTGACAAAATAATAACAGCCTCCAAGAGATGCAGCTTTAGTAGTCCACACATAAGAGTGGATTAATTCCAATGGCTTCTTACTCTCTTGAACATGTCTAGGAAATGGTTTCCTTGCCTGTTTTCCAAATCGACAGGCTTCACATATCTTATGCATTTCTGCAACCTTGAATTTAGGCAATCCTACAACAATATTTTGGGCTTGCATTGATTTAAGTCGTTGTACATTAACATGACCAATGCGTTTATGCTAGATATCAATATCTACAACTACATTGGTCCCATGTGCAAACATTGATGCACTCAATTCAGGCATGTCTGCATCCAACGTAAACATTATGCCCTTCTTCTTTCCTTTTGCTATCAAGCGACCAGCATCCATGAGAATTAAATCTGACCTGCAAGCCCTGCTCAACCATTTGACCAACAGAAACTAGGTTCTTGATGATATTTGGGACATGAAATACATCCGACAGGTATTTCTTTTTCCCATCTTGCATAGACAAAGGAATTTTTCCAATCTGTACAATAGGATGTGCAGTATCATCACCAGTCTCCACAAATCCTTGTTTTTCCATTTTCCTTGCATCCTGCATCCATTCTGCATGACCTGTCATGTGGTTTGATGCACCTGAGTCAACATACCACACATCGTTGCTTTCTTCTGCACTTGTCACAGAATTGGTCATGTGCTGCACCATAAATAAATGCTCATTTCTGTCATCACCCTGTCTACTAGAAGATGTATAATTTCCTTGTTGCAATTTTCCATTCATGATGTCATTCTGCTTTTTATAGCAGTCTTTAGCCATATGACCCATTTTACCACAATAGTAGCATTCAACATTGCTGTTTGCATTTTGGCCTCTTTGCCATCCACCACGATCTCTTTGGCTCCCCCTGCCTCTAGAGTTACCATGTCCTCCTCCATAGGACTAGTTTTCTTGAGTTTCCTGCATATTCTGATTTCTACCACGGCCTCCAGATCGGCCTCCTCTACCTCTGCCTCTACCTCTTCCAGCATTTGAGTAGAAGACAGCTTCTTTTGAAGTTCCTCCTAAAGAAGATGCACCACCATTTCTCTACTCCTCAGAAATTAGAAGAGCAATCAACTCCTCAAAATCAGGAAATCTTTCACGGACGGAAATGAATGTTTGGAACTGTGCATAATCCTTTTCTAGACCATTCAAGGTCACAGAAACTAAATCATCATCTTCCAATGGCGACCCAATGGAAGCAAGTGCATCTGCAATCTTCTTCACCTTCATGTGGTAGTCATTGATGCTCATACTTTCTCTTTGCACATTGTGCAACTCTTGCTTGAGCTGCATTTTCCTGGCTTCCGTATTTGTGCTATACATTTTTGACAAAGTATCCCATGCCTCCTTTGGCGTACTTGCATCTTGAATATGCACAATCATAGAGTCTGAAATGCTGATAGACAGCCATTACATAACTTTTGTGGCTCTCTCATGCCATGCTTTAAATGCCTACATTTGCTATTGATTGGGAACATCAGGAAGAACTGGTTCTTCTTCATTTCCTGCAACAAAATCCCAATATCCTTTTTCCATAAGGAAATTCGTCATTCTGAACTTCCATGCTTGGAAGTTGTTCTTGTCAAGCTTTTCAGTGACAATCTGTGAAAGAGAATTAGACGCCATTACAGAACACTGCAAAGAACACAGCTTCAGCCTCACAAGGGCAAATCTGCAAAACTGACGAAAGTGGTATTTGACCACACAGTCACTTCCTAGTGACGATTTTGCATCAACAGGTAACAAGGATGATTCTATAACTCCCAATGTCTCTGCACACAGGCATACGATGCAATTTCTACAGTAACTTTTCACCGATCTGTAGAATAGTGGTCGCACAACATAGAACAGGGCCTTTTCCTGAGTGCGTGCAGAAAACTTCCGCCTCCAAAACAGGCCCTGAAATGGCTTCAAATAAAAAAAACTACCATTGTCTCAGAACAGGGCCTTTTCCTGAGTGCATTGTCTCAGATTGAGAGCTCTCTTGCTACACCACGAAGGGCGTCTCAATCTGAGACAATGAACTCTTGCACTTTCCGGTTGCGCTACCTGTAGAGACTTGTTCCCAAAACAGAAAAATGAAAGCAACACTGGTCACACTCCGAACTTGGTTTGCTTTCTTGAGCTCCTTACCAAGAACAAGGATCTGATACCATTTCAAGATTCTGGGAGAGAAGGAAGGAGTCTCACTTGTAGCTTTCTTGCTTGCACAATGGGAGATATACACACACAGGTGGAGGCTGAAAACAGTTTTCCTCTTCTTAGTTGTGTAAGCCAAAAGAACTCTAGTACAAAGAAATAGAAGAACCCTATATATGGGTCTCAAACCAAACTCAACTAACTAAGGTGGCATACTAACTGAGCCACGAACTAGAGTAGATAAGGATAGCTATCATCTAGCTATTATTCATGGGCGGTATACCAACCGCATCTGCAAAACTGACAAGTCGGTGACATAAATGCACAACAATCACACTGGCATATCACGAGTGGAGCTTGATATCTCAACAAAGAGAGCCCAAGAAAATGGTTATTGTGGCCAAGGGAAGGCTTAGAGCAAGCCTCAACAAATCTTTGATCATCAAGAAGGGGAAGAGTATCAACTCATACCTCTCTAAGCTGAGCCATGGTTGCCATTGAAGAAGAACTACGATAGGTATTTGAATCCAAACTGAAGTAGTGCACCGGGTCAGCAGGGTCAAGCTCTCAGGGAAGATGGCTTTGATACCAATTGAAGGGAGTGATCCCAGAAGTAGAAGCATGGAGCGAAAACAAGAGCTTTGGTAGAAGGAGAAAGAGAAAGAGAGAGAGACATACACAAATTGTAGAAACTCCAACAATCACAATGTGTGACTAGCCTTTCCTTTATTCAAATGTCACTAAAAGAATAAAGAATAAAGTGACATTGATGGGAACTTTTCATCAATTGTGTATAGGTGTATGGGTAACTAATACATGATGCTGGTATTGTCAGTGTAACTAATATATGGGTGACTAGGCACAGGTGCCTTTAGCCCCAAAAAATATATCTCCATTATTTCATTAACAGAGTCAGTAGAAGAAGATAGTGATTGTTGTGATGAAGAGGATATGGAGGATAATAGAGATATGTGTTCCATGCTAGTGAGTCAAGATCATAACAAATTTATGAAGGAGACCTTGAAGTGTTGTGCTCCATGTTGTCCACCACAAGGATACCTTTGCAATCATGGTAGTTGAGTCCAACAAGGACTTTTTCCTTCCAATATGCACAAAAATAATGTACTTGACAATAAGAGCACAGATTGATTTTTAGCATAACAAAATTATTAGAGATGGCAATCTAGTTGAGGCCTTGTACTATAGTCTTTTTTGGCTCTCTCTATCACGAGTAAGACTATATTTTCTAAATATTGTTTACTATAGTACCAAATTTGGTACAAACATTAATCCTAAACCAAATTTGGTACAAAATGGTGATCCTAAACCATAGTACTAAATTTAGATTTAGTACCAAATTCGGTACAAAATAGTGTTCCTAAACCACAAAACAAAATTTGGAATTGAACTTGGTACATCATAGTACTAAGTTGGAGATATTATGTACATTTTTGAAACCATATTTGGTATATCATAGTACCAAATTGGATAGAAGTATAACTCTCCCACCAACATACTAGCTACCATTTTCACATGCTGCTTTATACAATACTAAATTTGGTACAAAAAATATCTAGATTGATACACAATAGTACCAAATTTGGTGTGAAACATTGTTTCTAAACTATTACTTAAACTACAACCTAGGACGACAGAGATACTGATGTTAAGCATTGTACTTAGCATATATACAAGTTCTATGGCACCGCCAAAATCTCTACACTATAGTACCAACTTTAATACATCATAGTACCAAAATGAACAAAGGTATAGATGTCCAACACACTAGTTATTATTTACACATGGTGCTTTATATAGTACCAAATTTGGTACATAATAGAATTGTACATGTTTCATAGTGATCAATGGACCCAAAATGTAGGAATAGATACATAAATTTAGCACAGCATGAGATTCATATACAACTATTGTTATTGACATAGTAGCAAAATCAATACCATATACTATGAAAATTGGGCAAAATATTAGAATTAGTGTATAGATATTAGTGAATAAGTAAACACTACACAGATGCTAGTGTACACCATAAGAAAAGTAATAAGAAAACCATAGGTGGATCAATTGCATTAAGTTGTATATTGCCAAGGGTACGGAATTTTGGTTACATTTCTCACTAGATGGCAAGGGGGTCAAAACTCCTATAGGCATACCCCTCTAGCTGTATGAAATGTTCAACCACAAATGAGGAGATGTCATCGTGTATACCAAACATGGGGTTCTTTTGAGAGTAAGTGGTTGAGAACAAATCTTTTATCTAGCCATGCAACTACCATGGGTAGACGATATTCATAAAGTAGAAGGATTTTACTGAGTCATAATAAGTGCTCATATGATCTTATACAAAGGTATGACTCATAGTTGTTCTTAAATGTTTTATATCTAGAATCATTGACAAGAATTTTATTAGCAGCATTGAACTGGAGATGCTTCTCCCATACTTTCTTCAACAACTTAAGAAAAAATAGGCTTGTTACCATATTCTCCTTTTGTGTTTTGCACATATTAGATACTCTTAGCCCAAACCTTGCAATCATTATAGGAAAATATGTCTATAAAAGTAAAGTAAGAGGTTATTTTACAATAAAAAACATAGTACACATAGTCCATTATTAAAGACTAAGTATAACAATACATAGAAACACTCAACTCATTTTCATCACTTGAGGAAAGTATGCGTTCATGACCTTGTACATATTTTTATTTATGTATCATGACCACAACATCATGTATGCCTTTTTCTGCAGCTAGGATAGACTCTTCCACATCAGATCTTACAAGATAGTAGGCCCACTAAGATACTTGCACACCCTAGGATCCTAACCCCATATGAGAATGACAACTTCCAAACATTTTTTGATCTTTTTGATAACCCTTTAACATCACACCATTGATGTCCAAGTATTATAAGCTAGTCAGAACTAACCTGCATATCCCTAAAGAGTGGTGTGTCCATGGGTCTCTTATTTAGCCATAACAGCTAGATCTTGCAGGCATGCATCTTTTGACCATGACCTATGGGGCACCTCTTTGCTTTGACACAAAAAAGATCTATCAAAGTGGCTAAATCAATGCAGTCACATGTATCTATGCCCACCCTAGAAGCCATATCCCTTGTAGATGTATCTTGCCCTACAATTCCGATCTCAACAGTATACCCCACAATAGTATTCCTTATGCTAACATCTACCATGCTCCCACTCTTCTTAGGATTATCTCCTCCTTCTTGCTAGCCTTCTTTCTATGACTATGCTTTACATCATTCTCCCCTTCCTTCATGTTCTTTGTATACTCCCCCTTCTCATCATTAGCACCCTTAACATCATGAGCCTTGGCATCGCTAGGCTTTGCATCAATAGAAAACACATTGGTAGCCTTGGTAGCAACAACCTTTGCACTAGCCACCTTAGAATCAATGACATTAGCCTCATCATCCTTATCATCAGCAATTGCTTTCTCAGCCTTGTCATTTTGCACTGACAAATTTTGATCTAACTCTATGTCTCAGGGACTATTTCTCCCACATTTTCTTTGTGTCATGTCTTATCTTGCATATTAGTCTTAGCATCTCCTTCTCAGCACTCTAGCTTTGTCCTACAAATCAGCAATGTTTGAGGTAACCACCACATTGTCCATACCCTCTAGCCCTAGCTCACTCTCTTTCCCATCCATAGTACTAGAACCCAAGATTTGCATGACAACTTCTACATCCTTTTAAGCATAAAACTGCCCACACATAGTAGTGGCAACTAACTTAGTAGGATTTTCACATTCCTTCACTCTGTTGCTATACATCTTCTATTTGATAGCCTCACTAACACTTTCTCTAGCTACATCCTCACATAGAAAGGAAATTCAAGCTTTGTTGATATTCTTAGAATCCACAATATGAGGCCATGGCAACAAGGTGAATGCTATTCCATTCTTCACATTTACAATGAGTCTCTTGACAAAATTAAAGTAGAACTCATCTTTTAGGAACTTAGTCTTAAACTTTTCATAGTCTTTCTATAAAATCAATCAAAGGATTGGTCATATAAACCCCTAATATCTCAAGTTTCATACCTGCTAGTTAGATAGTACAATAAGAAGTAGTAACAAACACCACAAGCTAAGCAGTTCCAAAAGTACCAAAAAGCTTCAAATACCAAAAGGTATCAAAAGTACCATAGACCAAATAACAAAAGATAATATCCAAAGTACAAGTAGTACCCTAACCTCAATTTAACAAAGTAAAAGAAGCAACAATGAGTACCCAATAGTACCTAGAGATTCAAATAGGACCAGTTAGTATTAAATAAGTACCATAAACCAAACATATAGCTCATAGTGCATCAACGTAAAAGAAGTAGCAATAGGTATAAAAAAGTACCCAATAGTACCAAAGGAATTTAAATAGGATGAATTAGCATTAAATAAATACCCTAAAGCAAACATCCAATTGGCCCTGCAAAGAAGTACCCAATAGTATCAAGAGCACCCAAAGTTTCATACCTACTAATCAATACAAATGAAGTGGAAGCAACATCAATAAATACCATAATTGAAGAATTACTAAAATTTGCCAAAAGAACCTAGCACAAGGAATTCCAAAACAATACTAAAATCACCAAAGAATATCAAAGAGCACTAAATGCCAGCAAAGAGTATTGTAGAGTACAAAGGAGTATCGAAAATATCAAGTAGCACAAATAGTTTCAAACCAGTACCAAAAGAACTAAAGATTATCAAGGAGTACCAAAACTAATGAAGAGTATTAAAGAGTACCAAGGAGTATCAAAATATAAGATAACACAAAGAGTTATAAAAAATTAGGAAGAGCCAAATAGTAACAAAAAAATTAGTAAAAGTACCAAAAAATAAACAAAGTACTCTAGCCAATACAAGCAAAACTACCAAAAACATCAAAAGTAATCTAAAAGTATCAAAACTACCAAAACTACCACAACCATAATGACTTTCATAACTAATAAAACTACCATAACAACCAAAGACACCAACACTTTGAGAATAAAAAAGGCTGTAAAACTATAAATAGTGCCAAAACAATCAGAAGAACCCAAATGATCAAAGCTAGCAACACTGTCAAAACTATCAAGACTATAAGAGAAGCCAAAATCTTCTTCCATACTAGAACTGATCTCTACACTAGTAAACCCTTAGAAGGACCAAAATTTCCAATGAACTAGTGCTACAACAACCCAGTTAGTACCAAATGACATGTACCAAGAAGTACCCTAAACCCAAAAAATACCAAAAGTACAAGCCAATTTTCAAAACCACCATAACAATATCCTTGGATAGAATACCTCTTGTTGCTAAACCTTTGCTTGAAGCCTCTAAATATCTTCATTAACTCCATGTTGCGGCAATAATCATTTCCATGCTCTTGATTTAGTCTTCACCTCTCTTATCTCTTTATTATTGAGAGGAGTTCCTTGTCACAACCAAAGAAGGTGCACTTCCGATGAAACAATATCCTTCATGATGCTCTTTGTCGCTACACCATCTTTACCTTCCTACACCACCAAAATGTCATTTTACTCAATAGAATCCTTTAACTTTATCAGCATTGTTAACTCTTCTAAGTTCCATATCATCCTTCAAGTAAGACCTCCAACTTAAGAACACAATCAGCCATGGCCCTATGTATCGATGCTCTCTTTTTGTGCATATGTTGCTACCAGTTTGCATCATGTAAGACTTCTTGTTAGAGTGGAAAAGACCTCCTTGGGATGTAGCATTTAGTTTCATCTTGGATTCAATTTTTTGCTCTAGTTCCTCCAATCCTAGTCCTACACATATTCACCACACCTTGCAAAAGAAAGCCCATGTCACCTTATGGCCTCTAGGGTCTTTCGTGGCTACATGGCATCTTTCATAAGGAAGCATAACACAAACTTGCTAGTTAATTCACCACACGAAGGGGGACCTTGATAAACTTTGTAATACCAAATTCTATAATTATTGACCAAATGTAGACATAAATGATTCAAGTAAATCTTTAAGATTTCTTGATACTTGTATTCGAAGATTGTCGAGAACAAAATCATCATCCCCTGAGATTGTTTGGAAGCTTTCCTTTAAGATTCAACCCATACTCTTCATGCAACCTCTACTCTATAAAGCACAATTTTATTTGTTGAGAATATTCTTCCATTTTGTTTTTGCATGAAATTAGAAAAGACATAAAGTAGTTAGAAATACCCTCTCCATCCTTTCTAAGAAAGTATATATTTATACTTTCTACATGCAAAAAAATTACATACTAGCATAATGTATTTTTGGTGTCATATCTTAGAAGTGGTGACTCATAATACCAAAATTAATGCTCTAGAGTATCAAATTTGGTACCATATGCATTTCAAATCATCACATGTCAAGGAGAGGATTAAGAGGTGAGAGAAAGGATAGCAAAAAAGAGAGAGAAAAGAGGAAAGATAATGAGTGTCAAGGAGAGAGAAAGAGATTCTACTTAGAGAAGAGGCTAATCTTGGAGCTTTGACAAAGATCTAGAGGAGATTTAGTTAAACAATGGCCAAAATAGCAGTCATCCATCAATTACAAGCTATTTTGGAGGTAACGTGGAGAAAGAAGATATAATTAACTTTAGAAAAGCTAAAATAGCAAGTACAACTTTCTTCTTCTTCTTCCAAGCTTGCTTGAAGCTTCCATGGAGAATTTCTTCCATCTTTCTCTTCTCCAAGGCTTGTAAAGCCTCAATAACCATGATATCTTGCTTCTACATGAAGATTAATTGAGTCCAACCATTACCATTCTTGAGTGGAGAAAGTAGCCATGTAGCATTCAAGATAGCCTAAAATTTACGTTGATTTCATGGTACTCATGGATGGCTCATGTTTTCTCCTTCTATGGCTATGTTCAATTGTGATGATCACCTAAAGGTTAATAGGGCTTGTAATCTTCAACTTCAAGCCTTCTCTTACATCATTTCAACATTCTTCTTCCTCCCCAAAGTTGAACATGTGTAGTCCATGGGCAACCATTAAAGCTTTGACAAAGCTTCTCAATTTAAAAGGGCTCTTAGTCCATTCTATCATTGGAGCTTATCTATAGCAAGTATCCCACTACAAGATATAGGCCTTATACCGACGTTAAAAGCGACAAAAATGTAAATAACAAAATTTGCCCCCGTTGTCACAAAAAGTGTTGTTATTGGCGACGCCATAAAACAGTCGGTATCAGCATCGTTATTAGCGTCGTTATTTGCGTCGATATCAGCGACACTGATACCGACGCAAATAGTGACACTGATAACCACGCTCTCCGATGCTAATAACAACGCGTGCAAGTAAATTTGTGACACTAATAGCGACGATAACAGGGGAAAAAATTTTGGCAGGGCTGCAAGCTGCCCTGCCACATATAGCACTGTGTGTTTTATTTGGGACATAAAAAATAGTTTTTGCACTGTGTACAATGCTCATGTAAACAAAAACAAAGTGTACTGAAATCATAACACTGATACATGAAATAAATACATGATCGCATAATGAAAGCAATAGGTACAATCATGACAAGATATCACTACTACATAAAAAATGTCTACATAGATGAGGCGACCAAAAAAGAAGGGTGTGTGAGCTCCAGGGATCCAAGGGAGAGCTACATATCCTCACCATCCGAAAGCTCATCCCATCGCAAAGGAGCATCGAACGGACTCTTCAAAAAAAGAAACAACAACACATCAGTCCACCATGAAATAGTGCATTCTAATTAAACATGGTAACTACGGACAAGAAAGATGAGTGACTTACAGGGCCGCCGTGTCTATACAATTGGTCAATCAATGTAGTGAGACCGTGCCTCTCTACATATCGAGCATCAAGGCTGGTCGGATCGCAATTTGTAATGGAGTGCTGCAAAGAAAACAAAATACTAATTGTTAGAAACATGATTGTCAGTACAAAGGATATTGCAAAAAAATAAGCAAGCAAAACAAAAGAAAAACTTACAAAGTCCTCCAGATACGTCCTGTGGCCGCCAGTCCCAAGATGATGGACCACTCCGGCCTCTAGTGGTTCCCTCGCCGCCTCGCGCTACTGACTCCAACGTCCTGGAGATTCTGTAGCTTCCTTTCTCAATTGACGCCAGTCGTCCGCGTCTAGCCACTTGGGCTTTGCAGCTCCACTCTTGAGTGCCTTGCATGCGTTTGATCATCTGTGTGACATATATACACATATGTAGTCCATCATCCAGCCCATAAAAAATCTATCTGCTGTGGCTCGAACCGGAAACTCCTCATGCAAGGATGCTACTATGTAGTCTTTTCTCCCCTTTGGTATGTTTTTCCAATGATCTAAGACATGCCAAAAAACTTGTTGGCACAACTCTCTCGGGCGAGCCATCACCCTCCTCCCCTCATCATTCATGATGATGGCTCCTGACCTATCATCGACAAGATAGGCATATCCCTCTAGGGTATGCCTAAGATGGGTCCTCTCCCACCTATGTCCACACTCATGGGCATATCCAGGAGACCCCTGTATATCCTGTGTATCGACTGGGGTAGTATCTATTAAAGTAGCATCCATAGGGGTGCCACTTGCAGACGGCTAAGCAAAAGCCAAAGTAACTGGAGTAGACGTCCACATAGGTGTGACAAATCCTGGAGGTGACACAACTCTAGCAGAACGAGGAGATGGAGACACCGCGTCCATGCCTCCACAGCATCCACCAGAGCCACGCTCCCTAGAACCGCCACGAGAGCGAGGAGTCACATCTGTATCCAATGTCGACCGCGGGCTCACTACCTGTGTATCTCTACAGCATCCCCCTGACCCTAAAGCATTCTCTCCCTCTGGCCCAAGTCTGGAGCGTCGACCTCGTCCGCTCGAAGCTGAAGCATTTGATCGCATCAAAGTAGATCTAGTAGAGTGGCCTGACGATGTTCGAGACAGATCCTGGTCTGCCATGTCTCTGAATCTCGCCATCTGATTTGGAGACATGTGTGTGAAGATATCCTGAAACTCCTCATCGCTCATCCCTCGACTCATCTTGAAAATGTCACCTACATAGACAAAAAATGATGTTAGCATAATCAATTTAAATCATATAAAGCATGGTAATATAAATCCTTTAAAAATGTTCTCACTTAAAATGCATATCTTATGTACCCTTATAAGAGATTAGTCAAGGAATTGAGTAAGGGGATGCTCCAAGTATGAAGTATCCTATGGTCTCATGTCAATCTCTTGATATAACTCCACATACATTGGAAGGTCGATAGACATGTCACCACAAAAGGATGAGTCTACCTCATTCTCAAAGAATTCTTGGACTCCTGTATTTCCATCATTGTTAGCCAATACTAGCTCCTCTACATGCTCCAAGCTTTCGGTGGCCTCCACCCCTTGCAACATCGACCCATCTATTTGCATATTGCCCTCATCTATGCTCGAAACATTGCTTTGATCATATACTCTCGCACTTTGGGGAGCTAAAGGTATAACATATCACCATTGAGGTTGTCAGGGGTTTGGATAGAAGATTATCTGTTCACAAACACATATAAGAGAGATTAAACTATTGTAACATGTACCATGTTGTAATACAATTAACAAACAAATGAGTTCATGCACCTGTTCACAATGGGCCGGCAACACAAAGGTGTCGTGCAAATCTGTCCATTTTTTTTCGGAATCTTTTTGGAGAAATCTAGATAGACCTCATCGAACTGTTGCTCTAGCTCCTTCAAGTACCACTTTGAACCACTGCACATTGAATAGTATCATGCAAAAGCTATAGTAATCCACCATAATAATACTTTGCAAGTTCCCAAAATACTCCATCTCATCTATAACCGTGTTTGGATCCATTGCTCGTCATCGGATCTCTTGCTCGAACCTTGCCATGATACCACAGTCCATTGTGGAGTGCATTTTGTCAATACGCTCCACGCAAAAATGTCGTCCACGCGACCATGCTGCACTATATATTTTGTACTGTATATTGAAACACTCAAATTAGTTTTCGCATATAAAATATAGATACGACAAATCCTAAACACGTCATCACCTTTGGACTACATCCCCTCGAGAATTCCCACTCCTCCATTGAGACCTCCACCCCTTCGTGAGACGCTGCAGTCAAAGCTCCATGCAACCATCGCATTGACATGAACCGCGGCATCTCCTCCATGCCCATGGGATATTGAATCAATCGATGGCGTGTACTACGTCGAAATTCAGATCGCGCTTCCTCTCGATCTTGCCTAGCGATCTGGTACTTGGCAAGCCACATCTCCATAGAGGCATGGTGCAACATACAAAAGCGATTCACCTTCTCTTCCATTGCAGCATCCATTCTTTTTTCTATCCCATTTCCAACCACCACATCTCCGGTCAGTCTATCATCATCCTTCAGCGAGACCATAGCATTTTGTTGTCTAGATCTACCGTTGGTAGCCATTGTGAAATATGCACTAGTGCCTCAGACACCAACCAACCTTCAACCATGCTACCTTCTAGTCGAACTCATTGTCGCACAAAGCCTTTCAGGGTTTTCATGAAGTGCTCCAAGAAAAATATCCATTGCGTATGGATAGGTCCAGCAATCTCCACTTCATCTACAAGATGTACAAAAAGGTGGATTTGTATTGTGAGCATACTAGTAGGCAGGTATTTCTTAGAGACAGACCATCTCCACTGCTCCCCACCTTGCGGATTCAATAGAGGACGTCTTAATCCTTTTCTGTGAGATGCACCAAAGTCGAAAACCTATAAATGGCCCCGCGTATTCTGGAGTAAGGCATCCTGCAATCGTGATCGGTAGTACAGACTACAACAAATGAGAAAGCATTATGAACAATGGCTACACTCCAAATAGCAAAATGCGCATGCCAATTACAATCCATTCGTAATACAAACTTGACATATATTATGCCAGTCATGGGATTTTAGCCCTGATAATTGGTTGCCTTTAGAAAATGCAGACCTGAGAGAACGCATCATGCCCGTTGAAGTGCGGATATACTTGACTACTTGCTTCACAATGCGCTCTTCTTTAGTGGAAAAAACCCAAGGAGCATGAGGTAGCTGCACACGACCATCAGCACTCGACTGCGGCCAAAGCGCCTCCATCTTGCCTACCTCCTTCAAATCCATTCGTGCCTCTATAGTGTCTCTCTTTCCTGTGATGTGGTCCCATAGCAAGCTGCCCACATTCTTGAAAATATTCATGGGATCCAAGAAGTGGTTGATCTGTAAGTGGACCCAATATGGCAACTCGTAGAAAACTAGAAACCGTCGCATTCCGTTTGGATGTGACTCCGCGTGGACCATTTTCAGTTCGTACCAGCTTGCGGTATTCATACGTGTTGGAGGTCGTCCAAGAAAACCTTCCCTGAGTTCATGACCCTCTCACAAGAAAGCGGTGTGTCCTTGATATACCATCTTCTTCATGGTTCGTGACCTTTGGGAGTCTAACTGTGGCCCACACAATGGACATGCATGATAACCTGAGGTAACCAGACCTGTTCCAACATCTCTATTCAGTGAATAAAAACTTGAACGAGATAAAATATAGATATTACCAATGAGAACGGAAGCCTATTTACCTGAGCACTCTCCGAATCCTAGAAAGTCATGCATCGTCCATATGAGAATGGCTCGAATATTGGCGGACGATCGACATCGCGCTTGCTCATATCTTGCATGGTGACCCCCTCCTCCCACAAAATCTTAAGCTCATCGACTAATGGACGAAGATACACATCCATATTTTTGACTTTGTAGGGACGGGGGATGAGTAAGCTAAGGATGAGATGTCCTTTCTTCTTCGTAGAAATCCATGGAGGAATATTGTAGTTGACAAGGACTATAGGCCACACACTGTAAGAAGTTGAGTGCAGACCGAATGGGTTCACATCATCCATTACAAGACCGAGCCGAAGATTCCTTGGCTCTCGGGAAAAGCCTAGAAAGGTAGAGTCAATGTGGCTTCATATGCGCGAATCCGTTGATATTCATTGAACTCCATCTGTGGACCTATTCTATGCATGCCATGTTGTCAAGCTCGCCATGCCAGACGTACAAAACATGTGGTTAATGTGGGGGATAAGCGGAAAGCGTCTGAGAACTTTTTGAGGGATGGTTTGCCCTTGCAAGTCCTGCCGATACCTGTGAGAACCACACTTTGGACATGTCTCCATAGTCTTGTATTCTCCTCAAAATAGTATGCAATCGTTGATACATGCATGGATGCTGTTGTAGTCTATGCCAAGATTTCGTAAAACATGTCGTGCATCATCAAGAGACTCAAGCATGGTATTTGCAGTTGGTAATATATGATATTTTAATAGCCTGAAAAAAATCATAAAACACCTTGAAAAAGCACAATTTTTTTTAATAATAGTGTCGAAAATAAATCAATGAAGCGTACGTATAAGGTACTTGAACAACTCGGTCACACTCGCATCGCTCCACCTGTATTTTGCTTGCACACTTAGGAGTGCAAACAGTGTCTTTAGGTAAGATACTCGGCACCCATCATATAATGGTATGGATGCTTTCTCTCTAAGCGGATCAAAAGTCTCGACATCCATGGAAATCAATGCATCGATCATTGCCTCCATCTCAGGCTCCAAGATTGTAGGTAGGTCTGGAAGGCTACTTGTCTCCTCTAGAATTGACGGTACAGATTGGGTAGTGCCTTGCAAGTGGTGGATTGGGTAGTGCCTCCATCTCAGGCTCCAAGATTGTAGGTAGGTTTGGAAGGTTGCTTGTCTCCTCTGGCATTGACGGTATAGATTGGCCTTGCAAGTGCTCATACACTCCATCCATCGCATGCCCACGAACTCTTCTAATTGGCCACAAAGGGTGCACTCCTCCTTGGGACGAGATGTCACCTCCCTAGATAGAAAATTTACTAGCCACACCCAATCTTCTTGTATATGGTATTCAATTATCTTGCGAGTACAATGCATGATTGATATTAACTTTTCTTACCGTTTGCTAAAAATCCGCAATTGCCTTATCAATGATCTCAGATTGAAACTTGCCAAAGCGTTCTACGTATTCTATAGAAAATTTACGTTTTCATCTAATTGCCAGCTTACATTGAGAGCAAGGACATGGGACACGCTGATTAAGATACGCCTCGCAATCTTGAACAACAAGACCTTCATCATTTTCTATTTTATCTACGTTACGACAAACAATTTGTTTTTGTTATCATTCTTTTTTTCTTTCTTGAATTGTTCTCCTCTCATTCCATCTCTCTCTCTTTTACTCTTTCTTTATTATGCTGTATGTATTTCCTCTACCTCTCTCTCGTTTCTTCTTCTTTTTTCTCTTCCTCCCCCTCTCTCATTTTCTTTAACGATTAGGGCTATGACTACGATGAAGACCACGACCACGACCACGACCACGACCATGACCACGACTGTTAGAAATGCGGGATCTAGAGCATGGCAAAATGGGAAGCTATGGAGGATGGAAAAAGAAGTGTAGACTCATGATGGAAAGGACACTGTTTGTTACACAAGTGAATTAGGTTCCAAGATTGAGACTTGGACTCATAAACACAATCTTGTGTATGTGGACAATGACATTGACACTTTACTGAAATGAAAAGAGTACTATCATTGCATTAAGAAAGGAAGCAAGTACAATGCTTTATAGGAAAGTAGGAAACTGCAGTAAGCACCATTGTGCATATGGGATAAGTTAGCCTGCATGTCCTTGACCCTGAGACTCCATACAAAGAGGCTGTTTGAGTGTGATTGCTGATTCTCAACACCCCTCCTCAATCACAACTAGGAAAGGCACAGAGTGTGTAGAGGCTGTAATGAGAACCACTTGCAAAGTGTGGGCATACCACAGACATGGCAAAACACCAGAGGCTGTTGCAGAAAAAGCTAAGTGTGGGTACCATAAACATGGTGGACATCCAGAGGCTGTAATAGGGGCCTCACAAAGTGTACAGGGACTATAATGCCAAGTTACATAAGGAGTTTACAAAGCTTATGGCAGGAAACATTAGGGCAAGGAAAATACAAGGCTATTAAAACAGTCTATCAGAATTATGAGAGTACAAGGACTTATGAGTCTTGTCCTTCCGATCCTGGTGGTCTTCATCTTCATCTTCTTCCTTTGCTCCATTTTCTTCTTCTTCTTTGACTGCGACTAGATAGGCCTTTTGGGATCTCTTTCTTGCGTGGCAGAACTTCTCGGTGTGTCCGGTCCTTTTGCAGAAGTCACAAAAGAGCTGATCCTTCTTGCCTTTGTACCTGTTGCCAACATATAATGCATGCTCATCTCTAGAGGTACTTGGTTCTTCTTTGGTTTTTAGCTTCTTTTCTTCTTCTAACAGTGATGCCTGGATATCAACAAGTTCAGGATTTGGCATGTTGATTAAAGTTGTTGATACATTATTATATTCAGGAGGCAAGCTCTTAAGTAGAACACCGATGCAAACATCTTCATCCATTTTAATGTTTATTTCTGCAAGTTGGGTTAGGAGTCCTTCCATGTAATTGAGATGTGTGGCAAGTGATGTGCTGGACTTCATTTCAAGCCTGAAGAACTCAATCAGGAGACCATACTTTGATGATTTAGATTGTGCACCGAACAGGGTGTCAAGTCTTTTCCATGTATCCTGTGAGGTCTCACAGTTATCCACATGATGGATATAACTGTCGTCTAGCTCCAATTTGATAATGGCCTGAGCTCTGTCATCATTCTTTTGCCAAGTAGTTGCAAGGTCCGCGTCCCGAGGTTTCTTCTCTTTGCCATTTGTGATGGCCCAGAGACCCTTCTTCATCAGGATGAGCTTGATGCGGGTTTGCCAAGTGTGGAATCCGACTCCTTTGAATCGAGCATTTGGAGAGTCTTTGCCCATGTTAGATTTACGGGAACAGTAGCAAATCAACTTCAGACTTTATTAGATTTGAGCAATAGAAGAATTGATTGAGAGACACAAGTGCTAAAAAGCACTAACTGAGTGTCAATGAATACCAAATCTGCAAAAGTCTTTTTACTCCAAGTGATCTTCCCCTTCTTGATTTGATGCTGATGCCTTCAGATCTGAGTGACAATACTTTAATGAACTTCAGAGAGTATTTCTCAGTGATTAAAATCACTGTTGATAACTTTAGTGAGAGAAACAATGAAAAATGTCAAGATTTTGAAGCTTTGGCTATGGTGGAATTTAGGGTTTCTGAGACAGGGGCCTGGTTTTTTGTTGATTGCAGGAGCTACAGTGGATCATTTTCAAAAATTTTTATATGCCTAGGAAGCTGATTTCATGGGCTACAAAAGCCCTATCATAATCATCAAAATCGTGGACAGTATGCAGCGCGCAATCACGTCGAACAGCAGCAGGCGCATTTCTGACAAGATTCCGCGATTTTCGCAATGCTGAAGCCAGGGCGCAGTAATGTCATCGATTATCATGCCAGCATGAAGCGCCTTGAGCAGAGGAACAACTCCCTAGAAGAAATCGTGGGCTGAAATGGCCTGGTTGAAGAGTTATGGAAGCTCCAAGCAAGGTAGGTCCTGTCTGGCTATGGCAGACACAGAGCAGAGATTGGGGATTTTCACAATGCTGAGCTCCAGATGGTCCAATGTCCCGGATTGATGTGATACAGGGAAGCTTTGTGAGTTGGGGAATACTTTTCTAGAAGGAAGCTCCAAGAGATTTGACCTGTGGAGTGAGATATAAGCAGCTCAATCTGACAGGGTGCTGCTGGCTATGGCTGCCATGGAAGCTTCAGTGAGAGTAGAGTTGGGAGATGAAGTCATGAGCTGACATTGAGCTAGACTAAGGTTGAAAGGAATCAAGAGAGGCTAGACAAGCAATGCCATGCCCAACTGGGCTCTGATACCATGTTAGAAATGCGGGATCTAGAGCATGGCAAAACGGGAAGCTATGGAGGATGGAAAAAGAAGTGTAGACTCATGATGGAAAGGACACTGTTTGTTACACAAGTGAATTAGGTTCCAAGATTGAGACTTGGACTCATAAACACAATCTTGTGTATGTGGACAATGACATTGACACTTTACTGAAATGAAAAGAGTACTATCATTGCATTAAGAAAGGAAGCAAGTACAATGCTTTATAGGAAAGTAGGAAACTGCAGTAAGCACCATTGTGCATATGGGATAAGTTAGCCTGCATGTCCTTGACCCTGAGACTCCATACAAAGAGGCTGTTTGAGTGTGATTGCTGATTCTCAACAACGACCACGATGACCATGACCATGACCACGACCATGACCATGACCACGACCATGACCACGACCATGACCACAACTACGACTACGATTATGACGACTACAACTACGATTATGACGACCACGACCACGACCACGACCATGACCACGACCACGACCACGACCATGACTACAACTATGACTACGACTATGACTATGACCGCGACTAGGACTATGACCACGACCACGACCGTGACTACGACCATGACCACGACCACGACCACGACTACAACTACGACTACTTATATAGAGATGAAGAGAGAGACAAGAGTTAGGGAGAGAGTAAAGTTAGAGAAGAAGATGAGAGAAGTGAGAGAGGTAGAAATAGAAAGAGAGATAGAGAGAGAAAAGAGATAGGGGGAGAGAGAAGGATTTAGGGAGAGTATAGGAAGAGAGAAAGAGGGAAGATTGAGGGAGAGAGAAGGGTTGAGAGAAGAGAGAGGAGAAAGAGAGAGAGATCGGACTAGAGCATTTGACACCCATAGCCAACACACCATGGAGAACACAAGCACAAATTGACATTGAATTATGGCAAGAAAATCCACCACAAAACAATAGTTATAATACTCGAGGTAGTATTTCAAAGTCTTACTGATTTCAATCGGTCATGGATGCCATACTATGGGTAGGTTGCACTCACTAAGAATAGAATTGGCGATTCACCTCATCTTCTCTCCATCATCAATAGAATTCCCCTTTACCATTTACAACTCACCCACCTTCTCTCCACACTATTGCACACTACAATCTCTATGAGGGCATGAGATTGGGATCTCCATAGATACCAAAGCATGATCTCTAGCTTGATGGTTGCATATATACTACTACTACTCATGGAAGAAACCTTAAAATAGTTATTATACTCAAATATATGCTTGTAAGAGCAGATATTTGTTCCTAAGACTATTCTAAGGATGAAAGAGGGTTAATGATAAAAGAGTATCCTTCCTTGCAAGTGATTTTATATTATATTTTTTAATTAAAATTAATAGTTGAAGATGAGTTTTTCCTAAGAGATCTTGTGGTGATGCTATTTTAGTTTTTACGAAGCATATGAATGATGCTGTTTTAGTTTTTTGTATTTGTCTTTTTAAGAAGAGATTGATTTTTATGGAATATCAAAAGTTATTTTTGGATTTTCATTATGAAAAATAAATGTTTTTCTAATTGATAGGCTGATTGCCTTGGTTGTATACTTCTACAAAAGTTCTTATGCCCTCATAGGTGGATATTTGGTTACACACTAAACCTCCCCCAAGGTTAGTGGCTAGATCCCTTCACCAAGGGGATAGTTTGAGCGTGGTGGAGGCTAGGACAAGCCCCATGTATGAGAGGTCTCTTTGTAAGAAGAACATTATGCTAGGAGGCGCAAGTGTGTTAGGTTTCTCTAGCCATATATCCCTTAGGTTTGTTGAGGATCGGCCTAGCCCCTATGAGCCTAGCATGAGCTTATTGTAAGGTCTTATTTCCTTTTCTCTCTTTCTCTCCCTCTCTCATTTCCTCTCCCTCCCTCATCCTCACCCTCTCTTTCTCTCTTTCCCTATTAGGTTTAATGATTTTTATCTCTTTTTCTCTCTCCTCTCCCTCTCTCATTTCCTTTTCTCTCTTTCTCTCCCTCTCTCATTTCCTCTCCCTTCCTCGCCCTCACCCTCTCTTTCTCTCTTTCCCTATTAGGTTTAATGATTTTTCTATATTTTTCTCTCTCCTCTCCCTCTCTCATTTCCTTTTCTCTCTTCCTCTCCCTCTCTCATTTCCTCTCCCTCCCTCACCCTCACCCTCTCCCTCTCTTTCTCTCTTTCCCTATTATGTTTAACATCTTTTCTCTCTCCTCTCCTTCTCTTATTTTTTTCTCTCTCCTCTCTCTCTCTCATTTCCTTTTGCTCTCTTCCTCTCCCTCTCTCATTTCTTGTCCCTCCCTCACCCTCACCCTCACCCTCACCCTCTCTTTCTCTCTTTCCCTACTATGTATAACATCTTTTCTCTCTCCTCTCCTTCTCTCATTTTTTTTTCTCTCCTCTCCCTCTCTCATTTCTTTTTGTTCTCTTCCTCTCCCTCTCTCATTTCTTCTCCCTCCCTCGCCCTCTCCCTCTCTTTCTCTCTTCCCCTATTATGCCTCATTTCTTCTCCCTCCCTCGCCCTCTCCCTCTCTTTCTCTCTTCCCCTATTATGTTTAATGTTTTTTCTCTCTTTTTCTCTCTCCTCTCCCTCTCTCATTTCGTTTTCTCTCTTCCTCTCCTCTCTTATTTCCTCTCCCTCCCTCACCCTCACCCTCACCCTCTCTTTCTCTCTTTCCCTATTATGTTTAACATATTTTCTCTCCTTTTCTCTCTCCTCTCATTCTCTCATTTTTTTCTCTCTCCTCTCCCTCTCTCATTTTCTTTTTCTCTCTTCCTCTCCCTCTCTCATTTCTTCTCCCTTCCTCACTCTCTTCCTCTCTTTCTCTCTTTCCCTATTATGTTTAATGTTTTTTCTCTCTTCTCCTCTCCCTCCCCCTGTCTTTCTCTCTCCCTCCCTCCCCCTCTCTTTCTCTCTCTTTCCCTCTCCCTCCCTTTTCTTTTCCCATTTCTTGCCTCTCCCATTTCCTCCCCATCCCTCTCCCATTTCCTCCTTCTCTCATTTCCTCTCCCTCTCTCAATACACACGAATTATACCTCATTTCCTCTCCCTCCCTCTCCCTCTCCCTCTCTTTCTCTCTCATTTCCTCTCCCTCTCTCAATACACACAAATTATACCAAAAACAAGTAAAAGAGAGAGAGAAAACTCCCTCTCCCTCTCTTTCTCTCTCTCTCCCTCCCTCCCCCTCTCTCATTTCCTCTCCCTCCCTCTCCCTCTCCCTCTCTTTCTCTCTCATTTCCTCTCCCTCTCTCAATACACACGGATTATACCAAAAACAAGTAGAAGAGAGAGAGAAAACTCCCTCTCCCTCTCCCTCCCCCTCCCCCTCCCCCTCTCTTTCTCTTTCCCTCCCTCTCCCATTTCCTCCCTCTCCCTCTCTCATTTCCTCTCCCTTCCTCTCCCTCTCTTTCTCTCTCATTTCCTCTCCCTCTCTCAATATATACGAATTATACCAAAAACAAGTAAAAGAGAGAGAAAACACAGAAGCAAAGAAAGAATGGACAATGCACTCACTGTAAAGAATCAAAGAAGGGTTTGGTGGCTCCTCTTTGTGACGGCGGCTCCTCTTTGCCCTCTGTACATCTCCTCCTCTTCTTCGCGAATGGCGGCGACGATGGTGGTGGTGAGAAGCCTTCTTTCTCTCTTTCTCTCCCTCTCAAAAAGATTTTCCCTCTCCCTCTTGCTCTCTCTTTCATGAATGTGCGAAAAATGATGTGCTCGGGTTTTGGCCCACATTTTTTTGCTCTGGGTACCGTCACTATTAGCGTCACATTTGCGATGCTAATAGTGACGCTGCTATTTATCGTTGCTAATGCCCGTCGCTATAGCCTCATATCCTTGTAGTGTCCATCAAGATTCATCAAAGATTTGAAGCATTTGAGCTTTCTTGACTCTTTCAAGCTTCTATGGAGGAGAAATTTGGGGATTCTTCTTTAAGCATGAGATTCTTGGTTTCTGAAGCTTAATGAGCTGAAACCTCTTTATTCAAAGGAATTTCCATGGCATTGATTTTTCATTGAATATTGGGGCATTAGGGGTACAAATGGAGCATTATTGAGCTATGGAGTTTAAGCTTGTGCCGAGATTTGGAACAAATGAGATTAAGCTTCAATATTAAGTCTTTGATGCTTCAAGATTACTTGTAAGCATTCAAGGAGCAAGGATTGAAGACTATTTTATCAACATTGAGCAACTAGAATCATATTCAAGCATTGGGGAGTGTTCAAGTCTTGTTCAAATAATGCAAGAGGTACTTTCAATCAGTTATTGATCTCTCTCACCCATCCATTTGCTAAGCTTTATCCACTCAATTGAGAGATTAAATAGTTGAAAGTTTTCCATCAAATTTCAGCCCTTTATTGATAGAATTATCCCATTCACTAATTGCATTACTCTCTTAATTAAAATAATGAATTAGAAGCCTAGTTTAGCATCATGGCATTGCATAAAACCTCTTATATTCAAGAGTGAATTGTTGTTTGGACTCATTAATCCAATCGAATGTTTTGTTGATGTTGATTTTATCCATGGTAAAATATATATAAAAATCCATTGTAAAGAGTAAGTCTAGTCATGAGTCACTATGTCATGGTAAGACTCTCTCCCTACTAATCTTGTAGATTCCAATTCTGTTCAATTGCTTTGCATGGAATGAGATGAATGATTCTTTCAAGAAATGCATATCATGTTGATTGATTAGATTAGCATGCCACTACCATACTGAGATTGCCATAAAGGAAAAATATGGTTGCCAAGGAATGGGATATAAGAGAGGTGACCCTCCATCACTATCAAAAATCCCCAAAGGGTGCAACCTGTTGGAGCTATATAGAGCTCACCCTATCTAGACTAGGTCTCACCTATATATATATATATGTAGATTTTGATCAATATAAAATAGTCTTTGGGAGTGTATATGGTGTGTCTCTTCTCTCTCTCTCTCACGTCTAAACATATCTTCTTTTTCTACATCTCAACATGGTATCAGAGCTAGCTATCACGATCAACTACAACCAATTCCTTGAAGAAGACAACCACAAAGTATACCTATGTAGTATCTGTTCTATTCTTGATTCGTGTTCTTTTTATGCTTAAATTTGATGTATTATGTATGTTATAAGTATCTTATGTTATTTATTTTAAGCATAGAAGAAGTTCACTTGATCATCATTTAGATTACAGATATATTGAATTGTAGATATGCCTTGCTTGGACACCCTAAAAGTTTTTGTGATGTGCTACAACTCATAAGCTTTCTTCCTAGTAAATCCATGCTCAATTCATAGTTCTATGCCAAAATTTATGTTAGTTCATGTAAATTAGACTTGAAACTCGAAAAAAAATAGGACAATAGATTTTTATGCAGACTTCTATGACAGAGGTTTTCTCACAATTACTCACTCTTGTGTTTTTGCATTTTTGCCAAAATTAGTCAAATCATCATCTCTTCTTGGCCAAAAGTAAAGCAATCATGTTTTGAGCATTGTTCATATTTATCACCTATGTTGGGCTGATTTATTCTTGGACCGATTTCATCTCTCACATTTTTTCTATGAGAGGTAGCTAATTTTTATGAAGAAACATTCTATCTATATGAGAGAAATTGAGAGAAAGACTACGAAGACTATGAAGATAATGAAATATGAATACTATGTGATAAATTTCATTTAAATTTGATCATTTCTTTGTATTTTTGGTATATTAAAGTTTTTTTGGTGATAAATCCATGGGAGATTCGTTTTATGATATTGCATATAAAGTTCATTTGTTCATGGTATTCTTTTTTCTTCATGTGATTTTTAGAGCATAAAGAACATGCTTATTGGTGAGACGAGATAGATTTTCTTACAGTAGTTTCCCTATTTTCTTAGTGTTTCTCTTAGGGCTCAATATTTTTCATGTATAGCCAAGGAATACTACCATCAACAAGAACCAACAAATGTTGAAAATTGAATTATTAGCACTATTCTGAAGAGGAAGAAAAGCAACAAAAGAGTGTAGAGGCCATAACACCCTTAAAGAATTGCAGATATTCATTGTGAAAGACACTTTCTACAATACGTGCATTTCTCAATGGTGGAAACATTTCACTATCTTCATGGAGGCTCTATGTGACCATACTGTTCCCGATCCCACTGTCTTATGAAGCTACAAAAAGTTGTACTACTGTAGCCAACTATTTTCCACGAAACTGAAGAGCAAAATAGATAGAATGAGTATCAATGAAAGATTTGACCTTCATTGAAGAATTTTCAGACATCGTTTAGTGGAAGATTGTGAAGAAGCTTCATGAGTCGTGGTTGGTAGAGGTTCACAAGAATAAGAAGAAAAAGAGCCAGGATTTATTTATGGTTGCACAATAGCAAGATAGATGGGACACTTGGCGCACAAATAACCTTCCATTTATTCAATTGACAACTAATTGAAAGTTGTAGAAATAGTATTCTTTACAATATACTCCCTTGACAACCAATTGGAAGTTGGTAGAAATAGTATTATTTACAATATACACCATTGAGACCCTCAAAAGTTAGTACTATTAGGATAATGGCACTATGGTGATCCTCAGAATAGTGAATTTTGATACCTTTAGAAGTGAATATAATCCCCTTTGTAGTGGCATGAAAGAAAATTTTAGGGACTTTAAAAAAAAGAACGTAAAAGAAATATTAACAAGAGAGTCCTCCAAAGACTAACCCTAGAGCATTAGTTGGCAATATTCCCTAACAATTTCAAAGGTGCACCATTTCAATGGTATAAGAGATAACCAGTAGGAACTTTTGGCACATGGGATGACCTAAAGGTAGCATTTCTCATCAAATTTAGGTGGTGTAAAGGCTTTGAAGAGTGGATGGGAGAGGAGTTCATAACTTAAGTGAGTCCTCTAGAGAATGGGTGGAAACATATTTCTCCAAAATAGAATCTATACTAAAGAGATGGACCCACCATAACTTGGATGAAAGCATCCAAAAGGGAGTTTTTCTTAGAGGTCTATAACCACAAGTTCGTAAGTTTGTGAAGCTAAGAAAACTAGTCAATCTACAAGTTGTAGTGAAAGGTGCAAAACTATATGATGAAGTTAAAGCAAGCCTATCTATAACCTCAAGAAGAGGAGTCCTACCTTCTCCAATGCCAAGAATGGTATATCTACCATACAAATGCAATCCTAGGGACTATTCTCTACCCCTACCCTTAGATGTAAATAGTGTCATAGTATAGTGAATCGAATCCACATTGGGCATAAATAGTAGTACCTCAAATGATGGTTTAACCACAACAATAATGCCCTTAAATAGTTCCTTCAATGGAAAATAAATAACAACAATGAAACCCTACCAATTGGAACCAAAAACTAGCAATACCAATAGGAGATTTGAACCAAAATAAAAATAGAGGACCCTCTACATCAGCCCAACTAGTCTTTACAATGATGACACTGACACCCCAAAATCATTCTCCAAGTACTCTAAGAGGAAAATTTGAAGGACTATTTGTCCAACTCAATTGCAAGGATCAAGAAAAAGCTAATGGATGTGATTACAGAGTAGTTGTAAACATTGAAAGTATACTGTTGGCATATCCTATACTGTAGGAGCATGAAAAGATGTGATGCAATCAAATACATGGTGCAAAAAGTGCCATCATCCAAGACATTCAGCCACTTAAAGGAAGAGACAAATAGCACCAATCCCATAATATCAAATAACCTTAGAAGGTTCTTGTCATGTTACATTCCTGCACACATCCTCAAAAGATGAGTCCTCAAGTCAAGAAGTGAGTGACACATCAGAGACAGCCCTCATACCATTTGAGCATCTAGAAGGGTCTACAAAGTTATAGTAGAAAGCAAAGAAATATAACTTTAGTGGAGTATCAAAGGAAGAAGCTACTCTCTTGAAGAAGTTTGACTTACATCCAAAAGCAATCTCTAGAACCTCATCAAAGAGGTACAAGATAAAAAGCAGTTGACTTTTATTGATGCAGATGGTACAGAAAGTCATCTCAAAGTAGGTAGTATCCTTCCAAAAGAAGATTTATTGACCATTCATAAACTATTGAAAAAGATTTTGGATGTTTTTTCTTGGTCTTATAAAGACTTAAAAGGGAATAATCCCATTGTATGTCAACATCACATTGACTTGGAGTTTGATGCTAAGCCAATATGGCAACATCAAAGATGCATGAATCCCAATTATTTTGCCTTACTTAAGAAAGAGTTGTTGAAGCTCTTGAAAATTGAATTCATCTACTTGGTGGCCAATAGTGAATGGGGTTTTGCCCATCTTGGTCATACATAAGAAGAATGAAAAGTTATGTATCTATGTGGACTTTCAAAAGCTAAATTCCAAAACAAAGAAAGATCATTTCTCTATCCCATTTATCAATCAACTATTAGATACAATGGTATGACACGATCTTTATTCTCTCTTGGATGTTTTTAGTGGAACAATCAAGTATAGATTGTAAAAGAAAACCTGTCCAAAACAACCTTTTTCATAGAATAGGGGACCTATGCTTACAAGGTGATGCCATATGGACTTTGTAATGCCCCTACTATCTTTGTGTGAGTCATGATGGCTGGATTCCAAAATCACCTACATGATTTCATTGAAGCATATTAAGATGATTTTAAATTGTGTCTTTAGTATACTCTGGTAATTGATACCAAGATTATGGAATCTCCCTCAACCTTGACAAATGCATCTTTGGAGTCCCTTTAGGCATTTTGTTGGGTCACATTGTCTTCACATAAGGAATAGCAATAGACATTGCCAAGATTGAGAAGATTGCAACCCTAACTACAACAACTAATCTAAAATAATTGAGAGGATATATTGGCCATGTTGGCTACTATAGGATAACACATTTCGCAACAAAGGCAGCCCCCTTCCTTGTGCTCTAGATGAAAAATGCCAAGTTCAACTAGATAGATGACTGTGAAGAAGCCTTTAATACATTGAAGCAATGCCTGATCAGAGCACCCATCTTGCAATCTCCTGATTAAATTAAAGAAATTCATGTGCACATAGAAACATTAGTCAAAGGGATAAGGACAATTCTATGTCAAAAAGGCCCCTCAAAGTTAGACTAACCAATTTATTATGCAAGCCAAAATGTCATTTATAGAGAGCAAAACTATACAGTGACGGATGGCCAAAGTTAGACTAACCAATTTATTATGAAAGCTCCACTTGTAGGATGGCCAGAGATGCTTATGATTACTATAGATGTTGTGATACCTGTCAAAAAATGGAAAAGTCCACAAAAACCAATGCCATGCTATTACAATCTATACTTTCCTTGAAGCCATTTGAGAAATGGGGCATTGGCTTCATGGGCCCAATTGACCCTCCAACCAAAATAAAGCAATTCTGTTTTTGGTATGTACTGATTATGTAACGAAGTGGTGTGAAGCCAAAGCTCTCAAATGAGATGATGGCAACAACGTGACTCTATTATTATAGGAGAATATTATTACCCTCTTTGGTAGTTCTTTGGGGCTTGTAAGTGATAGAGATAATCATTTTCTGAACAAGATAATGGAAGAGCTAACAAAGATCTACAAAATCCACCACTCTAAGTTCACACCCTACTACCTTGGAGCCAACGGCCAAGTCTAAGTCACCAATCAAATCCTCTATTTGATCTTGATAAGGATGATTATTATACATCACCATGATTGGTATGATCAACTTATAGAAGTCCTTTGGGTGTAGAACCTCCCATAGGGCCATAATAGGACAAACACCTTTCCAGTTGGTCTAGAGTACAAAAATTAACTTTTCTTTTGAGCTAGAATTGTGGTCTTTATGAGTGGCTATCACGAAATGATTGGGAGATGGTGAGTCCGTACAACACTATCTCCTACACTAAATGTTTGGATGAGACTTAAAGGATAGCCTTACAGTGCATGGAAGCCGCACAAGCCTAATGCAAAGTCTATCATGATAACTTCATCAAATAAAAGGAAATCAAAGAAAGAGATCTTGTGTTGGTCTATTATTCAAACTTTGGCAAGTTTCTTGGAAAGCTTCAACAACATTGGATGAGCCCTTATAATGTACTTGAGGTCAACCCTATGGCTCTATATAGATACAAGCCCTAAATGCCTCTGATGATCCCTCTTTGATTAATTGCTATTGCCTAAATAAATATTTCCTTCCTTAGGGATCTTGACAATCATAGGAGATAGCTCCTATTTCCCTTTGGTGTCGTTCCTTAATTTTTGACATGCTACTTCTGATAGTTATCATCATGTGGATTCTCTTGATGATGAAGTGAATGATTTCTACTGTATCCTCTATTTTAGCTCTTATCCCTAGTATGTTCCCCTTCATTCCAATCCAATAAATTTGGTGTGGCTATTCCCGAATACTAGTATTCTTGCATTTGGAAAAAAAAAACAAAGAACAAATATAGGTTACGCTAGAGAGGGGTCCATTACAGAGGATATTTATCAAATAACTCTAAATGAGCCGATAGAGCCTCAAGATAGGATAAGAGACACGGATGTGATTGAGTTGGACCTTGGCACGCCGAATGATTCGCGGCCAATTAAATTAGGTTCCATGCTCAGTTCAGCAGAAAGGGGGGACTATGTGTCCTTGATTCAAGAATTCCACGATATCTTTGCTTGAGCTGAGAGGCATTCCTCCCAGCCTGGCTATTCAAACTATTCCTGTAAAAGAAGGCAGTCGTCCTATGTATCAAAAGGTAAGGCATTTGCCTTTTGAATTGAGGGACGGGCTGTTTGAGGAGTTACAGAAGTTACAGAAAGCTGGTTTAATCTTCCCTGTACAGCACACAGAATGGTGTTCACGAGTGGTCATCAGGAAGAAGAAAAACAACCAGATCCGACTATGTGTAGATTTTAGAGAGCTAAATAAGCAAACGGTTAAGGATTACTACCCATTGCCATTTATTGACCAGATTTTGGATCAATTAGCAGGTAGGGAAATATATTCGTTTATGGATTGCTTTGCAGGATACAACCAGATGGCAATTGCAGAAGAGGACAAGTTGAAAAAAACTTTCATTACTGTCTTTGGTACTTTTGCATACCATGTGATGGCCTTTGGATTGTGCAATGCACCTGGATCATGGCAACGAATAGCAGACAAGACCTTTGGTGACATCTCCCTAGATGAGTTAAAAGTATTTATCGATGACCTGGGGGTAGCCACTCTAAGACAAAGGATGTTGATTATCTTAAGAAAGTGTTTTGAGCATTGCAAATGATTTTGTATTGCTCTTAACCCACGGAAGTGTGTCTTTGGAGAACCTTATGGGCTATTGCTAGGCCATGTGGTCAATTCAGTAGGGATTGCAACTGACCCTGAAAAGATCAAGGTTATAGTCGCTATGAGTCCACCATGCACTCCGAAAGAGGTACATAGCTTCCTATCATCGGTAGGGTACTATCGGAGGTTTATAAATGCCTTGGCAGAAAGGACGTTGCCATTAACGAACTTATTATCCTTTAGTTGTCTATTTGTATGGAGCGAACCTTGTAAGGTAGCTTTCGAGGATGTGAAATAGGAGCTAGTAAAAGCACCGGTTTTAAAAGCACCAAAAAGAGGCGAGGTATTTTACATATTTTCAGCAACCACCATGCATAGTATCGCCTACTGTTTAGCCCAAACCTGGGAGGAAAAGTGGTATCATCCGATAGCTTTTGCTAGTAAAAAATTGGGCATATAAAAAATTAACTACACCTACATGGAGAAGTTGTGCCTTGCGATGGTCTTTGCGATTAAAAAATTCAGGCACTACATCATCTATGAGAAGGTAGTTTTCTATACGAAGGCGGAAGGGCTTAGATTGCTTATGAACAAGCTGCAACCATCTGATTGTCTGGAAAAGTGGTTAATCACTTTGCAGGAGTTCGATTATGAGATTAAGAGTAAGCCACCAAGGTTGCAGGATATTATGGAATGCCTTGTGGATTTCGGGGAGTCGAAAGAGACTTTGGCTGAAGGAAGTGATATTAAAGAAATGTTTAAAATTGATACAGCTTCTATACCATCTTGGTATGCTGCTATCACGCATTATCTATCAATGAGAGAGTCTGGAGCTGGTTTATCAAAATCTGAAAAGAGGAAAATCAGACAACAGGCTTTGAAGTTTTTCTTGATCGCAGGAACACTATATCGGCATGGTATTGATGATATCTATCACCGATGTGTGATGCCTGATGAGGTTCCTTTCATCTTGGAAGAGTGCCATGACTCTGTGTGTGGAGGGCATTTCACTGGACGGTTGACGGCACAGAAAGCTTTAAGAGTTGGATATTGGTGGCCGTCCATCTTCCAAGATTCCTTTGAGTATGTTAAGAGATGTGACACCTATCAAAGACATGACAGCAGAGAGAATAGGAAATGACCACTTATGCCTATCATGGCTATCCTTTAATTTGAGAAGTGGGGCATTGACTTTGTGGGTCCTATCACCCCGTCGTCTACTACTCAGAAGAGGTACATTATAGTAGCAACTGATTATTTTACAAAATGGTCAGAAGCGCGGGCGACGAGGCAGGACAATGCAAAAGAGACTGCAAGTTTTCTCTTAGAGCAGATTATATGCCGTTTTGGCCCACCGAAGGAACTAGTGTCGGACCATGGAATGCACTTTTTGAATAAAGTGATCAAAAGGCTGACTGAAGCTTGGCAAATCAGGCACAACAAAATGACCCCCTATAACTCGCAAGCCAACGGGCAAGTCGAAAGTACTAATAAGCAGCTTGTGGGTATCTTGTCTAAAATAGTCTCGGAGAAGAAACGAGACTGGGACAGGAAGTTGTATGTGGCAGTATGGGCATACAATACAACGTTCAAGCGAGCTACCGGCCATACTCCATTTAAATTAGTTTATGGAAAAGAGTGTGTGTTACCCCTCGAAATCGAGTTGCCAACCATATGGTTTGCAATTAACCACTCTTTGGGAGACGAGGATGCACTCTTTGAATGTTTCACGACCATAGCCCACCTGGATGAGCTGAAATTGCAGAGCTTATTACACTAGGAGGTAGCTAAACGTCGGATGAAGCAGTTGCATGACCTTAAAGCAAAGAAGTATACCTTTTAAAAAGGGCAATTAGTTCTGTACTACGATGCGCGTAGGGAGCTATTTCCAGGGAAGCTGGAACCTAGATGGGATGGCCCCTACAAGATTTTCAGTATAGGGAAAAATAGGTCTACAGCTCTATTAGCTGATTTGTAGGGAGTAGAATTTTAAAATAAGGTTAATCTTAATAAGATTAAACCTTATTATTTCTAAGTATGCTAACACGAAAAAATGCATTGCAGGTCCATGCCAGGGCTGATTTGAGACCTACAAAAGAGCTTAAAGCCGGTTGATGGGGCGGTTAATTCCTTATTTGGAGCACCCATATCTGGAGTAGAGATACCATCAGGGGAAACTTATCTAGTGGAGCAAAGGATACAAAGTGATTGAGCAAGAAGACGGAACCTTTGTGTGGGAGATCAAAGTCTTCTGCCATCACTGCTTACGAATGTTAACAAGTATCCCTGTTGAGTTCTATGAAGAAGGTGGAATGGAGCCATCATTTCACCCTCTAAACATGCTAAATTTTGACTATCATAATTACGAATAGAGGAGTTTGTGATGGCAAGCTGTGTAAACCCATTGTGAATGTACACATTATATTTTCACGGAGCGTCCAGGGGCCCTAATAAAAAAGGGAGTGTTGGAGTAGTAATCCGAGATTCCGGACGTAGAGTCACGATGAAGTTAGCTGCTTATCTCGGGGTAGGATTCACTAACAACATGGCGGAGTATAAAGCCTTGATTATGGGAGTGCATATTGCCAAGCAAGGTGGTATTCGGCGGTTATTAGTAAAAGGGGATTCCCAGTTGATCTTGAATAAGCTAGATGGAACATACACAGTGCAGAATCCCATCCTTTGTATGTATTATCGAACTGCCATGACCCTACTTGAGGAGTTTGAGAGAGTGTCTCTTCAGCTGATTCTGCGTTACTGGAATCAATTTGCGGATTTGCTAGCAAACCTTGCTTATGAAGAAGACATTTTCTTCAACTGTGGTCCTAGTTTGGATATTGCTATCAATAATGAGACAGGACCCGGTCACTTGTGGGGAATGTTATCAGAGCATGCAATATATGGCAGGCGGTGGTTGATATGGGTGATGCAAAGAGTAGCCGAGACCCATCTACCGTTGTTATCCTGGACCCATAGGCTAATTAGACAACATGTTATGCGTACGCCTCTTGCTATATGTGCAAGAGGGATGGGTCATAATCTTATGCATTTAGCTTAGGGCTGTGAGCCCTATTTTTCCTCCTTGGAAAGGAGCATATTATTGTATATTTGTACTATTTCAGGGAGGGATGTGTAGGTGCTATTCTATTTGATCTCATTGGGCCAAGAGGGTCAGTTTTGCAAGGTTTTAAATGCTTTATTTCATTAGGCCAAGAGGGCCGATCAGTTTTTGTAGTGAAATGTTTTATTTCATTAGGCCAAGAGGGCCAGTCGTGTGTTTAGTACGAGTGCGGTTAATGGTTTCTTGTTTTAGTCCTATGCTAGACAGGTTTAAAGAAGAGCTTGGAAGGAGCCTATGTCGCGTGGAGACTTCTCATGGCCCTATCCAGGTGATATCTCTCCTTTACGAGTACCGTGTTTTTATGCTATACGTGTCTGTGTACTTGTAGGGGATTTTCTTTTCTTGTTGGGGATCGGCGTCCAAGGCATGAAGTCCCAGGTTTAGGTTAGGTATGTCTGAGGGAGGTCTGAGTAGTCATTGCCTCCTGTAAAGACATTGCCAGGCATCGAAAGACCTGTTTTAGAAGGCAGTTCTAGTGACCTTGCTCTGCTAGCCTGCTAGGCAGTCGTTCTAGGAGTTCTTGCTTAGTTGTGAGGCAGTTAGAGAAGCCTACCGAAGGGAAAAATGATGATGATAGAGAGGGAAAAAAAACCCTGAATATGTCAAAGAAAATAAATATATACAAAGGTGTGTAGAAAGGGGTTCTAACCCCTATAAAAATAGAAAAGAAAAGAAAGGAAAATTTATAGGCAGTTACTCATCGCCTTGCGAGGGCTTGGTAGGTTCCTGGGGACGAGCCGATGCCTTGTCTTCCTAGGGGTGGCATCTCGCTGGAAAAGAAGAAAGTAAGGAAGGTTGGAGCAAAAATAAAAGTGAGCGTTCGAAAAGGATTAAGTGTTGCCTCACGAGGGCTTGGTAGGTTCCTGGGTACCGAGATAGGACCTGAGGCCGATGCCCTGTTCTCCTTGGGTCACTACACTTAGCTCCCTCCTTTTTACACGCCTAAGTATGGGGGAATAAAAACCTAAAAGAAGAAATGTGCTAAAAGAATATATTTATCGGCCAGGCTATAGGAGTCCTCATCTAGTAGGAGCTTTTGGGTGTGTTGTCCTTAGTTAGGTAGGTAGTTCAGACCACCACTTAGGGCAACCTCTTTGATAGTTCTTTTTAGTTTGGCCGTGTTGGAGCAGTCGCTTAGTGACTAGCTTCGGACCTTCTATCAGATTATGCTAGGCCTACTCCTTGTGGATTTCATACCTTGGTTTTGTCAGGGGTAGGGTGAGCATTGTGCTGTGTTTTAATATGTATCTATTTTGTATCAGCTTGATGCTTCCTTTGGTTGTTTTGTGCAAATTTGTTGTGTGATTCGATGGGCTGAGTCGCCCTATCTTGTGGTCGCCAATGAGAGCGGAGTTTTCAGCCTGGAATGTGCCTAAAATTTGCCCAAAAATTTAGAATTTAGGGAAAAAATCTTCAACATCGAAGGCGGCGACTGTAGCTAGGACGATTTTAAGCACCAAGTGAAAGACGGCTTTTAAGAGACGCCCGAGCGACACTTGCAAATTTTTGATAATTTTTCTGACTGACGTGGGGGATGCTGGGAGCTATTAGTCAGTGCGGGACGCCGAGACAAACGCGTGGGATTTTTCAGAGGACGAATCGAAGCCCCCCGGACGCGGAAGAGGCCAAAAATTGGCCAAATTTGAAAAGGTAGACAAAAAACTAAAGGCCAAAAGGGGGTTCCCGATGGGAGGGGGAACCCCCCCCTCCCTCTCCATTTTTTCCATGCAGGCGGCAGCACGCCATGGCAAAAAAAACGGCGCGCAAAAATCAGACCCCCCCCCCACAAATCGAAATGGAGCTTCAACAAAAGCCATGAAACAGACAATACCCCGCAACTTCTCCTTCTTCCCTGATCCTATCACCAGCCTTCACGCGAGATATGGCTGAGCGAATGGAGAGATCAGAATCTAGTCTTTCTCTCTTCTCCCTCTCTCTCCTCTCTATGGGCTGTTCATGCGCACTATCTTGAAGGAGGAATCGGGAGGAAGATTGAAGAAAATGGTGATGGAGATTGATGGAGATGCTGAAGATTGATGTGCATCATTGGATTGAGAGCAATGGAGGCTCCATTCGCTGGTCATGCAGTCATTTAATGTGTCTTGGGTTTCGTAAAAACATGGTATGACCATTTTTATGAAGAAAATGAAGGATTTTTGGTATTTTATGATAGTAATGATGTTTTTATTCGATGAAATTTTGTTTGAGTGCTGGTTGCATCATGATTAATTGTTGTTTATCAGAAAATTTTGATTTTGCAATTATTTACATGTGCTATTTAATTCCCGTAAAACCCGAAATGCGATTTTTAAGCGGTAAAATGGTAGTTTTATCGTTTCGGGTGGGTGAAATTTGTTCCTATGGGGGGAAAATAGAAAATAAATTGAATGTTAGTACGGTGAAGTGATTAGAACAAGAAAAATAAGAAAATAGCATATTTTATTGACAAATAAATCAGAAAAATAGAGAAAATAAGGAAAAAAATAGAAATACGCTTCACAAAAATAAGGAAAAATATAGTGATTGTTTGTGGATGTATGGTAGTGACAAAGCATGAGGTTTAGCCTCATTTTGCTCTATCTCCTTGTCAAAATTTGTGATTTATCGCTTTCCATACATCAAAACATGACAAAATGAACCTCTACACCTATGCAACGAAAGCAATACCTAAACGTAGGGGGTGGGATGTCTGAATGGTGCGATTTACGTGCTGATTATTGCTGATTTTCTGATGCATATCATGACATGGAGTTTGTTTTATTTTAATTAAGAGGATAGTAGCACGAGTATCGTCTCGGTGCTATCCTTACATCGTCGCAACGAATTAGTGAATGAGCATTGGAAAGCCTGGTTGTGCACAACATGTTTCTGATTGGAAAATTATATTTGAGCACTTTAGGATCATCTACCTTTGCATGTGCATGTCAACCATGGTATCAGAATACAAAGGATTGGATGCTTGGCACCTGTTTTCGATGACGATGACCCACGCTTGAGTGTGGAAAGGCAACCTAAGCCGTAGGATAGACATTCGTTTCTTGAGGAATTATTTGGAAAGGACACATGGCATCTCCTGGAATACTCTCAAAATGAAAGAGTGGAGTTTGTTCATTTGTTCTATATGTTGAGCAGCGCATCAAGGGGCCAATCCCTACGATGTAGGAGAGCTGTAGTGGGGCCGCGGTGATTCCACCGAGAGGTTACCTCCCATGTATGTGATTAACGTGGCATTTATTGCCAATGTGTATGGCTTCTCCCTCTGTGGAGTTTATAGAAAGTGAAACGTTGGACTACAAAACTATAAATGCATAGATTAGGCTTTAGGACAGTTCGTCCTTTAGCAGCAGATAGACACTCCTAGACAGCGAGGCTGTGAGGGTGTGTTTGTTTGTTATGAGCATGAGGTCCGGCTAGTGCCATAGCCAGTGCCGGCCCATTTGAGGTCCCATCAAAGAGGGAGAGGGGGAGGAAATGGGAAAGGAAGCGGGAGAGAGAGGGAGAGAGAGGGAGAAAGAGAGGGGGAGGGAGAGGAAATGAGAGAGGGAGAGGGAGACATTAAATATAATAGGGAAATGAGAGAGGGAGAGGGAGGGAGAAGAAATGAGAGAAGGAGAGGAAGAGAGCAAAAGGAAATGAGAGAGGGACAGGAGAGAGAAAAAAGAGAGAATGAGAGGAGAGAGAAAAAGAGATAAGATGTTAAACATAATAGGAAAAGAGAGAAAGAGAGGGTGTGGGTAAGGGTGAGGGCGAGGGAGGGAGAGGAAATGAGAGAGGGAGAGGTGAGAGAAAAATAAATGAGAGAGAGGAGAGAGAAAGATCATTAAACCTAATGGGGAAAGAGAGAAAGAGAGGGTCAGGGTGAGGGAGGGAGAGAAAGAGAGAAATGGAAATGAGAGAGGGAGAGGTTCAGGGTGAGGGAGGGAGAGGAAATAAGAGAGGGAGAGAAAGAGAGAAAGGGAAATGAGAGAGGGAGAGGAGAGAGAAAAAATGAGAGAGTGAGAGGAGAGAGAAAAAGAGAAAAAAATCATTAAATCTAATAGAGAAAGAGAGAAAGAGAGGGTCAAGGTGAGGGAGAGAGAGGAAATGAGAGAGGGAGAGAAAGAGAGAAAGAGGAAATGAGAGAGGGAGAGAAAGAGAGAAAGGTAAATGAGAGAAGGAAAGGAGAAAGAAAAAGAGAGAGAGAGAGAGAGGAGAGAGAAAAAGAGAGAAAAATCATTAAACCTAATAGGAAAAGAGAGAAAGAGAGGGTCAGGGTGAGGGAGGGAGAGGAAATGAGAGAGGGAGAGAAAGAGAGAAAGAGAGAAAGAGAGAAAGGGAAATGAGAGAGGGAGAGAAAGAGAGAAAGGGAAATGAGAGAGGGAGAGGAGAGAGAAAAAGAAATGAGAGAAAGAGAGGAGAGAGAAAAAGAGAAAAATCATTAAACCTAATAGGGAAAGAGAGAAAGAGAGAGTCAGGGTGAGCGAGGGAGAGGAAATGAGAGAGGGGGAGAAAGAGAGAAAGGGAAATGAGAGAGGGAGAGGATAGAGAAAAAATGAGAGAGAGAGAGAGGAGAGGAGAGAGAAAAAGAGAAAAAAACATTAAACCTAATAGAGAAAGAGAGGGTGAGGGTGAGAGAGGGAGAGGAAATGAGAGAGGGAGAGAAAGAGAGAAAGGGAAATGAGAGATGGAGAGGAGAGAGAAAAAGAAATATGAGAGAGAGAGGAGAGAGAAAAAGAGAGAAAAATCATTAAACCTAATAGGGAAAGAGAGAAAGAGAGGGTCAGGGTGAGGGAGGGAGACGAAATGAGAGAGGGAGAGAAAGAGAGAAAAGTAAATAGGACCTTACAATAAGCTCATCCTAGGCTCATAGGGGTTAGGTCAATCCTCAACAAACCTAAGGGATATATGGCTAGAGAGCCCTAGCATACTTGTGCCTCCTAGCATAATCTTCTTCTTGCAAAGAGACCTCTCATACATGGGGCTTGTCCCATCACGCAAATATACAACGAAGGCAATCAGCCTATGAGTATGAAAAACATTCATTTTTCATAACGTAATCCCAAAAATAACTTTGGATATTCCATAAAAATCAATCTCTTCTTAAAAAGACAAATACAGTAAACTAAAACAGCATCATTCATATATATGCTTCGCAAAACTAAAACAACATCTCCACAAGATCTCTTAGGAAACTCATCTTCAACTATCAATTTTAATTAATAAATATAGTATAAAATCACTTGCAAGGAAGGACACTCTTTTATCATTAACCCTCTTTCTTCCTTAGAATAGTCTTAGGAACAAATTTATGCTCTAACAAGTATATATTTGAGCATAATAACTATTTTAAGGTTTATTCCATGAGTAGTAGAAGTATATATGCAAGCATCAAGCTAGAGATCATACTTTGGTATCTGTGGAGATCCCAATCTCATGCCCTTATAGAGATTGTAGTGTGCAATAGTGTGCAGAGAAGATGGGTTAGTTGTAAATGATAAAGGAGAATTCTATTGATGATAGAGAGAAGATGAGGTGAATCGTCAATCCTATTGTTAGTGAGTGCAACCTACCCAGGTCTCGCTGGCAAATTTTCTATCTAGGGAGGTGATGTCTCGTCCCAAGGAGGAGTGCACCCTTTGCGGCCAATTAGAAGAGTTCGTGGGCATGCGATGGATGGAGTGCATGAGCCAATCCACCACTTGCAAGGCCAATCTATACCGTCAATGCCAAAGGAGACAGACAACCTTCCAGACCTACCTACAATCTTGGAGCCTAAGATGGAGGCAATGATCAATGCATTGATTCCCATGGATGTCGAGACTTTTGATCCACTTAGAGAGGAAGCATCCATACCATTATATGATGGGTGCCGAGTATCTTGCCTAAAGACACCGCTTGCACTCTTAAGTGTGCAAGCAAAATATGGGTGGAGCGATACGAGTGTGACCGAGTTGTTCAGGTACCTTGTACATACGCTTCGTTGATTTTTTTTTTTGGCACTATTATTAAAAATATTTGTGCTTTTTCAAGATGTTTATGATTTTTTTCAGGTTATTGAAATATCATATATCATCACCTGCAAATACCATGCCTGAGTCTTGTGATGATGCACGATAAGTTTTTCGAAAGCTTGGCATGGACTACAAAAACATCCATGCATGTAGCAACGATTGCATACTGTTTCGAGGAGAATACGAGACTATGGAGACATGTCCAAAGTGTGGTGCTCACAGGTATCGACAGGACTTGCTAGGGCAAACCATCTCTCAAAAAGTTCTTAGACACTTTCTACTTATCCCCTGCATAAACCACATGTTTCGTACGTCGGGCATGGCGAGCTTGACAACGTGGCATGCGCAGAATAGGTCCACGGATGGAGTTCAACGAATATCAACGGATTCATGCATATGGAGCCACATTGATTCTACCTTCCCAGGCTTTGCACGAGAACCAAGGAATCTTCGGCTCGGTCTTGCAATGGATGACGTGAACCCATTCGGTCTGTGCTCAACTTCTTACAGTGTGTGGCCTATAGTCCTTGTCAACTACAATATCCCTCCATGGCTTTCTACAAAGAAAGGACATATCATCCTTAGCTTACTCGTCCCCAGCCTACAAAGTCAAAAATATGGACACGTATCTTCGTCCATTAGTCGATGAGCTTAAGATTTTGTGGGAGGAGGGGGTCACCTTGCAAGATATGAGTAGGCATGATGGTCAGCGGTCAGCCAATATTTGAGCCATTCTCATGTGGACGATGCATGAATTTCCAAGATTTGAGAGTGTTCAGGTGTACAGGCCTCCATTTTTGTTGGTAATATCTATATTTTATCTCATTCAAGCTTGTATTCACTAGGTCATGGTGTTGGAACAAGCCTAGTTACCTCAGGTTATCATGCATGTCCATTGTGCGGGCCACAGTTAGACTCCCGAAGGTCACGAACCATGAAGAAGATAGTATATCAAGGACGTGCTACTTTCTTGCTAGAGGATAATGAACTCAGGGAAGGTTTTCTTGGACAACCTCCAACACGTATGAAGACCGCAAGCTAGTACGAGCTGAAAATGGTCCACACAGAATCACATCCAAACGGAATGCGGCAGTTCTCAGTTTTCTACGAGTTGCCATATTGGAACCACTTATAGGTCAACCACTTGTTGGATCCCATGCATATTTTCAAGAATGTGGGCAACTTGCTATGGGATCACATCACAGGAAAGAGAGACACTATAGGGGTACGAATGGATTTGAAGGAGGTAGGTAAGATGGAGGCACTTTGGCCGCAGTCGAGTGCTGATGGTTGCGTACAACTACCTCGTGCTGCTTGGGTTTTGTCCACTAAATAAGAGTGCATTATGAAGCAAGTAGTCAAGTCTATCCGCACTCCAACGGGTATGATGCGTTCTCTCATGTCTGCATTTTCTAAAGACAACCAATTATCAGGGCTAAAATCCCATGACTGGCATAAGATATGTTAGTTTTGTACTAGAAATGGATTGTAATTGGCGTGCGAATTTTGCTATTTGGAGTGTAGCCATTATTCATAATGCTTTCTCATTTGTGGCAGTTTGTACTATTGATTGCGATCGCAGGATGTCTTACTCTAGAAATACGCGGGGCCATTTATAGGTTATCAACTTTGGTGCAATGGATCTCACAAAAGGAGATTAAGACGTCCTCTATTGAATCCATGAGGCGGGGAATAGTGGAGACGGTCTATCTCTTTGAGAAATACCTGCCCACCAGTATACTCACGATACAAATCCACCTTCTTGTGCATCTTATAGAGATGAAGTGGGGATTGCTGGACCTGTCTATACGCGATGGATGTTCTTCTTGGTGTTGAGATGACAAGCTCAACACATGCGGACATTGATGATGGACCACCTGGTTAGATGGGTCCACACGTCTACACTTAGCACACCGTTGGTCATTATGACTCTCACATGGCCACTGACTCACTACTTATTATATTCAGGTTGTTACACCTATTTACAGCTGGCATAGTTATAGCACCAGTCGACTAGTGTAGTCGGTTATGCATTGTTTGACTTAGTAGGCCACTTTTCTTTATTTTGTATCTTATCTATACTTTGTGTACATTGTAAAGTGTGTGGAAGAAGAAGAAGAAACCAGTAAGAAAACGTTTTGGCCTCCATCTCTCTTCTTGTCTCTTGAGTGAGCTTCTCCTTGTGCATTCCGTGTATATTCGGCGCAGCATCTTGAGCAAGTCCCCCCACCATGCAATTCTTGACACTCGGAGCACTTCATGAAAACCCTGAAAGGCTTTGTGCGACAACGAGCTCGGCCAGAAGGTAGCATGGCTGAAGGTTGGTTGGTATCTGAGGCACTAGTGCATATTTCACAATGGCTACCAATGGTGGATCTAGACAACAAAATGCTATGGTCGCTGAAGGACGATGATAGACTGACTGGAGATGTGGTGGTTGGAATTGGGGTAGAAAAAAGAATGGATATCTCAATGGAGGAAAAGGTAAATCGCTTTTGTATGTTGCACCATGCCTCTATGGAGACGTGGCTCGCCAAGTACCCGATCGCTAGGCAAGATTGAGAGGAAACGCGAGCTGAATTCTGACGTAGTAGCGTCATCGACCCATTCGATATCTTAAGGGCATGGATGAGATGCCGCGGTTCATATCAACGTGATGGTTGCATGGAGCTTTGACCGCAGCGTCTCGCGAAGGGATAGAGATCTCAATGGAGGAGTGGGAATTCTCGAGGGGATGTAGTCAAAAGATGATAAGGGGTTTAGGATTTTTCGTATCTAAATTTTATATGCGACATCTAATTTGAGTGTTTCAATGTACAGTACAAAATATATAGTGCACCGTGGTCGCGCGGACGACATTTTTGCATGGAGCATATTGATAAAATGTGCTCCTCAATGGACTGTGGTATCATGGCAAGGTTCGAGCAAGAGAGCTGGCGACGAGCAACAGATCCAAACACAGTTGTGGATGAGATGGAGTATTTTGGAAACTTGCAAAGTATTTTTACGGTGGATTACTGTAGCTTCTCCATAATACTATTCGATGTGCAGTGGTTTAAAGTGGTACTTGGAGGAGCTAGAGCAACAGTTTGCTGAGGTCCATCTGGATTTCTCAAAATAGATTCCGAAAAAAAATGGATGGATTTGCGCGACACATTTGTGTTGCCGGCCCATTGTGAATACGTGCATGGACTCATTTGTTTGCTAATTGTATTACGACATGGTTTATGTCACAATGGTTTAAACTCTCTTATACGTATTTGTGAATAGATAATCTTCTATCCAAACCCCCAACAACCTCGATGGTGGTATGTTATACCTTCAATTCCCCGAAGTGCGAGAGTATATGATCAAAGCAATGTTTCGAGCATAGATGAAGATCATATGCAAATAGAGGGGTCAATATTGCAAGGGGTGGAGGCCACCGAAAGCTTGGAGCCAACATCGACTAACAATGATGAAAATACAAGAGTCCTTGAGAACGAGGTGGACTCATCCTTTTGTGGTGACATGTCTATCAACCTTCCAGTGTATGCAGAGTTGTGTCAGGAGATTGATATGGGACCATAGGATACTTCATACTTGGAGCATCCACTTACTTAATTCGTTGACCAATCGCTTATAAGGGTACATAAGATATGCATTTTAAGTGAGATCTTTTTTTAAGGATTTATATTACTATGCTCTGTATGATTTAAATTGATTATTCTAACATCTTTTTTTATCTATGCAGGTGACATTTTCAAGATGAGTCGAGGGATGAGCGATGAGGAGTTACAGGATATCTTCACACGCATGTCTCCAGACCAAATTGCGAGATTCAGAGATATGGCAGACCAAGAGCTATCTCAGTCTTCGTCAGGGCGCTCTGCTAGATCTACTTCAGCGCGATCGGACGCTTCAGCTTCAAGCAGACGAGCTCGACGCTCCAAACTTGGGCCACAGGGAGGGAGTACTTCGAGGTTAGGGGGATGCTGCAGAGATACGGATGCAGTGAGCCCGCGGTCGACACGGGATATATGTGCGACTCCTCACTCTCATGGCCCTTCTAGGGAGCGTGGCTCAGGCTCAAGTGGATGCTGTGGAGGCACGGACGCGGTGTCTCCATCTCGTCGTTCAGCTGGAGTTGTGTCACCTCGAGGATTTGTCACACCTGTGGGGATGTCTACTCCAATTACTCCGGCTTTTGCTCAACCGTCACCAGGTGGCACCCCTATGGGTGCCACTCCGAGAGATATTACCCCGGTCGGTACACCGGATGCACATGGGTCTCCTAGATATGCCCAGGAGCGTGGATGCAGATGGGAAGGGACCCATCTTAGACACACCCCAGGGGGATATGGATATCTAGTCAATGATAGGTCAGGAGCCATCATCATGAATGATAAGGGGAGGAGAGTGATGGCTCGCATGAGAGAGTTGTGCCAACGAGTTTTTCGGCACAACGTCTTAGATCATTGGAAGAACATGCCGGAGAGGAGAAAGGACTACATAGTAGCATCCTTGCATGAGGAGTTTCCGGTTCCAGCCTCAGTAGATAGATTTTCTATGGGCCGGATGATGGATTGCATGCGTGCATATATGTCACATAAACTATTCAACACACGCAAGGCAATCAAGAGTGGGGCTGCAAATCCCGAGTGGTTAGATACGGATGACTGGCACCGACTGAGGGAGGAGGCTACAAATTCTCTAGGACGTTGGAGTTAGCAGCACGAGGCGGCGAGGGTATGACTCGAGGCCAAAGTGGTCCATCATCTTGGGAATGGTGGCCACAGGACATATTTGGAGGACTTTGTAAGTTTTTCTTTTGTTTTGCTTATTTATTTTTTTGCAATATCTTTTGTACTCACAATCATGTTTGTAACAATTAGCATTTAGTTTTCTTTGCAGCACTCCATTACAAATCGCGATCTGATCGGCCTTGAGACTCGATATGCAGAGAGACACGGTCTCACTTCATTAATCGACCGATTGTATAGACGCAGCGGTCTTGTAAGTCACTCATCTTTCTTGTCCCTAGTTACCATGTTTAATTAGAATGGATTATTGTATGGTGGATTGATGTGTTGTTGTTTCTTTTTTTGCAGAGTCCGTTCAATGCTCCTTTGCAACGGGATGAGCTTTCAGAGGGCGAGGATATGTAGCTCGCCCTTGGATCCTTGGAGCTCATACACCTTTATTTTTTGGTCGCCTGATCTATGTAGACATTTTCTATGTATTAATGATATCTTGTCATGATTGTACCAATCGCTTATTATGCGATCATGTATTTATTTCATGTATCAATGTTAGGATTTCAGTATACTTTGTTTTTGTTAGCAAGCGCATTGTACACAGTGCAGAAGCTATTTTGTATGGCTCTAATAGTTGCCCTGCCACAAAAAAAAAATTCCCTTGTTATCGTCGCTATTAGCGTCGCAAATTTTACTGCTCGCATTGTTATTGACGTCGTTATTTTCGTCACAAACCGTCGCTATCAGTGTCGGTATTACCAAGGCCAATACCAACGCTGATAGCAATGCTGATACCGACAATTCTATGGCATCGCCAATAACGACGCTTTTTGCGATGATGGGGAAAAATTTTGTTATTTGTATTTTCGTCGCTTTTAACGTTGGTATAAGGCCTATATCTTGTAGTGTAATGTTGCATAGACATTGGGGACCATAAGTAAAAGCATGCGAAAACAACAAGGACTACATATGATATACCACACACACAAACTAGGAAACAAGAAAGAGAATTCTTGCAAAAGCAACAAAATGGCCACCACTAATAGAAAATCAAGGAATAACATAGACCAATAGGACTAGATGAGACCAATTCCCAAATAATCCATCGCCTACATAAAAAATTCGACATGACCTACATATGCAATCGATAGCTTCATGATATGTAACATACAGGTACCCTAAAACCTCGTAGTCAGGCACACAAGAGAAAATCAAAGATCAAGAATGCTATGAATCCTAACAGTGACAAGAGACCAAATACAAAGGACAACAAACTCATAATATGACCATAAATTGATAAACAGAAAAGATAGGGACTAATAAGACCACTTTTGACCAATAAGCCCATCCCTGTAAATGCATTTCATTAACCTATGGTTCGGTGAGGTGATAGGTGATTGCTATTTGTATTCCTTTTATGAGTTACAAATTTATGCAGTAGTTAATTTAATTAAGCTCATTAATGCAAGGTAAATCTAGTTTCACAACCCAATATCACTTTGACTTTGACTTGATAGAGGCCTCTACAAATGCAATTCCTTTTTACAATAAGATGATGTTTGGCATAAAACATATGCACGTGTGATGGCAAGGGTCTATTTTATTGCAAGTTAATGTGTCTTAGTACATGTGCATATGCACATGTAACAATGAGGATTCATTTTCAATTTAAAAATGAAGTGGGATTAGTGTAATATGCTTGTGCAACAACGGGGATTGCTTTTATAATCAATAGTCAAGTTGATTTTATTTAAAATTTAGGGGATGCAGTCTATTCATTTTATGGTGCAACGTTAGATAAATTTTAATTACAAGTTAATTGTGTCGGAGGGTACACGTGGAGAAGGGGAAAAAAAAAATGGTGGTATGTGGGACACCCACAAGTTTTGATAAGAAAATGGAAATAAGGACACTACTCAACTCCTGCAATGGCCAGAAATCCATAAAAGAAACAAACAGATAAGTGATTAGAAGCCAGTCAACCTCATATAAGAATAAATTTTAGAAAACTCAAGTCATTATAATGAACAAAATAAAAATTTATATAAATACGTATATGAATATGTATAGTTGAATATTTATGTTTGATTTCTAGTTGGTTTTATTAGGTTTGTTTTTCTTTTGTTTTTTTTAAATGAGAGTTTTGATGTATTTTTAATTTTATTTTCTTCTTATATAAAAATAAAATATAAATATAAATATGTATTTGTGAGATTTTTTTGAATTTATTTGGTATTTTAAGGATTTATTTGTTTTTAGATAATTTTATAACAATTTTTTTGCTTTTTATGTCACTTTTCAAGTGTTTTTAAATTTTCAATGTAATTTTTAGATTTTAAAATCTAGAGAAAAATGAGTTGATCATTAATATATTTTTGAAAATTTTCATTACTTTAAAAAAATTAGAGGTGTTTTACATTTTTAAAGGTTATTATGTGTTTTTCAGTTTTTTTTTAAATTAACAAACTTTGCATTTTTGAAATTAAGTATTGGCAAGAAAAAGGTGGGTACCTGAATGATTGTGTTTGAATATCAAATTCTAGCTTCGCAGCATGGACAAAATGAAATGCACATCCTCGCGCATGAATGATAATCAACAAAAATCCACCGACATGATCACCAAGAAAAGTAACACTTGAACATTTGCTACCACATTGAGCAAGCTTGTATACGAACACATCGCATGCACAAATACACGCCAAGAAGGGATATGTAGGAATGGAAACTAGCCTGCATGGGAACAACCTCACACATATACGAGGCATGCTAATAGGGGAATGAGGCAAAGGTGCAGCAGGGTGTGTAGTAGCGAGGGTTCTTGTGGATGGGTGGGCTGGGGGGGGTTTCTTGAGGAAGAGGGGCTTAGGGAGGGAATGGATGTGGGTGATAAAGGGGGGTTGAGGGAGGGTTATGGTGGTGGGAGTGGTAGAGGGTAAGAAGAGGTACTTGGGGGGGGAGAGGGGGAGAGAGGAGGAGAGGATAGGAAGTGGGGCTTATAGAGCATGGGGGGAGGGTGGGAGGTGGTGGGGATGAGAAGAGGGAATGAAGGAATGATGGGGAGAGGAAGGAGGAGGTGGGGGAGGAGTAGGTGGAGGAGAGAAAGGAGGAGGTGGAGTGAGGAATGAGGAGGTGGGGAAGGAAGGAGATGATGGAGTAGGTGAATACTGGCGGAGTGGGTGGAGACAACAATTGCAATGGTGTTGGCGGTGCAATAGGGGGCATGATGGGGGCATCGTGCGGCGGTTGGCTTGGGGTGGCTACAAGTGATTAGTGGCAATTGACTTGGGGCAATGGTCGTGGGGGCGACTAGCGGGCCAACGGTGAGGAAGAAGAGGAAGGAGGAGAGGAAGAAAAGGGAGGCAAAAAGAGAGGAGGAAAAGGATGAATAAGGGAGGGAGGAGGGAGGAGGAGGAAAAGGATGAATAAGGGAGGGAGGGAGGAGGAAGGAGGAGGAAGGGAGGGGAAGAAGGGAAAAGAAGGAAGGTGGAGGCAAAGACAAGGAGGAAGGAGGAAGGAGGAGAAGGAAGGGAGAGGAAGAGAGGTGGGGAGAAAGGGTGAGGGGGTCGGAACGAGAGAGAGAGAGAGAGAGAGAGGAGGTGAGAGAAAAATTTTAAAAATAAAAATTAGATTAGTATTACTAAAAAAGAAGAAAGAAGGAAAGGAAGAAGATGGAAAAAGGGGGAAGAGAGAAATAAAATATTTTTTATAACATAATAGCGAAAGAAAAATGGATGTGCAAGGGTATGAACAAGCAAATGCAACACATATAGACACAACAGTGTGTGGTGGCATGAGGTAAAAAAACAGCTTTCACATTGGTACACGAGGAGGCCGAATCATGCGAAAGCACATAAAATTTAATTTCAAAAAATTTGGAGATTAGATGAAGATGCCAAAAAAAAGAAAAGTGGACACGGTGATAGCAGAAACAAGATTGATGCCCTGAATAAGCTATCTAGCAACAAAAAGGGATGCTCATATGAAAAATAAACAAAAAAGGTACACGTAATGAGCACATAAAAATTAATATCGAGAGATTCATCCATCGGAACAAACTATGGTAAAAAGGGAAAATAGCCAAGGTGATGAGGCACACGTGGCTATCAAGTTAAAGCATAGTTTGGTCTTGAAAAGGACAAGTTTACATGGAAAAATGTAAAAAACGCACATGCAAAACGAATCAGAAATTATTTCAAGGGAACCCATGAGTCAAAATAAAATGCAATGAAAAGGAGAGACGCTAGGATAGAAGTTCTTAATAGGGCTATTGGATCAAAATATGGTTTTGATGGCGGCCGGGAGACATGTTCATCTGGAAAAATAGTAAAAATACATATAAAAACACAATCAAAAGGTAATAACAAGATATTTGTATGCCAAAACAAGGGGCAAGTAATAGGAAAAAGGTCCACTTTGATGAGTCATAGAGAACTATCAAGTCAAAACATAGTTTTGAGTAGAAAAGAGGATATTCACATGGAAAAAGTATAAAATACGTAAGAAAAATTCTCACAAACATTCAAAAAGTAATAACAATCGATCCATGCATTGGAATGATAGGATGTTAAAAGGAAAAATATCAAGGGAAAGGGTAAAGGTAGGTCCTTTGGGAGATTAGTCATAAATATATATATGTAACAGGTGGGTTCAATATAAGAGATTTTAAAAATACCATTTTTACACATTTTCCACATACAAAAGGGTACTATATAAAGGGATTACTTACCGATTGAATAGAAAAGGGTTACATTTTATTAAGAATTTTTTTACAAATAATGATATTTTAAAATAGGCCTTGAATGCATGTGATATAGAGAGTATATATCTATATAGTGAATTCCCTGGGAGTAGGGCTATCATGTGAAATCTCTGTTTTGATATGCAACATGTGTGTTCACATGGAAATATGTCTAATTTGCATAAAATCCTTCAAAAATTAATAACTTGTACAATGTTGCTTAGAATAAAGAGCTATAAAAGGGACAAACATCCATCTCAAGGGGATGAACAAGAATATGATATCAGATTTTAATTCCTGTGAACTTAAGAAGTGTTTATTTGGAAAAAATGTAAAATAAGAAAATGGAAATTAAAAGGAAGGGAGAAATCCCTCGAATGTAGAGGGTGTAACATCATGCATAGGTGGACAATGACTCTAATAGGATTTAGAAAAGAAACATTCTCAATCAATCAAGTAAAAAGGATGTTTGCATGAGTTTATGCAAGATGGATGCACATGGACATGTCCCTACACTTATGACCTTACTAGATCAAGTGAAGACAACCAACAGGGCCTATGCACAGATAGATAGTTGGACATATGGCGTCCCCACACTTAAGACATAACATACACGTATATATGTAAGAGTAGGGTTAGAAACACTTAGCTCCTTTCCCTAGTTATTGGGAACAATCATTGGCGTGCATGGAGGGGTTAGAGTCAATTGTAAGAGGTACCACGGCTCAACAGAGCATGCTCCAATCATAAAAAGGATCATGCAACAATACCCAAGGAGGTAGCAATGTCAATTAAGATTTTCTCAAAAATTAGGTTGGCATGGTAGGGATCGAAGTCCTTTGCTGGATGATGTCTCAATACCAGATGGATCATCTGCTATTTCTAATTCAATAGAGGATAAAGGAGCTCTCTCACTTTGAGGAGACTTAGGGTAAGCATCGACTATTACTCGATTAGCACCTCTACCTTGAACCACTCTACCGACGGGTATATCTACTTGACAGTCTGTTTGTAAGATCCAAGGCCTACCTAGCAAGACTCGATAGCTAGGACATCCTGCAAATCTTATCACCCTAAAGTCCAAGAAGCATTTTACACTTGCAATTTTAACATGGACTTTAGTAACGCAACCTTTTGGTTGCCTTAGACTACCATGAGCCATTCTAAGAAGGGTGGAGCCATCTTTTTGGATGCCTAGACCCAACCTCTCCATCAACTCTGAACTCATGATATTGACGGAGGACCCGGTGTCTACGATAGCATGCTCCACTCATATTCCATCGATGTATGCTGGAACCTTAGGGCAATTCTTTTTAGCATGATCAAACCAATCTTCCCCTACTCGTGCTATGCCCAAAGGTTCTACAATATACCCAATATGCATGATCTTTTTGAATTCCTTGCGTACTCCTGGAGATAATTTAATCAACTGTAAGAGGTCTATAACTGGTTTGACTTCGAAAAGAGAACTTGCTAAATCAAAATCATGATAGGTAGCCAAAGCTCTCTTTTCTCGCTAAACCATTCTTTCTTTTGGTCTCAGGACCGGCTTTGGTGCTTCTTTTTTAGCTCTTGCCTTCTTTCTTGGCACTTCCTCATCCTTCTTAGGATCGACTTTTTTGTCAACAAGCCTTAGAGGTCCACCTTCCACACCAGGATTCAGGACTTGCATCCCCTTATCCCCTTGCTTAGGGTTTTCCTCGACCGGTTTTGCATTATCTTTATCACCCTCTTTAGCCTTTTGGCCTCTTGTCACGGCTCATAGGCTAGAGGTTTCAGCGCCATTGATGCTTACAACCTCGATAAGGCTGACTCCATTGCCTTGTGGCAACTCCTCTATAGTGGTCTTTCCCCTTTGTAGTATTTGTCTTGGTTCATCATTTTGCTGGAGGTTATTACCTTGCACTCTATGATTAACTGGACCTCGTTGTTTACTCCCTTGTTGGAGGGAACTAATCTTACTCCAATAGGTAGCGGCTAAGTGGCCTGACTTCCCACAAATATCACATTTAACATTTGGACAGTTTCTAGGGAAATGTTGTCCGCCACACCACTTATAGCTGAATCTTGAGGGACCACCCTCTTCAGGGTGTCGACTTCCTATCAGATTCTGCTACTTCTTCCGGAAATTGACATCAACAGCTATTTGCCAATATTGTTCAGAAATCATGTCAGTGTAGTGCTTCATCATATCCTTAACTTCGCCAAGGACATTAGAGGCACTCGACTCATAGCCTTGATCGTCTATCCATCATTCCATTGGCCTAACAATTTGATTGGGCATTGGTTGTTGACTCACAGGAACAACATTAGGGTTCGAAACTTGGCCTCCAACATTTGGTGGAGCCAACTGACTAGCCATAGGCATAGTCACACTGGGAGCAGCTGGCAGCAAATGTACATTTTGAACCATGCTTCCTCTCCCATTAGGGTTATTCATAGGCATCCCTTGACTTCCATTCATCAATGGTAAATTGCCTCCAGGTACTAGACCCACATTAAGATTTATTCGAGAGGAGTAGGCCGTTTGTAATCATGACTCTACTCCTTCTGCCCGTGTGATGGCGATGTCCATATCAGCCAAAGCCACACTGCTCAATTGTACCTGAATATTGAAATCCAATCCATGCAAGAAGTATTGCAATTGAGCAGTCGACACAATAGGAATGTAAGTTGGTAACTTACGAAATACTCCCTTAAGCTTCTTGGCATAGGCTTTTACATTCTCATGGGGGTCTTGGCGTGTTACATTCAAAACACGCAACCAGTATTGGCCACCTCTTTCAGGGGCATACTCTCCTCGAAAAGCTGCATAAAATTAGTCGATTGTGATTATGGTTCCAATCTCTATGCTATAATACCATACTGCAACCCTTCCTTTTAATGTCATGTTAAAGAACATCATAAGATGTTCCTCATCTTGGATATGATAATTAAACATTAATATTTGGAATTCACAAATGTGAAACTCCGCATCTTCTTCGGCTAACCCATTAAAAATGAAAAAAGGAACTCCCAAAGTTGGCAGATCTGGCGTCCCTGCATGAATTGCAATGGGTTGTGCCATGACGACAATCGGATTGACAATAGGAGTTTGGACTGATGGGATCACACCCCCACTTGAAGTGGGTTGACTTGGTGGAAGAGAGGAAGAACTTGCACTTCCTTCTGCACCTAAACGACTATGTGGAGCAGTTGGGTTACTAAGACCACTACCTGTTATGCGTATCGGGCTACTCCTTTGAGGATAATAGCGTCTTACAATCTCCAACTTCCGTCTAGCCCTCTCAGCACGTTTTGCTTTTTGTATTTCGGCTTGACGGTCCTTGTCAGAGGACATAAATCAACTTTTTTGGTCCCTAAAAACCCTAGATTCGAGAACCACCACTTGTTGGAAGCTCTTGGCAAACGCACCATTGATGGGACCTCAAATGGGTCAGCACTGGCTATGGCACTAGCCGGACCTCATGCTCATAATAGACAAACACACCCTCACGGCCTCACAGGCTAGGAGTGTCTATTTGCTGCTAAAGGATGAACTGTCCTAAACCCTAATCTATGCGTTTATAGTTTTGTAGTCCAACGTTTCCCTTTCTATAAACTCCATAGAGGGAGAACTAATACATATTGGCAATAAATGACAAGATAATCACATACATGGGAGGTAACCTCTCGGTGGAATCACTGCGGCCCCACTGCAGCTCTCCTACATCGTAGGGATTGGCCCCTTGATGCGCTGCTCAACATATAGAACAAATGAACAAACTCCACTCTTTCATTTTGAGAGTATTCCAGGAGATGCCATGTGTCCTTTCCAAATAATTCCCCAAGAAACGAATGTCTATCCTACGGCTTAGGTTGCCTTTCCACACTCAAGTGTGGATTATCATCATCGAAAACAGGTGCTATGCATCCAGTCCTTTGTATTCTGATACCATGGTTGACATGCACATGCAAAGGTGGATGATCCTAAAGTGCTCAAACATAATTTTTCAATCAGAAACGTGTTGTGCACAACCAGGCTTTCCAATGTGCATTCACTAACTCGTTGCGGCGATGTAAGGATAGCACCGAGACGATACTCGTGCTATTATCCTCTTAATTAAAATACAACAAACTCCATGTCATGATATGCATCAAAAAATAAGTAATAATCAGCACGCAAATCGCACCATTCAAACATCCCACCCCTACGTTTAGGTATTGCTTTCGTTGCATAGGTGTAGAGGTTCATTTTGTCATGTTTTGATGTATGGAAAGTGATAAATCACAAACTTTGATAAGAAGATAGGGAAAACTGAGGCTAAACCTCATGCTTTGTCACTACCATACATCCATAAATAATCACCTTATTTTTCCTTATTTTTGTGAAGCGTATATCTATTTTTTCCATTATTTTTCTCATTTTCTTGATTTATTTGTCAATAAAATATGCTATTTTTTATTTTTCTTATTCCAATCACTTCAGCGTACTGACATTCAATTTATTTTCTATTTTTCCTCCATAGGAACACATTTCACGCACCCGAAACGACAAAACTACCATTTTACCGCTTAAAAACAGCATTTCGGGTTTTACGGGAATTAAATAGCACATGTAAATCATTGCAAAAATCAAATTTTTTTGATAAATAGCAATTAATCATGATGCAACCAGCACTCAAACAAATTTTTATCCAATAAAAAAATCATTACTATCATAAAATACCAAAAAACTCTTCATTTTCTTCATAAAAATGGTCATATCGTGTTTTTACGAAACCAGAGATGCATTAAATGACTGCGTGACCAGCAGACGGAGCCTCCATTGCTCTCAATCCAATGCTGCACATCAATCTTCAGCATCTCCATCAACCTCCATCACCATTTTCTTCAATCTCCCTCCCAATTCCGCCTTCAAGATAGTGCGCATGAACAGCCCATAGAGAGGAGAGAGAAAGACTAGATTCTGATCTCTCTATTCAGTTAGCCATATCTCGCATGAAGGGCGGCTATAGGACAAGGAAGAAGGAGAAGTTGCCAGGTATTGTCTGTTTCATGGCTTCTGTTGAAGCTCCATTTTGATTTGTGGGGGGTGGTCTGATTTTTGCGCGCCGTTTTTTTTGCCATGGCGTGCTGCCGCCTGCGTGGAAAAAATGGAGGCGGGGCTGCCCCCTCCCAAAGGGCACCCCCTTTTGGCCTTTAGTTTTTTGTCCACCTTTTCAAATTTGGCCAATTTTTTGCCTCTTCCGCGTCCGGGCTCTGATTCGGCTTCTGAAAAATCTTGCGCATTCGTCTCAGCGTCCCGCACTGGCAGCTCCCGGCATCCCGCACGGTAGTCAAAAAAATTATCAAAAATCCGCAAGTGTCACTCGGGTGCCTTTTAAAAGCCGTCTTTCATTTGGTGCTTAAAATCATCCTAGCTGCAGCCGCCGCCTTCGATGTTGAAGATTTTTCCCCTAAATTCTGGATTTTTTGGCAAATTTTAGGTACATTCCAGGCTCAAGACTCCGCTCTCACTCTCCCTCTCTTTTTCTCTCTCTCACTCCCTCTCCCTCTCTCATTTCCTCCCCCTCCCTCTCTCTCTCTCCCTCTCCCTCTCTCATTTCCTCCCTCTCCCTCTCTTTTTCTCTCTCTCCCTCCCTCTCCCTCTCTCATTTCCTCCCTCTCCCTCTCTCTCCCTCTCTCATTTCCTCGCCCTCCCTCCCCCTCCCCCTCTCTTTCTCTCTCCCTCCCTCTTCCTTTCCCATTTCCTCCCCCTTTCCCTCTCCCTCTCTTTCTCTCTCTCCCTCCCTCTCCCTCTCTCATTTCCTCCCCCTCCCTCTCCTATTTCCTCCCTCTCCCTCTCTTTAATTTCATTCTCTTTCTATCTCTCTCTCCCTCCCTCTCCCTCTCTCATTTCCTCCCTCTCCCTCTCCTTCTCTCTCATTTCCTCTCCCTCTCTTATTATACATAAATTATACAAAAAATAAATAAAAAAGAGAGAGAATACACTCTCCCTCCCTCTCGTTCTCTCATTTCATCCCCCTCCCTCTTCCCTTTCCTCCCTCTCCCTCTCCCTCTCCCTCCCTCCCTCTCTCTCCCTCTCTTTCTCTCTCTCTCCCTCCCTTCCCCTCCCTCTCCCATTTCCTCCCTCTCCCTCTCCCTCTCTTTCTCTCTCATTTCCTCTCCCTCTCTCAATATATATACACAAATTATATAAAAAATAGTAAAAGAGAGAGAGAATGCACTCTCCCTCTCTCATTTCCTCCCCCTCCCCCTCCCCCTCCCCCTCCCTCTCCCTCTCCCTATCTTTCTCTTTCTCTTTCTCTCCCTCCCTCTCCCTCTCCCTCTCCCTCTCTTTCTCTCTCATTTTCTCTCCCTCTCTCAATATACACAAATTAAACCCTAAACAAGTAAAAGAGAGAGAGAGAGAATGGACTCACTGTAAATATTTGGCGAGGGTTTGGCGGCTCCTCTTCGCGATGGCGGCTCCTCCTCTCCTTCGTGAACGGCGACGACGGTGGCAAGCCTTCTTCCTCTCCCTCTCTCACCCTATATGCAAAACAGTCGCTCTCTCTCTCGCTCTCCCTCTCGAAATGTTTCATGAATGTGCGAAATGAAACACGCTCAGATTTCGGCCCTCTTTTTTTTCCTTGTGGGGCGTCGCTATTTGCGTCACTACTTGCGTCACAAATGTGACGCTAATAGCGACGCCGCTATTCCTGTGTCGTTACCCACCGTGGCTATACCTACGTTTCCTTGTAGTGTTAGAAACATCAATGACTTCTTCTCTCCAAGTTGTGTATATAGAAGTTTATACCTCTTTGCAAGCTCGATTCCTTGACAAGTCAGCTGAGTAAAGCTTTGGAGTATTTAGCATTAAAAAAAACTGCTCTCAGTAATATTCACAAAGAGATGACCAAAGCTACAAATTTGTTAGAAGATAAGAAGGAAACCATTTCTTTGATGACAAATAAGTTCATTTGCTGCTAAAGTTGTTCAAGTCTCCTTGGCATAGGAGCCTGATTCTACCCTCTTTAAGATGGTGGTTTTAGCTTCTAAGCTAGGTACTTATGAGGGTGAGTTGCAACATTCCAACAAAACTGTTGCAACACAACATAGGATAATTGAGAGTTGAAATGTAAAGTACTTGAACTTTCTATTCCTCCCCCTACTCTTGTAGTCTCTTTTGTTCAATCTTCCATAGAGGAGTTGGAAAGCCTAAAGCAACAAGCCAAATTAAGTGATTCTCTTTCCACTAAGGTGGACCATATTCAATAGCATATTGATTATTTAAATCAAGAATTCCTTCACTTTGCTAATATTGTATCACCGCCCCTACCTTTTGGATCAAATAACAAGAGCAAAAGTATGGCGTGTATATGTCTCTTAGCATTATTAACTTGGAAGCACCAAAAGATGGGTGCCATAACCTTTGGTTTGTTGATTTATTAAAATAAGTGTTTGATCATGCTCTTGATGATCTGGTTTGCCATGAGGCACAACTATTGTCACTCATGTATATCACAAGATATTTGTAGATTCCTAATGAGAATGATATCAATCTTTATGTGGGGGATGTTATTTTATAGGCAACCATATATGTTCATTTGATGATGGAGCTTAGCCTTTCAGATGGATTGTAAACCTATGTCCAAAATACTTCATGGTGTAATGGTTATGCTTGACATCCACCTTTAGAGGAGGATATGCTGGCTCACTGTCAAAAATGGAGCACATTTTTTAAATTTGATATCCAACACTTATGCTCAAGTCATTTCTTACTTTGCAAACCCATGATTTATCTACATACGTCTTCTTTCAAGCCTCAACGATCTTTTGTTTATCCAATTGATCTTGTTGATCTCCTTTCTTATCAAAAGATTTGTCAATGCCTTCCTATTTATATCTCCCTTCTTAACACTAATCTTGATTTCGTTTCCATGCTTACTTTTCACCTTGAATTATCTCCTCATATCTTTGAATTTATCCCTTGCCCATTTATCACTGAACCTACTATTATGCCTATTCCTCTTGATTCTCCTATTGCTCAACGTGCACCATATACTTTTCTAAGTGAATCTCTTCATATTTTCTTGTTTTCTTTCCCTCCCTTTTTGGCATCCTTATTGCTTAATACTTTAGCTTTTTATGATTTATATTATCCCCCTCTCCATTGTTTGACTATGATTTCCTTCTCTTAGACTTTTTATTAAAACCTTCCTCCACCATCAGTCATGGATACCAATGGATTTAACATAAATATACTTTGTCATCGACAGTGGGCTTTAAAGGATTTTTTAATTAGACCAATTTTTAATTGGTTTGCTATTTTAGGATCATGGGTGACTTCATCCACATGTTCACATTCCTATCTTTAGTTTGCTCTCACTTAGAAGATGTTTCTATGAGGTTGGTTTCTCAAATTTTCTAGGATTAGTACATCAAAGACGAAAAAATCTCACCCTCAGGTCTAGGTATGAGTAGAAGGCCAAGTTCTATACCAAGGAGATCTATATGAGAGAGATAACTATCTTGCATAAGGAGAACTCCCACATCTTGAATTTTTATCAGTCTTCTCTAAACTATCTTTCACTGAGTGCTTGGTTGGAAATTTTCAACAAGACTTAGAACATATTTCCCCTAGTGCAAGTCTTGAGTGCATCTAAGAGAAAAAGATCACACCCTCATGTGTAGGCATGAGCACAGAGACAAGCTCTACACTAAGGAGATCTCCAAGTGAGAGGTATTGGTCTTACACAAGGGAAACTTGTGTGTCGTGAATTCGTATCGATGTTTTCTAAACCATCTTGCATTCAATGCTAAGCTAGATATTTCTCACAAGATATGGAACATCTTTCCCCTAGTGCTACGCTTGAGTGCATCAAGAGAGGAAAAAATATCATCCTCATGTCTACACATGAGCACATGGGGAAAGCTCTACACCAAGGAAATCTCCAATAGAGAGATAACTATTATGCACAAGGGGAACTTCCATCTTCTAAATTTGTATCGATGTTATCTAAACTATCTTACACTCAATGTCATGCTAGAGATATTCAATAAGACTTGTAACAAATTTTCTCTAATGCAAGGCTTGAGTGCATCAAAGAGAGGAAGAAATCTCACCCTTGGGTCTAGGCATGAATGCAAGGCCAAGCTCATGTATCAAAGAGAAAACACTCTCAATGTCAAGTTGAGGCATGATTGTAGGGCCAAGGTTTGCACCAAGGAGATCTCCAATAGAGAAAAAAATATATTTCACAAGGAGGACTCCCATTTCCTGAATGTATATCAGTATTCTCTAAACTATCTTTGAATTAGAGACATGCTAGAGATATCCAACAAGATCTCAAATATCTTGCCCCTAGTGCCAATCTTGAGTGCATGAAAGAGAGGAAACAATCTCACCCTCAGGTATTGACATGAGGATGATGCCAAGCTTTTGCATTAAAGAGAGGAAAAAATATCCCACTCATGAGATATCCAAAAAGATCTAGAACATCCTACTCGAATTCCAGGCTTGAGTGCATTAAATAGAGGAGACAATCTCACCCTTAGGTCCAGGCATGTGCTCGAGGAAGTTACTATATATGTATCCTCTACATCACATAAGCATTCAAGGCCTATTTATAAATATCTTTTTTTGTGAATTTCTCCTAAATAAAACATAACCCTATTCTATTCAATTTGTAAAAAAACTCATTTATATTACACCCTTATGTATGTAAAAAATGTATAAAAATTATATTTTAAAAATACCTTATTTTGAACCCACGTGATACACACATATATTCATCAATAACCTACTTGAGGGCATGTGCAAGGTCAAGTTGATGCATCAAAGAGAGCAAACAATATCAACCTCGTATCCAAACATGAGCATGGGGCCAAGCTCTACACCATGGATATCTCCAAGAGAGATATAACTATCTTACACAAGGGGAACTCCCATGTCTTGAATTTGTATGGGCCTTCTCTAAACTATCTTGCACTCAATGCTTGTTTGGAGATATCAAACAAGACTTGGAACATCTTGCTGGTAGGGTAGGGCTTGAGTGCATTAAGGAGAGAAAAAAATCACATCTTCATGTCTAATCATGAGTGTAGGGCCAAGATTTGCAGATTTTCACCAAGGACTTCTCCAAGTGAGAGGTAATATCTTGCACAAGGGTAACTATCCTCACATCTAAGGAAGAGGTAAATTTGTATTGGTATTATCTAAACCATCTTCCTGAATTTTTATTGGTATTTTCTTAAGCATCTTGCACTTAATAGCATGCTAGAGATATCAAATAAGATCTAGACCATCTTAACCCTTGAGAGCATCAACAAAGAGAAAAACCAATCTCACCCTTAGGTCTAGGCATGAGAATAGGGCCAAGCTTATGCATTCAAGAGAGGAAACAATATCACCCTAAGTACCATGAGATTTTCAAAAAGATTTGAAACATCTTGCACCTATTGTCAGGCTTGAGTCCATAAAAAATATTTGAAACATCTTGCACCCATTGTGAGGCTTGAGTCCATCAAAGAGAGGAAATAATATCACCCTTAAGTCTAGGAATGAGTGTAAGGCCAAGTTGGGGCATCAAAGAGAGTGAGAAATATCACCCTTGTGTCTAGACATGAACACAGGGCCAAGCTCTACAACAAGGAGATATTGAAGAGAGAGATGAATATCTTGCACTAGGAGAGCTCCCATGTCATGAATTTGTTGGTCTTTCCTAAAGTATCTTGCACTCAGTGCTTGGCTAGAGATCTCCAACAAGACTTGGAACATCTTGGCCCTATTGGAAGGCTTGAGTGCATAAAAAAGACATCTTGGACTCAATACTAGGCTAAAGATTTCTAGCAAGATCTCGAATATGTTGCCCCTAGTATCATGTTTGAGTGCATGAAAGAGAGGAAACAATCTCACCCTCATGTCCATGCATGAGTGCAAGGTGAAGCTCTATACCAAGAATATCCCCAAGAGAGAGATAACTAACTTGCACAAAGGGAACTCCCATGTTCTTAATTTGTATTGATGTTGTCTACACTATCTTTCACTCAGTGCCATGTTAGAGATATTCAATGAGACTTGAAACATCTTTCCTCTACTACCAAGCTTTAGTGCATAAAAGAGAGGAAATAATCTCACCCTCAGGTCGAAGCATGACTACAAGGCCAAGCTCATGTATCAAAGAGCAAACAATCTCACCCTCAAGTGGTTGAATCACGAGCATAGGGCCAAGATCTTCACTAAGAAGATCTCCAAGAGAGAGATAACTATATTGCATAAGGAGAACTCTCATTTCCTAAATTTATATGGGTGTTCTCAAAATTTTCTTCAATTTAGTGTCATGCCACAGATATCCAACAAGATCAGGAACATCTTGTCCCTAGTACCAATCTTGAGTGCATGAAAGTGAGAAAACAATCTCACACTCATGTCTTGGCATGAGGATAGGGCCAAGTTCATGCATTAAATAGAGGAAACAATGTTCCCTTGAAGTTGAGCTATGAGATATCAAAAAGATTTGGAACATTCGGCCCCTATTGCCAAGCTTGAGTGTATCAAAGAGAGAAAATAATGTCACCCCAACATTTCAAAGAGTTATCATTATAGCCTATCAAGATTTTCTACGACAGTGGATGAAAGTCTATATCTTCTTGAACCTTGATAAATGTGTTTTTGGAGTGTGGAAAGGAACATTGTTAGGGCATATCATTGATAAGGAAGGTATTGCTATGGATCCGACTGAAATTCCCAAGATTCCTAAACTTCCATCACCAAATAATCTTAAACAATTGCGAGGATTTTTAGGGCATCTAAATAATCCTTTTAATTGGGATGATGATTGTTAGAAAGCATTTGAATTCCTTAAGTAAATGTTAATAGAAGGACCAATATTAGCACTACCAGATTGGACAAAAGAGTTCAACATCCATGTAGATGCATGTATGTATGTTGTGGGAGTTGTTTTATGCCAAGCAAATGGCATTAAAGTGGATCATCTAGTTTATTATGCAAGTTAGAAATTAAGTGATGTAGAGTGAAATTATACCACTACTAAGAAAGAGTGCTTATCAATGGTATTTGCGGTGGAAAAATGTTGTCATTTTACTAGGGAATAAGTTTACCATTCATGTTGATCATGAGGCATTAAAGTACTTGCTCAATAAAGCAAAAATTTTAGGACATGTGATTCATTGGATGTTATTATTTCAAGAATTTGATTTTCAAATAGTTACTTGTACTGGTAGAGCTCATGTTCTAGCAAATAATCTTTCTCAATTATTATCATAAGATAAAGAAGAAGGTGTGGAAGATGATCTACTAGATGCGTCACTTTTTATTGTGGAGACACAAGTTCCATGGTATGATGATATTGCAAATTTTCTTAGTACTGCTTGATATCCACCTCATGCTAATAAGCATTGGAAGAATGATAGATAATAATACAAGCACACTCCTATGGATTATTAGGGTGTTACTTATATAAAATTTTCCCTATCGTCGATGTGTAAGGGAAGATGAAGTTCATTGGTTCTTAAGGCATTACATGATGAGCCTTGTGGTGGCCATTTTGCTAGTAAACTAACAACAATGAAAGTTTTACTAACTGGTTATTGGTAGCCTACCCTATTTAAGGATGCTCATTATTATTGTAGAAAATGTGATGTATACCAAAGGATTAGTTGGCCTTCTAAGAGTTTTTCTATGCCTTTGACACCTGTATTGGGACTAGTATCGTTTGAGAAATGGAAAATTGATTTGTGGGCCCAATTGATCCGCTTACTAGGTATTGATCTAATTGATATATTCCCGTTTGTACTAATTATATTATGAAATGGGTGGAAGAAAAAGCACTTAAGATGAAAAATAAAGCCATTGAGGTGGCTAAGTTTATATATGAGAGTATTATTACCTGTTTTGTTGCCCACTAGAATTAGTAAGTGATTGAAATTTCCATGTCTTAAATGGTCTAATTAGAAAATTAAAAAAATTATATAGAATTAAGCATCTCAAATCAACGCCTTATTACCTAGAGCTAATGACCAATTAGAAGTAACTAATCGTGTTATTTGCAGGATTTTAACTAGAACTATTGCTTCTCTTAGGCATGATTGGGAGGAGCATCTCTACAAGGCACTATGGGTCTACAGAACCACCTACAAGGTGATGGCACAAAATGCACCATTCAACTTAGTTTATGGAAGCAATGATATATTTCCTATTGAAGGAGAATTGCCTACTTTGCAAGTAGCTCTATCATTACGGTTAGGAGAATTTGAATCATAGAAGCAAAGGATTTTAAAAATTTTAGTGAAGTTAGATGAGAAACGCTTATTTGCTTTACAAAGCTTAGAAGTAATGCTGAAACATCGTAAATCTTGGCATGATCAAAATATCAAAGTAAGGGAGTTTAAGGAAGGTAATTTAGTTTTACTTTAGTCATTATTATAAATTTCTAGAAAAGCATAAAATTTACTAGCTAGGACCTTTTAAGGTTATTAAAGTTTATGATAATGGCACTATAGATGTGTAGGATATTAATGCTAAAAATGAGTTTTAGGGTTAGTGGCCTTCGTCTTAAACATTTGTGACTTAGGATAGTTAGGTAAAGTCTCGAGAAAGTTACTATATGTATATCCTCTACATCATGTGCATTCAAGGCCTATTTATAAATACCATTATCTCTGAATTTTTCTTGAATAAAACATAACCCTTTTCTATTCAATCTGCAAATAACCTCTTTATATTACACCCTTCTATATATAAAAATATATGTACAAATAGTATTTTTAAAATACCTTATTTTGAACTCACATGATGCACACATATATTCATGAGTAACTTACCCGAGGGTATAGTTCGGTTAGTGGTTAGAATAACCCCTAATTAATATGAATTTGAGTTTCATTTTTTTGGGGAGTTTTAAATGGGATGCATGTATGGATTTTTTGTGGATGGATGCGCTTTACCCTCGTCGTAATGTTGATAATTCTGATCATATTCATGCTAGGCCTTATAGTATTTTGCATTTTTAGATGCATGACACGTTCTTGTATGCACTAAGGGGAGAGGCCTATTACAGTTCTTCTTTTGTGATCCTTTTTTGTTTGCACTATCATCCACCATTTGGTTGCAAACAATGTCAACGACATCTTTATTAGCGCCACGATTATGATAGTGTATTCTCACCTCTATGTGGTGTTGCCCAATATAGGGTGGGTGGAGAGCAACATGATTTTTCTCACTATTAAGCTATTCTTTACTATCTGACTCCATCATATCCTAATGATCAAGTAAATGTTCATTGTCCCTATTGGGATTATATTTGTTGGTATATGGATGCAATTGAGGGCCATTCATTTCTTTAGGATATTCACCAGTGGCACCTATGCCCTATTATGATGATGCAACTACAGCTCCACTCCATGATGTAATGGAAGTTCTTAGTGATGCACCTAATACAAGTCTATGGCCTCTGATGTGGTTATGTTAGAAGCTATTCATGAGTATCCTATATCCGATAGTTGATCACTTTGATTCTAATAGTGTAGATGGTTTTGGATTCAGTTTATTGTTTGTGATAGATTATTTTAGAGAGTGTGATGATTTTAGTTTAGATTTCTTGTTTTCTTAGATTTTATAGTGTTCCTTATAATCTACTTAAAGAAACACAAATGAAAACAACAAAAAGAAGGAAATAATAAGGAAAAGAAAAAAAGTCTAACAAGATTTGATTATATCTTTTCATTTTTTAGTTTCACTCATTGTAGCTTCAGTAGCTTAGTTTTCATGTAGTTAGGTAGTTAGTTGCACGCACGGTTAGGGTATTCCTTTCAGTCAGTTTTAGGAGTTAGTGATAGTACTTAAGTTTAGCTAGATGGATGATTCTCTATGGGAGAATAGTTATCAAGTGGAGATATATAATGCTATAAACATATAGTTTGTGAAGGGATTCAAATAGAATGGTTGATCAATTGTGACATGAGAATATGAAAATTATTCCTATTCAGGAGAGTTTCACCACTTATTTATCTAACCCTTCATAGTGTACTAGTTAGTGTATGATTTATGTGTAGATTTGGTTAATATCATTTTTCCCTCAATGCTACTACATACTTATATTAACAATTCTTGGAGTTGCAATTTCCATGTACATAACATGTTGTTTCATACTTAATTTATATATACATATTCATTTAATACAAAGAAAAGTAACAAACATATAAATTGATTGTAATAATTCCAAGATTCAAAAGCCTAATCAATACAAAAGGAATCAAACTAAAACTTTAAAACAAAAAAAAATCAAAAGAACCATCAATACTTCAGTCTATATCAGAGTCTACCCATATGGGATGTGACATTAGCACTAGGAAGTGATTTGAGGGGATGGTGTGTCTGCATGACTAGTGAATTTCAATGTATGTGGTGACTGACTTTAAATCCAATAGAGATTACTCCTTAATGTTTGTCACTTTCTTAGCGATGTAGGATAGCTGAGCAACAAGGTTCTCACCACGAAATTTTGATTAGAACACCATATTGGGGAATATGGGAATTTCCCATAAGTTTGGGACACATGTTCAAATCTTTAGATTTCATAACTTGAACACTATAACTCCAAATTGAGCGCTCTATAGCTCAATAGATTCCATTTTTCAAGCGCTTTCCAATGATAGGTCACATCATATGGTTTTGAGAAACTTATGGGCATGTTATCTGGGTGCCACCTTTCTAGTATTCAAAAAATGGAAATTGGGAGATTCCCAAACTCACTAATATTGTGTTCTAGGGGTAGCGTGGATGAGAGATGCTATGTGGATGGGTATTTTTGTTTATCATTTTCCTAAGTAGGGTGACTAATATTATGTGCTAGATTGGATTCCTCGAGTGAAGCTCTTGAGTTAAGATGTTTGAAAGTTCAATGTTGTGAGTGCATTCCTAGCTTTCTAGCAAATTCCTATAAAGAACAAGACTTAAAAAAAGAAAAAAAGAAAAAAGGGAAAAAACATCAAAAGAGTATATCTATTTATTATTTTAAAAAATAAATGAAACTCTAAAAATTAAGGGAGAGAGGAAAAAAAACCAAAAGAAAATAACCATCACCTCTGAGGTCCTGGTGGGCTGTAGGGATTTCCATGATGGGTGCCTTGCGTCCGATGCCTTGTATCTCTTTTGGGTGTGAACTTTTGGGAAGGATAATAAATATATATATTCTTCTAACTCCAAAGGACTTTAAAAATGACAATAAAGGAAAGTTGGGGATTATGGACCACTAACTAGTTGTTCTAGTAGAACATGGAGGGTTAGCAGTTATACCATAGGAGTTCTATTTAGTATTGTGGCATTAGATTTCTTTGTACAGATTCTTTGATAGGCATTACAGTTATTATCAGTGACACTATTTCAGAAGTAATATTTCTAGTAGAAAAGTAGTGTGGCATTTTCTTGCCTTGAGAGGCTGTTGTTGCTTAACGGCTCTGGAATGCTTTCTTGTTGGTATTCTCCATGCATTGGATCCGACTATGTTATGCATTCAAGTGGGGAGAGTAAGGAAAATGTTTGTTTGCACCAAATTTTTTAACAATTTAATTGAAACATTTGTTTTGTTTGATTTATAATATGACACAAGTAAGTCATTTCTATCCTTTCAGTGTGTACTAGTTTTCTATGTGCGGCTTTGCAAATTTTGTACCTATGCTCACGAGGACACTTTGTAATTAAGTGGGGGAGAGTATAATTTTCTTTTTGTAGTTGCATTGCAATGCTCTTGATAGCAATGACCATGATGTTTGTGGTAGCTATGCTTGTAAGAACGCTTCACAACTAAGTGGGGAAGAATGAAAATACCTAATATGAAAAAATTGCAATTTAAAAAAAAAATTGTATCTATTTGACATATTATTACCATATTATTTAAACAAATGTCGGTTCAAAGAAAGTTATTGCATGAGAGGCAGAAGAATTTTGAATTTTGAGCCTCCTTATATGCAAGAATGGCTAAGGAGTATGGGCTCCTACACATAGGCATTGGGGACTTACTTAGAGGCGTACTTCCCAAACAATGTGAAGTCTAGGACAATTTAGGTCATTGCAACTAGATTTGAAAGTTAAGGAAGGAGATTAATGGTTATAAGAAGAAGGGAATTTTTTTTAAAAAAAATTAAAATGAAGGGTGGCCGTTTGGAGAAAACATGATGCAAGAAGGCATCATCTTCTTGCCATTGAGAGAGAGAACGGATGAATAAAAAATGGCCGCCATGAGGATCTAAGGGGAAGAAGGATGATATTTGGGGAGATTGAGAGAGAGAGAATAGCTCGTTTGCAATTTGGATATGGGTGTGAGCCATTCTTCATCACCATTTTCATCATGGTGTTCTTCTTATACATCATCATTGCCTTCTCTATCAAGTAGCATTCCGAGTATCCCTTGAGATATTTCTTCATCAATTCTTATATTTTGCCCTCCTTGGATCAAGTCACCATGAGAGAGAGAGAGAGAGAGATCATCAATGGCGCTATTATTGTATAGAGAGAGAGACCAGAAATATGCATTGCTAGGAGGAGGAGAAGCTTCAATCCAGCTAATCATACAATCCACAAATTGAGAGAGGGAGATAAAAGGAAAAGACTGTCGTTGCCATGCCTTGCTTCTTATGGTCAAAGTGGAGCCTCAATATTCCCAAGCAAACTGAAATTGCAGGCTAGGAGAAGAATTTCTTGGCTCTTAATCATCTCACTTCACTCATGATTCCATGGACATATGACAAAGATTTTTAATTACTCTCTTCCCCTTCATTCCTCATCATTTCCTTTCAATGAATCCATGGTGTGTAATATTAAGATTTTAATTAAAGCTTAAACTTCACACACAAGAAGGGACCATTCATATTGCCACAATAAATTGAATAAGTGAGTCTCCGGGAAGAGAAAAGTGGAGAGCTTGTTGTTCAAGATAACTAGATAGATGAAACTTGTCGACTAGACTGCAGAAGACACGATTACAACCTACGTATTACTATGAAAGCATCTCGTTTCATTTAACAAAAATAAATAGTATATTATTATAATTTCTCAATATAGAAATATTACACAATGCTTCAAAGCTAACTTTTCACTTTAAATGATTGCTAATATTTATGGATCTTTGATTTAAATTTCTAAAATTAGAAAAATATTAAAATTTCTTGAAAACTATTCTCAAACTACATATAAAAATATCATAAAACTTGAGTGAATATTTATTAAATTTTATATTTTTTAATTATTTTTATGCCATGAATAGTATGTTGATTTTTTTGAGAATTCACAATGCATTATGCATCTAGTGGAGGTTTTAGAGTCACAATATATCTTCCATTAAATGCTACTAAGCAAGGAATTGATTCTAGGACAATGAAACATGCTAAAAAAATGAGCCAATATGCTAAAAGAAAACCTCCATCAACTTCTCTTTCAATTAATGACAAGTTTATTCCTATGGAGCTCTACAAGGAGCACAAGGAGAAATGACTTTTTTTCAAGTATGGAGAGAAGTATACTTCAGATCATCCATCGAAATGTACCTACAACAAAGCCAAAGTGAATAGCATGATACTTCTTGAAGATATTGACTATGAGCCTGTGAATAATGGAGATGACATGAACTAGTTTTATGATTCAATGGATGTTTTTTATCATAGTCATCCTTTTAATCTAGGTGGATATGATGCCAGGAGGCATATTCCACGGTGGATTCCGTGAGGTTTTACGGTGGATTCCGTAAACTTAAATGACCGGGGCTCATACGCAAAGAGGATTCTTTGTGCGAGAAGTTGATGGGGACGCCTGTCCTTTTCGGGCGTTTCATTAATTTAGTGTGTACATGGGTGATTCCATAGCGGGTGATTCCGCAAAATGCATATTAAATTAATAAACATTTATGAGTTTAGAGTGCGCACTCGTAATAAATTAAGGTTAGGATTTATTTCTAACCAGTTGATTTATTTATGTAGCTGAAGACTGCTAGGTATTCACTTTTGTCGGTTTAATTGTATTATTTTACTAACGATTGTGAATGCTTCAGTTGATGTGTAGAGATAGCAGCAGTGGCGGAGGAAAGCATTGGAGTCTAGCGGGTATTCGACATTTGGTCTATATTTTGATAGGCGCCACACCTATATTTTGTTATGTCTATTGAGACATCGATTATTTATTATTATTTTGTATGCGCTTATGCGCCTGGATATGTTATTTCTATTTGGACATTGAGATTGGGCGTGCCAGACTCTATGGGCACCGTCCATTAGCTTTATTTTCCTATTTTTGGTAGAAAGCAAACTCAAAAGCTAAAAGCTTGTCATATTTTTGTAATTGGGCTATTATTGAGCATGAAGATTGGAAATATACATAAAATACATGCTTTGTGAAGCACTCACACAAGGCATGGGGGAGATTGAACCCAATTTGTCTCTTGCCTCTTGTCGTGCTTGCTTTTACATGGGTTTTTGTGCTAAAAAGTAGAGTACTTTGTTCTTGGGGACCTTCCGGGATTCACCACGTGAGCTATCTGCGTCCGATCTGCGCACCAGTGGTATCAGAGCGGAGCAGAGATCAAGAGCTTCCAATCGCTACCAATCTCGGGCGAAGGCGGAGCTCCAGGAACAAACGGCCTCTACAGTCAATCTCATCGCCAACCGTTGATACAGGCAGACTTTTGACGATCAAGAACCCCTGTTTCCACTGTCAGATCGCGAAGGACCAGGCTCTGCAGGTGGAGGACCACTCCTACATCCTCACATACAAGTCGTCAAAAACCAGAGCTAAGTTTCATGACTATAAGCCTAAAAGCTTAAAAAAAATCAAAAGTTATAAAGCTTAGTTTTAAGCTTTAATAAGCTTAGCCTCACAAATTCAATTTCGGGCGGCGTCAGTATCTTCTCGCCGGATTCAATCGCGACGTCAACATACCGCGATACCTCAAATCCACATTGGGCTTACTAAGCCATAAGTTCCATAATCAAACTAAGTCACAAGCTACACTGGTCACATACATTCAATTAGATTTGGCAAGTTTATCAAGTTGAAGTACTGCAAGTTCCATAAGTTGGCCCAAGTTCTACAAGTTCCCTAAGTTCAGCAAGTCAGCAACTCTGCAAGTCTGCTAAGTCTGCAACTCTGCAAGTCAGACTAAATCAGAACTGACTAGTGCTTAAAACTCATAGAAGACTTGTTCGTATGCAAAAACTCTGAACTGGAAAGTTGTTCGCAGCAAGCTGTTCTACCTATCTACAAGTTCGTTGAAGTACTTTCAGCAAACGGAGACCGAAATATTGCAGAATTTCTGAAAATTGAAGAAGAAATATCCAAAAAAATACATAGCCTTGTAACCCCAAATTTGAGCTACGCTCATCCCGCTAACTGATTTTGAGTGAGAAAGGTTTGTTGAGTTTTACAGGATGACTACCCCACATATGGATGATCCTATGGCTGAAGACGACCTACCCGAGCCTACCATGGAACAAAAGCTGGATCTTATCATGCTGCAATTGGAAGAAGAGCGAAGAGCTAGGCAAGCCTTGCAAGCGCAATTGACAAAGCTACAAGGAGCGTCCACTGATAAAGAAGAACCTCAAGCTGAAGATTTGATTCGCCGTACCATCGACGCCACTCTTGAAGCACAAACCATTCGCAAGGAATCCAAGATAAGTAAACGAAGTTTCAAGTTTCGCACTTTCAATGGCATAAGAGAAGGAAAGACTATTTTATCATTCATTAGCCAGTTTGATGACTATTTCCATGAAGAAACTTATCCCGAAAAAGATAAAATCAAGTGTGTTACTAATCATCTGATAGACAGAGCATCACTTTGGTGGACTGTAGTCCGCAAGAGCATAGAATGTCCTGCTACATGGGAAGATTTCAAGAAGAAGTTCATGCAAAATTTCCTTCCACCGCAATTTCATGAGAAGGCTATCAAGCAATGGGATTTACTTCAACAGCGCGATCGTGAGCCTATTCCACAGTATACAGAGCATTTTTGGAATGCACTCCTACAGCTACGCATGCTTGAAGACGTACCAGAGACAACACATAAGCGGAAGTATATGTTTGGACTTCTTGGACATTACTACGCTGAAGTGAACATGTTCAAGCCTGCTACCCTTGAAGACGCCATATCTTTAGCTCACGACACTGAAGATAAGTTACGCGGAAGAGATCGACGACCACAACCATTCCAAGCAAACGGTAATTATGGATCTAAACAATTCAATTCCAATTTCAGAAGGTTTAATCCAGGTCGTTTCTCATCACCATCTTTCCGCAAGAATTGGCCTAAACCACCTGCATTACCATCCACTGCCAATTCAAATTCTAAGCCTATTCCACAAGCAAATCCAAATATACCCAGACTCCCAGCCATTGCAAATAATGTGACCAAAGCTAAGCCAATAGTATGCTACAAGTGTCACCAGCCAGGGCATCTCGCAGCAAATTGTCATTCAAAGAAGCCATCAGCACATATCAACTACCTTGGAGCCATGGACGAAGAAGAGCATGAGGATATGCCGGATTTCACTGAAGAAGAAGATGATCCTATTACTACTTCCGACACTCTACCAGGTATGCCTACTTCACATTCATTGTTGACTATGAAATGTATGGTGCATGGAAAAGAAAGAACTATATTGCATGATGACGGTAGTACCCATGACTTTATTTCATCAAAATTGGTAAAGGAATTGAAATTGCATACAATACCTACGCACTATCGCATAAAAGCTGCATTTTTAGGCACTAGGTACAATGGCACACAAGAAGTTCAAGATTTGGAAATTCAAATTGGTCCATATATAGAAAAAAGAAATTTCTTAGTTGTCCCATTACAGTCAAGTGACATTATTCTAGGAATGCCATGGAGACACCAACATAATCCCAATATAGATTATTCCACACACACAATGAATATTAACTTTCAAGGAAAGTCTATTACATTATTTGGTATGCATGCATCTCATATGTTTCCACTACTTTCGCATACTCAAGCAAAACGTGCACTACGCAAGAATACTAAATCTTATCTCATTTGGGTGAATGAATTGCACGCAAAGGAAAATCATATGCACCCTAGGCATAAGGAATTTCTTGCATATTTTAAGGACTGTTTTGCAGAAGACCTACCACCAGGTTTACCTCCATCACGTCCAGAAGACCATAAGATTGATCTAATACCTGGCACACAACCACCTTGCAAAGCCCCATATAGGCACAATCAAATAGAGCAAAAAGAAATCCAGAGTCAAGTTGAAGAATTACTAAATAGAGGCTTAATTCGACCTAGCAGTTCCCCATTCGGTGCACCTGTGCTCTTAGTCAAGAAAAAGAATAATACTTATCGTATGTGTATTGACTACCGAGCATTAAATAAGATTACTGTAAAGAATAGGTATCCTATACCTAGAGTTGACGACCTTATGGACAAATGCAAGGATCTTCTATATTTAGTAAAATTGACCTTAAGTCTGGATATCATCAGGTGAGGTTAGATAGATCCGACATATTTAAAACTGCATTCAGGACACAGTTTGACCATTACAAATTCTTAGTCATGCCATTTGGATTAACTAATGCACCTGCCACTTTCAGTAGAATGATGAACCGTATTTTTCTGAAATATCAATATTGTGTGATTGTTTTCTTTGATGATATTTTAGTATTTAGTCAAAGTGAAAAAGAGCATTATGAGCATTTATCATTAGTTTTTCAATTTCTGAAAGAAAATCAATTGTTTGCAAATCCTGACAAGAGTGAATTCTTTAAGACAGAAATAGAATATCTAGGTCATATTGTATCAAAAGAAGGAATAAAAGTTGATCCTAAGAAAATTGATGCAATATTGCATTGGCCCATTCCTAAAAATGTGCATGAATTACGCTCATTCCTTGGTCTTGCTAGTTTCTATAGGAAGTTTATACGTAATTTTTCATTACTTGCTTTACCATTAACAAAACTTCTCAAGAAAGGAATTGTTTATCAATGGACTGAAACTTAGCAGAAATCCTTTGACTTACTGAAACGTGCATTAACCAATGCCCCAGTTCTACAATTGCCTGACTTTAATAGACCATTCTTTCTAGTTGTGACCGATGCTAGCGAATTAGGAATAGGAGCCGTACTAATGCAAGACAATCATCCAATAGCATATTCTAGTTCTAAGCTGAAACCCTCTGAGCTTAAATATTCCACTTATGACAAAGAACTCTTAGCAGTTGTACAAGCATTAAAACAATGGAAGCATTATTTAATGGGTTCAGAATTCATGATAAAGACCGACCAGCAAAGCATTAGACATCTACTTAGCCAACCCCAAATTTCTGACCGTCATATCAAATGGGCTTCCTTCATTCAAAGTTTCCATCCTATCATTCAATACCAACCTGGAAAAGAAAATGTAGTTGCTGATGCATTGAGTAGAAGACCTGCAATTCATAATATTTCTATCATATCTTTTGATTCTTTGATTGCTATGAAAGACACATATCACCAGGATATTACTTTCCATTCTGATTGGCAAAAATTAGTTCAAAATAATTTCATTCCTGTTGATTCATTGTCATATAATGATGGATTTATGTTCTTTGAAAAGAGACTGTGTGTTACTATTCCATTCCGATCTTTTGTTTTGAATGAAATTCATTGTCCTCCATATCAAGGTCATAGATGTATCATTTATACATTACGCATGTTAACTGAAGATTTTTATTGGCCCCATATGGATGCAGATGTATCTAATTTCATTTCTGAATGTTTGATTTGTCAAAGAATAAAGAGACATCATGGTAAATAGTATGGATTATTAATGCCTTTGTCTATTCCATCTAAACCTTGGGAACATATATCTATGGATTTCATTACTGGTTTACCAAATACTAAATCTAACCATGACATGATTTGGACAATTGTAAATAGATTTAGTAAGCAAGCATATTTCATTGCATGTAAGAAAACTTTAACAGCATCACAAGCAGCACAGTTATTTTTGAAAATTGTTTTTACTAACCATGGATTGCCAAAAGTGATTATTTCAGATCATGATTCTAGATTTTGTAACAATTTTTGGATTACACTGTTTGCAAATCTAGGCATAAAGATTGATTTCTCATCTGCATTTCATCCAGAAACAAATGGACAAACAAAAGCCACCAATAGTACCATTCTAGATCTTTTACGTGCATATACTATCTCTAAACCTCAGACATGGGACACTCATTTGCATTTATTACAGTTTGCATACAACAATACACCGTACACATCTACAAAGAAAGCACCTTTTGAAGTCATTTATGGATATAGATTATCTACACCTGTTGCATCTTTGTCTAATAGAATTCAGAATGCTGATGATATTGCTACTATGCATAATCGTATTTTTGATGAGGTTAAGAATATGATTGCTAAAGCCCAACAATCATATACCAAACAAGCCAACAAGAAAAGACAAGCTATGAATTTCAAAGTTGATGATTATGTTTGGCTTAGAATAGAAAAGCGTAGATTGCAAAGTGTAGATAGACATCTAGTTGTTAAATTAGCTCCTAGATTCTATGGACCATTTAGAATCATTCATAAGATTAATGATAATGCATTCAAGTTAGAATTGCCATCTCATTGGAAAATTCATAATACATTTCACATTAGACCATTTAGAGGCCAATTACCTATCCACCCTGTTTATGAAAACCCACCTTTATTAGAGGAAGAAACTGAAATACTTGAACCAGAAGCCATCATAGACACTGATTATATGACCACTAGGACTGGCCGAAGGTATTCTAGATATCTAGTAAAATTTAAGAACCATCCTGTAGAGGAAGCACAATGGATGCACGCTAGAGACTTAAATGCTTTCCCCACTTTGTTAGCTCCACATTGAGCTAATAGCAATTGAGGTCAATTGCTATCCCACCCCGGGGGTATGATGCCAGGAGGCATATTCCACGGTGGATTCCGTGCCACGGTGGATTTCGTGAGGTTTTACGGTGGATTCCGTAAACTTAGATGACCGGAGCTCATATGCAAAGAGGATTCTTTGTGCGAGAAGTTGATGGGGACGCCTGTCCTTTTCGGGCGTTTCATTAATTTAGTGTGTACATGGGTGATTCCATAGCGGGTGATTCCGCAAAATGCATATTAAATTAATAAACGTTTATGAGTTTAGAGTGCGCACTCGTAATAAATTAAGGTTAGGATTTATTTCTAACCAGTTGATTTATTTATGTAGCTGAAGACTGCTAGGTATTCACTTTTGTCGGTTTAATTGTATTATTTTACTAACGATTGTGAATGCTTCAGTTGATGTGTAGAGATAGCAGCAGTGGCGGAGGAAAGCATTGGAGTCTAGCGGGTATTCGACATTTGGACTATATTTTGATAGGCGCCACGCCTATATTTTGTTATGTCTATTGAGACATCGATTATTTATTATTATTTTGTATGCGCTTATGCACCTGGATATGTTATTTCTATTTGGACATTGAGATTGGGCGTGCCAGACTCTATGGGCACCGTCCATTAGCTTTATTTTCCTATTTTTGGTAGAAAGTAAACTCAAAAGCTAAAAGCTTGTCATATTTTTGTAATTGGGCTATTATTGAGCATGAAGATTGGAAATATACATAAAATACATGCTTTGTGAAGCGCTCACACAAGGCATGGGGGAGATTGAACCCAATTTGTCTCTTGCCTCTTGTCGTGCTTGCTTTTACATGGGTTTTTGTGCTAAAAAGTAGAGTACTTTGTTCTTGGGGACCTTCCGGGATTCACCACGTGAGCTATCTGCGTCCGATCTGCGCACCAGGATAAAGGATTGTTGTTGGAAAAAGCTTTGTCTAGACTAGCAAGAAGCATTTTGGAGTTCTCATATACCTTCAAATACCATTTTGGAGGAAGGTGATGATAGTTTATGTGTGTTATCTCACTACACTTGCTTGCAAGGTATAGTTCTCTATTTTGGAATAGTTTTGACTATGCATTAAATATAGAGAAGTGATTCATACATACATGAAAGTTCTTAATGAGATCTTCATTTTGAGCTATAGTATACTTGATTTAGACAAGCTAATCAAAAGTTATGATAAATTTAATCCAACAAGGTATGTAGTAAAGAGCACTTTGTCTACCTTTTGTAAGAGCTTATTCATGAATGATTTTGGGCCAAGTACTTATTATGGTACCTCATAGCTATATATATATTATACTTAGTCTTTAACTTTGGATTCATATACTACTTGAAGATTCTTGAAGATTAGGATATATTTTATCATGTCTAAACAATGTACTTTACCATTTCCATCATTTGGCATATTATGTAATAGGTTGTTATTTTGTTTTTGAGAAAAAAAAACATCCAAGACAAAGATGAGAGACATGACTACAAAAAAGAGAGACTACAAAGGAGACAGAATGAGTGACAAGGAGAGAGAAAGACTAGAAAGATAGGAGAGAAGAGAGAGAAGTCATGGGAGTTGTGAACAAGAAGGTCAGATGAGAGACAATAATTATATTATTTTCAAAAGTGATGAAGATTATATGTCTCACACCTTTTATACCTATGTTAATGTGATAAGCTACTAGTAATAATCTCTCACTAAAATATAAGTCTTCCTAGCTTCTTATATAACATTTTATAGCATGCATGGTTATGGAAAAATTAAAATTTCCAAGTTCAACATTTGTTATAGTAAGTTTTTCTAGTTTTATGAGTCTAGGAAGAGATCATATGGTTGAGAAGTATCATTTTTAGTATGCTGATTATTCTCTTTTGATTTTGAGCTTGGCTATGTGACCAGCCCAAACATCTATGCTTTGAATATGATTAGCCCACTTGACTGCTACTAGCTAATATTGTTATTTTTATTGTGAATATCAATATTAGCAAAGTCATTGATGATAGTATATGATGATAAGTATGTTGGACTGGCAAGACTTGGTAACTCTAGCTTTTAGTAAATAACTATCAAGAAAAAGTGGGTGATGTTTTAAAACACCATTGGAACTCCTTCCCATTAGTTGTTGCAAGTACTGGTTTAGGGTTAGATTACTAGACCATGTCATAGTACAAAGTCTTCACAAGCCAAAAGATCAAATAAAACCTACATAAATTCAAATGAAAACTAAAATATATTTAATGAAATTTGAATGTCATTGTCATCATTGTAGTCAAAACTCAATAGTTAACCAAATATAATTTAAGAAAATGTGATATTCAAGGCATTGTTACTTACCCTTTATGTGCTCATGAACTGCATTTGCATGTTCTGTAGGCTTGATTGTGCCTTCCACATGCGATCTTTGGTATCTTCACTCTTTTATGCTGAATCTCTCCATTTTATTTCCATTCCCAAACAATTGAATCAACATGTTCCCATACCTTTGGTTCTGCTTTATTCTCCATCCAATACTTATTCCAACAATCATGATAAACCTATGCATCAGTCATACCCTTCCTTTTTGCACATGGTGCCCAATACTCGATGAAAATTTTTTGGTGGTTTGGTGATGTCCTATCCACCTCAACATTTGACTCAGCAACTACAAGCCAAATAGGATATATATTGCTGTCATTTGGACGTAGTAGGAGGAAGTCTCCATGTTGCACATCAATATACGACTTGAATTCTTCCTTTTGTTTCAAAGAACGTGACCCACAATAGTGTTCATTCCATTGATAAAATCCTAACCATTTTTCATCTTTTTTAGAGTCTCCATTTTTTGACGCAATGTTAAAATCATTTATTTGACACGTCCGTGGCCAAAAGTCTGCATATGATGCAAAATTTTGCTTTGCTTGACTAACATGACTCTCAATCTCTTTAATAACATTATCACAACAGTCAATAACATGCTTAAAGTACAAAGAGATATCATGAACCTTTCTTGTGTTCTCCCAAAACCTCATATGATCCTTTATTCCTGGTATAACTAACTCATGATCCTTGACAAAACTCATTGGCAACAATTCAGGACATTCACTCGAAAGTAGTGATCTACCTTGGGCATCCTTCTTCCATAACTCTATACCCCCATCCTTAAGCATCCAATAAACTATTTTTGGATGCACTTTATATTGCATGACTGGACTAGTTCCATGCATAAAAAACTGAAATTGGAGTGGCTTTGAGTGGCCAACAAGGGCATCAGGTCTATCACAAAGGTATTCATCAACAAAATTCTTAAAGTTGGAATTCATGTAAGTAAAAATGGGGTTGTCATTGAAGATGTAGATGTTCATAGTACCTCCATCAAATATGGGAATGTGTATACTGTTTCTATTCTCAAGGCTTCTGAATATTGACCAAGCATTACACCTACGTCCTCATGTGTATGACCCACCATCAAAAAACCAAGATGCATAGTTTTGAAAACCCCCCTACAGATATGCGAATACATATCTATTCTTATTCTCTGATGCACAATTGTCCATTTGTAGTAACAAATTTTATGGGAGCTTACGAGTGCTCCTAGGTAGAGGAAGTACTTTGCTATTGTTGTCGATCTTTGTTGATATCAATCACCATATCCTCTCCATTTGATGAGCAGCCACTTATATACAACTTAGCACTACAAGGATGTTTATTGGGTGGTTGCAGTTGTCGTTTGCCACCATGAGCTATATGGTAATCTAGTGCATTTCTACAATTCAAAGTATTAAACAAAGAATTTTTACCCCTTGTTAGACCATTGGTCACTAGATCCCCAAGCTCATGTGTATCTGCTCTCTCTAAGTTATGCAAAAAAAATGCAAGAGATCCAATTGTGAGATTAGGATCAGAAGGCCAGAAACCATTTAGCATAAAGTGCCCATTGTGACCTTCTCCATGATTATGAGTGATTGCTCCAATAAGTGATACTTGGAGTTGCCATGCTGAATCCAACTATTTTGGAACTTGAGTCAATCTAGGATTTGTAGTCTTATTTTGATCCATTTTATCATGAATTATGCACATATATTTTTTTGGTTGAACCTCTAAGTACCTATGCCATGTGTAGTAGAGGTTCCTACACATTAGTTGTTGTGTCATATGAAGTTGTCTATTTATGGATATTCTTTGTCTCTCCTGGATATCCTTTGTGGCTTTGATTTGAGCTTTTAAAGAGCTGGGAATGCTGCACTTGGAAAATTTACTAGACCTGCTAAATGCCATGTGCGAATACTCTTTATTGAATGTTGACTTTGACATCCCTTCATTGTAACCTAATTATTGCAGTGATGAATTCACCTCACATAAAATGTCAACTTGCTTATATGTATCGGGAATAACCAATTGAGTTTCTCTGACCCCATCAAGCAATGTTCTACTTCTATTTGGCTCGTGTTCTCCATTTTTTTCAACAAATTCTTTATGAAATGGCCTTGCCATCCCCAAATGTGCTTGAATTCTCTTCAGTCTTTTTGTATTTCCATGGACATAAAACCTTGCTCCACTCTCAATTTTTCTTCTATAACAATAAAAGGTTGTTTTACGAATAGAGAATAATTCATTGTTGACCTGCTAAATGCCACATGCGAATAATTAGTTGACATGTCTCTTGGAACCCTCTTGATGAAAGTACACTTCGTTTTCTTAGAGAATGGTTTATTTGAAGCCATATCTAGGATTCCACCTATTGAAGTACTTAAGTTTTCTACTGGTGATTGGTCCAAAGAAAAACGTGGTAGTGGACTACCATCCAACAAAGTCACTTGATCAATTGGCCATCTAATTATGTCAAGACTATTCACAGCATGCAAGTTCTTCTAAGAGCCTTTAATGAAAGTATACTCTATGCTAACCCCAATACAACTCTCTCCCAAGTGGTCAAAATGTATAGCATTATTAAGATGCACAAATAGTATAACAAGGCTTCATGGCATTTGTGAACCTTACTCTCATTCCATAAGGTGACTCGCTGATCCTTCCATGATTGATGAATCCTTAAATCATCTTCCTAGAGTGAGATAGATGATATTACATCATCATGGTCTGAGATAGGTGACATTGCATCAAGCGGTATAGAACCATTAGAGGGTATACTTTCTCCATACATATGTAAGACATTCACATTTTGAGTAACACCACATTGCTTTATTTGTTCACAATCATCAACTAGAGATGCTAAAGTTGTAGTATTCTCTTTATCAACTAATAGCCTTATACCCAATAAGGGCCATCAAATAGCTCTCCACACAGCATGTTTCAACTCTTTTACATCTAAAGTAGGAAAAGGAACCATGACATTTTTTAAGCATGCATTCACTATCACTGAAACATTTCCCATCCCAATCTTTGATCCACCACAGATTGCATTTGGACAAGTTGAGAATATGGAACCAAAACCAACTTCTACATTATCCAATAGCAAATAAACATTTTCTCCACCTTGTAAGATATAATCTATAAAACACAAATAATAGTCTTATACTATGCTAGCATGAAATTAATAGAGATATGCAAAACTCCTAGATAACCAAACATAGAATATCAAAATATAACCAATTGAGCATATCAAACCTCTATCTAATGTGATGAAGAAAAGGTTTACTACCAAACATGGAAAATCTCCATCTCAACAAGAGTCACTACAAGATATAGACCTTATATTGACGTTTAAAGCAACGAAAATATAAACAACAAAATTTGCCCCCGTCGTCGCAAAAACGTTGTTATTGATGACGCCATAGAAATGTTGCTATTGGCGTCACTATATGCGATGCATATAGCAACGCAACCAGTAAATTTGCGATCCACATAGCGACGCCAATAGCGATGCAAGCAGTAAATTTGCGATGCAAATAGCGACGGTAACAGGGGAAAAAAAATTTTGTGGCAGGACAATAGTTTCTGCACTACTGCATACAAAGCACTTGCAAACAAAAAGAATATATACTGAAATCATAAAACTGATACATGAAATAAATACATGAAATAAATACATGATCGCATAAAATGCGATTGGTACAATCATGAAATGATATCACTAATACATAGAAAATGTCTATATAGATCAGGCGACTAAAAACTAAAGGTGTGTGAGCTCCAAGGATCCAAGGGCGAGCTACAAATCCTCGTCGCCCAAAAGCTCATCTCGTCGCAAAGGAGCATCAAACGGATTCTACAGAAAAAGAAACAACACATCAATCCACCATACAATAATGCATTCAAATATCTCATGGTAACTACGGACAAGAAATATAAGTGACTTACAGGGCCGCCGCGTCTATACAATCGGTCTATCAATGCATTGAGACCGTGCCTCTCTGCATATCGAGTCTCAAGGCCTTGCGGATCGCGATTTGTAATGGAGCACTGCAAAGAAAATAAAATGCTAACTGTTAGAAACATGATTGTCAGTACAAAGAATATTTCAAAAAAACAAACAAGCAAAACAAAAGAGAAACTTACAAAGTCCTCCAAATATGTCCTGTGGCCGCCACTCCCAAGATGATGGACCACTCTGGCCTCGAGTCGTGCCCTCGCCGCCTCCCGCTACTGACTCCAATGTCTTGGCAAATCTGTAGCCTCCTCCCTCAGTCGGCGCCAGTCGTCTGCATCTAACCACTCAGGCTTAGCAGCCCCACTCTTGATTGCCTTGCGTGCGTCGGATCGTCTATGTGACATGTATGCACGCATGCAATCCATCATCTAGCCCGTAGAGAGTCTATCTACTGCGGTTGGCACCAGAAACTCCTCGTGCAAGGATGCTACTATATAGTCCTTGCTCCCCTCCGGTGTGTTCTTCCAATGATCCAGGATGTTGTGCCGAAAAACTTGTTGGCACAACTCTCTCATGCGAGCCATCACCCTCCTCCCCTCGTCATTCATGATGATGGCTCCTGACCTACTATCAAACAGGTATCCATAACCCCTAGGAGTCTGCCTAAGATGGGTCCTCTCCCATGTCCGTCCATGCTCCTGGGTATATCCAAGAGACCCCTCTACATCCGGTGTACCGACGGGGGTAACCTCTCTCGGAGTGGCACTCAAAGGGGTGCCACCAAAAGGGGTGCCACCTGCTAACGGCTGCGCAAAAGCCGTAGTAAGTGAAGTAGACGTCTTCAATCGATGTCTTCAACCGAGATACTCGGCACCCATCATATAATGGTATAGATGCTTCCTCTCTAAGCGGGTCAGATGTCTCAACATCCATGGGAATCAATGCATCGATCATTGCCTCCATCTCAGGCTCCAAGATTGTAGGTAGGTCGGGAGGGTTGTTTGTCTCCTCTGGCATTGACGGTATAGATGGGCTTTGCGAGTGGTGGATTGGCTCCTGCAATCCATCCATCACACGTCCATGAACTCTTCTAATTGGCCACAAAGGGTGCACTCCCCCTTGGGTCGAGACATCATCCCCCTGGATAGAAAATTTGCCAACAAGACCCAATCTTATTGTGTAGGGTTTTCAATTAGCTTGCGAGTACAATGCATGATTAATATTAACTTCAAATTACCGTTTGCTGAAAATCCGCAATCGCTTGATCAATTATCTCAGATTGAAACTCGCCAAATCGTCGTACGTGTTCTATAGACAATCGGTGTTTTCGTCTAATTGCCAACTTGCATTGAGAGCAAGGACATGGGACACTCTGATTAAGATACGTCTCGCGATCTTGAACAATAAGACCTTCTTCGTTTTCCATCTTATCTACATTATAACAAACGAGGCTTAAATGGATAGCTTTATGGAGATGTACATCAAGTTGCAAGTTGACCATAAATCTTGCATTGTACATAGTAGTTGAGAGATTTATTGATGTTATATCTCGGCCTTGTATCATGCTCAAGGATTTGTTTGTCCCGGTAGATAATTATTCGTTATTGTAAAAAACTGCACTAGAGGGATTTGAGTATAAGTAATCCATTTATGAGCATCATTGAGGATCTCTTAGTCTAATAATAAATCAGTCTCAACCTAAACTCAAGCAGTCCACCTAAAGATTAAGAAGACCATCTAAAATCACGCATCATAAATCCTGGCATCAAGCTAGTATCTCTTGATACTAACCTAGTGCTTCTTGGCACTTGTGTTCTTAGCACATTCAAGAACAACTCATTTGTTGGTTTTACCTTAATTCTTGCAATGACAAACATGAAGATTTCTAATGTAGAATGCCCAATTGATTAAATCCCTTGTAAGCCTCAATCTCATTGTAAAAGGATAGACACTACCTGAGTATACTCACGGTAAGACCTCCTTCAAAATGTCTGAACTTGAGCAAATAGCCAAATTCAATTGTGAAGACTTTCATGCCTAGAAAGAAAAGACAATGTACCATCTCATGAGGAAAGACCTTTGGGATCTATTTGAGGATGATACAGGAGATGTAGATGGAAAGAAGGAAGAAGATGAAGAAGGGTTTGTTGAGGAAGTCTAGTTTAAGACAAAAGAGTGGGAAAATATGAACAACAAAGCTCTAAGCATCATTTCCTCTGGGGACTATCTGACGATGTATTGCACCATATCTTCGGCATCAAAGATGCAAAAAAGGCATGGGATGAGCTTGATAGGATCTTTGGAACTCAAGCTAAAAACTCAAAATTAAAATTACTCATGCAGTTCTATAAGCTAGATGTAAAGAATAGTTCTTCTATGACCATGCACATTAACAAGTTTAAGAGCCTAAAAACTCAACTTGCAACTTTAAAAAAGAACATAGATGAGGATGAAGCGATAGTGGTGCTGCTAGCAAGTGTAAATCAAGAACCATATGAGAATCTTGTGTCTACCCTAAGTAATGTTCCTAATCTCTCACTTAAAGACATTGAGCATTCTCTATTTGATGAAGAAACTAAACATGAAAACAAAGATGCAAAGGGATGTATCTCAACACAGAGAGACAGTCTATTGTACACCAAAGGAAATTATGCAGCAAAGGGTCGAGGCCAAGGATTCAACTCCGATAACAAAGATCGGGTCACATGTCATTAACAGAGACCTAGACAATGACAAGTAGTCAGAATGTAGTAGTTTGGATGACAAGTACAAGGATTTCTACTCCTCGATTGAGGAAGAAGAGGCCTAGACGATAGAGTACAACACAGGTAGGCAAGCGATTGAACAAAGAAGAGTAGACTCCAAGCCACGAAGAGCCAACACTTTTAGAATTGAAAGAGGAGTCTTCAAAATTGAATATGATTGCCCTTGGTGTGGTTTTTTTGTCCTAGGATCGCATATTAAAATTAATGCCATCTATGAAATTTATCAACTATAGTAATAAAATTTATTTCAATCAATTCTACTCATAGTCATAAGACCTGAGAGAAAATATCCTATACTCAATTTAAGGGATTCTTCTTCTATAACAATACTTTTGGGTTCATTTTGATCAAGTACTGTAATGACCATTAGCTAGGGTATCATTTTCTTTTAGTCCTTCCGTTGACTAGTTGGCATGATTTCTAATTTGTTATGCCTATAAAGTTAATACAAAAACAATGAATTATGCATATCACAATTAGATCCCCTACTTGGACATTATGAAGGACATGACCAATTTTAAGCCATCTTAAAGAGTCACCAATGTATGTGGCCCATGGCAAAGCACATTGCATACCATTATCGATAAGTCTATTATCGTGCATCTTAAATCTCCTAATTAGACTTTATAAACGGTATGACTAATTTTTAGCCCCCTTAAGGAGTCGATGTAATGGTACCCATAAAAAAAGTAAAGTGGATACCATTACCATAATCATGGATATGCTATCATTCCAATATATATTATCTTTCTCTTTCTCTCCCTCTCCCTCCCTCTCTTTCTCTTTCTCTCGTATTTCCTCTCCCTCTCACAATATATCTTAACACTCTCCAAAAGCAAAAGGGAGAGGGAGAGAGAGAATGCACTCTCCCTCCCTCTCCCTCTCTCTCTCCCTCTCCCTCTCCCTCTCCCTCTCTTTCTCTTTCTCTCCCTCTCTCATTTCCTTCCCCTCCCTCTCCCTCTCCCTCTCTTTCTCTCTTTCTCTCTCATTTCCTCTCCTAAGCAAGCAAAAAAGAAAGTGATTCAAACATTAAACAAGCAAAAGGGAGAGGGAGAGAGAGAATGCACTCTCCCTCCCTCTCCCTCTCCCTCTCCCTCTCTTTCTCTTTCTCTCCCTCTCTCATTTCCTTCCCCTCCCTCTCCCTCTCCCTCTCTTTCTCTCCCTCTCTTTCTCTCTTTCTCTCTCATTGCCTCTCCTAAAGCAAAAAATAAAGTGATTTAAACATTAAACAAGCAAAAGGGAGAGGGAGAGAGAGAATGCACTCTTCCTCCCTCTCCCTCTCCCTCTCTTTCTCTTTCTCTCCCTCTGTCATTTCCTACCCCTCCCTCTCCCTCTCCCTCTCTTTCTCTTTCTCTTTCTCTTTCTCTCCCTCTCTCTCCCTCTCCCTTTCCCTCTCTTTCTCTCTTTCTCTCTCATTTCCTCTCCTAAACAAGCAAAAAAGAAAGTGATTTAAACATTAAACAAGGAAAAGGGAGAGGGCGAGAGAGAATGCACTCTCCCTCCCTCTCCCTCTCCCTCTCCCTCTCCCTCTCCCTCTCCCTCTCCCTCTCCCTCTCCCTCTCTTTCTCTTTCTCTTTCTCTTCCTCTCTCATTTCCTCCCCCTCCCTCTCCCTCTCCCTCTCCCTCTCTTTCTCTTTCTCTTTCTCTTTCTCTTTCTCTTTCTCTTTCTCTCCCTCTCCCTCTCTTTCTCTCTCATTTCCTCTCCTAAACAAGCAAAAGAGAAAGTGATTTAAACCTTAAACAAGCAAAAGAAAGAGAGAGGGAGACTCACCGATGAGATATGGCAAGCGTGGGGCGGCTCCTCTTTGCGATGAAGGCTCCTCCTCTCCTTCGCGAACAACGGCGGTGGCGGTGGCGGCAGCGGCGGCAAGTCTTCTTCCTCTCCTTCTCTCACGATGGTCGCTCTCTTCCTCGCTCTCGCTCTCAAAACTCACAAGCCGCAAACGCGAAATGAAAACCGTGCTCGGTTTCGGCCGCTATTTTTCCCTGTGGAGCGTCGCTATTTGCGTTGCAAATGCGATGCAAATAGCGACTCTATTAGCGATGCCAATAGTGATGCCAATAGCGACGCCGGTATCCGCCGTCGCTAATCGGCAATCGCTACTAGCTCAAATCCTTGTAGTGAGTTTGCTAAGCTTAAAGAGAGTTAATGTATTCAGCTCAACCACATGACCAATTTGAAACTTAATAAATAATTTATTTTGTTTTGAAATCCTTGCCACATCATGAAGTATATCTCCTTTAGCTATTGGCCATATGGCACACCTATTTCAACTATCTCTATTATGGCATATATCTCATAAAGAAAGGGGAGATATCAACTTGACCACATGGGCAATCTTTGCCCCAAAGAGATCTTGAGAGAGTTATACCTTCTTAAGGAGAGGATTGATAAAAAATTGGACCACACGTTGAAGATATTTTTTAAAGGTATCCCAAAATTATTGCCAAAAGGAGATGGTTGAGACAAGATTGCATACACGCTCAAGCTCTAATTCAAAGGCATATGAAAGAGGCAAGTGAGATACCATGTATGTGTATTGCCAATGTTCTCCTTGATGAAGAGAGTGTTGAGTCATATCAAAGACATACCAAATAGATAGTGTTGCTACAAGCTTGAGTGCATACTGAAGCACTATCTCATTGATATTTCTTGTGCCATAAGGGTTTTAAAAGGTAAGGTGGATGTGAGTCATAATGACCATGGATATAAGAAGATGAGCATATCAATGAGAGAGGAGGTACTATTTTTCCATGCCCTCAAAGATAGATGGAAAACAATAGTTTCAAGCTCTTCCTTGTAGGTAGAGGGTTGATATAAGCTCGAGCAAGTGCTCAAGTTGTGTCCCATTATCTTGCCTAGTTTCCTCCCTATATGTCTTAAAGACACCTCAAAGTCATATGAAACATAGAAGGCTGCTATGGACTTGATCACATGCTCGAACGCCCTCTCAAGTGCATCTAAAAGAGAAGGAAGTCAATATACAAAAAAAGGCAGTGTTGATACTAGCTTGAGCATGTACTCAAGCTCAATTAGAGCAGGAAAAATACAGTATTGGCCTTAGAGATGGAGGGAAACAATATTACTAATCTCTTTTCTAGTGAAGAGTGGATCCAACATTGAGAGCATGTTGTCTCATAGCCATCTCAATGAGAGAGAAGGTACTATTTTGCCATGCCCTCAAAGACAGAGGGGAAACAATATTTTCAAGCTCTTCATGTTAGATAGAAGGTTGATATAAGCTTGAGCACATGCTCAAGCTATGTCCCATTATCTTGCCAATTTTTCTTCCTCTATGTGTCAAAGAAACCTCACAAAGTCATATGAAACATAGAAGGCTCCTATAGGCTTGATCACATGCTCAAGCTCCCTCTCAAATACATCTAAAAGTGAAAGGAAGTCAATAGAAAAAAGATAATGTTGATACAAACTTGGGCACGTGCTCAAGCTCAACAAGAAATGGAAAACTATCGTATTGCCCATAGATATTGAGGGACACAATATTACCAAGCTTCTCCTTGATTAATAGTGGATCCAAGCTCGAGATCATGTTGTCCCATAGCCATCTCAATGAGAGAAGAGGTACTATTTTTCCATGACCTCAAAGGTATAGGGGAAACAATAGTATCAAGCTCTTCCTAGTAGATGGAGGGCTGATGCAAGCTTGAGCAAGCTCAAGCCATGTCCCATTATCTTGCCAAGTATCCTTCCTCTATGTCTCAAAGACACCTCGAAATCATATGAAAAATATAAGGATACTATAGGCTTGATCACATGCTCAAGCTCCCTCTCAAATACACCGAAAAGAGAAAGAAAGTCAATAATAAAAAAAGAGTGTTGATACAAGCTTAGGCAGTCTCAATGAGTGAGGATAAATTATTTTTCCATGCCCTCAAAGGAAAAGGGAGAAACCCTATTAACAAGCTCCTTGCCCATAAGGAGAGGGTTGATACAAGATCAAGCGCATGATCAATCTCCGTCTCAAAGACAACTTTGAGTTGCATAATAAAGAGAGGGTTGATACTAGCTCAAGGTCTATATAAGCTTGATCACATGCTCAAACTTTGTCCCATTATCTTGCCAAGTTTCCCTTCCCTATGTCTCAAAGACACCTTGAAGTCATATGAAACACAAAAGTATTCTATAGGCTTCATCATGTGCTCAAGCTCCCTCTCTCAAGTACATCTAAAAGAAAAAGAAATTCCATACTAAAAGTATGGTGTTGTTACTAGCTTGAGCACATGCTCAGCCTTAATGAGAGAGGGGTCTATTGAGGCATAACCTTTGACACATAGCTCACACCTTGCACTACGAATAAGGATTGCATAATGGGTCATAGTAGTCATACATCTTAGGTCACTTATGTTAGATATCAACTTCCACAAATTAATTAGGGCTGCACCTTTTGCATTTATTTAGAATTATTTCCTAAGACATTGCATTGCTAGTAGTGGAAGTCTAAGAGACCACAAGAGTTTGCAACGTGTCCATAAGAAGCAAGCTGAAAATGGCTAGCATGGGAAAAAGGGGGATGTTTTCTTGTAGTGGATAACTTCCTATTGACACAACGGAACCCCATTTTTAACTAGCATGGGTAAAAAAGAGATATTATTTCCTTGAGAATGGATCTCTTGCTATTGAATTGACCAAGATATGTATGAATTGAAAACCCATCTAGCCACATCAAAGACAAAAGTCCAACCATTGGACTGCATGTAGCTAGTAAGAAGAGCTCGAGTGTGTCTGTGCAAGCATCACCCAAGCACTTAGATATACTCAAGCTCACCATATAGGATATATGTTTGGGATTTATTGTCAAGCTTTTAGGGATATAGGATTTAGGGTTTATCACTTAAGGTTTAAAGTCTAAGGTTTAGGGTTTTTAGGTTTTTAAAGGGTAAGATAATAAATGTATATCTTAAATCTAGAATGCTTAAGGTACTACTAATAGTTAAATTAATATTGAGCTAACGTTAGTCTTATCTGATCTAGTATTAGTTGAACTAACATAAAAGTAAAATGAATAAAATGACACTAATTTAAAAGTAATGACAATTTAAAAAAACTACTTTTGGTTTAACTACTAATATTAAACTAGCATTTGTCAAAATGCATGCACATAGAAACTAATGTTAGTTAGTTTTGATGCTAAAATAGATTTAGTAAAAATGTTTAATTAAAAAAACCTTGCCCATTCTAGCACGACCCTAGTCTTCTCTATCCATGGATTTCATAATAGACCTTCCCAGATCAGACAAATATGACTCTATTCTTGTTGTGGTAGATAGGTTTCACAAAAATGGCACATTTCATCCCTACCACCAAGACGTCATAGGCACAACTACCACTAGACTCTTTTTCAGATACATTGTTAGATTACATGGACTCCTACACAAAAAATCATCAGTGATGATAGGGATCCCCAATTCATATCTAGTTTTTGGAAGAGCCTTCGCAACCTCCTTGGAGTCCAATTTAAGTTATCCTCAAGAACAATATCTCCACTACACCATCAGCTACCATCATAATTATTGGTTTCAGGTCTTGCTCTTTGCACAATTTGTTTATAATAATAGTATCCATGCATCTACCAAGCAAACTCCTCTCTTTGCAAACTATGACCAACATCCAAGGATAGATGTACATCTCTCCAATCAAGTAAAGAACCTTGCTACCTGAGATAAAGCTCAACACCTAGCAGATATACACTAAGAACTCAAGAAACAAATCCAAAAGGCTCAAAATCAATACAAGCACTATGTCAACCAGTATCATCTCCAACATCTAGTATACAAAATCGGTGATAAAGTATGGTTAGGCAGAGATAACCTCCAAACACCAAGGCCCACCAACAAGCTAGACCACCAAATATTTCTGCCATTCACTATCATAGCCCAAATCAATCCAGTTGTTTACTGACTCCAGCTCCCCATCACCATGAAGATCCACCCAATCTTCAATGTCTCCTTGCTTGAGCTAGACTAGAGCTCACCATTAAGGTGGGAGAGATCAAATCCCCCATTTCCTATCCAGATTAAAGATCATGAATAATTTGAGATTAAACATGTCTTAGACTCGAGGATTAATTAAGACTATATTAGGGAATTTGGAATTCTCATATAGTTTGAGAGTTCCCACTATAGCTAATATTTGGCCACATGATCAAATATTGTCCCCTTACTTGAAAGCCAAGTCTACCCTAATTACTATATAGGTTGTCTTTCCAAGTCCCACTTTGAAGCATGGGTTGCTAGGATTTAGCCACATGGCCAAATCTTTACCCCTTATTTGAAAGTGGGACTTGGGATATTTCCGAATTCTCTAATATGGTGTTAATTCTTGCTCATGCCATATGATTTCACACTCCATGCAAATGTGCTCTTAATAGGACATCCTTGAGCTAATCATGCAAACCCATGCTTGATGTGTCATCAAGAACCTTTTAGAATATTTCCATGTCATTGCTTGCATCATTGATGATATCATCATGGAACATTCTAGAATATCTTTAGCCACCCTCTAACACCTATAAAGAGAGGTGCTTAGCATAGAGCTCCTCAGTCTTGCCAATGCTAGTCTTGGGAACTCAAGGAGTCGAGACCTCCAAGTAAGCAATTTTGAGTTCCAATTCTAGTTCTTGTCTAGTCATGGTATCTAGTCTTGTCTTTTCTTCCATTGTACTCATGTTGTCTCATCACCTTGTAATCTCGTAGTACAAGATCTTGTCTAGTACTGTCTTGTATCTTGTTCATCCCCATCAAGAGGGAGATCTTGTAATTTTGATATCTTGTATTTATACCTACAGTCGTGGGTTGTGGGATCCTTAAGATCCTATCAATTCTTGTTGTCTATACCTCCAATCTCGAGTTGTGGGATTTTTTGTATCTTGTTATCATTGTACCTTGTGCCCCTACATGGGATTATATTATAATTAGAATTCTTGAAACAAATCATGTATCAAGTCTAGTCTCTTGAGCATAGTCTAGTGCTTCCATTATAATGTAAACCTATAACTTGTTGGAATTACCATCAACCACCCACCAGGACCCATGACCTGCTACTATCCAAAGCAATAAGAACTGAAGTGATCCATCACAAGTGACCCTCAATGCATTAACTTTACTCACATGTATTGATGTTTTTCTAAAATATCATACACTTGATAGCACACAAAATGAGTCCATGGGATGTAACACCTCAATTTGAATGGTCAAGGCTATAATCATCGATTCCCAAAATGAAGAGCTGATACCACATGTATATCTTAGAGTCAAGCTAACTACAGAATGAGAGATCATTGAGGCCCTCATTGATGGAGTGGATTATAGCATCCTTACCTATGAAGCTTGCACTCAAATCAAACAACTTGAACTTGTGTCAGAACTTGTGTTAACCAATGCAACAATCAACCCGAGGGATCTCCATATCCTCTCTCAGAAAAATGTATAATATTTAATGACCTTGGAAAGTGAAGGCTTGCCCATCATGTTTTGCACTTCCAAATTAAGAAGATGTAGGGAAGGACATCCTACTTGGAAGACCTTTTGATATGCAACCAAATGCAAAGTGGACTATAAAGCACTCCGAATACACTTGATTCTCCCATGTGCCAAGTTAATCAGATATCTCAACAAAGAAAACCTTGTTGACTCTCAAGGGAAAAGCAAGAGACCTATCTCTGAGAGGCCCTAGCGAGGACAACAAGGAAGTTCTTGAAGAATTGTTCAAATCACAAGAAAATGTGAGTATCACTCATAGGAATCCTCCTACTCTAAAGTTGCTAAAATCGACAAAACAACCTCTAAGACTACCAAGAAAAGACCCCTACACTATAGCAAACAAAGGTCTTGCAAACATTATCATCAACATCAATGAAGAGTCAACATAATGTGTGATGGGTCTCCAAAGTGTTATACATGCTCAAGGGTATTACGCATGAACTCAATGAATTTTATTGCCTAAACGATCCACACCACCATCTCTACTAATCATAGCCCAAGTCTCACCTAAAGTAAAGAAATGAAGAAAAATATTGAAATGTAGATCAAATTCTAGGACCAAAACCAATAAGGAGACTTAATCCAATCAAGTTAGAGACCAAAATGCCAAATCTTCTCAATCAACAAAAGACTCTTGAGTTTGTGTTGACTGAGGTGCAACAACATAAGGGAGTTGTTGGTATAGATGAAAAGATGAGGGCTCTTGAAACAACATTAATACAAAGCAGAAGCATAAAGCAACCTCCTCCTAGAGACACCGTTTAAGCTAATAAAGAAAGTCCTAGGAAGGACACAAGCAATCTCCCTATAATTGCTAAGCAATAACCCATGGTAGTTACTAGTACTTGTGAGCATCTTAAACCTCCCAAAGCCAAAGCACCTCTATCCCTGAAGTGAAAACGAAAGGCTAGTGTAGTGATCTAGTGATCTAGTGGAGTTGCTTAACCTAAAGAGAAGAATATTCAAAACACAACAAAGGATGCTTCCAAGGGTCAATGACCCTATAGCTCATACATCTATATAAACAATAAATTCATTTCAATTGTTCTATATAAAAGTTTATTTAATTAAATTTTTAGTTTTATTAAAAAAGTTTAATAATAAAAAACGTTTTGATAAAACATTTTGATAAAAAAAAATTTGCGTTTTTTAAATATTAAAAAATATTTCTTAAATGTTTTAATATTAAAACGTTTTTATGTTTTTTAATGTTTAATAAAACATTTTAATAAAAACGTTTTTAATAACATTAAATAAATATTTTAGTAAAACATATTAATTGATAAATGTTTTATTAGAATTTTTATTTAATGTTTTTATTAAAAAGTAGACAAAACATTCAAAAAAATTAAAAGTTATTATTAATAAAACACTATAATAATTAAAATGACTATTAAAACGTTTTAATTAAAATGACCATTAACACATAAATTAATATTTTAATCAAAATGAATTAATTAAAATACGAATTAACACATCGATTAACATGTAAAACGTTTTAATTAAAACAACTAGTAACACATCAAAATGTTTCAATTAAAACGAATTAATAAATTTTTTTATTAATCATCGTTTTCTTAATCAGACATAATATTATTAAATTAATATCTAATCAAGACAATTCACGAATATGATGAGATTTACAATTCAAAAGATTTAATATCACCATCATTTCGTTTTGAAAAACGAAAAAATGGATTCAAGGGCGGCGTACGAAAAAAAAATCCTTTATAATAAGAACCTTTTTGTCTCGTCCTTTTTTCTCCTCTTCTTTTTCTCAACTCTGTTGATACAGACATGAAGCTCCTCTCAATCTTCTTCATTACTCAAAAAAATCTACTTTGAGCTCCTCTTAGTTGTCACCAATCTTCAATAGTGTTTCATCGGTCCTCTATCTTCTCTTTGACAGTGTATGTATTTCTCGCTATCTCTTTTTACTAGAGACAAGCTACTCTCTCTCTCTCTCTCTCTCTCTCTCTCTCTCTCTCTCTCTCTCTCTCTCTCTCTCTCTCTCTCTCTCTCTCTCTCTCTCTCTCTCTCTCTCTCTCTCTCTCTCTCTCTCTCTCTCTCTCTCTCGTATAATCTCTATATGTCCCATGAACTCTTTCTCTCTTCTCCTCTAACACCCACACTTAGTCTGCTTTGTACTCCCTCTCTATCAGTCACACACACACACTCTCTCTCTCTCTCTCTCTCATGGAATCACATTATATTTTCATTTTGGTTAATGCATCCGACTGCTCTCTCTCCCTCTCCCCCTCTCTCTCTTAGGATTAAGAGTTGAGCACCATGATTAAGCTCTAATTAACATCTTGTGTGATTTTATGTAGGTTTTCGAATAACTAAGCCTTCAATATCTAGTTAGCAACAACAAGCAAAAATATCGAAATCCAACATACACAAGATAACCAACTAGTTTTTACAATTATTATTTCAGCTACAACAATAAATCCAATGGGTCTCTTTTTAAAAAAACTAGACTAGTAAAAATCAATAGTTAAAATTTAAAGATTCAATTTATAGTGTGCACTTAGTTCGATTTGCATGGTTTCCCGGTCCTTGTGTCAAAATTTGAATCCTAGTTGAAGCTCATAGAAGAGGGAGGTGACAACTCTAATGTTCGAAAATGAAAAAATAGTTTGTTAGAGATATACCTCTTTATAGTTGAGATGTAAATTCACAATTCAAAATTCTAAGGTATTTAATAGTATAACCACGAGAGTTGGAATTGATTAAAGCTTAAATGCAATCACTGTGAGGTTAAATACTTTAGACCATAAAATTAGGATCTTGAAAGCATAAAACATTGGATTGGCACGTGTAGTCAAATCTTCTCTCAAGCTTGACCGCGTGCTCATGCTTCTTCAAACTGTCTTTTAGATAGAAGCATGGTCCTATATAGAAGCACAAGGACAAGCTCTACCTTCTTAAAGAGAGCCCAATGATACAAGAGGTGCTATAGGCTTGAGCAGATAGCCAAGCTCTACTTCAAGGAGGAAAGAAAGTCAAACCATATCTTTGTCTTTGAGATGTCTTAGGAGATAGACCTTGAGCACACACTACGGCCCATAATAACCATCTCTTTTTAACACACCTTTGAGGTGTCTCTATGATAGGGCTTGAGCATGTGATCAAGCTTCGATAAACCTCTCTTTCTTTTGGGTAGGGGAAGTGGGGGGAGGGGTAGAGCTTAGGCACATGACCAAGGCACATGACCAAGCTAGTGGTAATCCCTTCCTTTGTTATGTGGCTTTAAGATGTCCTTATGCCAAAGCTTGTTGACCATATGCTCACTAGCCCTTGTGTCGAAATTCAAATCCTAGTTGAAGCTTGTAGAAGAGGGAGGTGATACCTCTAATTCTCGAAAATGAAAAAATAGTTTGTTACAAATATACATCTTTATAGTTTAGATGTAAATTCGAAATTAAAAATTTTATGGTATTTAATAATATAATCAAGATAATTTGAATTGATTAAACCTTAAATGTAATCATTGTGAGGTTAAATATTTTACACCATAAAATTAGAATCTTGAAAGCATAAAACATTGGGTTTTACCTTCTCTCAAGCTTTACCACATCCTCATGCTTCTTCAAACTATCTTTTAGATAGAAGCTTGGTCCTATATAGAAGCACATGGACAAGCTCTACCATCTTAAAGAGAGCCCATTGATAGAAGAGGTGCTATAGGCTTGAGCACATAGCCAAGCTCTACCTCAAGGAGGAAAGAGAGTCAAACCCTATCTTTGTCTTTGAGATGTCTTAGGAGATAGAGGTTGAGCACAGACTAAGGCCGATAATAACCATCTCTTTTTTTTCACACCTTTGAGGCATCTCTAGGATAGGGCTTGAGCATGTAATCAAGATTGGATAAACCTCTCTTCATTTTTGAGAGAGGGAGATCCTGGTAAGAGAGAGCTTGAAAGCTAGTGGTAATCCCCTCCTTTGTTATGTGGATTGTGGGGTTTTTTGAGAGTGAAGGGACCATAAAGGAGCATATATCAACTATTCAAAGACCTAGAAAAATAAGAGAAGAGTGGAGCTAAGGGTGTTACCTTTGCCATCAATTCACCCAAACTCAATTCATTTTTTTAAAAGGTAGTTGCCAAACGGTTATTAGCCAAGTATATTGATGTCTTCAAATTTTAGAGAGTTTTTGCATACTCATGTTTTCTATTTCATTAGTAGATTTGGATGATCTTTTTTTTTCCATTTCCTATTTTCCTAGCCCTTGTGGTATAGAGTGATTAAAAAAAAGTCATTCAAGCCATGATAAGTGCTATCATGGGCATGCACATGTATTTCTTTAGTGATAAGGGTGATTTGGATGAAAAAACCCTCATCAAAACATTTCTGCATATCCGTTTTTGGAGCAAACATAGTCTCATAGAAATAATGTTATAATGTGAAAATAGAAAGAAAAATAAAGTAGTCAATGTCTCGTAAAATCAATGTTCTTTTGTGAAGATAGAAAGGTAGAAAAATAGGCCCATTGCTTAGATAATGTTTTTTTGAATTCTCGATGTTGCTAAGTTCACTCAAAAAGATAAGGCCCTTATTTAAGATTTTCTTTTAGCTTCTCTCTAAGAGTTAGATTGTTTTGGAGAGTCCAAGATTCTTTGTGAAATAGCCCTTGGCACATCCTATCTATGATGAAGACCTAGACATGGCACACTATAGGTTTTGCAATTCTTTCCATACCAATAAAAATCATGATAGAAGCTAAGGTGTCTACGTGGAGGTTGGAGACATGTATGCATTTGTTAAGTTAAATTCTCATCAACCTTGGTTGATTGTCTCATGGATTCCAGCTCAGAATATTTATGCATACTTGTAATGTGAATTCTATTTGCAAGATAAGATATACACCCCAATGCTCCCAATGGACCCACTTCTCCAAGTACGGGATGAGAGAATGAGAAAGAGTGATATTAGCATTGTTTGTAAGGATAACTCACGAGTCTCATAAACATAGAATAGAAGCTCAATTACATTAGGGTGGTCATCCTTGATGAACCTAGTAAGGACCCTCCAAGCTCACTCCAATAGGATGGAATAGATTAAGAGATAAAATGGGCCTTGCCCTTTTTTTTTGGGTTACCTTTCTATGGAGAATCATTGTGTGTTACAAGGCATAAATTATTTTGATTCTCTATTTTTCCTTATAATCCTTTACATAAGTGATGTTTTGTGATTCTACATAGCAAAAGTATCATTGTCTTATGTGTGTTCCATTTGAGAATTTTGTGGAGGAATTTGCATTTGGTCGGCTTATCACTTATGCAGCTTGGATGCTATTTGGCCCCTAATGCCCCGATTATGGATCTTGGATTTACTTGGATGCAGATAAATGTTGAGCATTTCTTTTGCAATTGAATATTGAGCTTTCATTACTCGTTGGTGTTGGGATTTGTTACGGGATACCTGGTTGATTAGTGGACTTTACAATGCTTGGGCTCTGCAGTTATGGCTTTCATGCTCCTTTGTTGTCTAGCTTCTATGCTAGTTGGGCTACTGTTGCCTGTCCATGTTAGAGAGTAGATGCTATGTATGCTTACCCGTCTATGCTCATGGTCTACTGTTGTATACCTTACAAAGCCACTAGTATGGATGATGTTGTATAGGTATTTGGGCTTCTCCCAGAGCTTGATCATTGTAGGATCTTATATCACTTACCGGTTTTGCATTGACTTGGATGCTACTTTGTGGTTTGATGATGTATTGCAGAGTCATGTTTTCCACTATGGTTATGGCATGATTTCATAGCTGAATACCGTAGGCTCTGATGACAAATGTCTTATTCTTTACCGTACTATGGTTGGTTATGGCATGTAGTTGGCTACGACTCTTCTTCATGTGGAAGCTTTTGCATCCTTGGTTGATGCCTTTATGTCCTCCCGTCCATTGAGGTTCCATGAGCCTTTGTAGCATGCTTCTACCACTGACGTACTTGCAGATGATTGTGTTTATGAGCAGGTTCCCTTAGTTGGGATAGCCCTCAACTCCTTGAGCTCCATGGATGCTATGGATAGCCCTATTCATGATGACTTGGATTCCTTGTCATCTTCTATAGGTTCTTCTTACAGATGTTGTATGCTTCCATTGTGGAAAGCTTGGGCATGTTAAAAGAAAATGTTTTAGATGAATTAGAGAGCAGCAAAGGCAAAGGCAGACTCGATATGAGCAGAGAGTCAGTGATGCACCAAGTGTTACCACTCTTTCTAGTGGTCAGGTGGTATATGTAGTTACCCATGATGATGTAGTTGAGCATGTCCTCTTGTCATCTTGTTTCCCTACAACTTACTTGCTCAGTGATGATCAGGACTATGCCTTTGATTGGCTTTTGGACTCTATTGGCATCTTGTCATGTTACCCCTCATAGAGCATGGTTCCTTTCTTACAAGGAGGTTGACAGATGTATTGATTTGGGCCTTGAGCAAACTTATGCTATTGTAGGTACAGGGGACATACATCTAGATTTTCCTAATGGGACTTCTCTTATGCTCAAGGATGTTTTACATGTTTCCATGCTCAATAAGATCTTGATTTCTGTCAGTCAGTTGCCTGATGTAGATTACTCTGTTTCTCTTTAGGATAGGTCATGAAAGATCTATTGTGTTTGCTTGGTTTTAGCCAGAGGTTCTAGAGTTGGTTCTCATTACCTAGTGTATGTCTCTTATGTGGGAGATTCTATGGTTGCATTTATCCGGATACCACATGCATTGTATGGCATTATTTCCTAGGACATATGCACCACAGAGAGATGGAGATCTTGTCTCGTTTAGACTCATTGCATCCTCCTTTTTCACATGCAGATCTTGATGCTTGCCCTGATTGTACTTATGGTCCTTGTAGAGCCCCTTTGGCTCATGGTGATAGTGAGAGGCATGATCCTCTAGATCTTATCCATTGTGCAGTATATGGACCTATGCCTTCCCAGTCACTTGGTGGAGCATCGTACTTTATGACCTTTGTGGATCATGCTACTCACTGTGTTTGGGCTTTTCCCTTGGTACGGATTGAGGATGCCACAATTATGCTTGATAGGTTTATGGATTCTATTGGTTGCAAGCCTACGTGCTTGTAGATGGATTATGAGAGTCATGCTATCTTTCTAAGCTTTCAGTCCTATGTTAGAAGTTTGGCATTAATTTCCTATGTCCATGGTATTATGGAATTGTTCATGGCATGTGCCTGACTCTATAGGCAAGGTTTCTTCTACGCTTACCACAACTAGGTTATCTTATCGCTTTTGGGATGAGGCCCTTATGATGACAGTCTACTTGCTTAATAGGAAGCCATGTCTGAATGTGGATGGTATTACACCACACAAGGCATAGAGTGGCATGAGACCCTCCTATGATTACTTGAGGATGTTTGGCTGTTGGGCATTTGTATGTATGCCAGATATGCCTATGTCACACAGATGTATCGTCCTTGGTTATGGAGATGGTAACTTTCAGGTTTACAAGTTATGGGATTTGGATTCCCAGCAAGTTATATGCAGTCGTCATGCTATCTTTTATGAGACGCAGACATCTCTCAAGCCTCTTGATGCGCGTTCAATGCACTTTATGGTTGATGCTACATCCGTATGTAAGTCTTTCTCTTTGCTAAGGCCACATATTATCTTGAGACCCCGTTTGACATGTGTCTAAGATGTTTGCCCTTCTTCTATGATTGACTTTGGAGAGTGTATGTGCTCTTAGTTGTGTCCTATACGCCACGCTGATGTTATGCGCTACTCTAATGCTTATGCATTATAGCCTTGCACTCATGAGTTGTGCTTGCTTCATGAGAAGCATTCTTGGATTGCTCCTCTATATGGAGCTGTGGGATCGCTTATCTCCTAGATGTCATGGACTTGGGAATGCTTGAATCTTCTTTGACAGAGGTTCCCGCTTATTGCACAGCTCGCTTTTCGATTGGGCGTTGGGTGAGATGTCATGATTCCTCACCTTGTCTTTTTTCCTTTTTTCTTTGTTTTTTCACTCCCTGGCCCATTGACCTTTTAGTGAGAGGTTGTTGGGCTAAAAGGCCCTTAGGCCTACCTATGTATACTGACCGCCCATATTCTTTATTCATATATATGAGATAGTGCAATAGGGTTGTCATATCACTATTGGATAGCACCTACATTGTGTGTGCTCTTCTCTCCTGCATCTTTCTCTTCTCCTTCTCCACTGCCATTGCATCCCCTTCAAATTAAAAATTTTGAGAAACCCTATCTTTGTCTTTGAGACATCTTAGAAGATAGAGCTTGAGCACACACTAAGGCCCAAAATGTAACCATCTCTTTTTGACACACCTTTCAGGCATCTCTAGGATAGGGCTTGAGCATGTGATCAAGCTTAGATAAACCTCTCTTCCTTTTGGAGAGGGGGAGAGCTTGGTAAGAGAGATCCAAGCTAGTGGTAATCCTCTTGTTTATTATGTGGCTTTAAGATGTCCTTGTGCCACAAGTTGTTGACTACATGCTCTTTTCCGGCCCTTGTGGTGAAAATTGAATCCTATTTGAAGCTCCTAGAAAAGGGAGGTGACAACTCTAATGTTCAAAAATGAAAAAATTGTTTATTAGAGATGTACCTCTTAGTACTTAAAATGCAAATTCAAAATTCAAAATTTTAAGGTATTTAATAGTGCAACTAGGAGACTTACAATTGATTGAAGTTCAAATGCAATCATTGTGAGGTTAAATACTTTACACCATAAAAGTAGAATCCTCAAAGCATAAAACATCGGGTTTGTACCTGCATAGTCAAACCTTCCCTCAAGCTTGACCACGTGATCATACTTCTTCAAAATATATTTTAGATAGAAGCTTGGTCCTATATAGAAGCATATGGACAAGCTCTGCCTTCTTAAAGAGAGCTCACAGATAGAAGAGGTGCTATAGGCTTGAGCACATAGCCAAGCTCTGCCTCAAGGAGGAAAGAGATTCAAACCCTATCTTTGTCTTTGAGATGTATTAGGAGATAGAGTTTGATCACACACTAAGGCCCATAATAACCATCTCTTTTTTACACACCTTTGAGGTGTCTCTAGGATAGAGCTTGAGCACATGATCAAGCTTGGATAAATCTATGTTCCGTTTTGGGGTGGAGAGGAGGAGGGGGAGAGCTTGGTAAGAGAGAGCTTGGGCACATGACCAAGCTAGTGATAACCCCCCTCCTTTATTATGTGGCTTTAAGGTGTCTTTGTGCCAGAGCTTGTTGACCACATGCTCAAGATTTCCTGGAATGTGTTGAAATTTGAATCCTAGTTGAAGCCTGTAGAAGAGGGAGGTGACAAATCTAATGTTTGAAAATAAAAAAGTTGTTTGTTAGAGATGTACCTCATAGTACCTAAAATATAAATTCAAAATTCAAAATATTGAGAAACCATATCTTTGTCTTTGAGACATCGTAGGAGATAGAGCTTGAGCACACACTAAGGTCCATAATAACTATCTCTTTTTAACACACCTTTGAGGCGTCTCTAGGATAGGGCTTGACCATGTGATCAAGCTTAGATAAAACTCTCTTCCTTTTGGGGAGGGAGAGAGTTTGGTAAGAGAGAGCTTGGGCACATGACCAAGCTAGTGCTAATCCCCTCCTTTATTATGTGTCTTTAAGATGTCCTTGTGCCACAACTTGTTGACCACATGCTCAAGCTTTCCTGGTCCTTGTGTCAAAATTTGAATCCTAGTTGAAGCCTACAAAAGAGGGAGGTGAAAAATCTAATGCTCAAGAATGAAAAAATAGTTTGTTATAGATATATCTCTTTATAGTTAAGATGTAAATTCAAAATTAAAAAATTTGTGGTATTTAATAGTACAACTAGGAGACTTGGAATTGATTGAAGTTCAAATGCAATCATTGTGAGGTTAAATACTTTACACCATCAAATTAGAATCCTAAAAGCATAACACATTGGGTTTGCAATGTGTTGTCAAACGTTCTCTCAAGCTTCACCACATGCTCATACCTCTTCAAACTATTTTTTAGATAGAAGCTTGGTCCTATATAGAAGCACATGATAAGCTCTACCTTCTTAAAGAGAGCCCACTGATAGAAGAGGTGCTCCAAGCTCAAGCACATAGCTAAGCTCTACCTCAAGGAAAGAGAGTCAAACCCTATCTTTGTCTTTGAGATGCCTTAAGAGATAGAGCTTGAACACACACTAAGGCCCATACTAACCATCTATTTTTAACACACCTTTGATGTGTCTCTAGGATAGAGCTTGAGAACATGATCAAGATTGGATAAACCTCTCTTCCTAAGATTTCTTTGTACCAAAGCTTGATGATCACATGCTCAAGCTTGTCTCAACCCTCTCTTCATAGGGGACATCTCTTTATATAGATCTTGAACATGTAGTTTATTCCCCTCCACTGGGAGGTTTGTGAGACACAATGATAATAGCAATGTATAAGTTATTCCTATCCACCAAGATGTTTATGAAACACATATTGAGCAGCTTGCATCAATACTTTCACTTGGGTGCAAGGATCTTAGCAAGAAATCAAGACAATAGATCTTGGAAACATGCTCAAAATTCTATCAACCATCTCCTTTATTATGTACCTTTAAGATGTCTTTGGGAGAGAACTTGAGCATGTGTTTAAGCTCATATGAACTCGAACTTTATGGGGAAAGAGTTTGTTAAGATAATCTCCCCCTCTCCCTTTGAATGCATGCAAAAATAGTTTCTACTCCATCATTGAGCCTATGATCAAGCCTATAATGACCTTCTTTATTTGATATGACTTTTGATGTGACTTTGATATAGGGGGGAGGGAAATTTCGCAAGATGGTGGGACAAAGCTTGAGCATGTGCTTGAGCCTATAACAAGACTATTTGAGATGCTCTTTACTTTTATGTGACCTTAGGGTCTTTTTTGGATAGAGCTTATGAACCATAAGCTCAAGCCTCTATGAACCATCTCTACATTGTCGAAGGGGTTTTTGTCGAAAGGTCAAATCCATTGGGGATTAGAGGTAGAAGGAAGTAGAGATAGGAGATGGAAGAGAAGAAAGAGAATAGACAAGAGGTAAACACGACAAAGACAAAGCACAATCAATTGAATCAATATATATTAAAAGAACCTAGAATCCTTGCACTACTCAGAAGCAATATCTAGGTATTAGATCTCCTAGAGCTTCTTCATAGAACAAAACATACATCAAAATTATAGCTCATTATCTTCTACTTGGAACCCAAATCTAAAGGCTCCGTTGGCTCGGAAAGAGGGGTAAATCCCCAGGACTCCTATTCATGGATCTCCCAGATCACTCCTTCTTCCTCTTCCAGTTCAAACCACAGTTTTCAGCCTGTTTATAGCGATCACATAACTGGTTGAAAAAGCAACTTTCTTTTTGCATGCCATCCTAATCTAGAAGCCTTTCTAAAATTTTCAAATTTTTATAATAAATAATATAAAAAATAGCCTAAAATTATCCAAAAATCTAGTATTTTTGGATAATCCATGCAACTCACACTAGTACTAATGACTCAGATCACATTGACTCTCTTGATCTTGGATGATGATGCATTCCATGCTTTTTCACACTGTCTCCACATAACATCACAACATTCACCCCCTCTAAACCTGCACATCCTCCGATACGTGCCAAAATCCTAGTTGTCACTGAATTCTGAGTCCTCCTCATCCTTTATAACATATCCTTTACTTCTTTATCTTCCATATCTTCATGGCTAGCCCTTGTATCATGGCCACTATTTTCTTCCAATTCTGGAAAATCATAGGCAACAGATTCCCACCTCTTGAATAATTTGATTCTTTTCCCTGCTATCGGAAGTTTTATGGATCTAGCTCATTTAATGCATAAGTAGCATTGTCAAATAGATGTCTTACCACATAGGGTCCAAACCATCTTTTGAAAACTTTATGCATGGCACTATGCTGATTGTCTAAACTGCTATCATAAGCCAGTACCCAATCCCCATCTTTTATGGTTCTTGGTCTCAATCTATATCTTTTGTCAAACAATTTCTTGTTTTGTATCGTTGCTGCTCTTAATTTTGCAACTGTTGCCTCTATGTCTTCTGAATTCCTTTCCAACTATCTAATGCGCAAGATCAACAACTCCTCTCGATTCAACTCCTCCTCCCAAGGTAGCACACTCCATGTGACTATAATCTCTTCTATTTGCATGATAGGTTTTTTACCATACATCAATTCTGTAGGCATATATCCTGTAACAGCACTTTGAGTTGTTCTGTCAGCCCATAAATCATAAGGATGCAATCGTTGCCACTCTTTTACCTTCTCTCCACATGCTTTTGCCAATGCCTTTGCAATAGGTGAATGACCTCTTTGAAAGGGAAATGGAACCCAAGAGGAAGAAGCTTGGCGGTGAGAGCTATAGAAGATGGAGAGTAAGAGCCAAGAGAGAGAGAGAGACTCAAAAGTGGGAACTCCAACAACCACAATGTGTGGCTGGGCCTTCCTTTATTCAAACTGTCACTAAAAGAATAAAGAATAAGTAACTGTGACGAGCGCCCGCAACCTGCAGTGTGCAATACTGTTAGTGTAGTAATACATGGGCAGCTAGATGGGAGGCACCTTTACCCCCAACAACCTCCCACTTAAAGGCGAATCTGCCCCAGTGAGAGAGAAAAAGAAAAGGTAGTACAACATGTACACATGTACAACAGGATGAGGAAAAAAACGTCATCTCATCCAATGCCCATCAATCTCCTGAGGAAGGAAAAGCAGTCGATAGTGAGGATCTTCATGAGCAAGTCTGTAGGATTCTTCTCAATCAAAATCTTGATAAAGGTCAACAGACGTGTCCTCAATGACTTCGCGAATGAAGTGATATCTTACCTCAATATGTTTCATCTTTGCATCGAACACTGGATTCTTGGCCAACTGAATGGCACTCATAGAATTCGAATGCAGTGTAGGCATAACATCTGTCATACCAAGGTCTACAATCAAATGGCCTAACCAGATAGCCTCCTTGCAAGCCTCTTTGGCTACAATATACTCGGCCTCTGTAGTAGAAAGGGCGGTATACTTATGCACCCTGGACATCCAAGAGATAACCCCTCCAGCATAACTGACCACATAGTCAGAAGTGCAATTCCTACTATCTGCATACCATGCATAATCAGAGTCAGTGTACCCCACGAATCATGTATCCTAGCTACTATAACAAAGACACATATCTGTTGTGCCCTTCAGGTACCTCATGATATCCTTCATGGCATCCCAATGTTTCTTACTAGGTCTAGCCATATAACATGCCACAATCCCAACTACAAAAGCAATATCTGGACGGGTGGCTATCATGGCATACATAAGACTGCCCACGGCTGATGCATAGGGAATCTTGGCCATCTCCACCCTCTGCTCATCTGTCTACGGACAATTGGCCTGTGAAGCCTTCACATGAGAAGATAATGGATAGCCAATAGGCTTAACATCCTGCATGCGGAAGCGCTCAAGGACTTTATGAATGTACTCCCTCTGTGACAGATAGAGTAGTCCCTAAGATCTATCGCACGTAATGTGCATACCAAGTATATGAAAGGCATATCCCAAATCTTTCATCTTAAAGCTCTTCTTGAGCTGAGCCTTAAGAGCATCTAGCTCCTCATGAGCTGTCCCTGCTAAAAGCATGTCATCCACATAGAGTACCAAAATTAGTAAAAAATTGTCATGAGCTTTCTTCGTGTACAAGCACGGATCCATCGCACTACAGCTGTAGCCCTATGACTGTACGAAAGCATCAAACTTATGGTACCATTCCGTAGGTGCCTGTTTCAATCCATATAGACTCTTCTTTAGCTTGCACACTAGGTGTTCCCTGCTAGGGTCTACAAAGCCCTTAGGCTGCTCCATGTAAATCTCATCATGCAAGTCCCCATGTAAAAAAGCTATCTTGATATCCATCTGGTACAAGTCCAGGTCAAGGTGTGTAACCAAGGCCAAGATTAAGCATAGAGTGGTCATCTTGACCACAAGAGAAAAGACTTCATCAAAGTCAACACCATGCTCCTGCTTAAAACACTTAGCAACCAATCGAGCCTTGTATGTCGGCTTGGGATGTCTAGGGGTACTTTTCATCTTGTACATCCACTTGCGTGGCAAAGCCTTCTTACCCTGAGGCAAGGAAACTAAATCCCAAGTTTGATTCTTATGCAATGAGTCAAGCTCAGACTGCATAGCCCTCTCCCAAGAGTGGCAATCACCCCTGTGCATAGCCTCATCATAAGTGAGAGGCACTCCTACATTGGTGACCAATACATAATTCATGGAGGGCACAAAACGGTCAGGAGATCATCTATCTCTAGTAGAATGCCTCAACCCAGGCTCTGCTGCCTGACCGACATCCTGTCTAACATTAACATGTCTAGCATCTGGGCCATGAGCATCAGGTGATGCTGCATGCTATCTAGCTGGCCATGGAGCAGGCTAAACAGGAGCAGGTGGCTCCTCTTGAAAGATAACTCTGCATACCTCAACCACTTTCCTAGGTTGCATATGCATTTTTTTCTCATGAAATATGACATCATGGCTGCGGATCACTTTCCGCGCTTGTGGATCCCATAGATGGTAACCCATCTCTCTAGCATCTCCATAGCCAATGAAAATGCATTTGAAACTTTTAGGATCCAGCTTATTGCGTTTGTCCTTGGGCACATGGCAAAATGCCTCACATCCAAAGACACACAAATGATCATAAGAGGGAGGCTTGCCTGCCCATACCTCCTCTGCAACCTGAAAGTCAATGCCACTGCTAGGCGACCTGTTAATGAGATGCAATGCAGTAGTAACTTCCTTAGTCCAAAAGTGCTGCGATAAGCTAGCCTAGCTAAGCATGCTACATACCCTTTCCTGAATTGTCCTATTCATGCGTTCAACTATACCATTCTAGGAAGGGGTGTAAGGGGTGGTCAACTGACGCTTAAAACCCCACTCATCACAAAACTGCTCAAAAGCACGTCATACATACTCACCCCATTATCCAACCTTAGGCATTTTAGCCTTTTTCTAGTCTCATTCTCTGCCAATACAAGCTAACACTAAAATGTGTCTAAGACATTGGATTTTCTCTTTATGGGATGAGCCCAAACCTTACCTGAGTAATCATCTATGAAAGTAACAAAGTACTTTGTCCCACCAAGTTAGTTACCAACAAGGCATGGGTCCACATACATTTGAGTGCACAAGAGCCAAGGGATCACCCATGCGTTTCTTACTAGACTTTTTATACATATTTCTAGTTTGCCTGCCATACAAACAATGATCACAAGAATCAAAAAGCGAAGAGTCAAAAGGCAGAAGATACTACAAAGCATGGAGCATTTTCATTCCTTTAAGAGACATATGCCCCATATGAGCATGCCAAAGGGATACATGAGGGATAGAACCCACAGGAAAAACATGATCCAATGTAGCTCTAGATATAAGTAAGGGATAGAGGCTGCCAGACTTGGCACCTCTTGCAAGCACAAGCCTGCCATGAGTAATCTTCCATGTATAGTCTCAAAAAGACACAAAATATCTTTCATCATCAAGCTATCCAGCTTATAGAAGGCTACAAGTCAATGCAGGTACGTGGCGTACATCATGCAAAACAAAAGAACTACCAAAAGGAAACTACAGACTAACATCTCCAATGCCCACAATGTCAAGAGACCTGTCATCACCAAGATGCACAGCACGAGACATGGTACAATAGGTATGAGACTAATCTCTTCAGGGTATCACATGAAAATATGCACCCGAATCCAAGAGCCAGCACTGCACATACATAGAATGTATCTCAGAAGCCTATAAGGCATCACATGAAGAAGTTGCAAGTATATAATCATCATCTGAATTAGTGACCTGCATGAAATTAACCTCTTCTATCTTCACACTGGACTTTGCAAGTACAATACTGCGCTCAGAAGACTTTTTCTACACTTTTTATTTTCCCTTTTCCTTGCACTTGTCATCGCGCATTTTATCGCATTGCAGCCTAATATGTTTTGCTTTTCCACAACAATGACAGGTAAGATCATACTTCTGTCCACGGGACTTATACGACCATGTGACTTGGACTTGGACTTCTGAGAGTCCCTACCCTTATGATCATTATCATGTCTGCCATGTCTGCCACCTCTAACGGTCAATGCATGTGAAGAGTGGGAAGCATCATTGTTTCTCGTGTTGATTTCCTCAATCAATAAAGCACTCTTAACATCTTTGATTTTTAGCCCATCAAGCTTATTTGTGCATATGGCAGTACGGAAGACATCCCATGATTCAGGCAAGGTGCCAAGAAGAAACAACAGGTGCATGTTGTCTTTGAATTTAATACCTCGTGACAACTAAGTCTTCATGATAGCACGAAATTGACTGAAATGAGATGAAAGGGAGGTCCCCTCCTTCATGTAAAGGTCCATTAACTGCTTCAGCCAATACATCTGTGACATAGGGCTCTATTGCTATGCATAGAGCTCCTGAATCTTCTCCCATAAATCCCATGCACTCTGATTCTCATCTTGAACAACATTATGATGGACCTCTTCTGAGATTGAGAAAATAATGGTAGACTTGCATAGCTCATCAACTTCCATCCAAACATCATCATCAATATCCTGGGGTTTAACACCTTGAAAGGCAAGGGTTTAATTTGCAATTTCTGCACCAAAACCTGCCATATCTGGGACTTCCAATACCCATAGTTAATACCATCCAGCTTGGCAATGTTAAAGAGAGCTGGTCTTTCAGATGACCAGCCATACTCTCCCGAATCAAAGCAAAAAAGAAAAATTGCATGTTGCTGTAATTAGCAGAAAATGCACTAAAACCACTGCGAAAACTGGTTGAGAGAGTGGATTTCACCAAGAGAAGGACCTATCCACCAAATATGACTGAGATAACATCAAATAGTAAGCATTACCCTCATAGAAGTGCTAGAAATCTGCAAATTTCAGCTTGCTATAATAAATGACAACAATATGTAAAATTGTCCCAAAATGAAGCAATCACTAATACATATGTCACTACAATTTCCAGGTAGCAATGTATATCCAATAGTGAGTATCCAGGGGCAAGAAGGTACCAAGAATTGTCAAACCAATCACCTGTTAGGCAAGAAACATCTCATAGGTCTAGAAGTCATGCATGTAATGGGTATCAAGGCAATAGGAGAGAACAAGCACAAGCACAATTGATAGAGCAAGAAGCTCCATACATAACCATCCAAGATGCATACAAAATTGACAAACCTGTGAGAGATAGGTGTTTTCCCCAATAGGCATATCAAATCAGCCCACTATAGACTAACTGCAGACATAAAGCTCTCAAGAGAGCAAATGCATGTATCTGTCCCAGAAGCTCAAGCTCAAGTGTAAATAAGACTCTGTGTACATCCGCATATACCAAGAGGCTCCCACTGGAAGTAAATTCAAATGCAAAGAGAGCATGCAACACTCTAATACATCAAATGCATAGCATGAGACATGCCAAATCCCAGTAGGGTACATCTGGAGCATAAATCCCAAGCTATCTCAAACCCATAAAGCATAAGCTTGAAAGCATTCAAAGAGCATGTAACTGACAACCAAATGTAATGCCCAGTAGATCCAAAATGCTCAAATATATCTGAAGATGAAGCTCCAAGTAACTATCAAGCATGGGAAAACCAAGTGGCATCCATATCTAACCAAAGCATAAATGCAAGAAGCCTAAATGTTAAGCAGGGACAATAGGCATAAACCGGTCCAAAGCATACCAACTGAAGCCAAATGTCAGTGATGACGACCAAGGCAAAGCCTATTCCAAGCTCAAAAGCATTCCGTAACCAAGAAGAAGCATTTGACAACCTCCAAATGCATTGGTATGATCATTCAAACCTCTAGTAAGCACCCCGGATCCATGAACCAATGAATACACCAAGTAAATTAGCTTCAGCCCACTATATTATAGCAAGTAATTTACTGTTAAATTAAGCTCAAATAGTGCTCAAATCTACTCCAAATCAGTCCCAAAGCATAGACATAGCATCCCATAACATCCGAGCATCAATAGGCATCAAACGGGCAATGCCAAGAAGCATCAAATAGTAAATGTCAAGTGCTGCCCTATTTTAACAGTCTTGGGACTGTGTATACATCAAAGGGTTGAAGGGGAAAGCACTCCAATCGATCACCAAGAGCCAAGCATTAATGTCAAGGAGTCCAATAATGCTCGGGAAGGTTGCCAAGAGTGTCGGGAAGCCGAGGAAGAGGATGGAAATGCTAGAAGTAGGTCAGCCTGACCCCCTAAAAATGCATTAAAATTTGCACTAGCTATTCCTAGGGGTTGGGGGGTCTTCAAAAAGCCTCGGAGGCACTTGGCAATGTTGAGGGGGCTCAATGCACCCCAAAAAGAAGTCGATGAAGGTCTGAAATATCAGGGAGAAGGCGGGAGATCAAAACATACCTACAAATGAAGGTGCCATGGCTGCCATTGAAGCTCAGGTGAGCTCTTCAAATTTGGGCTGAAGAGAATGCCAAGCAAGCTCCAATGCCTTTGCTCTAATACCAGTTGAAAGGGAAGTGGAACCCAGGAGGAAGAAGCTTGGCGGTGAGAGCTATGGCAGATCGAGAGCAAGAGCTGAGAGAGAGACAGAGAGACTCAAAAGTGGGAACTCCAACAACCACAATGTGTGGCCGGTCCTTACTTTATTCAAACTATCAGTAAAACAATAAAGAATAAGTGATTGTGATGGGCACTCGCGCCACCTGCAGTGTGCAGTGGCGGGAACTGTCAGTGTAGTAATACACAGGTGGCTAGGCGGAGGCGCCTTTACTCCCAACACTCTTTTACTTTTTCCATTTCCTTCAGGGTTATAGGTTGAAGTTAAAGCAAGCTTTATTCCCAACCATGCAAAGAACTCATGAGCTTCATCTGCATCTAGCTCACCCCTATTTGTAGTAATTTTTTCCACATAGCCATACCTACAAAAGATATCTTCTAAGAGAAAAGTATACACAACATTTGTTGTCTTAGTACGTAAAGCTCTCCCTTCCATTTGATTAGTCAAGTCTTCACGGGCAAGCACAAGAAACCTCATTTGCCAAAGACCTGTATGCATTATGACCAAATCCACCGCTCACTTAAAATGAAGAGACAATGGATATGTGGGTTGCAATCCATCCCGACGTCTCATAGATGAATACATTTGACATGTTGTACATGTTTCCACAAAGTGAGCAACATCCTTATACATACCCTACCACCAATATCTTTCTTTGATCTTTGCAAAAGTACCCCAAACACCTCTATGACCAGCCCACAAGCTTTTATGAAATTCTTTCATAGCATTTAGTTGTGAAGCTCTATCACCCAAAACTCGCAATGGCATATCCTATTTCTTTTTAGCATGTTTCCATAAGTATCCATCTTTTAAGAAAAACCCATAGGCTTTCCTCTTGATCTTCTTAAATTCCTCATCTGACCATTCATCTTTCTTTGTTAATGTACTGAGGTATTGACCAATTCTCAGTCACTCTCCTGCATATTTGTCTTCCATAAACATTTCTACACAAGATGCAAAACATCTAAAGTGTCTTCTCTTTTTTGTACAAGCTTCAGTTAATGTTGTAGCAATACCTTGCATTGCTGAATTCACTCTTGCAACATCATTTTCAGCCGCAAGAAAGTCATCTTCTTCCTCCTCATCCATCATCCCATCTTCATTCTCATAGCGTGTTCGAGATAACATGTCTGCCACACTGGGTTATCTCTTCCTGTAATATGCTGAAATTCAAGGTTCAAAGATTTTATGTATGCAATCCAGCAAAGCATAGCAATGTCTGAGGTAGCACAACTAGTAATCATACCCAATACCGGCAAACAATCAATCTCAATGACTACATAAGCACCCATAAAATACTCCTTATCACATTTAAGGGTTGTCACAATTCCCCATAATTCTCTTTTTACCTATGGATATCTTCTCTGTCGTTCAATCAATACTTTAGCACCAAAGAGTATTGTATATCTTTTCCTTTCCTCATCATCTTGCATGATTGCCCATCCAATCCCGATTAGGCTTGTATCAACAGTAATAATGATAGGCTTTCCATGTGAATAGTCAGCCTTTCTCAATGTAGGAGCAGATTTTAAGAGTTGCTTCAATTTCTTCATTGCTTTCTGATGATGCTTCCTTTTCCAATGAAATCTCTGACCTTTCCTCAAAAGCTGATATAGAGCATCGGTTACATGTGCAAAGTGAGGAATCCATATCAAATAGAACACACATGCTCCCAAGAATCTACGCACCTCTGATACACTCTTGCATACATCTTGCATTTTATCAATCCCATCTATTTTTGCTGGTGATGGTCTTTGACCATAGGGCCCACACATATGGCCAACAATCAAAACCTCTTCAATGCCAAAGACAGACTTTTATCCAGAAAGAGTTAAATGCACCTCCTCTAGATGTGTCAAAATCCTCTCACAATCCACAATATGGTTTGCAACAAACTGTCTGCATTCATGAGCATCCATCTCTTCATTCTTTTCATCCATTGCACACCCTTTGATTGGAATATCATCCAAGAAGGGCATTGTCAGTTGTGGTATAAAATCCCTGAGTACCCTATTCATAGCATTTGTCATGTGTGCCACTGAGTTTGTTGCACCCTGAGGGAGAGTACACATCCGTACTAACTCCAAGGGAGTCTTCATGGTTGTGATATCCTTGCTTTCAGTTGCAAGCTGAAACTGATCATACCCCAAGTAAAGATCACCCAAATAATAGATCGCTCTACCTGCAAAAGCCTCTACAAATTCATCAACCATAAGACCTGCACCCACATTTATTATGGTCACTTTATTAACCAGTTGCATGTCTTGAATAAATATCAAAACCCTTTTTTTTTTTTGGCACAGTAAACCAACGATTTGAGTACGGGGCTGAAGAAGGCTCCAAGATCTTCATGCGAATCTTTTCATTTAGAAAATCCATAAGCTTTGGCAAGTAAGCTTTAGGCACTGGAATAGACCTCAAGTTCCATGGTACATGTGGCACAGTAAATATGACCATAGGAGAGAAAACATTTGGATCCACACAACCTATTTTACTTGGTTGAAATGCAAATGCCTTTCCATACCTAGTCAACATCCGCATAAAACAGTCTCTATTGGCAGGTAAAAGAAATCCTTCTGCACCAACCTTCAATTTCTGTAATGTTTCAGATGTAAATTGATGACCTATATCTTTAGGATCCCATAAGCTTGGCTTCCTTGACACTTTTTCATACAAACCCTCACTCTCTGGTGGAAGTGGCAAAGCAATTGGTTTCACCTTTATGTCAATTGTCTTATACTTTGTCTCCACAAGTGCTTCAGCCCATTGTAATCCTTCCTGTTGTGAGCAAACAATGCTATAACATCATACATATCCAAAGAACATACTGACAACATGCTGTTTTTAGCCTCATTTTCAACATGTATAGTTGCTGAAATTTCAGCCATAGTGTCATTATAAAAGATGCTTGAAATGACATCATTTTCAGCTACAACCCCAATGCGCTCAGTTCCTTAGTAGCCCGTTTCATAGATATGCATTTAGACTTGCACATAGCTTCCATAGGCTTAAACCAACATGAACTATTTGCTATAAACTGAGAACAACCAATAGGAAATACATGCTTCATTTCATCAAGAGGTGAGTACACCCTCTGAATAGCACTATTGTAGCCCCGCATTACAATAGTGCTTAATGAAAATTCAAGTCTTTGAATTCCCTTGCATTTGGAGCCAAAGGAAACTCTCGAAGTGTATCCCGATTTCTAGGATGATTAACAAAAACAGTAAGAAATTGGATTGTTTTCCTCCCATCCTTGCTTCTGACTCTTGCATAAGCAGTCCCAAAATCATTACATATGAGGAATTATCTTGCACAAAGAAGTGTTTCTCTTCTTGTACATCACCAATTGTTACTTTTACATTAGGACATGTAGCATAAAGCTCTCCCAAAGAATTATTTGCAGCCCTCATACGCTAACCACGAACAGTGTCTACAGGCCATGCACCATTTTCATACAATCCCCCTTGAATGACATTTATCTCAGACCCATGGTCAAGTAAAGAAACACAAGGAGTTTCGCGTTCCCCTATTTTTACTACCATTTCAGTGGTAGCTCTATCCCAATGATTTCTTGTGTAGTGACTTCGAGGAATAAATCCTAGAGTCTCTTCCCCATATTGTTGCATCTGCCTTACTCCACCATGCATATTGCTACAAGATAATGCATTTTCAACCACTTTTTTCTCTTTTCCACATGCCGTCCACTGATTAGTAGCATCTTGCATACATAATCCAATACTTACTTCATGTTGTTGCAGCAATGCACTAGTGGTATCACCAAGAAACTGATGCTTCCTCTTAATTATGTCAATGATCTCATTATGAAATTCTCGCTTGGCGATGCCAAGCACCTCTCCCAAGGTGAATTCCACCCGACTGTTTAAGATTCCTTCTTCAAGAACCTTCTTAAGATCTGTGGGTGTCTCAATGTCAAATTGCAACTTATATCCTGGTTACTTGCCCTTCTTTTTTCCCTCTTGTTTGCTATCCAGTTTTTTCTCCTAACTAACCTCTTCCATAACATGCTCAGGAGGTGGCTAATTTGTAGCTTTAGGCTGATCCACACTTTTTCTTATCATTCTTTTAGATGTCCCTACATTATCTTCATCTCTTTTTTATTTTTCTTCCACAAGTACATTCGTGTTTTGTACCTTTGCTAAATATGCATACACTGAATATGTATTTACTGGTGATTCCCAACCAGCTATGCCACGAATGTCTTGCCCTACATGTGACATTTCACTATCAGTGACCTTTCTCTTTTCAGTTGCATATAAAGCATGTGTCCATATTTCAGCCTTTGGACCATCACTTGACCATGCATTCTGTTTTCACTTGACAACTTCCTTGACATGTCTCCACTCTATTTTCAAACCTGTCTCTATAGTCTGATCCTCCAGCAAATCATCAAGCTTCTCTTGAAGCTTAGGATTAGTTGCATGTAGAAACAATTCAATTTGAAGCTGAAGATAAAGAAAATATGAATGTAAAAATTAAAGAAGTGAAAGCTAAAAATGTAATGGTCGGTTGGTCCAAACTAGTTGAACAGTCCACCTCTCAAAAAGGAGGCCCCGTCTATAGCACATGCATGAGGAGAAAGAGGCTCAGTTCATTCCAAGCAATCACTACTCGCGTACATATTGGGCAAGAGAAACAATGGAGATAGTCGTCAAAATTGGAGAAAAAGACACCATGTATTGCACTCTTAGACCATGGTTATGAGATAAACGTCATGGCAATGAGTCTCTATGAAAGTGTCGGGGATGGCCCATAGATGTTGATCCACATTGGCGAATGAGAGCTGCAAACAACTCTTCTAGAGAGTTATATGCCACATGTCCTAATGTGCAGGTAACTATTGGAGACATAAAAGATAAATTTCCTTTTTTTTTCAAAGACTCTTGTAGTTACCCTATCATTCTTGGGTAACCTTATAATTCTAAAGCTCGCTTGGAAAAAAAAGCTCTTGATGATGATTCTTCCTATGCTCAAATCCGAAGCAAGAATAATGAATGAGCTATCCAATTTCTTACTGTGTGTGTTAACCATCATCGAAATAGAGATTGACCATGTGATTATCGTGTGCCTCCTAATGCCCCAGAATTCAAGGGTTTTCAGGCTGCACTGCTATAAAAGGAGGCTATGGCAGTGTGTCATGTAAAAAGATTGAACCTCCTTATACTACAGAAACTATGTCTCTAGAAAGCCTGTACATATGTACATCCAATAGTATGGGTTGTTATAAGTTTCATCTAGCCATGACTAAAGCTGAAAGAAAATATTTTTGTAATGTAAAAAGGGAGTTGAAAACTTATGACATGATGGCTAAAAATGAAGATATTTCGGGCATTTTTTGGGACTGATTACTACTGACACATTGGCTGAAATATGTGCAGCTGCTCATATAGAAAATCAAGTTGAAAATCAGTCTATAGAAGTATGTACATTGGATTTTTATCAAACGATTCAAGAATTTGTTGAGCAGGAAGACATTGGTTTGCTCAACAAGGCTGAAGCACAAGTGGAGACAAAATACAAGACGGTGGATAAGAAAGTCAAGCCTGTGGCAGTCTCACTGCCTCCTAAAAGTGAAGGGCTAGCTGATAGGGTAGCAAATCAGCGAAGTCTTCATGATCCTTCCAACATTGGTCACAAGTTCACATCTGAAAGTAAGAAAGAGCTCAAAATAGGTGAAAATTCTTTCATTTCACTGTGGCTAAAAAACACTCTTTTATCCAAATGCTAATGAAACATTGAAAATCTTTTGCATTTCAACCAAGTAAAATAGGCTGTGTGGATCCAAATATTGTGGCTTCTATGATCATTTTTATGGTCCCATATGTGCCTTGGAATCTCAAGCATATTCCTGTTCCAAAGGCTCATTTTCCCAAATTATTGGAACTTGTAAATGAGAAGATCAAAATGAAGATTTTAGAACCTTCTTCAACACCTTACTCTGATGCCAGGAGGCATATTCCATGGTGGATTCTGTGATACCATAGTGGATTCTGTAAGGTTTTGCGGTGGATTCCGTAAAACTATATTGATTTGTTGGGTCTCGTATACAAGGTGGAATTCTTGTGCAAAAAGTTAACGGGGATGCCTATCCTTTTCGGGTGTCATGTTAATTTAATGTGCAAGTGGGTGATTCTGCTAAATACATATTTAAATTGATAAACGTTTATGAGTTTAGAGTGTGTACTCGTATTAAATTAAGGTTAGGACAGAGTTCCAATCTATTTATTTATTTTGTAGTTGAATATTGCTAGGTATTCACTTTTGTTGGTTTAATTTTATTATTTTCTAACAATTGTGAATACTTGAGTTGATGTGTAGAGCAGGCGGCAGTGGCCTTGGAAAGCATTGGGCGATAGCGTGTATTCAATTAATTTAGAAGAAATTATCATTTTTAATGGGCGTGTGTCTTATCATTAAAGACATGGCGCTAATATTTATTTAGGCGCACTTATTTATTGAAGCACTTGACATATATCTATTCTTTTGTATGCGCATGCATGCACAGTTTAAATATTCATTGTTGGACATTGTATTTGGGCACTGCTCGACTCTTGGGCTACCCAACTGCTTTATTCTTTATTTAGAAAAAAGCAAACACAAAAGCTAAAGCATGCTAATTGTAAAATTGAGCTATTTTTTAACTTTGAGATAAATAAATTGATAAATACATGCTTTGTGGAACACTCACACAAGGCATGGGGGGAGATTGTACCCAATTGGTATTTTTGTCTCATGTCCTACAAGTCTATTCTCTTGAATTTAATCTTAAAGTAGAGTTTTTTCTTCTTTGGAACTTTTCGATGCCCCCTACGTACGTATACAACATCCGATTTGCGCACAAGTGGTATCAAAGTAAAGCTGAGATCAAGGGCTTCCAATCGCCTACCATCTAACACAAAGGTGAAGCTCGTGGAACAAACGGGCTCTATAGTCAGTCTCGCAACAATTCGTCAATAACACTGTGTTCCTGGCGGTGAAGAACCCCCTGCTGCGATGTTGGATCGTGAAGGGCCAGTCTCTACTAAGACGGAGGACCACCCGAAAAGTTCCTTTGTAAACACGTTTTTTTTTCTTCTCTCAGATAGAAAAGTTAAGTAACAATCATTAAGCTTAGCTTATTGTTTAAGCTTAAAAGCTTAAACTTTCCAAAAATCAATTGTCCGTGGGCGGAAGGATGTACTCAATGATGATGACGTTTCCGAAAAGTTGTCGCCGTCTTGAATCATCACGAAAAAATTCATTAAGCTTAAGCTTTTCTAAAGCTTAAGGCTTAAAGCTTTCCAAAAGCTTGAAAAAATTCAATCTTGAAATTATTTCCTCATGGGCATTTGCACTGATCTCCTCCCCGAATCAATCCCAATTTTGTTTTCTACCTCTTTGCAAGCCTCTCTTCACACCCGTGCCGTGACAAATATAATTTTCAGCAAGTAGATTGTTATACGCAGTCTTCATAAGCAAAGTATTTATCAAAGAAGGATTTCAGCAACTTCTGTATCCACAAAGAAGAAAGATCACAAAAAGCCATTTTTAGAAAAAGAGAGCAAGCCTTGTAAACCCGACTTTGAGCTACACTCATTCCGCTAACAAGATTTCGAGTGTGTGAGGTTGTTTGAAATTTTGCAAGATGATCGATCAAAATATGGAAGATTTTATGGTGAAAGGTGATTTATCGGAACCAATGATGCAGCGAAAATTGGACCTAATTATGATGCAGCTTCAAGAGTAATGACGAGCACCTCAAACTTTGCAAGCTCAATCGGCCACACTTTAACAATCTATTGCCGATCAAGATGGACCACAACCTGAAGATTTTATACAACGCAGGATCGATGCGACACTCAAAGCACAATCTATCCAAAAAGAAGCCATGATAAGTAAAAGAAATTTCAAATTCGGTACTTTTAATGGGTTGCACCATAGAAAGATTGTTCTCACTTTTATCAATCAGTTTGATGATTATTTCCATGAAGAACAGTATGCCAAAAAGGACAAACTCAAGTATGTCACTAATCATTTAGTGGACAGAGCATCACTTTGGTGGATTGTTGTCCGCAAAAGCATTGATTGTCCTACTACTTAGGGGACTTTTCAAAGAATTTTTTGTAGAATTTTCTCCACCTTAATTCCATAAAAAAGCAATCAAACAGTGGGATCTTTTGCAACAAAGAGATATCCAGTCTATTTCACAATATACTGAGCGTTTCTGGAATACTTTATTGCAACTTCAAATGCTCGAAGATGTACCTGAGACGACCCATAAGCGCAAGTTTATGCTTGGTTTTCTTGGTCACTTTTATGCGGAACTGAACATGTTCAAGCCAACGACTCTCGAGGATGCGATTTCCTTGGTCCATGATATTGAAGACAAAATTCGAGGACGAGAGAAGTGACCACAACAATTATCAAATAATGGTAACTTCGGTACAAAGCAATTAAATTCTAACTTTTGAAGATTCAATCAAAATCACTTTGTTCCATCTTCATTCTGTAAATCTTGGATACAACCCCCTACTTTACCAACAAACACAAATCCAAATCTTAAGCCATCTTTCCAGCCAAATCCTAACATTCCTAAACTTCCTGACGAAGGAAATTCGGTACGGCAACCTCTATACTATGCCAAACTCCCTTCTGCCACAAAGTGAATGAGGTAAGGGCACCACCTAGTCATGGAAGAGTGCACTAGGACGCTACGCAAGAGGGAGAGGAGCTTGTGAGGGAGAAGAGAGGAAATCTGAGAGAGAGAGAGAGAGAGAGAGAGAGAGAGAGAGAGAGAGACCTACAAAAAGTAGATGAATCAATAAAACTTAAGAGAGCACAAGAGATGGAGAACCCTTAAGACATAACCAATATACACAATATGGACACCAATAGCATGGGCTTATTACACTGTAGAGCATGCATAAGCTATAGTAAGGGAATGAACTGCATAAGCTCATGAGAGAGAATGGGGAAGGTTCAATAGGGCTGAAGAAGGCCTCTTGGCTCTCTCTTGCAAATTACAAAGGAGAATGCCTCTTTATAGAGGCCTTGAGGATGTTTAGGGAGGAGGTTAAGATAGAATAGGAATTAACACCACCAAAGTTGCATTAAGGCGGTTCCACCAATGTGGAAGCTCCATCTAGATGTTTTGTTGACTAATTTTGTACTTAATCAAGTTCCATCATAGGTGAGTTGTCTCCATTCTCCCCCCCATAGCTTGATTCAAGAGCTCTCCTATAAAAAAATATAGAGAATCTTCATAAAATAATATCAAATCTAGTAATAATGGAGAGAGAGTAGTGAGAATTCATACATTACTACTACAATTAAGGATGATTTGAGGGTGATTTAGGAGGGGAATTCTAATGGTTTATTAGCTTGAGAGAGAGGAGAAGAGAGGGGAAAGGGTTGGGAGTCTAATGAATGATGTTTTATGGAAGTGTTAAGTGTGGGAAAGAAAGTGTGGGTGTGTATAAAATTGGGAGGTGGTCTCCACCGTAGTTGGAAAAAGTTGGCCTCCACTATTTTGGCCATATCTCCCAACTCGTAGTTCCAAAAAATTATAAGAAAATATCAACCAAAACTTTAGCTCATGCACTACAACTTTCATGTCGAAAAGTTTTTGGATCGGAGTGGAAGTATTTTTAAAAAATCTTACAAAATCATGTGTCTGATTTTTCTTCCACTAATGCTTCCAAGAAGGGTCCCATTTGTTTGAATTATCATAAGGCTCCAAAGCCATGACATTATGAGCCTCACTTGCCCTTTGGATGGCTCCAAATCCATTTCATGTCTTTTCTTTTCACATTACACATTTTCCCTTCACCTTCCTCCATTGATCTTTACTCTTCACCCCCCCTTGGTAAACCGGTCCATGAAATATTTCCATCCAGTGACTTATTGGATTTCCCAAGAGGTTGTTACCACCCTTTTCTTTATTTCAAACCTCCAAATGTACAAAAAATCAACAAAGTGTTAGACAAATATTTTTTTGTGATTTTCTCAGATCATATAGCCCCTCCAACCTGGCTAGAGGTATTTATGCCTCTAGACACTCTTTGGTATCTTGAGCTGAATCCACCTTGATGTGATAGGGTTTTAAAAAGCGCCATCCATTTACCCTGGTCTTGTGCACTTTTCTCTCAATGTCTTGAAGTTTTTAGGAGCCATTGTTGAATTTTTTTGTGACCCAAAACAGTTCCTCCCACCGGTAGAGAAACTTGCCATCCTTTCTTTTATCAAAGCGATTGTCATATCGAAGCATAAAGATCCCTCCTTGATATTTTGATCTATTAGCTTCTTATTGAACTTTTCTCTATGCTTCTCAGCTTCCTGTGAGTAGTAGTTGATGGCTTCTTCACGATCCAATTGTAGCCTCTCTAAGTCCACTAAACTTTGATGTAACTTCTCCTTTTGAGAGCGTACTGTGCCACCTAATACCCAAAGGCTAGCTAATTTCACCTCAATAGGCAAAAGATCCTCTTGTCCATAAACTAGATGAAAAGGTGTGAACCCTGACATGGTTTTAAAGGAGGTTCTATAAGCCCATAGAGCTCCACTAAGGTTCTTGTTCCAATCCGGGGGCCTTGAATGTACCTGTTTGCTGATGATTTTACAAATCATTACATTTACCTTCTCCATCAATCCATTGCATTGAGGGTAGTAAGGGGTAGAGTGTCATCGTTGAATATTTAGCTTTTGCATGAGTTCACCCACCACATTAGCTCTAAACCCTGGTCCTCTATCTGATAGTATTTCAAGAGGGGTACCAAACCTACAACAAATATGGTTAAAGATGAATTTACTCAAGTCTTCCTTAGCAGTGATTTTTCTAGTTGGCATAGCCTTGGCCCATCTAGTCATGTAATCTACCCCCATGATAATATACTCTTTTCCTGATGGAGTGTGTGGTAGAGGTCCTATGGCATCAATTCACCACTTCTCAAAGGGTGCATAGACCTTGATTGGGGTTTGGGATTTTTCTATGAGCAGTCATGGTCCTGATTTTTGATATTCTTCACATGTTTGACACTAATATTTGACATCTCGGTGTAGATTGGGCCAAGTAAAGCCCGCTTGTAGAACCTTTATACTTGTGATGTCATGTGCCAAGTGGCCTCCACACACATCATCATGGAAAGCTTTTAAGATTTCTTCAATTTTCCATTTTGAAGGCACTTTCCTAAGCACACCATCCTTACCAAGACAATACAAACTATCATTCACCATGCGATATCTTGTAGCCTTCCGAGCTAGCCACTGTCTTTCTCCCTTAGTCAGGTGTTTGGGAGCTTCTCCTTGCTCTAAGAGGTGTAGAATACCTTCTAAGTCTTTCTTGCCTTGCTGAAGTGGGGGTTTGATAGCCACTGCTCCCACCATTGACTCATTCAGCTTTGATGATGCTAGATGGTCGACATCCTTGTTCTGGTCTCTTGGCACATGATGTACTTGTGCCTCCCTAAATCTTCTCATAAGAGATTTGGCCTCTCTCATTTTACTAGAGAGGTTTGTATTTTTGCGTACCCATGTACCTTGCATCTGCCTTAACAATAGCATGGAGTCTCCAAAAGCATTCAACCTCTCGATTGAATTACTAAGACACCAATAAAGACCATGAATTAAAGCTTGATATTCTGCCTCATTGTTAGAGTGGACACCTTCCAAGATGATTCCTTCACCATAGATTTTCTCTCCTAAAGGAGAGAAAACAACAATGCATGTGGCCACCTTATCCTTAGTTCTCTTGTATGCACCATCAGAGTAGAGGCTATAAGCACCTACAAGAGTCTTTACGGATGGGGGTGGTGGAAGGTCCTTTCTTTTCACCTTGAGATTTTTCTCATAGCACCTATTTATTAAAATATCAGCCAGGCATGCTCGAGTTGTTTTTTTAACATGCACTGTATAATGAAACTCTTGAAGTCGGACCACCCACTTTTCTATTTTGTCAGAGATTTCCATATGTTGTAGTGTGTAGGGAAACATATCCTCCACAATGATGATCACAAACCTCTTTGAAAGAAAATATGGCCAAAATTTGGTTACTGCAAACATGAGGGCCAACACTGGTTGTTCCATGGAGGTGTAAGCCTTCTTTGAGGCTTTCATGAGGCGGCTGGCAAAATACACAGGCCTCATGAAGGATGTTTTTGGATCTTTTTGTAGGAGAGCAGCACCAATGGCCTCTTCTCCAATGCTAGGGTTTACAAAGAATGTTTCTTCCCAACAAGGCTAGAGGATTATAAGAAGTGACCCCAACATTTTCTTTATCTCCTTAAAATGTCCTTCACTTTTTTCACTCCATACAAGTGTTTCTTGGCGTGTCAATTGCTGCAGGGGATATATGGTCTAAGAGAGTAAGTGTATAAATCCACCCAAATATCTTAGCTTTTATAAGAAGGAGACTAATTGTTTGATGGAGGTTGGGGAAGATAGAGCTAGCAATGTTTCTACCTTTTTTGGATCTACCTTAATTCCTTCAATTGACACTACATGCCCTAGTAGTGTAACCTTGCTTTCTCCAATGTGACATTTATCCTTATTTAGTTGTCCACCCAACCTAGCTAAGTGAGTAAATCCTTCATCAACCTTGCGTAGATGTATGTTCCTTGAGCTATAAATACAAAAGTAATCTATGAAAACACTTATGGACTTACCAAAGTAAGGTTGGAAGACCATATTCATGAATTGTTGAAAGATTGTTGGGGCACTTATGAGACCAAAGGGCATGACCTGAAATGCAAAACAGTCCCATGGTGTGATGAAAGTGGTCTTCTTTTGATCCTCCTCTGCAATGCAAATCTGGAAGTAGCCAAAGTAGCCATCACACACTATATACCGCTCATGTCCCACTACTTCATTCAAGATTTCATCCTGAAATGGGAGAGAGAAGTGGTCCCTCTTTGTTGCAGCATTTAGTGGCTTGTAATCTATGCATACTCTCCACTTACCATGTTTCTTTAGCCTCACTACTACTGGGGAGACCCATTCTAAATCTCCCACTGGGTATATGAATCCTACATTCAAGATTCTCCTCACCTCCATCAACAGTGCATCCTGTTGCACAACTCCCAGTCTTCTCAATCTTTGTACTACAAGTTTTCTTCCTTCTTTGAGTTGGATGTGATGCTTCACTATAGTGACACCTGTAATGTGAGTATAATCAGAAATAAACAATGATGCATGCTTCTTGAGAACATTCACATAACCCTCTATTTCTTCATCCTTTATATCATTGGATATCATCTTCTCTAGGCTAGCATCCCACACATCTTCTCCTTGGATTCTTGGGTTGTCTTCTGATGAGATAGGTTCCTTTAAGGTGACGCCCATAACTTCGAGAGTGCTATCACTCTCTCCACTTGAACTCTCTTCCTCTTCTACCGATGAGGAACATCCACTTGAGCTCCACTCATCGGCAGACGTTTCTAGTTCAAGGTTCTCTTGAGAGGCCCACTCTTCAAGTTGTAAACCACCTTTTGATCATGGCCACCCACCTTACGTGGCCTCAACTCCAGATCCCATGTTGCCCAATCTTGCCTAGGTCTGATGCCGATAAGCCAAGGTCTCCCTAGGATGAGGGGATATCCTTCTTCCTTTACTGGCATCACATAAACATCCATTGTTGCAGTGATTCCAAAAATAAAAATTCTCAAAGCTTTCACTACACCCACACATGTGGCCGGATCATTGTTGGCCATCTTTTCCCTAAAGGTTGAGGATTCCATTACTTCTAAGACTAATTGATGCATAAGCTTTTCTGTCATGACACAAACCTCTGCTCCACTATTGATGTATGTTTTTCAAATCCGTTGACCTTTGATTTGAGCCTCCACTAAAGGCACTATAAACTTGAGGCCATATGCCTTGATTGCACTAACCATTTTACCTTGCCTTGCCCTTATGCTTACCATTTCTGATCGTTGTCATCGTAGCTTTGGAGAGGCATGAAAGTAGTTGTGGCCAAGTAATTTTTGGCCCTTGAGAGCTCACATATGCTATCAGATCATAAGGTTGTGTCTGAGAACCCAAAGGAAAGTCAAAGATATTAATTTTAGACATAGTTTGAGTCTTTCTCTTCTTCCCTTCATCTCTAGGTGCCCGTGATGTACTTGCCTCATTGATTTCTTCCTTGCTTGCATCAGTTTGGACACATACCTGCTTGATAGACATGATCTCTACTAAATCTACCTTGCTCTTACCTCTCATTATTTCTTCTTGGAGCCTTCTATCCCTTACCACCTCCTCTATTTTTATGACATTAACATTTGGTTGAACAAGAGGGGTTTCAGCTTGAACATAATGTGGTTGTAAAATTGCATAAGGATTTTCGCCAAAGTGTTTCTTTCTAGAACCACCAACTTTGCTATACAGAGAATTTGCTCACCAGTGATTGTTCTTGCCTTAGTGTGTCCATCCTCGGCAACATATATTTCATGAGGTGTGATGGCCACCTTTTCAACCACACCCAACCTTCGAGCTAGCAACAGTTGAAGGTAGTCTCCATACTTTGCACCTCTACAAAACTCTACACTACTCATGCATAGTTGTCCTCCTTTGATGTGGATTAGGCCAGAGAGAGAGAGAGAGATTTGATGATTTGGAGACGACGACCTCCTGAAAGGGCCTTCACTTTGTTTGCAAAACACTCACCACAATTATGAGAACCTCTACAAAACTCCATACTACTCATGCATAGTTGTCCTCCTTTGATGTGGATTACGCCAGAGAGGGAGAGAGATTTGATGATTTGGAGACAACGACCTCCCGAAAGGGCCTTCACTTTGTTTGCAAAACACTCACTACAATTATGAGAACCTAGAAATTGATGGCAACATGATTTTTTTCGTTGTGAGTGAATGGAATTTCTAAGGTGAACACCTTTTATCCGCATATGTGTTGTCATCCGGTAGGCATACTTCCTTCCTTGGGCTTCCTTGGGAGACCATTGTGGGAGTTGTGGACTTCGACCAGCTTCAAAAAGAGTTGGTGAAGGCATTGGAGAATAGCCACTTGGAGCACTTGTTGTAGAGGATGCACCACTATGTGTTGTATCGTCCCGCATAAGGAGATAGAGAATTGTGGATGAGAATGTCCTCAGTGGGGGCACCAATTTATGACGAAGGAAATTTGGTACGGCAGCCTCTATACTATGCCAAACTCCCTTCTACCACAAAGTGAATGAGGTAAGGGCACCACCTAGTCATGGAAGAGCAAATTAGGATGCTATACAAGAGGGAGAGGAGCTTGTGAGGGAGAAGACATGAAAACTAAGAGAGAGAGATAGAGAAAGAGAGAGAATTACAAAAAATAGATGAATTAATAAAACTCAAGAGGGCACAAGAGATGGAGAACCCTCAAGACATAACCAATATACACAATATGTATACCAATAGCATGGGCTTATTACACTGTAGAGCATGCATAAGCTATAGTAAGGGAATGAACTGCATAAGCTCATGAGAGAGAATGGGGAATGCTCAATAGGGCTAAAGAAGGCCTCTTGGCTCTCTCTTGCAAATTACAAAGGAGAAGGCCTCTTTATATAGGCCTTCAGGGTGTTTAGGGAGGAGGTTAAGATAGAATAGGAATTAACACCACCAAAGTTGCATTAAGGCGGTTCCACCAATGTGGAAGCTCCATCTAGATGTTTTGTTGACTAATTTTGTACTTAATCAAGTTCCATCATAGGTGAGTTGTCTCCATTCTCCCCCACATAGCTTGATTCAAGAGCTCTCCTATAAAAAAATATAGAGAATCTTCATAAAATAATATCAAATCTAGCAATAATGGAGAGAGAGTAGTGAGAATTCATACATTACTACTACAATTAAGGATGATTTGAGGGTGATTTAGGAGGGGAATTCTAATGGTTTATTAGCTTGAGAGAGAGGAGAAGAGAGGGGAAAGGGTTGGGAGTCTAATGAATGATGTTTTATGGAAGTGTTAAGTGTGGGGAAGAAAGTGTGGGTGTGTATAAAATTGGGAGGTGGTCTCCACCGTAGTTGGAAAAAGTTGGCCTCCACTATTTTGGCCATATCTCCCAACTCGTAGCTCCAAAAAATTATAAGAAAATACCAACCAAAACTTTAGCTCATGCACTACAACTTTCATGTCGAAAAGTTTTTTGGATCGGAGTGAAAGTATTTTTAAAAAATCTTACAAAATCATGTGCCTGATTTTTCTTCCACTAATGCTTCCAAGAAGGGTCCCATTTGTTTGAATTATCATAAGGCTCCAAAGCCATGACATTATGAGCCTCACATGTCCTTTGGATGGCTCCAAATCCATTTCATGTCTTTTCTTTTCACATTACACATTTTCCCCTCACCTTTCTCCATTGATCTTTACTCTTCACCCCCTCGTGGTAAACCGGTCTATGAAATATTTCCATTCAGTGATTTCTTGGATTTCCCAAGAGGTTGTTCCCACCCTTTTCTTTATTTTAAACCTCCAAATGTACAAAAAATCAACAAAGAAAAATATTTTTTTGTGATTTTCTCGGATCACTTCTCACTATTACCAATAATGTTTCCAAAGCCAAATCCATAGTCTACTATAAGTGCCATCAATTTGGACATCTAGCGGTGAATTATCAATCCGAAAAGCCAACTATTCACATCAACTACTTGGGAGCGACTGAAGATGAAAACCATGAAGAAATGCCAGATTTCACAGAAGACGATGACGATATTTCTACTACTCATGACACTTTACCAGGTATGCCAAATCCCCATTCTTTATTAATGATGGAATGTCTTGTGCATGGTAGAGAAAATATTATTTTACATGATGATGGGAGCACACATGATTTTATTTCTGCAAAATTGGTCAAGGAATTGAATTTATATACTGTTTCGACTCATTATTGCATCAAGGCTTCATTCTTAGGCACTAGATACAATGAACACAAGAAGTGCATGACTTAGAAATTAAAATTGCTGATTATGTCGAGTGTAGAAATTTCTTAGTTGTACCTTTGCAATCTAATGATGTTATCTTAAGAATGCCTTGGCGTAATCAATTTAATCCTGATATAGATTATTCCATGTATTCAATGAAGATTCATTCTAATGGAAAACAAATCACATTGCATGGTATGCACACCCTTGATAATTTTCCATTACTTAGTTATACATAGGCTAAATGTGCATACAGAAGCTACAAATAGTACAAATGGGAAAACAAAAGCTACAAATAGTACAATTTTGAATCTTTTGCGTGCATACACAATTTCAAAACCAGAAACATGGAATACACACTTGCATTTACTTCAATTTTCATACAATAACGCCCCACATACAGCTACATAAAAAGCGCCATTTGAAATCATTTATGGATATAGATTGCCTATACATGTTACCTCATTGTCAAACAAAGTTAAAGCTATTGATGATATTGCCAATATGCATGCTACTATTTCTGCTAAAGTTAAAGACATAATTGCGAAAGCCCAACAATCATACACAAAACAAGCTAACAAGAAAAGAAAAGCTATGAGTTTCATAGTTGATGATTATGTTTGGTTACACATTGAAAAGAGAAGATTACAAAGTGTTGAAAAACACCATGTTGTAACGCTAGCTCCTAGATTTTATGAACCTTTCAAAATCATTCACAAAATCAACGACAATGCATTTAAATTAGAATTATCCCAACATTAGAAAATCCACAATACTTTTCATGTTAGTTTATTTTTAAAGGCCAATTACCTGTCCACCCTGTCTATGAAAACCCTCCTTTGTTAGAAGAAGAAAATGAAATCCTTGAACCCGAAACTATTTTAGACTCTGATTATATGACCACTAGAACTCACCGTAGATATTCTAGATATTTGGTAAAGTTAAAAAATCATCTTATTGTGAAGAGGCCCAATGGATGCACGCTCATGACCTAAGTGTTTACCCCTTACTGCTCGCTCCACATTGAGCTAATAGCAATTGAGGAAAATTGATATCCCACCCCGGGGGTATGATGCCAGGAGGCATATTGCACAGTGGATTTCGTAAAACTATATTTATTTGCTAGGGCTCATACACAAGGTGGATTCCTTGTGCGAAAAGTTGACGTGGATGCCTGTCCTTTTTGGGTGTCACGTTAATTTAATGTGCAAGTGGGTGACTCCATAGTGGGTGATTCTACAAAATACATATTTAAATTAATGGACGTTTATGATTTTAGAGTACGCACTCATATTAAAATAAGGTTAGGACAGAGTTCCAACCTATTTATTTATTTTGTAGCTGAAGACTGCCAAGTATTCAGTTTTTTCAGTTTAATTTTATTATTTTCTAACAATTGTGAATGCTTCAATTGATGTGTAGAGCAGGCGGTGGTGGCGTTGGGAAGCATTGGGAAATAGTGTGTATTTAAGTAATTTAGAAGAAATTATCATTTTGATGGGCGTGCATCTTATCATTAAAGGCGTGGTGCTAATATTTATTTAGATCTACTTATTTATTGAAGCACTTGACATATATCTATTATTTTGTATGTGCATGGGCGCACGCACGGTTTAAATATTTATTATTAGACATTGCATTTGGACATTGTCCGACTCTTGGGCCACCCAACTTCTTTAATTTTGTAATGTCTCCTCCCCTCCCCCGTAACCCCGTACTAAACCCTCCATAGGAACTCCCCCTCCCCCCCCCCTCCCCCGTGACTCCCGTGCCTCCCCCCATAGGAACTCCCCCCTTCTAGATTTTTGAATCTCCCTCTCTCTCCCCCTGTCGTGTGCATGGCAGGGAGAGAGAGAGAGTAAGAGTAATGTAGAGTAGGGGGCATGCAGCCCCCCCAGGTGGTGGGTGGCACCACCTTACCACCTCCCCCCTATGACTATAAAGCCCCCCTTCCTATACTGTTAGAGATTCCCCCCCTCCATCTTCTGTGCAGGCGGCCCCCTGCTGGCCGTGAGCAACAGTGCCCCCCCTCCGGTTTTGATGTAATGGTCCCCCCTCCATCTGGGGTACAGTGCACCCCCCTGGCATTTGATCAGCAATGCCCCCTGACATCCGATCAGCAGTGCCCCCCCTGTGATCATTGTGAGGAGAGAGAGTAGGAGAAGAGGAAGAGAAAAGAGAGAAGAGAAGGAGAGTGAGAAGGGAGAAGAGGAAGAAGGAGAGAAGAAGGAGAGAAGGAGAAGAGGTAGAAGAGGAAGAGGAGAGGGAGAGAAGAAGAGAAGGAGAGAGAGAAGAGAGAAGAAGAGGAGAGAGAGAAGGGAGAAGAAGAAGAAGAAGAGAAGAAGGAGAAAAGGAGAAAAAGAGGTAGAAGAGGAAGAGGAGAGGGAGAGAAGAGAAGAAGGAGAGAGAGAGAGAGTAGGAGAAGAAGAGAAAAGAAGAAGAAATAGGAAGAGAGAGAGTAGGAGAAGGAAAGAAGAAAAGAAGAAGAAGAGGGAGAGAGAGAGAGAGAAAAGGAGAAGAGAAGAAGAAGGAGAGAGAGAGAGAGAGAGATAGAGAGAGAGGGAGAGAGTTGGTGAGAGGTGAAGGTTCGAGGAGCCACACTCAAACCAGCCCCTCGGCGAAGGACCCCCATCTAACGATCCTTCCTACCCAAGCCTATCGCCCTGAAAGCCATTAAGGTCCGGACTGTCCAATCTCCGCGTGGCAAATGGCTCCCAAGAAGAAAGTCGCGGGAAGCGTAGATGCCAAAACTACCATTGGTACCAGTAATGCGGGAGAGGTAAGTGGAGCGACCAACATAACGAATGCCCCTACGACCATGAATCAAACCCAGGTACTTTAAGCTTTATAATTAATTATGTATTATTTCTCATGATAGAAATGAAGGGGTTGGCTACGTACATGGAACAAGGATGAGTCGTAGGATTTTTTTGTTTACTCTAAGTGCTAGGGTGCATGCGTGAAATGGTAGAGTATGGAGTTTGCATAGGTTTATATGCATGAAATGAGAACTTTTACATACATAGAATGATAAGGTTTTTGCATTATTTCACATAAAATAATAGCTTTTAAACTAGTTCAGTGCATGAATAGTCATTTAGAATTCATGCTTCGCGATCATGACTAAAAGAAACACATGAAATGATAGCTTCCGTTCATAGGATGCAATTGCACCGATGGATAGAAACCTAGACCTTCATGAGATCCGGTGCATTAGGAATAAGTATAATTGCCTGCGAATTGTTTTATCGATCTTGCTGTGGACAATTGCAAATGGATACGCTCCTAGCTTAATTGAAGCTGGTGACCTAGCCCTAAATGGATTGTTGACCCAAGTTATGCTTGGTTGTTCAAAAAGGTTGTAAATCCCTTGAGCAGGTGTTTTGATACATCCAAGTTAAATTCTAATTGTGCATGCAATGGGATTGCGATGCCTTGAAGCAAGAGGTTGTGCATTCAAGTATTTGTTGATGTGGTTTTGGATGCTAATCCAAGTTTTTTATGATTGATAATTGCTTGGTCGGGTCCGAGATGATTGATTGCCATGGAATCAAAAGGGATGTTTTCCCTAGTAAACGTTATTAAGCTGGTTGCTTCAGCTGTGGTTGATTTCCTAAAGGGATAATTAAGGAAGGATGGTGCTAGCAACCCCCTGTGAACTGCCAAACCCTAACCAAGGGGGTTGTGAATCCGCGCCGGGAATGTGGACTGAACCCACCGCGAGAGGTCTCTCTGTGGAAATTACTTGGCATAGGAGGACGCTTGGGTACCAATGGGGGCTTTGGCCATAAATCCCAATGCCTCTGGGCCATACACAAGTGTTCTACGTGACTCGAGATAGGATCTCGAGGCCTTGATACTAGTTAGAAGGCAGAATCTTGGTAGGATAAACCTTCGGGGTTTGTTGCCGGGAGACGAAATGATTTTTCTATGGAGGCAGAAAGGAACACTTAATTCTCATGTATGGGCAGGAGACACCAAAGATAAGGAAGTGTTTGATCTTGTTTTATCTTGCTTTCATGTCAGTGCCCTAAATTATGTAAAAGAACCTGTGATTAACGGGTTAATTAAGGAAGCTGCTTTTATGTGTCAAACATAATGTAGTAGGTAATTAGATAACTAAAACAATTACCGAGGGAAGCGTTGTCATACTGCTGCACATACGAGGTGTGAAATCTACCAAAAAGTTGTGTGTGTGACATTTGTTACTTTGTACATACTTAGTCGTTGTGTTTACATTTTTTTTCTGCATGCGAGTATAGTGGAGAGGAGTTTGGAAGCATAGTGGTGGATATGTTTGGGAAGTTTGGATCAGTTTCAGAAGCACTAGAAGATCGATTACCATCTACCTTGGATCTTGCAATGGAGGTTTCTGCAGTTGAAAAGTTAACGGCTGCAACAGAGGTCATTAAGGAAGAGCAAACAGTCCTCCTCACAGAAGCTCCACTGAATCCCAAGGCCAATAGAGAGAAGATGACACAAATAACGGTTGATACATTCAATGTGCCTGCTATAACTGCTGGATATATATATATATATATATATATATATATATTGGTGATATAAGGAATTGCAGTTGCTCAGATCAACAACTTAACTGATAAGGCCGTAGACAGCCACCACAAGGCTTCTCCCAATTCCCTCTTTCAGGATGTGCTTTCACAAAGGCAGCTGCATATAAGATTCTTATCTAATGCAAATGCTTGGTGGACTAAAGGTATGCAGAACTCAGAAGAAGACTGCTAGTTGATCCTCATGCCATGGAGGAGCCCATAGATCATCCATCGCACGGTGCACTTCTGCGAAGACAGACATCATCCTACTCCAAGGCTTTGAAATGTACTTTGCAGCATTACAAGTTAAGTTCTGTTATATCTGAAGCCTATGCATGGCATAGTTAAAGTTTTGAAGGGTGCAACTAAGTTTTGGAGTGGTGGATCTTTAAAAGTCAAGCTTGTATCTATGTCCATTGTTGATGGAAGGATCAAAGACTCAACTTACTTTGGTAGTGATCAAGCCAGATGCTATTCAGTCAGGTCATGTTGAGAGAATTTTATACACTGTGAAGACTCAAGGCTTTGTTGTTGTGATGTCCACTCATATTCAGCTTACTCCTATCAGAGCCGAGGAATTCTATGAGCACCTTGAAGGAAGTGACTCTTATGAGAAGCTTGCATGCTTTCTAAGCAGTGGAACTATTCATGCATTTGTTCTGGGCAACAGAAAGTAGTAAACTAGCCAACATCTTATGTTCTATAACACATATGCCATGCCCAACAGTAAACGTTGTGAAGAATGGCAAGAGATTAGATTGTTAGTAAATTGCTTCTCTTGGATGCTCAAGATGCCAGTGAAGACATCCACCAATTCATCAATAGTCCTAGAGGTGCCACAAGTGCAGCTATGGTCATTTATGATGCTATCCAGCTTTGTCGTGAGATGTTTTGTATTGTTGCTTTTGATCTGGCTGCATCTACAGCTACCATAGTGCTTGCAGGAGGTACTAAGGGCAAAAGATTCGTAATGTAAAACAACTGCGTAGCTTTTCTGGTAAAAAAAAAAAGGCCGCTTTTCTGGAAGGAAGGACATTCTGGGGGGGAAAGAATTAGAGGGATATTGTCAAGGAATTGAAAGTGCAGGCATGGGCCGTTTTGGGAGGTAGGCAGATGATATGCAGAAGTTTTTTTTTGGAAAGGCGTGGATGGAACCTTGCGGTACTAGGCTCATGCTGAACTGAGGGATAAGCCAAGGAGTCAAATTTTATGTAAAAACAGGCCTCAAACGCATCGTTGAAGTCAAAGAAACACATATAGATGCAGATTATCCGATTGGCTTCTTCAATGGGATCAAGGCATTAGAGGATTGTTGATTCCTCCCCGTTCGGTCTCCTTGAACTTGATCTCAGAAGGTCCCGCAACAGAGAGGAGAAGCAATCAAAGGAGGCATTATTGACACAAGAGCAGAGCATTTTCATTACCCTGCATCTATACGTGGAAGGAACAGAGGACCGGGGAGAAAATGCGAAAAAAAAAAAACTGAAGACGAAAGCTAAGGGAGAGATTAAGCAGCTTTGCCAGTATTCCAGAGACATATTTCTCCATTAGCCCAATCTGTTGGAACTGGAAGCACCCATCAAGATTTGTGGTGACATTCATGGTCAGTATTCAGACCTGTTAAGGCTTTTCGAAAATGGGGGATTGCTGCCTGAGGCTAATTACTTGTTTCTTGGTGATTACGTTGACCGAGGGAAGCAGAGCTTGGAAATGATATGCCTTCTTCTGGCTTATAAGATTAAATTTCCTGAGAACTTCTTCCTGTTGAGAGGAAATCATGAATGTGCTTCAATCAATCGCATCTATGGGTTTTATGACGAATGTAGGAGACGTTTCAATATCCATCTTTGGAAGACATTCACTGAGTGTTTTAACTATGTGCTGGTTGCCAATCTTGGGCCTTTGCTTTATCACTTTGCCGATGCTGTGATCTTTTCAGGTGAAGAGGGTGATCCTTGAGAGCACTCACATGCTTATAAGGGATCGTGTTGAAAACATTCCTAATGGAGATGTCTGTAGAGCTTAGCTTGGAGGACCACTGTGGATTTAAATTACAGAAAGAGAGAATTATCAAGACAACTTACACTGCCAATAGAAGGTCAATGATATAGCAATGATACACTATATCCAAATCCAGCAAGCCCTGCAAAAACCAGAAGCTCCCTCATTATATCAAAATGACATTACCTTCTACAACAGGAAAGTCAGATGATGTGTTCACAGGTCATTGGAGTCATAACAGGTCTGCAACCTGTAATTCTATTACAGAGATCAAATGCTTGCGTTAATCTTTGGCTGTTGATCTGTTTATACAAGGTTCAATTGTATAGCTTAAACTAGAAACTTTAGAGAATGAGAGCGTGTTGTGGAGGTTGCCACTGCAAGCTAATCTAGCTGTCTGGTTGTGCTGGTTGGCAAAGGACAACATATTCTTGATTCCTTACCATCACCCACAAGTCTTGATCTTATCAAGAGGAAGTTGCAAAGACTAGAACAATGATGAAGATAAAGAGTTAATGGATTTGCTATTTTCTTTCCTGGATTCGGAAAGCTCGATCTGATTTCTTCTTCTTGAACCTTGTATTTGTTATTGGCAGAAATAAAACAGAGAGTTGGCATCATTTTTCTCATCTTGTTTATTCACTTGATTGATCTTCTATCTTGGAATTTCTCAAGGACCTCTGAGGTCACCACTTAACTTTCGAAAACCCTTCGACAGCGTGGTGGATGTGACCATCGGGTCCATCCTATGATAGGGTGGTCTCAATTAGCCGAGAGCTTTCCTCAATGGAATCTTTTTGATACGGATGTTAGTTAGACAAGGAACCCCAACTTCAAGTTGATCCTAGTGGGAATGGCCGGATAAGTTCTATTGTGGGGCAGACTCAAGGGGCCCTAGTTGGCAAACCCCATGTCATTCCTTGGGAGTGTCGGGCAGCATCTTCTAGATTGATCTCTCGATGGGCTGCTAAGACATGTCCCGCAATTTGAGGAGCGGGCATGTTACAAATTTTTATTTGGACAAAAGCAAACACAAAAGCTAAAGCATGCTAATTGTAAAATTGGGCTATTTTTTAGCTTTGAGATGAATAAATTGATAAATACATGCTTTGTGGAGCACTCACACAAGGCTTGGGGGGAGATTGTACCCAATTGGTCTTTTTGTCTCATGTCATGCAAGTCTATTATCTTAAATTTTGAGCTTAAAGTAGCGTTCTTTATTCTTGGGGACCTTCCGACGCTTGATGTATATGGATACAACATCCGATTTGTGCACCATACTCAAACTAATTCATTCAAGATCTATAGCCTATTAATTGTGTTACAATCTGAAATGTTGGTTTGGGTCCAATTATTGACGAATTTGATAAAGCTTTTGTAGGTAGAGCAATTTATTCTGTGGGTGACCTATATTCAGGATATGACCAATTTCAACTTTCATTGGAAAGCCGAGACATTTGTAATATTCCCGCTCGAAAATATTACCAAACTTGACTCCCCACATGCCATGTAAAACCTATGCAAGGTTATCTTCCGCATTGTAATTGCCAGCAATTAATCCGTACCCCGCACGCGCAAAAACGAGGCCTCCGCATTGTGAATTCAAGCCCGGGGTGTCTGAGAGTGGAGTTTTGATGCCGAGAAGTGCTTAAAAGTAGCCAAAAATTACGAATATCAAGGGAAAAATATTCAACGTCGAAGGCGACGGCTCCAGCTAGGACGATTTTAAGCATCAAGTGCTTTAAAGGCACTCGAGCGACACTTGTTGATTTTTGATAAATTTTCAGACTACCATGCGGGTTGTCAGGAGTTGCCGACCAATGCAGGATGTTAAGCCAGACACGTAGAAATTTACAACACTCGATTTAGACACAGAACGGGGAAATGGCCAGGGGAAATGGCCAACGAATGGGCAAGATGCGAAAGGGTGGACTTCATTTTGGCCAAATGAGTGGTGACCTTTGGGAGCCCAAGGCAACTTATGCCACATGAAATGTGGCATAAAATTCGTGGAGAGAGAAGAGGCAACAAAACGTGGAGGATATGGCACCTGCATCATGCCGATTTTTGTGCCCCAATCTTGATGATGGAGATGCCTGGCTGCACACAACCTACCCAAGTGATTATGGGGCTTGCCTACCCTCTGCTTGCTGCTGATCATATCACCACCTCTCACTCGTGCAATGATGGCCTGGATGAAGATCTCTGATTTTAGTCTTTCTCTCTCCTCCCTCTCTCTCCCTTAAGGGGCTGTTCTTGTGTGGAAGAAGACAATGAAGAATGATGGAGGAAAGCTTGTACGGATGAGACTGGATTGCTTCCAGATGGATGAAGACATGAAGAGTGATGTTCTTGAACATGCTGAGCATTAAATGCATGCTGGAATTTAGTCCCGTAATCAAGAACAAGAAACTGAAACCTGAAAATAAGCGATAATGCTATTTTTATAAAGAAAAATGATCTTTTTATGCTATTTTCTTTATGAAATTTTGTTCATATGGGATGAAAGTTCATTATGATATTGTTTTCCATGAGTTTCAACTGTTTGAAACCTGAAAATCAAAAAATATAAGGCTACATGGCCGGAATTAGTGTTAAAATATATGAAAGACGCGTTTTAAGGGTAAAATTGGGTTTTTTTGCTATATAAATGAGAAATATGATATGTCACACCAACTAAATCTGAGTTTTTTTCTATCAATGAACCTAAGGGCCACAACCCACAATCAATTTTTATTTTTAGTCATTATTTATTAAAGAAAAATAGAGAAAAATATCTAAAAATGAAAAAAATGGGTTTAAAATTAGGAAAAAATAGAAAACGGGCTAAGGAAAATTAGGGAAAATTATATCAATGTTTGTGCAATGTATAACAATGGAAAATCATGAGGTTGGCCTCAGTTTGTCCCCGTTTATATGTTTTGTGCATATTTATTGTTCTTTTGAAAGGGAGAAATGCCTAGAAACCCTATCTAACCGATCAATGATGCAAAATACTAAGAGTTGGATGAAGAGGGGCTGAAACACTGAAAGATAAAGAAAAGATTTGATTTATACATTGCACTTAGCATATTGAAACCGGTTTGAATAAAGAGGATGGTAGCATGAGCATATGGCTCGGTGCCTCCTTTCAACGCAATACGCGCTGGTGAAATTCATGGAAAGAATGCTTTATGCTTTATGCACGATGTTGATCTTTCTTTCGTTTGAGCACATAGCCATACACAATTTGCATTAAGCATAATATTAAAAAATATCAGAAAAACCTCCTGGATGCATGGCACCTGTTTTCCTTAGGTTGTGACCAACGATGAGCATGAGAGGATGTCCTAAGCTGTAGGTTAGTCGTTGGGTCCTAAGGGGAAATTGTAGTGAGGAATGGTACATCCTGGAATGTAAAATATTGGTACCTTGAGAGGAGTTTGTTCTCGTTTGTGTTATATGTTTAGCAGCGCATCAAAGGGCTAATCCCTACGATGTAGGAGAGCTGCAGTGGGGCTCCGACTATTAGTCGGTGGAGTGCCTCCTATGTGTGTGTGACGAGGCGTTATGCCTATGTACTTTGGGTTGTCCCTCTGAGGAGTTTTAGGAAAACGTTGGACTATAAACTATAAACGCATAGATTAAGCTTTAGGGCAGTTTGTCCTTTAGCATTAGATTGACGCTTCTGGTCCGCGAGGTCGTGAGGGTGTTTGTGTGTCATGAGCATGAGGTCCGGCTAGTGCCATAGCCAGTGCTGGCCCATTTCAAGTCCCATCAGTGGTGCATCTACCGGGAGCCGCCTATAAGTGGTGGTTTTCAGATCTAGGGTTTCTAGGGACCAAAGGGAAGTTGGTTTATGTCCTCTGACAAGGACCGTCAAGCCAAAATCCAAAAAGCAGAACGTGCTGAGAGGGCTAGATGGCGGTTAGAGATCGTAAGTCGTTATTCTCCTCAAAGAAGTAGCCCAGTACGTATAAGAGGCAGTGGTTTTAATGACCCAACTGCTCCACATAGTCTGTTAGGTGCAGGAGGAAGCGTAAGTTCTTCCTCTCCTCCACCAAGTCTACCCACTTCAAGTGGGGGGTAAATCCACCCGTTTAAGCTCCTATTGTGAATTCGATTGTCGCCATGGCACAACCCATTGCAATTCCTGCAGGGACGCCAATTTTACCAGCTTTAGGAGTTTCGTTGTCCATTTTTAATGGGTTAGCAGAAGAGGATGCAGAATTTCACATTTGTGAATTTCAAAGATTGATATTCAATTATTCATCCAAGATGAGGGACATCTCATGATGTTCTTCAATATGACGTTAAAAGGAAGGGCTGCGGTATGGTATCACAGCATAGAGTCTGGAACCATAACCACAATCAATTAATTCTATGTAGCTTTCCGAGGAGAGTATGCCCCTGAAAGAGGTGGCCAATATTAGTTGCGGGCCTTGAATGTAACACGTCAAGATCCTCATGAGAATGTGAAAGCATATGCCAAGAAGCTGAAGGAAGTATTTCGTAAGTTACAAACTTACATTCCCATTCCGTCGGCTGCCCAATTGCAATACTTTTTGCATGGGTTGGATTTTAATATCCAAGTACAATTGAGCAGTGTGGCCTTGGCAGATATAGACATTGGTATTACACGGGCAGAGGTAGTAGAATCATGATTACAAATGGCCTACTCCTCTCGAATGAATGTTAATGGGGATTTAGTACCTGGAGGCAATCTACCATTGATGAATGGAAGTCAAGGGATACCTATGACTAACCCTGATGTGAGAGGGAGCATGGTTCAAAATGTGACTATGCCTACGGCAAGTCAGTTGGCTCCACCAAATGTTGGAGGCCAAGTTGCGAATTCTAATGTTGTTCCTATGAGTCAACAACCAATGCCAAATCAGATTGTTAGGCCAATGGAACGATGGGTCGATGATCGAGGCTATGAGTCGAGTGCATCTAATGTCCTTGGCGAAGTTAAGGATATGATGAAGGATTATACCGACATGATTTCTGAACAATATCGACAAATAGCTGTCGACGTTAATTTCTTAAAGAAGTAGCAGAATCTGATAGGGAGTCGACGCCCTGAAGAGGGTGGACCCTCAAGATTTAGTTGTAAGTGGTGTGGTGGGAAGTACTTCCCTAGAAACTGTCCAAATGTTAAATGTGACATTTGTGGGAAGTCGGGCCACTTAGCTACTACCTGTTGGAGTAAGATTAGTTCCCTCCAACAAGGGAGTAAACAGCCAGGCCTTGTGAATCATAGAGCGCAAGGAAATAACTTGCAGCAGAATGATGCACCAAGACAAATATTGTAGAGGGGAAAAACAACTATAGAAGAGTTTCCACAAGGCAACGGAGTCAGCCTGATTGAGGCTCTACGAGTCAAGGATGCTGAAACCTCTAGCTTAAGAGCCGTGACAAGAGGCCAAAAGGCTAAAGAGGTTGATAAAGATAAGGAAAAACCAGTTGAGGCAAACCCTAAACAAGGGGATAAGGGGACACAAGTCCAGAATCCTAGCATGGAAGGGGGACTGCTAAGGCCGGTTGACAGGAAAGGCAACCCTAAAAAAGATGAAGAAGTGCCAAGAAAGAAGGCAAGAGCTAAGAAAGAAGCACCAAAGCCAGTCTCGAGACCAAAAGAGAGGATGGTGTGGTGAGAAAAGAGAGCTTTGGCTACTTATCATGACTTTGATTTAGGAAGTTCTCTTTGCGAAGTTAAACCAGATGTGAACCTCTTGCAATTGATTAAATTATCTCCAGGAGTATGCAAGGAATTCAAGAAGATCCTACATATTGGGTATATTGTAGAACCCTTGGGCATAGCAAGAGTAGGGGAAGATTGGTTTGACCATGCTAAAAAGAACTGCCCTAGGGTTCCAACTTATGTGGATGGAATACTAGTAGAGCATGCCATCGTAGACACTGGATCCTCCGTCAATATCATGAGTTCAGAGTTGATGGAGAGGTTGGGTCTAGGCATCCAAAAAGATAGCTCCACCCTTTTGAGAATGGCTGATGATAGTCTAAGACAACCAGAGGGTTGCGTTACTAAGGTCCACGTTACAGTCGCAAGTGTAGAATGCTTCTTGGACTTTAGGGTGATCAGATTTGCAGGACGTCCTAGCTATTGAGTTTTGCTAGGTAGGCCTTGGATCTTATGAACTGACTGTCAAGTCGATATACCCGCCGGTCGAGTGGTTCTAGGTAGAGGTGCTAATCGAGTAATAGTCAATGCTTATCCTGAGTCTCCTCAAAGTGAGAGAGCTCCTTTATCTTCTACTGAATTAGAGACAACAGATGATCCATCTAGTAGTGAGACATCATCCAGTGATGAATCTAAAGAGGGGTCCACTACAGAGGATATTTATCAGATAACTCTAAATGAGCCGATAGAGCTGCAAGATAGGATAAGAGACGCGGATGTGATTGAATTGGACCTTGGCATGCCGAATGATTCGCGGCCAATTAAATTAGGTGCCATGCTCAGTTCAATAGAAAGGGAGGACTATGTGTCCTTGATTCAAGAATTCCGCGATATCTTTGCTTGGAGTTATGATGAGCTGAGAGGCATTCCTCCCAGCCTGGATGTTCATACTATTCCTGTAAAAGAAGGCAGTCGTCTTGTGCGTTAGAAGGTAAGGCGTATGCCTTTTGAATTGAGAGACGGGCTGTTTGAGGATTTACAAAAGTTACAGAAAGTTGGTTTAATCTTTCCTGTACAACACACAGAATGGTGTTCACCCATTGTTATCAGGAAGAAGAAAAACAACTAGATCTGATTATCTGTGGATCTTAGGAAGCTGAATAAGCAAACAGTTAAGGATTACTATGCATTGCCGTTTATTGACCAGATTTTGGATCAGTTAGCGGGTAGAGAAGTATATTCGTTTATGGATTGCTTTGCAGGATATAACCAGATGGCAATTGCAGAGGACAAGTTGAAAACAACTTTTATTACTGTCTTTGTTACTTTTGCGTACCATGTGATGGCATTTGGTTTGTGCAATGCACCTGGATCATGGTAACGAATAGCAGATAAGACCTTTGGTGACATCTCCCCAGATGAGTTGAAAGTATTTATTGATGACCTGGGAGCAGCCACTGTAAGGGAAAGGATGTTGGTTATTTTAAGAAAGTGCTTTGAGCATTGCAGACAATTTTGTATCCCTCTCAACCCATGGAAGTGTGTTTTTGGAGTACCTTATGGGCTATTGTTGGGCCATGTGGTCAGTTCAATAGGGATAGCCACTGACCCTGAAAAGATCAAGGTTATAGTTGCTATGAGTCCACCACACACTTCAAAAGAGGTTCATATCTTTCTGATGTCGATAGGGTACTATCGGAGGTTTATAAATGCCTTGGCAGAAAGGACGTTGCCATTAACGAATTTATTATCCTTTAGCTGTTCATTTGAATGGACCGACCCTTGTAAGGTAGCTTTTGAGGATGTGAAAGCAGGAGCTAGTAAAAGCACCAGTTTTAAGAGCACCTAAAAGATGTGAGGTGTTTTACATATTTTCAGCAGCCACCATGCATACTGTTTAGCCCAAATTTGGAAGGAAAAGTGGTATCATCCGATAGCTTTTGCTAGTCGAAAATTGGGCATTTCAGAGATCAACTATACCTACATGGAGAAGTTGTGTCTTGCGATGGTCTTTGGGACTAAGAAATTCAGGCACTACATCCTCTATGAAAAGGTAGTGTTCTATACGAAGGCGAAAGGGCTAAGATTGCTTATGAACAAGCTACAACCACCTGATCGGTTGGCAAAGTGGTTGATCACTTTGCAGGAGTTCGATTATGAGATTAAGAGTAAGCCACCAAGGTTGCAGGGTATTTTGGAATGCCTTGTGGATTTCGGGGAGCCGAAAGAGATTTTGGCTGAAGGAAGTGATATTACAAAAATGTTTAAGATTGATACAACTTCCATCCCATCTTGGTATGCTGCTATTATGCATTATCTATCAACAGGAGAGACTGAAGCTTGTCTATCAAAGTCTGAAAAGAGGAAAATTAAACAGCAAGCTTTGAAGTTTTCCTTGATCGCAGGAACACTATATCGGCAGGGTGTTGATGATATCTATCGCCGATGTGTCATGCCTGACGAGATTCCTTTCATCTTGGAAGAGTGCCATGACTCTGCATGTGGAGGGCACTTCGCTGGACGATTGACGGCGCAGAAAGCTTTACGAGCTGGATATTGGTGGCCGTCCATCTTCCAAGATTCTTTTGAGTATGTTAAGAGATGTGATACTTGTCAAAGACATGACAGCAAAGAGAATAGGAAACGCCCACTCATGCCTATCATGGCTATCCTTCCATTTGAGAAGTAGGGCATTGATTTTGTGGGTCCTATCACCCCGTCGTCTACTACCCAGAAGAGATATATTATAGTAGCCATTGATTATTTTACAAAATGGTCAGAAGCGCGGGCGACGAGGCAAGACAATGCAAAAGACACTGCAAGTTTCCTTTTAGAGCAAATTATCTGCCGTTTCGGTCCCCCAAATGAACTAGTGTTGGACCGTGGAACCCATTTTTTGAACAAAGTGATCAAAAGCTTGACTGAAGCTTGGAAAATCAAGCATAATAAAATGACCCCTTATAACCTGCAAGCAAATGGGCAAGTTGAAAGTACTAATAAGCAGATTGTTGGGTATCTTGTCTAAAATAGTGTCTCAGAAGAAACGAGACTGGGACAAGTTGTATGTGGCAGTATGGGCGTATAATACAACGTTCAAGCGAGCTACCAACCATACTCTATTTAAATTGGTTTATGGGGAGGAGTGTGTGTTACCCCTCGAAATCGAGTTGCCAACCATAAGGTTTGCAATTAACCATTCTTTGGGAGATGAGGATTCCCTTTTTGAACTTTTCACGACCCTAGCCCATCTGGATGAGCTGAAATTGCAGAGATTACTACATCAAGAGCTAGCTAAACGTTGGATGAAGCAATTGCATAACTTAGAGCGAAGAAGTACACCTTTAAAAAAGGGCAATTAGTGATGTATTATGATGCGCGTAGGGAGCTGTTTCCAGGGAAGCTGGAACCTAAATGGGATGGTCCCTACAAGATTGTCAGGTTAGGGAAAAATAGGTCTATGGCTCTATTAGCTGATCTATAGGGAGTAGAGTTTAAAAATAAGGTTAATCTTAATAATATTAAACCTTATTATTTCTAAGTATGCTAATACAAAGAAAATGCATTGCAGGTTCATGCTAGGGATGATTTGAGACCTACAAAATAGCTTCAAGCTGGTTGATGGGGCGGTTAATTCCCTATTTGGAGCACCCATATTTGGAGCAGAGATACCATCAAGGGAAACTCATCTGGTGGAGCAAAGGATATAAAGTGATTGAGCAAGAAGACAGAACCTTTGTGTGGGAGATCAAAATCTTCTGCCATCACTGCTTACGACTGTTGACAAGTTTCCCTATTAAGTTCAATAAAGAAGGTGGGATGGAGCCGTCAGTTCACCCTCTAAACATGTTGAATTTTGACCACCATAATTACGAATAGAGGAGTTCGTGATGGCAAGCTGTGTAAACCCATTGTGGATGTACACATTATATTTTGACGGAGCATCCAGGGGCCCTAATAAAAAAGGGAGTATTGGAGTAGTAATCTGACATCCCCGACATAGAGTTACGATGAAGTTACCTGCTTATCTCGGGGTAGGATTTACTAACAATATGGCGGAGTATAAAGCCTTGATTATGGGACTGCATATTGCCAAACAAGGTGGTATTTGTCGGTTGTTAGTAAAGGGGATTCCCAGTTGATCCTGAATTAGCTAGGTGGGACATACACATTGCGGAATCCCATTCTCTGTATGTATCATCGAACTCCTATGACCCTACTTGAAGAGTTTGAGAGTGTGTCTTTTCAGCTGATTCCACATACTGGAATCAGTTTGCGGATTCACTCGCAAATCTTGCTTATGAAGAAGACCTTTTCTTTAACTGTGGTCCTAGTTTGGATATTGTGATCACTCATGAAACAGAACCCGGTCGCTTGTGGGGAATGTTATCAGAGCATGCAATTTATGTCAGACGATGGTTGATATGGGTGATGCAAAGAGTAGCTGAGACCAATCTACCGTTGTTATCCTGGACCCATAGGTTGATTAGACAACATGTTATGTGTATGCCTCTTGCTATATATGCAGGAGGGATGGGTCATAACCTTATGCATTTAGTTTAGGGCTGGGAGCCTTGTGTCTTTCCCCCTTGGGAAGGAGCCCATTATTGTATATCTGTACTATTCCAGGGAAGGATGTGTAGGTGCTATTCTGTTTTATCTCATTAGGCCAAGAGGGCCAGTTTTGCAAGGTTTGAATGTTTTATTTCATTAGGCCAAGAGGGCCGATTAAGTTTTGTAGTGAAGTGCTTTATTTCATTAGGCCAAAAGGGCCAGTTGTCTGTTTAGTGCAGGTATGGTTAATGGTTTCTTGTTTTAGTCTCGTGCTAGACAAGTTTGAAGAAGAGCTTGGAAGGAGCCTTTTGTTGCGTGGAAGCTTCTCATGGCCCTATCCAGGTGATATCCCTCCTTTATGAGTATCGTTTTTTATGTTATATGTATCTGTGTACTTGTTAGGGGGATTTTTCTTTTCTTATTGGGGACCGGAGTCCAAGGCATGAAGTCCCAGGTTTAGGTTCAGTATGTTTGAGGGAGGTCTGAGCAGTCATTGCCTCCTGTAAAGACATTGCCAGGCATTGAAAGACCTGTTTTGGAAGGGAGTCCTAGTGACCTGTTCTGCTAGCCTGCTAGGCAGCCGTTCTAGGAGTTCTTGTTAGTTGTGAGGCAGTTAGAGAAGCCTGCCAGAAGAAAATAATGCTGATATAAAAGGAAGAGAAACCCTGAATATCTTAAAAGAAATAAATATATACAAAGGTGTATAAAAAGGGGTTCTGACCCCCTATCAAAATAGAAAAGAAAAGAAAGGAAAATTTATAAGCAGTTGATCATCGCCTAGCGAAGGCCTGGTAGGTTCCTGGGGACGAGTCAGACTTGGGGCCAATGCCTTGTCTTCCTAGGGGTGGCTTCTTGCTAGAAAGAAGAAATTAAGGAAGGTTGGAGTGAAAATAAAAGTGAGCATTAGAAAAGGATTAAGTGTCACCTTGCGAGGGCTTGGTAGGTTCTTGGGTACCGAGACAGGACCTGAGGCCAATGCTTTGTTCTCCTTGGGTCACTACGCTCAGCTCCCTCCTTTTTACATGCTAGAGTATGAAATCTAAAAGAAGAAATGTGCTATGAGAAAATACTTATTGATCAGGCTATAGGAGTCCTTACTTAGTAGGAGCTCCTGGTTGTGTTGTCCTTAGTTAGGTAGGTAGTTCAAACCACCACTTAGGGCAACCTCTTTGATAGTTCTCTTTAGTTTGGTTGTGTTGGAGCAGTTGGTTAGTAACTAGCTTCAGACCTTTTATCAGATTATGCTAGGCCTACTCCTTGTGGATGTCATGCCTTGGTTTTTGTCAGGGGGTTGAGCATTGTGATGTGTTTAGTATGTATCTATTTTGTATCAGCTTGATGCTTCCTTTGGTTGTTTTGTGCAGATCCATTGTGGGATTCGACGGGCTGAGTTGACCTATCCCGTGGTCGCCAATGAGAGCAGAGTTTTGATGCCGAGAAGTGCTTAAAAATAGCCAAAAACTACAAATATCAAGGGAAAAATATTCAACGTCAAAGGCGGCGGCTCCAGCTAGGACGATTTTAAGCGTCAAGTGCTTTAAAGGCGCCCGAGCGACACTTGTTGATTCTTGATAATTTTTCAAACTGCCGTGCGGGTTGTCAGGAGTTTCCGGCCAATGGAGGATGTCAAGCCGGACGCGTAAAAATTTACAGCACTCGATTTGGACACCGGACTGGAAAATGGCCAACAAATGGGCAAGATGCAAAAGGGTGGACTTCTTTTTGGCCAAATGAGTGGTGACCTTTGGGAGCCCAAGGCAACTTATGCCACATGAAATGTGGCATACAATTTGTGGAGAGAGAAGAGGCAACAAAATGTGGAGGATATGGCGCCTGCATCACGCCGATTTTTGCACCCCAATCTTGATGATGGAGATGCCTGGCTGCACACAACCTACCCAAGTGACTATGGGGCTTGCCTACCCTCTGCCTGCTGATCATAACGCCACCTCTCGCTCGCGCAATGATGGCCTGGATAAAGATCTCTGATTTTAGTCTTTCTCTCTCCTCCCTCTCTCTCCCTTAAGGGGGTTGTTCTTGTGTGGAAGAAGACAATGAAGAATGATAGAGGAAAGCTTGTCCAGATGAGACTAGATTGCTTCCGGATGGATGAAGACATGAAGAGTGCTGTTCTTGAACATGCTGAGCATTAAATGCATGCTGGAATTCAGTCCCATAATCAAGACCAAGAGACCAAAACCTGAAAATAAGCGGTAATGCTATTTTTATAAAGAAAAATGATCTTTTTATGCTATTTGCTTTATGAAATTTTGTTCATATGGGATGAAAGTTCATTATGATATTGTTTGCCATGATTTTCAACTATTTGCAACCTGAAAATCAGAAAATATAAGGCTATATGGCCAGAATTAGTGTTAAAATACATGAAAAACACGCGTTTTAAGGGTAAAATTGGGTTTTTTTGCTATATAAATGAGAAATATGATATGGCATACCAACTAAATCTGAGTTTTTTTCTGTCAATGAACCTAAGGGCCACAACCCACAATCAATTTTCATTTTTAGTTATTATTTATTAAACAAAAATAGGGAAAAATACCTAAAAATGGAGAAAATGAGTTTAAAATTAGGGAAAAATAGAAAACAGTGTCAAAGAGTTTACTATTCATGATATAAACCATGGGATTCTTATGAACATAGAAGAGTTTCACTGGAAGTTATATGAGATATTTGCATACAAAATTTAGGCATTGTTATCCAATAACCACCTTAGTTATACAAGTTATACCATGTACATTTATGAAAAATAAGTCTATGGGAACCTACAACTTGGACATCTGGAAGTAATTGACAGTCTGCAGGATAAATCACATTAATTCAGGTACAAAAATATGGTCAGAACCCAAGAATGATGCCAAAAACTGTCAAAAGTCCACTAGGTCCACATGGGACCAGAAGTAACCGACTTAAGTGACCAGCAAGTGACTGTCTGAGGCAAAATGCGGGCTGCACTGTCTGAGGCAAACTGGAGAGAGCTGGAGCTATGGTGCATGAAATGGAGCATGCAAACTGAAGATTAACATGCCCAACTACTGAAGACGTAAACATGGTGAGAGCTCCACTTCTCTGCCTCTTTGGTCTAACGAAAATGCATGCTGAAACAGTCTATAAAAGAGGGAAATCTGAGAGAAGAGGATTCAGCCTACTCTTATGCACGACTTCTCTCATCTTGTTTACCTTATTCTTGGTCCAATGAAGCCCGACTTGTACCCAAGTACTTGAGTGACTTTGGGGCAAGCAAAGGGTGAGGATATTGGAGACTTATGGACTGTTTTGGGCTGTAATAACCAGTCATAAACAGGGCAGCCCAATGTTAAGATCCATTTTTATGAGCAAACATGGGTTTTTTATGGTTGTAATGGAGGGAAATGACCTCTTTTCTTCAGGACATTGTTCATAGATGATCAAAAGTGCTTCTTCTTGAGTTTATGCACTCATTTTGAACTTGATTACGGGCTGGAATTTTCTATTTTAAAACAAGGTTGAAGCTAAAATTATACTTTTTCAATTCATTTCATGTATCTTTGGCCCAAATCTTGGATGCATTTGAATCTATCAACAATATACTTGTTCCAAAGGGTTGAAATCCATCTATGTACATGAAATAAATGCCATTAGAGCTTGCATTTGACATTCATAAATGAATTAAGAATCTGAAAATATCCTTTATGATGTGATGTATGTATCCTGAGGCATTTGATGTAATCAAGTTAGTCTTATTCATTCTGCTCATGTATGCTAAGTACATACTGAGAAGGCTTGAACTCTTCTTCCATACCTAAATCATTTCTAAATCCCGGATCTTATTAAACCCCAATCCATTTTTCCTTTCCGAATCTTGAATCCTAAACTCTTCTTCTGCACTAAAAGCCCCGGTGGTAGACCTTCAACTCTTAACACGATGACAATGGTGAACCCAACGTGAAGGTCCGCTGCGGAAGAAGAAGTCCAATGGGAGAATCATCAAGTTCGGGAGGAGATGCTTTGCAACAGTTGGTTTGTCTAATGCAAGAGAGCCAACAACAATAGCTACAATTTCAACAGCAGTTGCAATTGCAACAACAACAGAGACAAGAAGAAGAGCGGATAGATGCTGCTGCCATTAAGGCCTTAGAAGCAGTTGGGCATGAGCTCAAGCAATTTAATGGGAAAAATGTGTCCTCTTTTATCCGTCTCTACACTGACAAGATGGTCTTCTTTGGAGTTCCTCAACATGCCTGGAGCCGTTACTTTGCCCGCCTAGCTGTGCATGGTCTCCAGGACTGAATTCATGGTCTTTTCCAAAAAGATGCTGGATGGACTGTGTTCAAGAAGGCTCTTCAAGAAGAATTTTTCCTTGAAGATTCTGGCCTTATGACAAATAAAATCTTCACCGAATGGGTTGAAAGGCCCAATAAGGGTCTAACTGTTACTGTTCTTCATCGAGAGTTTGAAAGCAAATTTGCCCAACTAGATCCCGACGACCAACAAGGTATGGAAAGTCAAAAGATTGAATTATTTTTAAAAGCTGCAGATTCTTCTCTTCAGGAGAAATTGATTGACCGACTTGAAGACCCTGACTCTGAGTCAGGATTGAAGGCTGCTTCGAGTGATGTCACTGAAGCAGTTAATATGATTGCTCGAAGAGAGCAATTGCGCCTAAGATGGGGATCAACCCCTGTAACAACTGATTCTATGAAGGAGCCTGTTCCAGTTTCTCTACCTCCTGTCTCTATGGCCGAGCAATCAAGAAATTCTATTGTTCCTTCTCCAAAGAAGGATGTCATGGACGAGTTAATTAAAAGCATGCGAGATCTCCATCTTAATTCAACATAAACTAATTCTAAAGTAGAAAGGCTTGATGTTAAAGTAGAAGAAAGGGGTTGGTCAACGGCCCAAAGACCTGCACGAGAAGGCTTCAAAAGACGCTGCATTTGGTGTGATAGCCTTCAGCATGACAAGAGGGAGTGCGGTGCATTCCGTGAAGCTGAAGCACAAAAATTAGTTTTTTGGAAGGATGGTAAAATTCATGCAACTGAAACCGGGCTTCCTCTTGAGCCAAACTTTGGCAACGGTGGCATGAAGAAAAGATTGGAGGATTTGGCAACAAGAACGGCCTATGCAGCTGTTGATGCTGCAACGTTAAAACATGTAAAACTAATGCAAAATCTAAAGTGTGGACGCAGGCCTTGGAACGGATGGAGCAAGGCAAGGCAAGTAAGGATGATTTAACCACTACCAGCCAATGTATTCGAGGAAGAACCAGATGGTCCGAGCCTGTGGATTCATTTTCAGCTTTTGCCCAGTTAGCTGAAATTAATAATCAAGAAGCCATGATAGAAGAAAAGAGAAGAAGAGAAGAAGATGTTGCCGGTCCTTCCTCTTCAGGACCGACTAAACGCATAACAAGAAGCAAACTAGACCAACAGAAGGCTGTTGAAAATCCACCACCACCAGAATTTGACATGGGAGAAGCCCCTCAAGCAAAGAAAATGAAAGGAAAAGGAAAAAGCAAACATCCCAGTTACAAGTTGCAGTCTGACATAGAGACCGCAACGGATCTTAAACGGATCCTAGAAGAAAGGATTCTTGGAAGCAGAATTGAATTTACATTAGGTGAAATTCTTGGTATTGCAAAACGAGGATTTCATGATGTAATAATTGATGTAATTAAATGAAAAAGACAATATGTTGGTGAGGAAACTGAAGAATCTATACATGCTTATTTGCAAGTACTTCATGTGTATTTGCAGGATGAAGAGAAGCTGAAAACCCAAGGGATTCGACTGGAGGCAATCAAAGAATTGATTGCAGCCATAGAAGCCAAAGAAGAAGGTATTTATGAAGCAGAAGCTGAAGAAGCCATAATGGTGGAAACTTCTCAATCGAAAGTGCAGCCCATGCATAAGAAAGAGACTCTTCTTCACAACATGCAAGAAGAAAGTGAAACTCACTTTATTCCAAGTAGTCACTATTCTCGTACCCATTGGGCAAGGGTGACTACTAAAACTGTTGTTAAAATCGGTGAGAAAGAAACTCCATGCACTGCCCTTATAGACCATGGTTCAGAAATTAATGTTATGTCAAGAAGTCTCTATGAGAATGGTGGATGGCCCATTGATGTGGACCCAGGGTGGCGCATGAAGGTAGCCAATAACTCTTCTGGGGATCTTTATGCAACATGTCCTTATGTACAAGTTACTATTGGTAATGTAAAAGATGAATTTCATTTCTTTGTTCAAGATTCCTGCAGTTATCCAATCATCCTTGGACAACCATTTATTTCCGAGTCTCGTTTAGAGACAAAGGCTCTTGATGATGGTTCATCATATGCTCGGATAAGAAGCAAGGATAATGATAAAGTTGTTCAATTCCTAACTGTTTGTGTTAATCACCATTGGAATAGGGATCGATTAAGAGATCATCCTACTCCTCCTAATGCCCGAGAATTTAAGGGTTTTCGGGTAGCGCTGCTATAAGTGGAGGCTATGGCAGTGCATCATGTCACAAAAAATTACCTCCACATATGAAGGAGGCAAGGACAAAAGCTGATTTGCAGGTTTTTTCAACCAAGGGTGTGGGCTGTTATAAACAGTCTACAGCCATGAACAGGGCTGAAAGAAAGTATTTGAGTCATATGGAGCAAGAGCTGAAGCAAATTGATGTTTTACCTAAAGATGAAGAAATTTCATGACTATTTTATGGACTGAATTATAATGATACAATGGCTGAAATTTATACAGCCATTCATGCAAAAAATCAAGCTGAAAATCAGTCCATACAGGTATGTACATTGGATATGTATGACATAATTCAAGAATTTGCAGATTATGAAGCTTTTGGACAGCCAAACAAGGATGAAGCAAGAGTAGAAACAAAGTATAAAACAATTGATAAGAAGGTCAAACCGGTAGCTACTCCTCTACCACCTGAAAGTGAAGGACTGGCAGAAAGGGCTTCCAAACAACCAAGCCTTCATGATCCTAAAGATATTGGTCACCAATTTACAGCAAAAAGTCTACAAAAGCTGAAAATTGGTGACAACTCTTTTCTCTTGCCAGCTGAAAAGCAAATCTTCATGCAGATGTTAAAGAACCATGGTAAAGCTTTTTCATTTCAGCCACATGAAATTGGCTATATGGATCCAAGCATTGTGGCACCAATGGTAATTTTTACAGACCCACATGTGCCTTGGAATCTTAAACCAATTCCGGTTCCAAGGGCTCATTTGCCTAAATTATTGGAGCTTTTAAATGAAAAGATAAAAATGCGAATATTGGAGTCATCTTCATCTCCATATTCCAACCGATGGTTTACCGTACCTAAGAAGAATGGATCTTTATGATTCATTCAAGATTTGCAACCTGTCAATAAAGTCACTATAAGAAATGTTGGGTCAGGACCAATTGTGGATGAGTTCGCCGAAGCATTTGCAGGAAGGGCAATCTATTCCATGGGAGACTTATATTCAAGCTACGATCAATTTCAGCTTGCTTTGGAAAGCCGTGACATTACTACAATGAAGACGCCTCTTGGCCTAGTCCGCATGTGTACTCTACGTCAAGGGGCTACGAATTCAGTAGCTCACATGATGAATGCTATGCATAAAGTATTAAGGGATTATATTCCTCAATTGACTCTTCCTTTTCTTGATGATGTTCCAATCAAAGGATGTGAAGTTCATGAGAAAAATGAAGAACTCAATGAACTTGGATGTCAAAAAATGAAGAACTCAATGAACTTGGATGTCAAAATTTTATTTTTGATCATATTAATGATTGTGCTCAGATCCTGTCTAAATTAGAAGAAGTTCATCTTACTCTTTCAGGAGCTAAATCTGTTTTTGGAGTTGAAGAAGTCCTTGTGGTTGATTATATGTGTGGTCCATATGGCCGAAAACCTTCTCCATCTAAAATAAATGCAATCAGCAAAATGCAAGAAGAATGTACAAATGTTTCAGAAGTGAGAAGATTTCTTGGTGCATGTGTCTTTTACCTTATTTGGATACCACATTTTGCCCATGTTGCTGAAAGTCTTTATCAGCTTCTAAGAAAGGGCCAAAGGTTTCTATGGACAAAAGAACACACTTAGGCTATTCGGAAACTCAAGAAAATGCTGACTTTAGCTCCCACCTTAAAGAGGGCTAACTACTCTAATGGACAGCCCATTATACTCATTTTGGATACAAGTCCTATTGGAATAGGATGGGCAGTTGGTCAAGACGACCTTGAAGGCAACAGATATATAATCCGCTTTGGAGCAGAGGTTCTTAATGAACGACAAAGAAGGTATGCTCAAATTAAAAGAGAGCTTTGGGGAGTAGTAACTACATTAAAATGTGATAGGGAGTACTTCATGGGCACACATGTTATAGTTGAGACAGATTGCCTTCCACTCTTGGGCATGATAGCCAACTGTTCCACTCCTGACATAGCCATGTTAAGATGGATAGCCTATATTAAATCCTTAAATCATGATTTGAAACATATTGCAGGTAGAGATAATCCAGTTGCTGACATGCTTTCACGTGCCAGATATATGGATGAAGAAGAAATGATGGATGAAGAAGAATCAGAGTTTATAAATGAAGTTGTTAATGTAGGTACAACAAAAATTACAGCAAGAACAACAAGTTCAGCTGATAAAACAACTTTTACATCAGCAAGGAAGGATGAATCAACCAAAGAAGGACAATGGACAGCTAGTAAACAGCATATTCCATGTTTTGTTATGGTTTGTTCACACTTTAAAGAAGAATATTATGCAGATGATTGGCTAAAAATTGGCCAATTTTTGAGCACTATGACAAAGAAGGAAGAATGGACTAATGAAGAGTTCAAGAGAATTAAGAGAAAAACCTTTGGTTTTTTTCTTAAAGATGGCTACCTTTGGAGGCATGCAAAAAAGAAAGGAAGGGCGCATGTTCGTGTCTTAGGTGACAAAAAGACACAAAGACAGGTCATGCAAGAATTCCATGAAAGCCTATTGGCTGGTCATAGAGGCATATGAGGAACTTTTTCCAAAATAAAAGAGAAATTTTGGTGGCAAAACATGTATAAAGATATTGAGCATTTTGTTGAGTCTTGTCATGTTTGTCAAATATATTCTATGGTAAAGCATAGAGATGGGCTTCAGCCTACCTATCCTTTATCCATTCACTATAGATGGGTTATTGATTTAGTAACCATGCCTATAGGAATTTGGAACATGAGATATCTAGTACTTGCTAGAGAAGATCTCACAAATCAAGTGGAAGGAAAGGCCTTGACAACAAAGTCCACTCATGTTGTTTGTAGATTTTTACTTGAAGAAGTATTTTGCAGGTATGGATGTGTTGCTAAAGTAACTACTGATAGACGAGAATTGGATGCCGATGAAGCTCGCCATTTCTTTGCTCAATTGGGAATTAAGCTATCTCTTACTTCAGCCTACAATCCTGAAGGCAACGGTAAGAGTGAAAGAGGCCATCAACCAATTCTTAAAGCTTTAGCAAAATCATGCAAAGGAAAGTTGAGGAAATGGCCTAAAATGCTATCATTTGCATTATGGGCTGATAGAACAACCCATAGTGCAGTGGCAGGATATATGCCAGCTGAACTCATGTATGGATAGCCACCTGTTATGCCTATTGAGGAATCCATTGTCACATGGAGTATCTTGCCTTGGGATGAAGGCATGAATAGGGAAGAATTGTTGTCTTTACGCATAAGGCAACTTGAAAGAAGGCCAGAAGATGTTAAAATAGCCATTGAAAGGCTAAAAACAGCAAGATTAAAGAATAAGAAGAGGTTTGACAAGCACCATCAACTCCGTCCAAGAGCTATTCAAGAGAATGACTAGGTTCTTGCTTATGATAGCAGCCTAGACAATCAACATAGTGCTCATAGGAAGTTAGCCAAGCGATGGTTTGGACCATATGTTGTAAAAGTAGTACATCATAATGCTACTTACTCTTTGGCTGAAATGGATGGGACCATGATAAAGACTCCAATAGCTGGGAAATGAATCAAACTCTTCAAACGAAGAGAATCTTCAACTTATGAACTTGATGACTTAGATATAAGCCCTCTACTTGAAGACATGCAGGAAGAAAAAGACTTAGGGAATGAAGATGAAGAAGAAGACCCTCCTTGACTTGTAATCTTATGAAATGGCACATGCCGGAGGATGTGCAGGTTAGGAGGGGGTGAATGTCAAAGAGTTTACTGTTCATGATATAAATCATGGGATTCTTATGAACACAGAAGAGTTTCACTGGAAGTTATATGAGATATTTGCATACAAAATTCAGGCATCGTTATCCAATAACCACCTTAGTTATACAAGTTATACCATGTACATTTATGAAAAATAAGTCTATGGGAACCTACAACTTGGACATCTAGAAGTAATTGACAGTCTGCAGGATAAATCACATTAATTCATGTACAAAAATATGGTCAGAACCCAAGAATGATGCCAAAATTTGTCAAAAGTCCACTAGGTCCACATGGGACCAGAAGTAACCGACTTAAGTGACCAGCAAGTGACCTAGGCTGGTCAAAAAGTGACCAGGGACTGAGCAGGGAGTAGCCCGCATTTTTCGGCACAAAATGCGGGCTGCACTGTCTGAGGCAAACTGGAGAGAGCTGGAGCTATGGTGCATGAAATGGAGCATGCAAATTGAAGATTAACATGCCCAACTACTGAAGATATAAACATGGTGAGAGCTCCACTTCTCTGCCTCTTTGGTCTAACGAAAATGCATACTGAAACAGTCTATAAAAGAGGGAAATCTGAGAGAAGAGGATTCAGCCTGCTCTTATGCACGACTTCTCTCATCTTGTTTACCTTATTCTTGGTCCAATGAAGCCCGACTTGTACCCAAGTACTTGAGTGACTTTGGGGCAAGCAAAGGATGAGGATATTGAAGACTTATGGACTGTTTTGGGCTGTAATAACCAGTCATAAACAGGGCAGCCCACTGTTAAAATCCATTTTTATAAGCAAACATGGGTTTTTTATAGTTGTAATGGAGGGAAATGACCTCTTTTCTTTAGGACATTGTTCATAGATGATCAAAAGTGCTTCTTCTTGAGTTTATGCACTCATTTTGAACTTGATTATGGGCTAGAATTTTCTGTTTTAAAACAGGGCTGAAGCTAAAAGTATACTTTTTCAATTCATTTCATGTATCTTTGGCCCAAATCTTGGATGCATTTGAATCTATCAATAATATACTTGTTCCAAAGGGTTGAAATCCATCTATGTACATGAAATAAATGCCATTAGAGCTTGCATTTGACATTCATAAATGAATTGAGAATCTGAAAATATCCTTTATGATATGATGTATGTATCCTGAGGCATTTGATGTAATCAAGTTAGTCTTATTCCTTCTGCTCATGTATGCTAAGTACATACTGAGAAGGCTTGAACTCTTCTTCCATACCTAAATTATTTCTAAATCCCGGATCTTATTAAACCCCAATCCATTTTTCCTTTCCGAATCTTGAATCCTAAACTCTTCTTCTGCACTAAAAGCCCTGGTGGTAGACCTTCAACTCTTAATGCGACGACAACGGGCTGAGGAAAATTAGGGAAAATTATATCTATGTTTGTGCAATGTATAACGATGGCAAAGCACGAGATTGCCCTCGGTTTGTCCCTGTTTCTATGTTTTGTGCATATTTATTGTTCTTTTAAAAGGGAGAAATGCCTAGAAACCCTATCTAACCGATCAATGATGCAAAATACTAAGAGTTGGATGAAGAGGGGCTGAAACACTGAAAGATAAAGAAAAGATTTGATTTATGCATTGCACTTGGCATATTGGAACCGGTTTGACTAAAGAGGATGGTGGCATGAGCATATGGCTTGGTGCCTCCTTTTAACGCAGTACGCGCTAGTGAAATTCATGGAAAGAATGCTTTATGCTTTATGCACGATGCTGATCTTTCTTTCGTTTGAGCACATAGCCATACACGATTTGCATTAAGCATAATAATTAAAAAGTATCAAAAAAACCTCCTAGATGCATGGCACCTATTTTCCTTAGGTTGTGACCAACGATGAGCGTGAGAGGATGTCCTAAGCTGTAGGTTAGTGGTTGGGTCCTAAGGGAAAATTGTAGTGAGGAATGGTACATCCTGGAACGTAAAATATTGGTACCTTGAGAGGAGTTTGTGCTCGTTTGTGTTATATGTTTAGCAGCACATCAAAGGGCCAATCCTTGCAATGTAGGAGAGCTGCAGTGGGGCTCCGACTATTAGTCGATGGAGTGCCTCCTATGTGTGTGTGACGAGGTGTTATGCCCATGTACTTTGGGTTCTCCCTCTAAGGAGGTTTAGGGAAACGTTGGACTATAAACTATAAACGCATAGATTAAGCTTTAGGGCAGTTTGTCCTTTAGCATTAGATTGATGCTCCTGGTCCGCGAGGTTGTGAGGGTGTTTGTGTCTCATGAGCATGAGGTCCGGCTAGTGCCATAGCCAGTGCCGGCCCATTTTAGGTCCCATTAGTTTCAAAACTGCCTAACCACAGGGAAACACCCTCTTGGGAAGCGGCTAAATGGATAATGATCAAATTATTGCAATTTTTTTTGCTAATTCCCCTAGCCGATGCGTGGCTGGAGGGAAGGGAATGGGAGAAGGAGATGATGTGTTGAAGATTGGTGTATGGGGGGAGAGCCATGCACGGGCTATGTGGTGGCTCCCCTCTTTCTCCCCCCCCCCCCCTAGCCTTGGAGGAAAGGAGGAGAGGCTGCGCGGAAGAAAAGGAGCCCAATAGGCAGCCATGTAAAGATTAGTTGCCGCCATACTACGTGACGGCCGCCGCCTGTCGTGGAGGAGCACCGCTACTACAGTGGCCTACTTTAATTGGCCGCCACCTCTTTGCTGAAGCCGCCATCACAAATCCTCCTCTCCATCATTATAATCGCCCTGTCGTCATATTCTTCCCCCCCTCAAGCATTACCTTAATCCCACGTGGATCTTGGAAGGTTAAAAGCTTCTCTAAGAAGCTTCTAAAGGAATAAGGATTGGGCCTTGTTCCTACGCACCCTCCCTGGTTTTTAAATCGGGCTCATAGAAGCCCCAGAAGCCTGCTCGTGAAAACCCCAATTCTCGCAAGCCCTCGTAAAGCTCCATTCTCGCAAGTTCTTGTAAAGCCCCATTCCCATAAGCTTTTTCAAAAAGCACCATTCCCACAAGCCCTCCCATAAGCCCAAATCTCACAAGCCCCAGTATTTTTGAAGAACCCATTTCAGTGAAGGTATCTCCTACGTATGAGGGGGAAGGGCAAGATCTTGAGGCTTCTTACCAAGGCTAGAGGAAATTCACCGATCGCATAAGGGTAAAGGCAAATCGGAAGTCCATAATCACGCCTATGATGGCCCCTAAGAAGTCACAAGGCGCGCTTGCGGGAGGTTCTTCTCCTAACATTCACATGGACATCTCCCCAAGCTCACAAACCTAGGTTTTTACTATTTTGATTCCACGCAAAAGTAATGCATTAAGCATGATAATTTCATGGATTAGGAAGCACCTATGCATGTCAAATTCACCTAGCTTAGTTAAATGCAATTGGAAAAAAAATTGACTATTTGACAATTACTAGAATTAATTCATGACATGCAATTGGGTCATTGGTATTTTCAATGTGATGAACACAAATTGTCTACGCATCTTACAACCTTATCAGTAAGCTGCCTTTTCGTGCATTTCAAAGTGACGAGCCTAGAACACCTATTGCCTATCATTATAAGGTTTAAATTATTAAGTGCACCTTTGACTGGACATGGAAAGATTAAGCGTATGTCGTATTTTTAGGCAATATCTTCATTGTAATGATTCATTAGGGAAAGTCGTTAACACCCTTAGGAAATAGCAGAGCACGGAAATGATTCTATGAACTTGCATGTAGCATGTGCTTGTAAAATGGAATAGGTTAACTCTAGCTTTAATTGGCATGAACTTCATTTAACTACGTTGTAGTTAGGAAAGGATTGCATGTTGCACATTCGTCGTGCGTAAAATTTCATTCATCAAGATTTGCATTTAGCGGAAGGTTGCATGGTTTATTAAAGCATGAAATTCTAAAAGCTTAGAAAAAGAGTTGTAGGCATGATTCTTGAATGTAAGTCCTAGTAGGTTCAATGAAAGTTATTCTGCAAATTATCATGCGTTTTGATTTTAATAAGAAAGGTTAGGGTTATTGCGAATTTAGTGGTATGAAGAAGCAATGAATCGCGTGTTTACGTGTATTGTGATATGTTGCATCTAGTTTCTCCTTTAGATAAAGTTTATCATCTCTAGGAATGGCTCATCCTTGTCGCAAGACAAGTAGATCAAATTATCTAAATCACCTAACCCGCAAGGGATTCGTATAGGTATGGTTCAGTCGATACGATAAATACCCCAAGTGCTAACTAGGGTTTAGCACGTTAAGGATTCGGCCTAGTTTCGCACTTGTTGCCAAGTCAAAACCCTCAAACTCGAAGGACCTACCCACATTCACACAATGTTGGGTCAATTGGGCACTCATGCAAATACGATCTAGGGTTTCTACACTAAGGATCATTCGTTCAAATGCTAACACTCGGATTGAGTTGGAATCCTTAGGACCGAACGTTGTTGGCCTAGTGCAATTAGGATTGGGTTGGGTAAGAAGACACCCTAAGCCCTACTTCTTGTCTAATCATAATTCCTTGACCAGAAAACACCATTCAATGGGTGAAATGATCCCTTGGAATAGATGTGACACTTGTGCAACAAGTTGCAACGTTGCATGGCCTTGTGGTTTGATCACAAGAGAGTTTTGCCATTCCTTGGAATGAGGTTGGCAGGTTCTTGTGCAAGTTTAACTTGCAAGAGGATGAGTAGTCATCCTGCTACATCACCTTTCTTGGGGAAAATTGCTAGGTTAAGGCTCAGGGGGTTCCCTATATATATATTTCTGTATATAACGTGTGTTCATGGCCTATTTATAAATATCCTAGTCTGTGAATTTTTCTTGAATATAACACAACCCTTTTCTATTCAATCTGTAAGTAACCCCTTTATATGACACCCTTCTGTATATTAAAAATGGTGTTTTAAAAACCCCTTATTTTGAACTCACGTTATATATACATACATTCATGAGTGACCCCTCGAGGGTTAAGAAAAGCTAGGTATTTGCTTGGAAGCAAAGGATCAATCAATTTAGAGCGACATGGTCGCTAGGATTTACTATTAATTTATGAACCCTAAGGTATTGGTTAAGTTGGGTTAACATGGTATAACCCAAGGACAAAAGGGTGAACAAACAAAAACCTTGGGGGATCTTGCCAAGTTGCAATTGATCCCGGATCAAATGCTAGATGCATTCAGAGAGAAGGATTCACTCCTTAGCAGTTGGCCAAATAAACGACCACTGGAATTGATTGTGCTTGTAACAGTTTAGGAGCACTGTTTGCATTTGCTTACTCAAGGAACTAAAGGATGGAAAGATATTTAATGCTTCAAGTTGACGGCCTGAAGGGAGAGGCAACTTCAGTTACCCCCGACTGTCTGCCTGACCCTAACCAAGGGGGTTGTTAGCTGCGTCGGGAACGTGGACTGAACCTTCTGTGTGAGGTCTCTCCATTGAGCACTACGTGGAGCAGGAGGACGCTTGGGTGCCAGGGGGGGCTCTGGCCATAAGTCCCTTGCCTTTCGGGCCTGCACAAGAGGCCAACGTGACTCGAGATTGGATCTCGAGGCCCGCATACTAGTCTACGGGTGGAATCATGGATTAGTAATCCCTATGGATTGCTGGATAGCCTTCGAGCGGATTATGGATAGCCTTCAGGTGGATTATGGAGTAGTCTATGGGCTGGATTTTATGGATGTATTCCAAAGATAAGTAAGATAACCTATTGAAAAGGAACTTGTTTGGCACTATTTTTCTATGTCAAATGCTAAGATTACGTGAAGGAACTAGTGTCTAACTGGCTAATTAAGGAAGGTGTTTTATGCGTGTCCAACTAATTGTGGTAGGTAATCAGACAACTAAATCAACCCTGAGGAAAGTGCGGTGGATGTGGCCATGGGTCCATCCTACGGATGGGTGGTCCCCGTTGGTCGAGAACTTTTCTCGATCGAAATGGACACCAAGGAGCTCTTCTCAAAGGAAATGAGTAGCAAGGGCGCTGACCTAGAGTTTAGGTTACTAGAATTCTGATTTATGCTATTTTAGGGGAACGAAATGGGACTATGCCTTATGGGTAGAGAGGTCGAGCTTTGTATCCCTCTCGTTTCCCATTCTCCTTGAACCAAGTGCAGCATGAATCCGTTTTGACCCTGATGTTTCTGCGTAAAGTACTTCGTCTGGGGTTCGATGCTAGCTGCCGTTTTAGAAAATTGACCATTAGGGGAAACCCTGATTTAGGTCGGTCCTAAGTGGGAACAGCCGAAATACTTCCGCTACGTGGCAGACTCGAAAAGACCTAGATCGCAAACCCCGTAACAATCCATGGGAGTGCCGGGCGGAGCCTTCTAGACCCTCTTTCCGATGGGCTGCTAAGACGTGTCCTGTAAGGGAAGAGGTGGACATGTTACAGTTGGTATCAGAGCGAACCAAGAAGGATCTATCTTTACAAGAAAACTTAATAAGAAGAGTAAAGAAAATGTTATTGTTAAGAACATTTCTTTACTTATCGATGTTGTCTTGCAGAGTCATGAAGCATGGAACAGGTTCATGGTGTTCCAGGTCATGTTTATGACCACGATGCATGCCTCAAATTATCGACAAAGGATCGATATGATGAACATCCTAGATCGCATTTCCAATCCATTGCCTTTGTACATGAAACGAAGATGGATGGGTATTTCAGGGATCTATTACATAGTTGCCCACCGACTTGCATATCTTCAAATTAACTTGAAGAGAATCAAGTGGATGGAGGACTTAAAGATTGTGAAGCTTTTCGTCTTTGTTGAGGCTCATGCAAATGCGACCCTACAGGTCAGAGGTCAAAGGGTTAATCAGAATAAGTATGTGTACGGGGAAGTGACTCGAGTAATGCCTACCGACCGAATTAAGGTGTTGGGACGTCATGAGAAGAACGGATATCAAAGGAAAAGATACCCTAATCTTCCAATGACTTATCAATTTCTGAGAATCCATGATCCCAACCCATACTATTACACAGTTCATGTAGCTGAGTGCAACAACACCTTATTCTCCCCAAATTAATGTATCAGCTTGCTCTACCATCCCAAGAAATATTGTACTCCAAAAGGGCTTTGCCCATATGAATGAAATAAGACTCCTTTTTATCAATGATTGTCTTGTCTATGAGTATTGATAAAAAGTTAAGTGATTAGGTTTCTTGGCTAAAAGCTGAGTTGGGCATAATATGTAATGTAAGAAATGTTTAGGGAGTTGTTAACGTTAAGAATCTCAATGCCCAGGCACAACCCCAGGTACAGATTCCTAGTCCGACCCCTACACCAAGTACGGCCATGATTCAGGAGAAGAAATTTTTCTCAAGCAGATCAAGCTGCCAGAATTTGACGAAAAAGGAAGGACTATCCAAGTTGATGCTGATATTTGGATTGAGTCCATGGAGGATTAATTTGAAGCGGTCGGTATTGCACCCACCAACCAAGCAATGCTTGCCAAGCTGAAGCTCACCGACGAAGCTAGGCTTTGGTGGAAGCAATGGTGCAGAGATCAAGGGATCTCGGAAGGATCCGTTACCTGGGAAAAGCTGAAAAAAGCTGTGCAAGGAAGATACTTACCACCTGCATACCGCACGCAAAAAATGAATGAGTTCTACGAGCTGAAACAGCTGGGTCTGGCTCTTGATGCATACTACTCAAAGTTTGTCTCTCTTCTAAAGTATGCGCCACAAATGAATATGACACAACAAGTGTCGAAGTTTTGTGCTGGTTTAAACCCACCAGTGAATACCCGCCTTGAATCTATGTGCCCAATAGATCTACAGGATACACTCATTCGAGATGCGCCCATAATTCAAGAGGTCCAGGCTAGGCCAAGAAGTAACAAGACTTGGTCTTATAATGATCAGAATAGAGGAGCATATAGGCCCCAAGCCAAGAGAGTTCAAGGTCAAAACTAGGAACAAAGAAAGAAAGCAAGGACCAATAATGTCAATAACTTTGTCCCTACCCAAGGTAATGGCTGCAATCTCTGTTGTTTCCACTGCAACGAGTCCGGTCATTTCAAAAGGCAATGTCCCAAACTTGGCGGAGGACAACAACAAGGATCATTCCAAGGAACCGCTTGTGGCCAAGGAGTCGCTATCCGAGGTAGAGGAAGAACCGCCTGTGTTGCCAATAGGGAAATGTGCAAAGAAGGAGACCTAACCATGGAAGCAGACTTTTGAAAGGGCAACAGTCCATGCCGCCCTTCACAAGAAAGGCCCGAATCGCCAGTTTTCGGTGATTCAAACACCATCGGACTATCAAGGTAAAGGCTTCAAAACTTTGATTGATTGTGGTAGTACACATTCCTTTATCTCACCAGCTTGTGCAAAAAGATTAGGAATAGCCACAATAGAAGCACTTACCTTTCTTGTGGAATTAGCAAATGGTCATGAGGTCACTTGTACCAGGAAACCTGCTTAGGTGGAATTCTTTCTGGGGGAGAAAAGTCGACTTCGGTCAGATTTAGGGTCATGAACCTAGGTATCCATGAGTGTTTGCTCAGAATGGATTGGCTTAAACCTAATGATGCCCACATTCATTGTGGAAAGGGCCAATTTTCCTTTCGAAACTCTGAAGGGAAATTGGTCACAACTCAAGGAGAGGCTGGAAAGCCAAAAATTCAATTAGCCAAAGCATCTCGGATTATAAAGGGAGTTAGAAAGGGACTACCTGTCTACTTGATTAAGCTTAATAAGCTAGATCAGAAGCAGGAGCCTAGTGAAGAACCTTCATGGCTAAAGGAGTACGCAGACGTATTTCCTGAGGAGCTGACAAAACTTCCGCCTCAAAGGGAAGTGGATCATGAGACCAAGCTAGTGCTGGGAGCTGCGCCAATTGCAAAGAGGCCTTATAGAATGTCCATCCCAGAAGTAATTGAGCTGAAGGAGCAACTCAAGAAACTATTAGATCAGGGCTACATCTATCCCTGAAGTTCGCCATGGGCAGCTCCAATGCTGTTCCTGAAGAAGAAGGATGGAACGCTTTGACTGTGTATTGATTACAGAGGGTTGAATCAATCAACCATTAAGAATAAGTATCCTATTCCTAGAATAGATGAACTTCTTGACCGTCTTCAGGGTGCAAAGATATTCTCCAAGATTGATCTCAAGTTTGGATACTATCAGATAAGGATCAAGGAAGAAGATATCCCAAAGACGGCATTCAAAACAAGATATGGACACTTTGAGTTCCTAGTCATGTCATTCGGGCTTACGAATGCACCTGCCACCTTCAACAGGTAAATGCAGGATATCTTTAGGCCATATCTTGATGACTTCGTACTCGTCTTCTTCAACGATACCTTAGTCTACTCCAAACAGGAAGAAGATCATGAACCCCAGCTTCGGATTGTCCTTGAGACAATGAGGGCACACAAGCATTATGCCAAGATAAAAAAGTGTGCATTCTTCAAATCTCAGATTGAATACCTGGGATTCATCGTGTCAGTGGAAGGAATCTCAGTGGATCCGGCCAAAGTTAGAGATGTTTTAGAATGGCCAATACCAACAACCGTTAAGGAAATACGCAATTTTCTTGGTTTGACAGGGTGGTACAGGGTCTTTATCAAAAACTATGCATTGATTGCAGTGCCTCTAACGAATCTAATGAAGAAACAAACATCCATTGCATGGTCAACTGTCGAACAATCTAGCTTTGATAGATTAAAGCAAAGTTTGGTATCAACACCTATCTTGAAACTTCCTGACCTCAGTAAAGGAGTTCGAAGTAGTAATTGATGCTAGCACGCTTGCCTTATGATGTGTGCTTATGCAAGAAGGTCATCCTATAGCATACTCTTCAAGGAAACAGAAGAGCCATGAGAAGAATTATGCTACTCATGACCTAGAGCTGTTAGCTGTCATCTGTGCTCTCAAGCTTTGGAGACATTACTTGTTGGGTAACAAGTTTACCCTAGTGATAGATCATAAAAGTCTCAAGTGGATCTTTACCCAGAACGAGCTCAACATGAGGCAACGTCAGTGGATTGAAGTGCTGGAGGAGTATGATTTTGAAATCAAATACTGACTCCTGGAAAGAAGAATGTAGTTGCCGATGGACTCAGTCTCGCAAGGCATTCCTTAATTCTCTAATCTTGCAAAATCCATCAACAGCTAGATCTCTAGCCACAAAGGTATCCATGCCAAACAACCCAATACTTGAGCTAGCTAGAGAAGAAGCATGCCATGATCCAACCTATCAAAAGATGCTAAGGGACATCCCTATCAAGGATCAGGACCAAAAGCTACAAGCTAAGTATCATGAATTCTCTATCAATAGTGGACTTGTCTACTATAGAATGAGATTATGTATACTAGCAAGCTAGTCACTCAAGCAGAAGATACTTTGGGAAGCTCATGATTCCCCTTTCTTAGGACATCCTAGCTATGCCAAGACCCTCAATGCAGTCAGGAAGAGCTACTATAGGGAGAGATAATTGAGATCCAGAACCTTGAGAGAATGTCTCGTCCAGTGGAAAGATTATCTTGAGGAGGATACCACTTGGATGGATAAGAGCACTCTCAACCAACAATACCCCTAGTTCTTCTCGAGATGAGGACATCTCGATTCCTCCAAGGGGGAGAGAATGTAATATTCCTGATCAAAAATATTACCAAACTTGACTCCCCACATGCCATGTAAAACCTATGCAAGGTTATCTTCTGCATTGTAATTGCCAGCAGTTAATCTGTAACCCGCACGCTCAAAAACGAGGCCTCCACATTGTGAATTCGAGCCCGTGGTTTCAAAACTACCTAATCGCAAGGAAACACCCTCTTGGAAAGGGGCTAAATGGACAATGATCAAATTAATGCAATTTTTTTTGCTAATTCCCCCAGCCGATGCATGACTGGAGGGAAGGGAATGGGAGAAGGAGATGATGTGTTGAAGATTGGTGTATGGGGGGAGAGCCATGCACGGGCTATGTGGTGGCTTTCCTCTTCCCCCCCCCCCCCCCCCCCTGGGCTATTAAAACCACCCCCCCCCCCCTTAGCCTTGGAGGAAAGAAGGAGAGGCTGTGTTTAAGAAGAGAAGCCCGATAGGCCGCTGTGTAAAGATTAGCTACCGCCATACTACGTGAGGGCCGCCTGTTGTGGAGGAGCGTCGCTGGTGCCGTGGCCTACTTTAATCCATCGCCACCTCTCGGCTGAAGCCGCCATCACAAATCCTCCTCTCCATCATTATAATCGCCCTGTCGTCATATTCTCCCCCCCCCCCCCAAGCATTACCTTAATCCCACGTGGATCCTGGAAGGTCAGAAGCTTCTTAGAAGCTTCTATAATAAGCTTCTAAAGGAGTAAGGCTCGGGCCTTGTTCCTACACACCCTCCTCGGTTTTTAAACCGGGCTCGTAGAAGCCCCAAAAGCTTGCTCGTAAAAACCCCAATTCCGGCAAGCCCTCGTAAAGCTACATTCCCGCAAGTTCTCGTAAAGCCCCATTCCCATAAACTTTTCCGAAAAGCCACATTCCCACAAGCCCTCCCATAAGCCCAAATCTCACAAGCCCCAGTATTTTCAAAGAATCCATTTCGGTGAAGGTATCTCCTACGTACGAGGGGGAAGGGCAAGATCTTGAGGCTGCTTACCAAGGCTGGAGGAAATTCACCGATCGCGTAAGGGTAAAGGCAAACCACAAGTCTGTAATCACGTCTACGATGGCCCCTAAGAAGTTGCAAGGCGCGCTTGCGAGAGGTTCTTCTCCTAACATTCACGTGGACATCTCCTCGAGCCCACAAACCCAGGTCTTTACTATTTTGATTCCACGCAAAAGTAATACATTAAGCACGATAATTTCATGGATTAGGAAGCACCTATGCATGTCAAATTCACCTAGCTTGGTTAAATGCAATTGGAAAAAATTTTGACTATTTGACAATTAGTAGAATTAATTCATGACATGCAATTGGGTCATTGGTATTTTCAATGTGATGAATGCAAATTTTCTATGCATCTTACGACCTTATCAGTAAGTTGCCTTTTCATGCATTTCAAAGTGACGAGCCTAGAACACCTATTGCCTATCATTATAAGGTTGAAATTATTAAGTGCACCCTTGACTGGACATGGAAAGATTAAGCGTATGTCACATTTTTAGGCAATATCTTCATTGTAATGATTCATTAGGGAAAGTCGTTAACACCCGCAGGAAATAGCAGAGCACGGAAATGATTCTATGAGCTTGCATGTGACATGTGCTTGTAAAATGGAATAGGTTAACTCTAGCTTTAATTGACATGAACTTCATTTAATTACGTTGTAGTTAGGAAAGGGTTGCATGTTGCACATTGGTCGTGCGTAAAATTCATTCATCAAGATTTGCATTTAGGGGAAGGTTGCATGATTTATTAAAGCATGAAATTCTAAAAGCTTAGAAAAAGAGTTGTAGGCATGATTCTTGAATGTAAGTCCTAGTAGGTTCAATGAAAGTTATTCTACAAATTATCATGCGTTTTGATTTTAACAAGAAAGGTTAGGGTTATTGCGAATTTAGTGGTACGAAGAAGCAATGAATCGCATGTTTACGTGTATTGTGATATGTTGCATCTAGTTTCTCCTTTAGATAAAGTTTATCATCTCTAGGAATGGCTCGTCCTTGGTGCAAGACAAGTAGATCAAATTATCTAAATCACCTAACCCGCAAGGGATTTGTATAGGTATGGTTCAGTCGATACGATAAATACCCCAAGTGCTAACTAGGGTTTAGCACATTAAGGATTCGGCCTAGTTTCGCACTTGTTGCCACGTCAAAACCCTGGACCTACCCACATTCACGCAATGTTGGGTCAATTGGGTGCTCATGCAAACATGATCTAGGGTTTCTACCGTAAAACACCATATTGGGGAATATGGGAATTTCCCATAAGTTTGGGATACGTGGTCAAATCTTTGGATTTGTTATAACTTGAACACTATAACTCCAAATCGAGTGCTCTATAGCTCAATAGATTCCATTTTTCAAGCGCTTCCCAATGATAGGTCACATCATATGGTTTTGAGAAACTTATGGGCATGCTATCTAGGTGCCATCTTTTTGGTATTCAAAAAATGGGAATTGGGAGATTCCCAAACTCACTAATATTGTGTTCTAAGGATCATTCGTTCAAATGCTAACACTCGGATTGAGTTGGAATCCCTAGGACCGAACATTGTCGGCCTAGTGCAATTAGGATTGGGTTGGGTAAGAAGACACCCTAAGCCCTACTTCTTGTCTAATCATAATTCCTTGACCAGAAAACACCGTTCAATGGGTGAAATGATCTCTTGGAATAGATGCGACACTTGTGCAACAAGTTGCAATGTTGCATGGCCTTGTGGTTTGATCACAAGAGAGTTTTGCCATTCCTTGGAATGAGGTTGGCAGGTTCTTGTGCAAGTTTAACTTGCAAGAGGATGAGTAGTAATCCTGCTACACCACCTTTCTTGGGAAAATTTTCCGGTTAAGGAAAGTTAGGTATTTGCTTGGAAGCAAAGGATCAATCAATTTAGAGAGACATGGTTGCTACGATTTATTGTTAATTTATGAACCCTAAGATATTGGTTAAGTTGGGTTAACATGGCATAACCCAAGGACAAAAGGGTGAACAAACAAAAACCTTGGGGGATCTTGCCAAGTCGCAATTGATCCCAGATCAAATGCTGGATGCATTCGCAGAGAAGGATTCACTCCTTAGTAGTTGGCCAAATAAACAACCACTAGAATTGATTGTGCTTGTAACAGTTTAGGAGCACTGTTTTCATTTGTTTGCTCAAGGAACTAAAGGATGGAAAGATATTTAATGCTTCAGGTTGAAGGCCTGAAGGGAGAGGCCCCTTCAGTTACCCCCGACTGTCTGCCTGACCCTAACCAAGGGGGTTATTAGCCGCACTGAGAACGTGGACCGAACCCACTACGTGAGATCTCTCTGTTGAGCGCTACTTGGAGCAGGAGGACGCTTGGGTGCCAGGGGGCTCTGGCAGTAAATCCCTTGTCTTTTGGGCCTGCACAAGAGGCCAACGTGACTCGGGATTGGATCTCGAGGCCCGCATACTAGTCTACGGGTGGAACCTTGGATTAGTAATCCCTGTGGATTGCTGGATAGCCTTCGGGCAGATTATGGATAGCCTTCAGGCGGATTATGGAGTAGCCTACAAGCTCGATTTTATGGATGTATTCCAAAGATAAGTAAGATAACTTGTTGAAAAGAAACTTGTTTGGCATTGTTTTTCTATGTCAAGTACTAAGATTACGTGAAGGAACCGGTGTCTAACTGGCTAATTAAGGAAGTTTTTTTATGCGTGTCCAACTAATTGTGGTAGGTAATCAAACAACTAAAGCAACCCTGAGGAAAGTGCAATGGATGTGGCCATGGGTCCGTCCTACAGATGGGTGGTCCCGGTTGGCCGGGAACTTTTCTCAATCGAAATGGACAGCAAGGAGCTCTTCTCAAAGGAAATGAATAGCAAGGGCGCTGACCTAGAGTTTAGGTTACTAGAATTCCGATTTATGCTATTTTAGGGGAACGGAATGGGACTATGCCTTATGGGCAAAGAGGTCAAGCTTTGCATCCCTCTCGTTTCCCGTTCTCCTTGAACTAAGTGCAGCATGAATCCACTTTGACGGTGACGTTTCTGCGTAAAGTAGTTCGCCTGGGATTTGACGTTAGCTGTCGTTTTAGGAAATTGACCATTACGGGAAACCCTGATTCAAGTCGTCCTAAGTGGGAACGGCCGGAATACTTCCACTACGTGGCAGACCTCAGAAAGACCTTGATCACAAACCCCGTAACAATCCATGGGAGTGCCAGGCGGAGCCTTCTAGACCCTCTTTTCGATGGGCTACTAAGACGTGTCCTGTAAGGGAATAGGTGGACATGCTACAACATTACCATAATGAAGACACCTCTTGGATTGGTCCGCATGTACACTTTGCCACAAGGTGCAACAAACTCCATAGCTCATATGATGAATGCCATGCACAAAGTCTTAAGGGACTTTATTCCACAACTTACTCTTCCATTTCTTGATGATGTCATTAGGAAAAAAATGAACTCACAAATGGGCCCTTAAAAATAATATAGTTTAAGATGTGGCATTCTGGATTGTCCAATAGGAAGGCTAGATGTTGACATCCATGGAGGGTGAATCTTCTCTCTCCAAATCTTGGGTTTTTGATGGAACCTAAAACGGGCTGACACTGGCTCATGCACTAGCCAGACCTCTATCATGCGCTCAACAACCCCACGCCCTCGCAGCCAGCAGCGTGGATGACACATACATCATCTTCCTAAACATCTTGCGTTTGTATCACGTCTGGTAGTCCAACTCTAACCCAATTAACACTCCTCAGAGGGAGTCCCAGCACATTGCCAAATAGCACAAAATACAAACATAGGAGGTCCTCCCACGGCTGACTGCCGCTACCTCACTGCGACTCTCCTACACCTTAGGGATTGGCCCCTCGATGCGCGCTAAACGTATATAACACAATATCGCACACATTTCCACTCAAGGTACCAATTGATCATATCCAGGAATGTACCATTTTCCTCACTTTCTTTCCCCTTAGACCCAACACCTAGTCTAGAGCTTGGGAAACCTTACTCACTCAACGTTGGTCATGTTCCTCTAGAAAGCAATTGCCATGCATCCAAGAGGTATTGTCTAATACCTTTTAAATTTCATGCTTCATGCAATTTGTGAATGTCCACATGCTCAAACAATTAAGAAAATCAGCATTTGTGCACATGTGGAAAATATTTCTTTCAATGATTTTGACTATCGCTCGTATGTGACGTTGCATGAACCTAGCACCGAGAAACCCTCGTGCTACTAGGTTCTTAATTTTTAATTAACGACCAACCTAAATGGTATGCATAAAACCAGCAATCTTTTCATCATTTCATTCAACATTTAAACACCTTTTATACACTCTACCCCCTCACCCGTCTAGGTTGTGCATTATTGATCGGTTTAGGGTTCATTTTCCATGTTTTTATTGTATGAAAAGCAATAAAAACTCACTAAAACATAAAGTGTTGAGTGTTGAAATGACTTATTTTTTGGCTGATTTTTGTTGTTTTTGAGAGCTGAATGGTTGATTTTATGAGATGATTGATTGATATGGAAGTGGTTTGAGAGTGTTTTTGATGATAATGATGGTGTTTTGGAAGTTCATGATGTTTGTTGGTGGTTCTATGATGTTCTGATAGGTTCTGATTGGTTCTGTATACCTTCTGTTTTGGTCTGTTTTGTTCTGATTGTCTTCTGTAAGGAGGGATGGAGTATTGATTGATGAAGATTGAGATATTGTGAAAGTTTATTGAATGGATTGTGAGAGTTTGGAATGGTTTGAGAATGAGTTATGAGGTTTTGATGACCTTTTGTAACCTTCTGTAGGTCTTCTATAGAGCCTCTGTCTCTGTTCTGTTCTGTTCTGTTCTGTACTGTAGCTGTTCTGTAGACTGTTCTGTATGCTTCTGTATGTGTTTTGGTGGATGAGAGTGTAGCTTGGGAAATTTTTCTAGCCTTGGAAAGAGGTGAATACAAGTGCAAAAGAGCTGAAAGAAGTGGAAGAAGTAGCTGCTAAAGACTTAAGTGAAGACTAGAGTGAAGTAACAGTAGTGAGCTATGAAAGGACACTGTAGTGGCTCTGGTGACCCTTCATATCAAACATACCTCTTGGGAGAGGTATCCACGACCTAAGAGGGATTATTGAGAGTGATTTTTGAGAGATTGTAGTGAGGATATGATGTATTATTGATGGAGAGAGAGAGAGAGAGTCAGAGATAGCCAATTCTACTCAAACAGAGTGATTGTATATGAGAGATTGAGAGAGAAGACTATGAAGATATTGAAGATGAATACTATGTGATGTATTTCCACTCAAAGATGGTGTGTTCCTTTGCTTTCTTTGTTCTATTGATGGATTTTGTGAAGATATTGAAGAATATGGTTGATTCTATCAAAACCGTGGGAGATCTATATGATGCTGCATAAAGATTTGTTGTGTCTGGTGTTCTTTTCTTCATTGTGATCATATGAAACATGATAAACAAGCTTGTTGATGTTACAAGATAGATTTTCTTGCAAGAGAATTCCCTTTTCCTTGGTGTTCCTCTTGGGACTCCATGTTTTTGGAGCGCAGCCGGGGAAACTTGCCATCAACAAGCACCAGAAGAGGCTGAAAATGAAGGAAATGGCATTGCCAAGAAGAGAAGAATTCAATGGATGTTTGTAAAGTTCCTTCTTCCACTGAAGAGTTGGAATTCCTCATAATCAAAGCCACTTTCCACAAGAAGTTCATCCCACTATGGCGGAAACACATCACCATCATGATGCATGCTTTATGTGGTGGACAGTTTCCTCTTCCTGTTGAAGCAGCAGAAACTTGCATCTTGGTGGCAAACTGTTTGGGAACAAACTGAAGAGCAGAAACAGAGAGAATGACCATCCATGGAAGATTTGGCATTCATTGAGAAGTTTCCAGACAACATCAAGTGGGAGATTGTGAAGAAGCTTCAGGAGTCTTGGTCTGTAGAGGTACACAGGGACAAGAAGGAAAAGAGTTGGAATTTGTTCGTGGACGCTCAACAGCAAGATACATGGGATGCTTGGTTTACTGATAATCTTCTGTTTGTTCAATTAGCAACCCACTGGAAGTTGGTAGACAGAGTGTTTTTCACAACCTACACTGTTGAAACCATCAGAAGCTGGCATTACTATGATGATGGCACCACCACAATGCTCAGACGTATGCATTTTGACACCTTCCGAACCGAATACCTTCCCCTGTGCAGTGGCATGAAAGCAGAATTCAGGGACGTTGAAAAGAAAGAAGTAGAAGAAATGTTGGCAAGAGAGTCCTCCAGAGACTGAAGCCTTTTGTTAACCCTCTGTGGAGCACTAACAACCTAGTGGAGCCAACCCCCTGATGAATGACGCAATAAAGAGGCAAGCGTTAGAACGAGTCCAGAGGTACGTGAGAAGAGAGAAAGTAAAAATCAAGGCTGAGAATGAGCTAGCAGCAGAAGTCGCCTTTGACACCCTTGCGGAAGTCTTTACAGAAGTCCCAATGGCACATCAAGCCCTTCCTCCCGCTGGAGGTCCACTTCCAAGCCAGATCCATCCTGGAAATATTGATGACAGGCCAGCGAATGTAGTCCCATTGCCAGTTTTTAAGGGAGAGTACAATGAAGACCCCGATCTTCATGTAGCAGAGTTTATGGTAGCATGTGTGGCTAACAATGCTAGAACCCCTGAGCATTGGTTAGCGATATTCCCCGCCACTTTCAAGGGCATGGCATTTCAGTAGTATGAGAGACAAGCAGCAGGAACTTTTGGCACATGGGACGATCTGAAGTTGGCCTTCCTCACTAAATTCAGGCGTGAAGGTTTTGAAGAGCGGATAAGAGAGGAATTTATGAACCTAAGTCAATCCTCTCGAGAAAGAGTAGAAGCTTATGTCTCACGAATGGAATCCATCCTGAAGAGATGGACTAATCATAATCTAGATGATGGCATTCAGAAGGGGGTGTTTCTCAAAGGATTACAACCAGAAGTCCGTAAGTTTGTGGAGCTGCAAAGACCAGCCATCCTGCAAGCTGCAACAGAAGGTGCAAGATTGTATGATGAAGTGGAAGCTAGATTAGCGATGAATTCAGGAAGAGGCGTCCTACCTCCTCTGATGCCAGGAATGACTATCCACACAATGCAGTTCCTGGGACTGTTAGCTATCCCTACCAACAGATGCCCCCAGTATCACAGTACAGTGCACCAAATCCACAGTGGCCACAATCCATGCCTCAAATGGTGGTTCAACCACAACAACAATGGTCCCAACCAATTTCCTCAATGCCAAATCAGTAGCAACAGTGGAATCCTACCAACTGGAGCCAACAGCCAACAGTTCAAACATGAGCTCTGAATCAGAACCAGAACAGAGACCCCTCTGTACCAGCCCAAGCCGTTTATGCAGTGATTACAGAGACTCCTCAAAACCCTCCTACCAGTGCCTCAGGAGGAGAAAGCTTGAAGGATTACTTATCTAACTCAGTTGCAAACATAAAAAAGGAGTTGATGGATGTGGTTACAGAGCAGCTACAGACGTTGAAAGTGAATACCGCGAGCATATCCAACGTTGCAGGAGCAAGAAGAGATGTGATGCGGTCAAATACTTGGTGTGGTAAGTGTCATCAAGCAGGCCATTTAGCCACCGAATGTACACGAAAACCAACTATTCCTGGGGCCTTCTGTTCCTACTGTTTGCGAAAGAACCATACAGAGGACATTTGCTCTCTGAAGGACATGCATGATAGGAGAAGGAAGGAAGAAGATGCAAGATTCAACTTGTTGGAATCCAAAATGACAACACAAAATATTGGACCCAAGCCTAGAGAGTTTGGTCCTAATTTCGGACCCAGAAGATTTCCCTCTCAAAGTTACATAGGAAGACAGTCTGGCGGTGGTCAGAGATCAGAAGTGGAATGTTACAGATGCGGAGAAAAGGGACACATCTCACCAAATTGTCCAAATCCTCGAAGGTCAGTGGATTACAAGCCCTTATGCAGTCGATGCAAAGGAGAAGGCCACACTGCAAAAGACTGTCCAAGCCCAGCCCCAGTGAAAAACAGTGCTACTGATAGTCCGTCCAAGGCCCAAGAGCCTACCTCCAATTTAGTGGAATTGGAAGTTGCTGCCATCACGCGTGCAAAGCAGAAGGAACCACCTGTCCAGAAAGAAAATAACCCTCCTTCCAGAACAGTGAAGTTCAATCTTCCACCAGAAGAATAGAACAGAACAGAGCTTAACAGTGCCGTACAGAGCCCTACAGAGCCACAGAGAGTTACAGAGACAGGACCAAAGGTCTAGGAGACAGAAGAGGAGGAAGTGCCACAAGTGGCAGAAGAAGTTCCTGTGATTCCTCTGTTGGAAGAAAGAGGGAAAATGAAAATGGGTGTTGCCCCATTCCCTAACCGGTTAGAGAAGCCAGTGGATCCTATCAAGGAATACGATCCAGTTAGAGATCTAAATACCTTTAGACCAAATCTTACATTCCGACAATTACTGATGTTGTCTCCCAGTTGCCGGAAAAGGTTCAAAAGTATACTGACAAGAAGACGTGGTTTAAGGATTGCTCCCTCAATAGCAACAAAGTCCAACAAGGCTTCAGAGCCTGTAAAAGAAGTGGATGTGGCTAATGCTTTCCTAGATCCGGGTACTCCAGAGACTGGCGTGTGGATAGAAGGCTGCTTCATTGCAAATACACTGATTGATGGAGGTTCATCAGTGAGCATTATGACGGATGTTACAATGAAGAATCTAGGCTTACAAGGTGTGCAACCCACTCAATGGCTCATCAGACTGGCGGATCAGAGTAGAATCAAGCCTTTGGGCATTCTCCCATATGTGAAGACTACAGTGGCTGGAAAAGATTATTGGCTAACCTATTTGGTGGTGAAGCCAAACTCTTATGGTACATCCTACCCTCTGTTACTGGATAGACCATGACTTTTTGAAGCCCGAGCAAGGACGGATTGGTTCAAAGGAACCTTGACCTTGGGTAGAGGACCCAACAAAGTGGTGCTGAAACTGTATGGTTCTCAAAAAGGACATGGATCCACCTCCTTGGAATTATCTTCTGACTCCCCTAATGAGACTACGGATGGAACATCAGCAGACGAAGATGCTGTCAAATAGATCCTTCCTAAGAAAATAGTGGCACATTCCTTAACAGTGGATACTGTAAGCCGACTTCCAAAAGATGCAATGCCATTATCAATGGGTGAATACTTCCTGCCTGAACCAAGAATGACTTCTGAAATCACTTCTGACAGTGAGATAGAAGCATGGATGTACTGCTCTCCCTGTTACATGGCCATAGCAGAGCCAGAGATAGAGGCAGGAGAGGAAACAGAGAATGTGTTCTTCTGTTACAGAGCTCCTATAGAGACAGAAGCAGAAACAGAAGCAGAGACAGAAGCAGAAGCAGAGACAGAAGCAGAGACAGAGATAGAAGAGGTTGGATATGAAATGGACGAAGAAGGTTATGAAAGTGAGCCAGAAGAGTCTATCCCAACTAAAGAGGATATGTATGGAGAAGAAGTTCCAGAAGCATCAGAAGCAGACGAGCTCATGCTATGGGACAGAATGGTGATGGTACCATTTGGTCTGGTAAATGGATTTTCTTATATGCAAAATTCTTATAAGACGTGGGTTGAGAAGAACAAGCCGTCTTTCAGCAGTGGCTCCTGCCATCCTAACCCATCCTTGCCAAAGGAAGATGATGATGATGCACCGTGCCAACAAGCACCAATCCAACAAACCCAACAGGCATCAGAGGGTCCCTGTTATGTGACGTTCCTGGATGCGTCATCAGAAGAGGAGTCTTTAAGCCAAAAGGTAATTACTCTTGAAACCAAACCCGAAACGGCTCTTATCCCATTCCAACGTCTTAAAGAGCAACCTAAGTCTCCACCAAAAGAAGAAGTTGGTTCTAGTGGGACATCAGAAGAGGACACCATTCCCTTGAAGGAGTCGGATCTGTACCCAGAAGCGGTCCGCGGGACCTTCATCCGTGAAGTAGAAGGTGAACGGCAGTTAACTTTTGTGGATGCAGAAGGCACTGAACGCCACTTGAAGGTTGGTAGCAGCCTTCCAAAAGAGGAGTTGTCAACCCTGTACAACTTGTTGAAAGAAAATTTGGACGTGTCTGCATGGTCCTACAAAGACCTAAAGGGGATTGATCCCACAATATGTCAACATCTTATTGACTTGGAGCCTGATGCCAAGCCAGTACGGCAATGACAGAGGCGAATGAACCCGAATTATTCCACATTGGTGAAAGCAGAGCTGCTGAAGCTTCTGGAAGCCGAGTTCATCTATCCAGTGGCAAATAGTGAATGGGTTTCACCCATCGTGGTTGTACCCAAGAAGAATGGAAAATTGCGAATATGTGTGGATTTCCGAAAGCTTAATTCTAAGACAAAGAAGGATCACTTTCCTATCCCTTTCACAGACCAACTGTTGGACACAGTGGTAGGACATGAGCTTTATTCCCTTCTGGATGGATTCAGCGGATACAACCAAGTCCAAATCGCAGAAGAAGACCAATCCAAAACAACCTTCACCACAGAATGGGGGACTTACGCTTACCGAGTGATGCCATTTGGGCTCTGCAATGCCCCTGCTACTTTCCAGCGAGTCATGATGGCTGCATTTCAAAATCATCTACATGACTTCATTGAGGTATATTTGGATGACTTCTGTGTCTATAGTTTGATCCGTGAACACTGGGAATACCTGGAACAATGCTTTGACCAATGCCGGGAGATTGGGATTTCCCTCAACCCCGACAAATGCATCTTTGGGTTCTCTTCTGGAGTTCTGTTGGGCCACATTGTCTCTGCACAAGGGATATCAACAGACCCTGCAAAGATTGAAAAGATCGCATCTCTGACAGCACCCACCAACCTCAAACAGTTGAGGGGATTCCTAGGCCATGTGGGTTACTACAGAAGGTTCATAGCCCATTTTGCAACAAAGGCAACCTCCTTGCACAAGCTTCTGAGGAAAGATGCAGAGTTTACTTGGACAGAAGAATGTGACAAAGCCTTTCACACTCTGAAGCAGTGTCTGATAGAGGCACCCATTCTGCAACCTCCTGATTGGACGAAAGAGTTCCATGTACACACTGATGCATCAATTGAAGGTTTAGGTGCTGTCCTCTGCCAGAAGGGCTCCTCGAAGCTGGATCAACCGATCTATTACGCAAGCCGAAAAGTCACTGATAGGGAACGGAACTATACAGTGACAGAGCTGGAGTGCTTGGCAATGGTGTTTGCCCTGGAGAAGTTTCGCCATTACCTCCTATCTACCCACTTTAAATTTTATGTGGATCATGAGGCCCTGTCCTTCCTGATGAACAAAGCAGATGTGAAAGGACGAATGATGAGATGGCTCCTTTTATTCCAGGAATTCGACTTTGAGGTGATTACTAAGCTTGGTCGTTCCCATGTTCTGGCTGATCACCTGTCGCGTATCCCACAAACTGCAGACGAGGAGCAGGATGATCCAGACCTCCTTGATGCTTCCCTATTCTTGGTAGAAACTGTAACTCCCTGGTATGCAGACATTGCCAATCTGCTGGCAACCCGACAATATCCTCCTGGCATTTCTAGTCGGGAGAGGAAGAAGCTTATGCTAGAATCAGCCCCATACACCCTGCTAGGTGGTGCACTGTACAAGAAAGGCAAAGATAAAGTGCTTAGAAGATGTGTTGCAGGAGATGAGATTGGGATTGTTCTAAAGGCTTGCCATGACGAGCCATGTGGAGGTCACTTTGCAGGAGAAGCTACAGCCAAGAAGGCTCTGCTAGCAGGATATTGATGGCCTACCATTCATAAGGATGGCTATGATTACTGTAAAAGATGTGATGCTTGTCAGAGAATGGGAAAACCCACGAAGACAAGTGCCATGCCATTGCAACCTATCCTTCCTTTGAAGCCTTTTGAGAAGTGGGGCATCGACTTCGTAGGTCCGATCGATCCTCCTACCAGAAGGAAACAGAATCGATACATCCTCGTATGTACGGATTATGTCACAAAGTGGTGTGAAGCTAAAGCCCTAAAGCGGGACGATGGTAACAGCGTGGCCCTGTTCATGTACGAGAATATCATCACCCGTTTTGGTAGTCCCTTAGAGCTGGTAAGTGACAGAGGCACTCATTTCCTTAACAAAGTCATGGAAGAGTTGACAGAGTTGTATAAGATCCGCTATCGCAAGTCCACTCCTTATTATCCCAGAGCCAACGGCCAAGTCGAAGTCACCAATCGCATCCTCTGCTCGATTCTGACAAAAAAATTTCCGCACATCGTCGTGATTGGGATGATCGACTTACAGAGGCCCTCTGGGCGTACAGAACCTCCCATAAAGCAGCAACAGGACAGACACCCTTCCAGCTGGTGTATGGTACAGAAGCTGTTTTTCCTGTTGAACTGGAATTACCCTCTTTGAGAGTGGCTTTCAAAGAGCGTTTGGGGGACGATGATTCACTGCAACGCCATCTCCTGCACCTGGAATGTTTGGAAGAAATTCGTAGGATGGCTCTACAGTGCATGGAAGCCACGCACGCTCGACGGAAGGCTTACCATGACAGCTTCATCAAGCACAAGGAGTTCAAAGAAGGTGATTTGGTCCTAGCCCATGATTCACGATTTGGGAAGTTTCCTGGCAAGCTCCAACAGCGGTGGATGGGCCCCTATAAGGTACTTGCCGTCAACCCTAATGGTTCTGTCCAAGTGCAGACCGTTGATGCCTCTGATGATCCCTTTCTGATCAATGGATATCGCCTGAAGAAGTACTTCCCTCCTTGGGGATCTTGACAATTACGGTCACTTGATCTTTTTCCTCATTGGCGCGGCACTGTACTTCTTATGATGCTACTTCTGATAGCCGTTCTTCAATCACTCCTGATGAAGTGAACACAACCCTCTGTCCCCTCAAACCCCCCTTCCAGCCTTGATTTCTTATCCTCTATTTTTCCCTAGCGCGACAGTGGCGAAGTTGGTTCTGACAAATGGTAGTTTTACCATTCCCTTGCTCAAAATTTTTTTTTCTTTTTAACAAAACAAAACATATCGGTCATGGGAGAAAAGGACTTAGGTCCCTGTCATGCTGACCTATTCTTCGAGAAAAGGTGGAAACACCCTCGGGAATAGGGGAAAACAAGAAAAAGAACAAAGAAAAAGAAGAAAAAAAAAATAAAAGAAAAACAAATCTGTTATGAGAGAAAAGGAAGCAATTCCCTGTCATAGCAGGCCTCGTTCCAGGAAAAGGTGGTAAACACCCTTGGGCGAGAAGCTGGCTGTGGAAAAGGTGGTAACACCTAGCAGTCCAGAAAGTGGATTCATTAATTGATATCCCTAGGATCCAATTCCGAAGCTACCTCCCTTGGTACACTGTGTCCTGGGTCTTTCTGCAGAGCGTCTAACTGTCCTCTAGCAGACGACATGTTCCTGTCCAATACAACATTCGATTTGATGGCTACCTCCCTGGGTATGCCTCTTCAACAACTGATGACGCGATCTTCATCGACAACCAATCGAGTGACGTGAGCTTTCATCCTAACCGATGGGGAAGTGAGTATGGTTGCCCTCTGTATCTATCAACAGAGAGAGACAGAGGGTGGTTCGAGAGACCAGTCTTTTCCCTTCAAATCAAATGAGCGGTGAGTAGTGTGACTGCGGGGTTCCACGCCCAAGATGGGCCTCTCAATGCACAAAGCACGATTTGTTTCTATGCACTACACCATAAGGCTCCCTGGCCTTCCTTCTCGCACCGTATGCCGACACAGGGCGGGATGCCCCGTTGCACCATCAACTGTGCACAAGGCATACAATCTTTGCACAAGTGACTGTGAGGATAATATCAATGGGTTTCAGGAAAAGGCTACCCTCCTGTATCTATCAACAGAGAGTGAGACAGAGGGTGGGCTGAGTGTGACTGGAGTTTCTTCAATCAATTACCGAGAGGTGAGATTGAGGGACGTTCCGACACTTGGAGTCAGGTATGTTCCTGTTTCCCTATGCACCCCCGGGATGGGACTTTGCCCTCATCACAAGACACATCACCCTATTCTGTACACTGCACTATAAGGCTCCCTTGCCTTCCTCCTTGCACTTATGCCAGACGGGTTGGACGCACTAATGCACCATCAATTGTGCACCCTGGCATACTCTTTCTACACCATTCCCCCCTTGTCGATTTCTCAACCGGGCATGAGATATGGGTTTCCATCATTATTCCTCGAGTGATATTAGTCATGGGGCGAGTGACTGTTCTTTCATTCCAATTGAGTGACTGCGAGTTGAGTGTAGTATTCCTCATCATCGACGGATTTCCTGCGATTCCTTCAACCAGCTACCTCCCTGGGTGCTGCCGCGTGGTCCCTGCCATGACGAACGTGTGCGGAGAAGATGCCTTGGTACCTCCAGCGCCGACAACAACACTGGACATGCCATCGACACTCAAACTTGCTTCTTGACGAAACGGGCCAAGTTTTTCTAACCCTACACCTTCTGTTTCTTCGTGACGGTCATGTTTTAAGTGTGGGGACGTTAGTGGATAGTCTGTGGCGTGGTCCTAGGTCCCTATTGCTCGGTTAACCCTATCCGTTAAGGTCTTAAGTGTGGGGACGCGTCCCTGCGCGTCTATATTGCATACCCCTCTGCATATGCCTTACCCTGTTCATGCATGCATGCCATGCCTTGCTTTTACCTTGATGGGGTCCCTTCCCACCCATCCGGTTATGTTCCACCCACCCTTGGGGCTGTTCCCTTGCAGTTTTCCTTTATTCCTTGATTTTGAGATCCCACTATGTGACTGCATCCTACGTTCACCAAAGTCCACATCCAGCCTCATAACCCTGTTCCTCTCTTTGCCCTGACCATTTTTCCTTTTTACCTACCCTTGTTCCGGTGCACGGTTTTTGAGTTATTAATTTTTGAAGCATTTTGTGCAATTTAGCCGGTTTTCCATGAGAACGCGCTTTTCTTGCTCTGAAACCATGCTCTGACATCCTAGCCCTGACAACCACTTTTCCCCTGACATTTTTCCTTTTTACTCCGAGTCATTTTGCTACACGGTTTATCCATTATTAATTTTCCGGTTTTTTAAGACTTTTTCGTGCATCTTTTTGACATTTTTCCATGTGAACCTGTCCTCTTTGCATCGGAATTCTAATTTGATCTAACAGTCGTGTCCTCCGTTTCTTCCCCTACCTTTTTCCTTTTTTCTCCACCCTCTTTCGACTTTCGGATTTTTACTTATTAATTTTTTAGTGAGTTTTCGGGCGTCTTTTTGGAGTTTTTTTACATGTGAATCCCTCCTATTTCCACCGGAACTGTGGTCTAACGTGATAACCCTGTGCCACTCCTTCCTGCGGACATTTTTCCTTCTTACTGCATGTCATTCCGGCGCACGGTTTGTCCGATATTAATTTTCGATCCTATTTTCGGGTTTTTTTTTGGGTTTTTCCCATGTGAACGCATCTTATCTCCGTCGGAATTATGTTTTGATGAGATAGGATTGTCGCGCACATCTTTCTGCACAGTTTTCCTTTTTTCTGCACCTCATTCCGATGCACGGATTTTTTTATATTAATTTTTAATTGTGTTTTTTGGTTCATTTTTTGTGTCTTTTGCACGTGACCACCCTTTACCCCTCCCGGAATCTCCGTCGTATATTTTTCTTCTCTTCCGCCTGCCGTCCTACCCACTTTTTGTTTTTACGCTATTTTGTTTTGACGTCCGGATTGGGAGTTATTAATTTTTCTTTATTTTTACGTGTATTCGTGCCCTCGTTTTGCTCGTGAACGCACCCTTTTTCGATTTTACGCGTCTCCACGAGCCCCGGTCGTGTTCGCATGACCCATACCGTCATCTCGGTGCCATTTCAATCCCGTCACTGCAAATTTTTTTTTACCCCGCCCTGCGCACGTGCGCGAGACGGAGGTATGTGCCCAACCCCCTATCCCCTTGACCCTGCCCACCCCCCTTGGCCCTGCCCACCCCTTTCCCCCAACCACCCGACCCCTTCCCCCCAACCACCTCCCTCTCCCTCTTCTCCCTGCGTCCCTTCCTCTTCCCACCTTCCTCCTTCTTCCTCCCTTCTTCCTCCCTTTCTGCCTCCTCCATCCCCTCCCCTTCTTCCTCCTTCACTCGCTCTCCTCCTACTCCTCCTTCCGCCTGCTTCGCCCTCCCCTTCCTCCTCCCCTTCTTTTTTCTTCTCCCCCTGCAACTGGTTCTTCTTCTTCTTCCTCCACCTCTCCTCTCTCCTTCTTCCTTCTTCCTCCCTCCTTCTCTCTCCTTCTCCTTCGGCCGTGCCTCCTCCTCAACAACCCCATGCTCATCGCTCCTCCCTTCTGCCTCGTGCGTCTCTCCTCTCCCTCCTCGGCGGCCTCCCTCTCCTCCACAGGCCGCTTGCGCGGCCCCCCCGGCAGCTTCCTCTCCCCCGCTTGCTCCGCCTCCCTCCCCTCGGACTGCTCCTGCCAACCCCGCCTTCTAACGCCGCCGCTGCGTGGACCGCGCCGCCACCTGGACGCCCGCCGTTGCCCGGAGCCCGTCGCCTGGACGCCTGGACGCCGCCCTCTGAGCCTGAACAGCGCCGACGTCGCCTGTGGTGCCGCCGGAAGCTGCCAGTTCGTCGCCTTCGCGCCTCTCGCCCTCCAGCCCGCCGCCGCGTGGACCGCACCGCCGCCTGGATCGCTGCCGACACCGGCAGAGGTCGCCGCCGTCGACCTGCCTCGCCGCCCGCGATCGCCACCGCAACGCCTGACGCCGCCCCGTCCACCTCCTCCTCCTCTAACCATCTCCTCCTCCTCTAACCACACCCAGGTTAGCCACTAACCTTGGTGCAGTTAACACTAACCTAAGTTAAGTTAAAACTAACCTAGGTTAGGTTAACAACTAACTTAACTTCAGTTAACCTCTAACTTAACTCCAGTTAAAAACTAACCTAACTAAACCCCCTTTAGTTACCCTAACCCCATTAGAGTTAACCTAACCTACCTAGGGTTAGGATCCCACTAACCCTAACCCTAACCCACATTAGGTTATCTAACCCCCTTTAGGTTAGTTTCTACTAACTGGACTTATCTGACTTATCTAACCTGACTAACCTAACTTGACTTGACTTGGGCAGACTAACATGACTTACCCAGACTAACCATACTTAACTGACTTACTTCTACTTGATTTATCTGATTCACATGATTTATGTGATTTAATTAATTTCTAAATTAATTTTCCCATCAAAATAATTCAGAAAAATTTCTTAAAATTCCATTTTCTTTTTGCCAATTTTTGGGAGTTTGTCCGCTGGAAATTACCCACCCTAAAATTTCTGAAAATTACACATTTCCTAATTTTACCTCCAAATTGCCAATAAATGTAGAAAATTCATTTAAAAATAGTAAAAAAAATTTAAAAAATTCTAAAAAATTCCCCTCACCTCCCTTGACCATTTTTCATTTATTTTTAACTTTAAAAAATTATCATACATGGTACCCCTATTGTTAAAACCAAAAAATAAATAAATAAACCAACACACTAACAAACCAACAAATGGAAATTTCCCTTTACACTCTCTATTTTATTTGCATAGACCCCATTGTGGATATTTCCTCCATATTCATGTGTTGTTTATATTTATTTCCCTATTATTATTTTTATTTAAAAAAAAACAAAAACAAACATAAACAACCAAACCTACACAAATAAAAACCAATAAAACACATCCACCACCCATAATAACCACACAAACAACATAACCAACCATAAATAATCACAAATTACGAACATTAATAAACCAACCAAAAAACAAATCAACACATCCACTAAGGTGTTGTCTTTGTTGTTTCGTCAGTGGTCTTTACTTTTCCTTTACTGGATTCACTTCTTTTGGGGGACTCTTCCATGCGCATTTCTGCATTACCTACACACCCCTTCCAGGTATTTATTTTATGTGTTTTCCTTATTTTCATTTCCCCCTTAATCACAAATTAATTGTTAAAATGAACTCTTTAATTCACCCACAGTTTCCACGCGCATTCGCGCTCAATACACATATACTTTTTAATTAAAATAAACCAGCCATTCACTTAGCACGCACTACGTGCGCTACAGAGGCACTTTAATTTTTATTTAAAATGAACCAGCCGTCACATGAGCACGCGCTGGCAAAAAAGCGCTCCACATCACCTTAATTTGTAATCAATGAACTTGCATTTAGAGACCCAGTCTGGGTATCGAAGTCCGGGATTCGAATTAATGCACCGCTTCACCTAATAATTGGTAATTAACTTTATAATAAGGAACCGCCGTTTTCTTGCTAAGGTTTATCACCTAATAAAAATTCACCCATTCTTAATAATTTATTAAAATGAACCATTCATTAAATTAATTCCCCCTCACTGCACTTAATTCCCCTTTTTAACGAACCGTTTCGTGGGATGGGTTTGCGCCGTCCTTACAATTATTTTCCATAGTCAAACACTGGGTTATCAACGATGTAGTCTTGATATGTGTCAGATATGGTATTGTTTTGGTTTATTGTCTTTGTTACGGTTACGGGTACGGTATGCAGTTTTTTCTTTTATTGCCTGATACGGGGTTCTGGGTGTTTGTCTGATGCATCGCATAAAGCTTTCGGTCGCATTTGTCTCAAGGTCATGTCAAATTTTTTCTAGGATGTGGTTTGCTTGGGGTTAGTTGGTCGAGTCACATTTTTCTTGTTTGGTTATTCTCTTATCCTTGGTTTTTTTTTGTCTGTTGCTTTGCAGGCATTCTCCTTGATTGTCTGTGTTTGTGGTGTGTGTGTAACCATCTGAATGGCGCCTTCTCATGCTCCTCCCCCTATCCAGTACGTCCCACTAGTTAGTAGGGATTACTCTTCCCTACTTACTTTTGAGCCTCTCACGAAGGCGGGACTTGCTGCTTTTGTGGCTACTTCTTTTCCATTGCTTCCAGAGGATCCGTCGTTATGTGATGAGTTCCTAGCCTCTTACAGCAAGAAGACAGGACTAGTCCAGGGAATTTCTATGACTTTGACACCTCGAGGCTTAGGGAAGGATCTGTCTCTACCCTCCAAAGGTGAACCTTTTGTGACCACTCGTCAGCTTTTCTCTAATAAAGAGATTCTAAAGCTGTTGCAAAAGCAGACAAGGGAAATCCTCGATGTTAAGAAGGTGATAAACTCTTCAGGAGTTTCCTTTTCTATGATCACTGATCCCGTATGGAAGATGATCTGTCAGTTTCTTCAGGACAGGTTTATGCCTGCCAAAATGCCATCCCATTATTTGTCCAAAGAGCTTTTCACAGCTTCCAGGATGGTGTTGAAAGGAGTTGCTATTGATTGGAGCACTTACCTCCTCACTAAAATGGATCAGCATTTCGTCAAAGTCACCAGGGGTAATGTTACCAATGTCACATATGGATCCTATTTGTCTACCTTCTTGACCTATTCAGGTTTACAGAAGACTGTGCCTCCACCTCCTCCATCATTATTTGAGAGTGATTTTGAGAGATTGTAGTGAGGATATGATGTATTATTGATGGAGAGAGAGAGAGAGAGTCAGAGATAGCCAATTCTACAAAAACAGAGTGATTGTATCTGAGAGATTGAGAGAGAAGACTATGAAGATATTGAAGATGAATACTATGTGATGTATTTCCATTCAAAGATGGTGTATTCCTTTGCTTTCTTTGTTCTATTGATGGATTTTGTGAAGATATTGAAGAATATGGTTGATTCTATCAAATCCGTGGGAGATCTACATAATGCTGCATGAAGAATTGCTGTGCCTGGTGTTCTTTTCTTCATTGTGATCATATAAAACACGATAAACAAGCTTGTTGATGTTACAAGATAGATTTTCTTGCAAGAGAATTCCCTTTTCCTTGGTGTTCTTCTCAGGACTCCATGTTTTTGGTGCGTAGCCGAGGAAACTTGCCATCAACAAGCACCAGAAGAGGCTGAAAATGAAGGAAATGGCATTGCCAAGAAGAGAAGAATTCAATGGATGTTTGTAAAGTTCCTTCTTCCACTGAAGAGTTGGAATTCCTCATAATCAAAGCCACTTTCCACAAGAAGTTCATCCCACAATGGCGGAAACACATCACCATCATGATGCATGCTTTATGTGGTGGAGAGTTTCCTCTTCCTGTTGAAGCAGCAGAAACTTGCATCTTGGTGGCAAACTGTTTGGGAACAAACTGAAGAGCAGAAACAGAGAGAATGACCATCCATGGAAGATTTGGCATTCATTGAGAATTTTCCAGACAACATCAAGTGGGAGATTGTGAAGAAGCTTCAGGAGTCTTGGTCTGTAGAGGTACACAGGGACAAGAAGGAAAAGAGTTGGAATTTGTTCGTGGACGCTCAACAGCAAGATACATGGGATGCTTGGTGTACTGATAATCTTCTGTTTGTTCAATTAGCAACCCACTGGAAGTTGCTAGACAGAGTGTTTTTCACAACCTACACTGTTGAAACCATCAGAAGCTGGCATTACTATGATGATGGCACCACCACAATGCTCAGACGTATGCATTTTGACACCTTCCGAACCGAATACCTTCCCCTGTGCAGTGGCATGAAAGCAGAATTCAGGGACGTTGAAAAGAAAGAAGTAGAAGAAATGTTGGCAAGAGAGTCCTCTAGAGACTGAAGCCTTTTGTTAACCCTCTGTGGAGCACTAACAACCTAGTGGAGCCAACCCCCTGATGAATGACGCAATAAAGAGGCAAGCGTTAGAACGAGTCCAGAGGTACGTGAGAAGAGAGAAAGCAAAAATCAAGGCTGAGAACGAGCTAGCAGCAGAAGTCGCCTTTGACACCCTTGCGGAACTCTTTACAGAAGTCCCAATGGCACATCAAGCCCTTCCTCCCACTGGAGGTCCACTTCCAAGCCAGATCCGTCCTGGAAATATTGATGACAGGCCAGCGAATGTAGTCCCATTGCCAGTTTTTAAGGGAGAGTACAATGAAGACCCCGATCCTCATGTAGTAGAGTTTATGGTAGCATGTGTGGTTAACAATGCCAGAACCCCTGAGCATTGGTTAGCGATATTCCCCGCCACTTTCAAGGGCGTGGCATTTTAGTGGTATGAGAGACAAGCAGCAGGAACTTTTGGCACATGGGACGACCTGAAGTTGGCCTTCCTCACTAAATTCAGGCGTGAAGGTTTTGAGGAGCGGATGAGAGAGGAATTTATGAACCTAAGTCAATCCTCTGGAGAAAGAGTAGAAGCTTATGTCTCACGAATGGAATCCATCCTGAAGAGATGGACTAATCATAATCTAGATGATGGCATTCAGAAGGGGGTGTTTCTCAGAGGATTACAACCAGAAGTCCGTAAGTTTGTGGAGCTGCAAAGACCAACCACACAGCAAGCTGCAACAGAAGGTGCAAGACTATACGATGAAGTGGAAGCTCGATTAGCGATGAATACAGGAAGAGGAGTCCTACCTCCTCTGATGCGAGGAATGATGTATTCACCAAATGCAGTCCTAGGGACTGTTCCCTACCCCTACCAACAGATGTCCCCGGTATCACAGTACAGTGCACCAAATCCACAGTGGCCACAATCCATGCCTCAAATGGTGGTTCATCCACAACAACAATGGTCCCAACCAATTTCCTCAATGTCAAATCAACAGCAACAGTGGAATCCTACCAACTGGAGCCAACAGCCAACAGTTCAAACATGAGCTCTGAATCAGAACCAGAACAGAGACTCCTCTGTACCAGCCCAGCCCGTTTATGCAGTGATTATAGAGACTCCTCAAAACCCTCCTGCCAGTGTCTCAGGAGGAGAAAGCTTGAAGGACTACTTATCTAACTCAGTTGCAAACATCAAAAAGGAGTTGATGGATGTGATTACAGAGCAACTCCAGACGTTGAAAGTGAACACAGCGAGCATATCCAACGTTACAGGAGCAGGAAGAGATGTGATGCGGTCAAATACTTGGTGTGGTAAGTGTCATCAAGCAGGCCATTTAGCCACTAAATGTACACGAAAATCAACTATTCCTGGGGCCTTCTGTTCCTACTGTTTGCGAAAGAACCATACAGAGGACATTTGCTCTCTGAAGGAGATGCATGATAGGAGAAGGAATGAAGAAGACGCAAGATTCAACTTGTTGGAATCCAAAATGACAACACAAAATATTGGACCCAAGCCTAGAGAGTTTGGTCCTAATTTCGGACCCAGAAGATTTCCCTCTCAAAGTTACAAAGGAAGACAGTCTGGCGGTGGTCAGAGATCAGAAGTGGAATGTTACAGATGCGGAGAAAAGGGACACATCTCACCAAATTGTCCAAATCCTCGAAGGTCAATGGATTACAAGCCCTTATGCAGTCGATGCAAAGGAGAAGGCCACACTGCAAAAGACTGTCCAAGCCCAGCCCCAGTGAAAAACAGTGCTACTGATAGTCCGTCCAAGGCCCAAGAGCCTACCTCCAATTTAGTGGAATTGGAAGTTGATGCCATCAAGCGTGCAAAGCAGAAGGAACCACCTATCCAGAAAGAAAATAACCCTCCTGCCAGAACAGTGAAGTTCAATCTTCCACCAGAAGAACAGAACAGAACAGAGCCTAACAATGCCGTACAGAGCCCTACAGTGCCACAGAGAGTTACAGTGACAGTTACAAAGACAGGGCCAGAGGTCCAGGAGACAGAAGAGGAGGAAGTGCCACAAGTGGCAGAAGAAGTCCCTGTGATTCCTCCGTTGGAAGAAAGAGGGAAAATGAAAATGGGTGTTGCCCCATTCCCTAACCGGTTAGAGAAGCCAGTGGATCCTATTAAGGAATACGATCTAGTTAGAGATCTAGATACCTTTAGACCAAATCTTACATTCCGAAAATAACTGATGTTGTCTCCCAGTTGCCGAAAAAGGTTCAAAAGTATACTGACAAGAAGACGTGGTTTAAGGATTGCTCCCTCAATAGCAACAAAGTCCAACAAGGCTCTAGAGCCTGTAAAAGAAGTGGATGTGGCTAATGCTTTCCTAGATCCGGGTACTCCAGAGACTGGCATGTGGATAGAAGGCTGCTTCATTGCAAATGCACTGATTGATGGAGGTTCATCAGTGAACATTATGACGGATGTTACAATGAAGGATCTAGGCTTACAAGGTGTGCAACCCACTCAATGGCTCATCAGACTGGCGGATCAGAGTAGAATCAAGCCTTTGGGCATTCTCCCATATGTGAAGACTACAGTGGCTGGAAAAGATTATTGGCTAACCTATTTGGTGGTGAATCCAAACTCTTATGGTACATCCTACCCTCTGTTACTGGGTAGACCATGGCTTTTTGAAGCCCGAGCAAGGATGGATTGGTTCAAAGGAACCTTGACCTTGGGTAGAGGACCCAACAAAGTGGTGCTGAAACTGTATGGTTCTCAAAAAGGACATGGATCCACCTCCTTGAAATTATCTTCTGACTCCCCTAATGAGGCTACGAATGGAACATCAGCAGACAAAGATGCTGTCAAAAAGATCCTTCCTAAGAAAATAGTGGCACATTCCTTAACAATGGATACTGTAAGCCGACTTCCAAAAGATGCAACGCCATTATCAATGGGTGAATACTTCCTGCCTGAACCAGGAATGACTTCTGAAATCACTTCTGACAGTGAGATAGAAGCATGGATGTACTGCTCTCCCTATTACATGGCCATAGCAGAGCCAGAGACAGAGGCAGGAGAGGAAACCGAGAATGTGTTCTTCTGTTACAGAGCTCCTACAGAGACAGAAGCAGAAACAGAAGCAGAGACAGAAGCAGAAGCAGAGACAGAAGCAGAGACAGAGACAGAAGAGGTTGGATATGAAATGGACGAAGAAGGTTATGAAAGTGAGCCAGAAGAGTCTATCCCAACTAAAGAGGATATGTATGGAGAAGAAGTTCCAGAAGCATTAGAAGCAGACGAGCTCATGCTATGGGACAGAATGGTGATGGTACCATTTGGTCTGGTAAATGGATTTTCTTATGTGCAAAATTGTTATAAGACGTGGGTTGAGAAGAACAAGCCGTCTTTCAGCAGTGGCTCCTGCCGTCCTAACCCATCCTTGCCAAAGGAAGATGATGATGATGCACCGTGCCAACAAGCACCAATCAAACAAACCCAACAGGAATCAGAGGGTCCCTGTTATGTGACGTTCCTGGATGCGTCATCAGAAGAGGAGTCTTCAAGCCAAGAGGTAATTACTCTTGAAACCAAACCCGAAAGGCTCTTATCCCATTCCAATGTCTTAAAGAGCAACCTAAGTCTCCACCAAAAGAAGAAGTTGGTTCTAGTGGGACATCAGAAGAGGACACCATTCCCTTGAAGGAGTCGGATCTGTACCCAGAAACGATCCGCGGGACCTTCATCTGTGAAGTAGAAGGTAAACGGCAGTTGAATGAAAATTTGGACGTGTTTGCATGGTCCTACAAAGACCTAAAGGGGATTGATCCCACAATATCTCAACATCATATTGACTTGGAGCCTGATGCCAAGCCAGTACGGCAACGACAGAGGCGAATGAACCCGAATTATTCCACATTAGTGAAAGCGGAGCTGCTGAAGCTTCTAGAAGCTGAGTTCATTTATCCAGTGGCGAATAGTGAATGGGTTTCACCCATCGTGGTTGTACCCAAGAAGAATGGAAAATTGCGAATATGTGTGGATTTCCGAAAGCTTAATTTCAAGACGAAGAAGGATCACTTTCCTATCCCTTTCACAGACCAACTGTTGGACACAGTGGCATGACATGAGCTTTATTCCCTTCTAGATGGATTCAGCGGATACAACCAAGTCCAAATCGCAGAAGAAGACCAGTCCCAAAAAAAACTTCACCACAGAATGGGGGACCTACGCTTACCGAGTGATGCCATTTAGGCTCTGCAATGCCCCTGCTACTTTCCAGCGAGTCATGATGGCTGCATTTCAAAATCATCTGCACGACTTCATTGAGGTATATTTGGATGACTTCTGTGTCTATAGTTTGATCCGTGAACACTGGGAACACCTGGAACAATGCTTTGACCAATGCCGGGAGTATGGGATTTCCCTCAACCCCGACAAATGCATCTTTGGGGTTTCTTCTGGAGTTTTGTTGGGCCACATTGTCTCTGCACAAGGGATATCAACAGACCCTGCAAAGATTGAAAAGATTGCAGCTCTGACAGCACCCACCAACCTGAAACAGTTGAGGGGATTCCTAGGCCATGTGGGTTACTACAGAAGGTTCATAGCCCATTTTGCAACAAAGGCAACCTCCTTGCACAAGCTTCTGAGGAAAGATGCAGAGTTTACTTGGACGGAAGAATGTGACAAAGCCTTTCACATTCTGAAGCAGTGTCTGATAGAGACACCCATTCTGTAGTCTCCTGATTGGACGAAAGAGTTCCATGTACACACTGATGCATCAATTGAAGGTTTAAGTGCTATCCTCTGCCAGAAGGGCTCCTCGAAGTTGGATCAACCGATCTATTATGCAAGCCGCAAAGTCACTGATAGGGAACGGAACTATACAGTGATAGAGCTGGAGTGCTTGGCAATGGTGTTTGCCCTGGAGAAGTTTCGCCATTACCTCCTATCTACCCACTTTAAATTTTATGTGGATCATGAGGCCCTGTCCTTCCTGATGAACAAAGCAGATGTGAAATGACGAATGATGAGATGGCTCCTTTTATTCCAGGAGTTCCACTTTGAGGTGATTACTAAGCCTGGTCGTTCCCATGTTTTGGCTGATCACCTGTCGCGTATCCCACAAACTGCAGACGAGGAGCAGGATGATCCAGACCTCCCTGATGCTTCCCTATTCTTTGTAGAAACTGTAACTCCCTGGTATGCAGACATTGTCAATCTGCTGGCAACCCGACAGTATTCTCCCGGCATTTCTAGTCGGGAGAGGAAGAAGCTTATGCTAGAATCAGCCCCATACACCCTGCTAGGTGGTGCACTGTACAAGAAAGGCAAAGATGAAGTGCTCAGAAGATGTGTTGCAGGAGATGAGATTGGGATTGTTCTGAAGGCTTGCCATGACGAGCCATGTGGAGGTCACTTTGCAGGAGAAGCTACAGCCAGGAAGGCTTTGCTAGCAGGTTACTGGTGGCCTACCATTCATAAGGATGCCTATGATTACTGTAAAAGATGTGATGCTTGTCAGAGAATGGGGAAACCCATGAAGACAAGTGCCATGCCATTGCAACCTATCCTTCCTTTGAAGCCTTTTGAGAAGTGGGGCATCGACTTCGTAGGTCCGATTGATCCTCCTACCAGAAGGAAACAGAATCAATACATCCTCGTATGTATGAATTATGTCACAAAGTGGTGTGAAGCTAAAGCCCTAAAGCGGGACGATGGTAACAGCGTGGCCCTATTCATGTATGAGAATATCATCACCCGTTTTGGTAGTCCCTTAGAGCTGGTAAGTGACAGAGGTACTCATTTCCTCAACAAAGTCATGGAAGAGTTGACAAAGTTGTATAAGATCCGCCATCGCAAGTCCACTCCTTATTATCCTAGAGCCAATGGCCAAGTCGAAGTCACCAATCGCATCCTCTGCTCGATTCTGACAAGAACAATTGCCGCACATCGTCGTGATTGGGATGATCGACTTACAGAGGCCCTCTGGGCGTACATAACCTCCCATAAAGCAGCAACAGGACAGACACCCTTCCAGCTGGTGTATGGTACAGAAGCTGTTTTTCCTGTTGAACTGGAACTACCCTCTTTGAGAGTGGCTATCAAAGAGCGGTTGGGGGACGATGATTCACTGCAACGCCGTCTCCTGCACCTGGAATGTTTGGACAAAATTCGTAGGATGGCTCTACAGTGCATGGAAGCCACGCAAGCTCGACGCAAGGCTTACCATGACAGCTTCATCAAGCATAAGGAGTTCAAAGAAGGTGATTTGGTCCTAGCCTATGATTCACGATTTGGCAAGTTTCCTGGCAAGCTCCTGGATGGGCCCCTATAAGGTACTTGCCGTCAACCCTAATGGCTCTGTCCAAGTAGAGACCGTTGATGCCTCTGATGATCCCTTTCTAATCAATGGATATCGCCTGAAGAAGTACTTCCCTCCTTGGGGATCCTGACAACCATGGACACTTGATCCTTTCCCTCGTTGGCGCGGCACTATCATTCTTATGATGCTACTTCTGATAGCCGTTCTTCAATCACTCCTGATGAAGTGGACGCAACCCTCTGTCCCCTCAAACCCCCCTTCCAGCCTTGATCTCTTATCCTTGATTTTCCACCAGCATCAGTGGCGAGGTTGGTTCTGACAAATGGTAGTTCTACCATTCCCTTGCTCAATTCGAAAGGAAAAAAAAAAAGAAAAGAAAAGAAAGAGAAGAAAAATATACATATCGGTCATGGGAGAAAAGGACTTAGGTCCCTGTCATGCTGACCTATTCTTCAAGAAAAGGTGGAAACACCCTCGGGAATAGGGGAAAACAAGAAAAAAAAAACAAACAAACAAATCTGTTATGAGAGAAAAGGAAGCAATTCCCTGTCATAGCAGGCCTCGTTCCAAGAAAAGGTGGTCAACACCCTTGGGCGAGAAGCTGGCTGTGGAAAAGGTGGTAACACCCAGCAGTCCAGAAAGTGGATTCATTGATTGATATCCCTCGGATCCAATTCCGACGCTACCTCCCTTGGTACGCTGTGTCCTGGGTCTCTCTGCAAAGTGACTACCTGTCCTCTAGCAGACGACATGTTCCTGTCCAATACAACGTTCGATATGATGGCTACCTCCCTGGGTATGCCTCTTTAACAACTGACGACGTGATCTTCATCGACAAACAATCGAGTGATGTGAGCTTTCATCCTCACCGGATGGGGAGCAACAAAGAATGCCCAGTCCGCCTCTACCAGACCTCCCGCCTGAAGAGCCCAAAGATGCCCATATGCCCGAGCACATTGTGGCAGCCAGAAGAAGAAGACAAGAACTAGCAGAGGAAGCCAAACACAGAGCACGATCACTGCCAAGACAATTCCCTGAAGAGCTTGTGCCACTACGGGGGGATCCCCATCCTATCGATTGGCCTCAGAAATTGGTCATATGGCGTGAACGGGAGTTCCAGACGAGGCCATTTGAACTTTCATTTGCTTATCCATGCTCTTTGGACCGTGTCTTGCCTCTAGGTATTCTAGCCAAGATCAAGGATCTGGCTAATGATCTTGCAAACATGTGGATAGAGGAAAGAAGCCTCATAATAACCAGATGGAGGCAAGAGCCTGAAGATTACTTGCAAGACAAAGTAAATAGGGTTCCCAAAACCGTCCAAGGCTACGAGGCACAGCCAAAGTGGCAGAGGAGGATTTGATATACCAATTTTGACGCCTAGACCGCCTTCTGCAGTTCGCTCCTTGAAGAACGCAATCAGCCCATCTACATGCCCTACCCCCATAGGCATGGAGTTGATTATGATCAAAATATTCATGGGGATTTTGACTTTCCTAAGATATATAACGTTAATGACTGCAGCCCCGAGGAATGCCTAGTCCTTAGGTTAGAGGATCTCCACCCATCTATCAATCGCTTCCTTGCGGATTAATGCAGAGGCCCACAGTCGAGGAAGCTCACCTCCCTCCACTCTTTTTTGACATCAACCTAGGGATAGATAGTAGAGCCATGACTAGATTAATAATGAGGGAAACTCTGCTTCCCTCCTTTTGCCTAGAAATCTTATGGTTGCCCTCTGTATCTATCAACAGAGAGTGAGATAGAGGGTGGGTCGAGAGACCAGTCTTTTCCCTTCAAATCAAATGAGCGGTGAGTAGTGTGAATGAAGTGTTGCACACATGGGATGGGCCTCTCAATGCACAAAGCACAATTTGTTTCGGTGCACTGCACCATAAGGCTCCCTGGCCTTCCTTCTCGCACCGTATGCCGGCATAGGGCGGGATGCACCGTTGCACCATCAAATGTGCACAAGGCATACAATCTTTGCACAAGTGACTGTGAGGATTACATCAATGGGTTTCAAGAAAAGGTTGCCCTCCTGTATCTATCAACAGAGAGTGAGACAGAGGGTGGGCTGAGTGTGACTGGAGTTTCTTCAATCAATTACCGAGAGGTGAGATTGAGGGACGTTTCGACACTTGGAGTCAGGTATGTTCCCGTTTCTCTATGCACCCCCGGGATGGGACTTTGCCCTCATCACAAGACACATCACCCTATTCTGTACACTGCACTATAAGGCTCCCTTGCCTTCCTCCTTGCACTTATGCCAGACGGGTTGGACGCACTAATGCACCATCAATTGTGCACCCTGGCATACTCTTTTTGCACCATTTCCCCCTTGTCGATTTCTCAACCGGGCATGAGATATGGGTTTCCATCATTATTCCTGGAGTGATATTAGTCATGGGGCGAGTGACTGTTCTTTCATTCCAATTGAGTGACTGCGAGTTGAGTGTAGTATCCCTCATCATCGACGGATTTCCTGCGATTCCTTCAACCAGCTACCTCCCTGGGTGCTGCCGCGTGGTCCTTGCCATGACGAACGGGTGCCGAGAAGATACCTTGGTCCCTCCAGTGCCGACAACCACACTAGACGTGCCATCGACACTCAAACTTGCTTCTTGACGAAACGGGCCAAGTTTTTCTAACCCTACACCTTCTGTTTCTTCGTGATGGTCATGTTTTAAGTGTGGGGACATTAGTCGATGGTCTGTGGCGTGGTCATAGGTCCCTGTTGCTCGGTTAACCCTATCCGTTAAGGTCTTAAGTGTGGGGACGCGTCCCTACGCGTCTATATTGCATACCCCTCTGCATATGCCTTACCTTGTTCATGCATGCATGCCATGCCTTGCTTTTACCTTGATGGGGTCCCTTCCCACCTATCCGGTTATGTTCCACCCACCCTTGGGGCTGTTCCCTTGCAGTTTTCCTTCATTCCTTGATTTTGAGATCCCACTATGTGACTGCATCCTACGTTCACCAAAGTCCACATCCAGTCTCATAGCCCTGTTTCTCTCTTTGCCCTGACCATTTTTCCTTTTTACCTACCCTTGTTCCGGTGCACGGTTTTTGAGTTATTAATTTTTGAAGCATTTTGTGCAATTTAGCCAGTTTTCCATGAGAACGTGCTTTTCTTGCTCCGGAACCATGCTCTGACGTCCTAGCCCTGACAACCACTTTTCTCGTGACATTTTTCCTTTTTACTCCGAGTCATTTTGCTACACGGTTTGTCCATTATTAATTTTCCGGTTTTTTAAGACTTTTTCGTGCAACTTTTTGACATTTTTCCATGTGAACCTGCCCTCTTTGCATCGGAATTCCAATTTGATCTGACAGTCGTGTCCTCCGTTTCTTCCCCTACCTTTTTCCTTTTTCCTCCATCCTCTTTCGACTTTCGTATTTTTATTTATTAAATTTTCAATGCGTTTTCGGGTGTATTTTTGGATTTTTTTGCATGTGAACCCCTCCTACTTCCACCGGAACTACGGTTTAACATGATAACCCTGTGCCACTCCTTCCTGTGGACATTTTTACTTCTTATTGCATGTCATTCCGGTGAACGGTTAGTCCGATATTAATTTCCGATCCCATTTTCGAGTTTATTTTTTGGGTTTTTCCCATCTGAACGCATCTTATCTCCTTCGGAATTATGTTTTGATGAGATAGGATTGTCGGGCACATCTTTCTGCACAGTTTTTCTTTTTTCTGCACTTCATTCCGATGCACGGATTTTTCGATATTAATTTTTAATTGCGTTTTTTGGTTCGTTTTTTGTGTTTTTTGCACGTGACCACCCTTTACCCCTCCTGGAATCTCCGTCGTATATTTTTCTTCTCTTCCACCTGCCGTCCTGCCCACTTTTTGTTTTTACGCTATTTTGTTTTGACGTCCGGATTGGGAGTTATTAAATTTTCTTTATTTTTACGTGTATTCGCGCGCCCGTTTTGCGCGTGAACGCTCCCTTTTTCGATTTTACGTGTCTCCACGCGCCCCGGTCGTGTCCGCATGACCCGTACCGTCATCCCGGTGCCATTTCAATCTCGTCACGGCAAAATTTTTTTTACCCCGCCCCACGTACGTGCGCGGGACGGCTGTACGTGCCCAACCCCCTATCCCCTTGACACTGCCCACCCCCCTTGGCCCTACCCACCCCTTCCCCCCAACCACCCGACCCCTTCCCCCGAACCACCTCCCTCTCCCTCTTCTCCCTGCGTCCCTTCCTCCTCCCACCTTCCTCCTTCTTCCTCCCTTCTTTCTCCCTTTCTGCCTCCTCCATCCCCTCCCCTTCTTCCTCCTTCACTAGCTCTCCTCCTACTCCTCCTTCCGCCTGCTTCGCCCTCCCCTTCCTTCTCCCCTTCTTTTTTCTTCTCCCCCTGCAACTGCTTCTTCTTCTTCTTCTCCTTCTTCCTCCACCTCTCCTCTCTCCTTCTTCCTCCCTCCTTCTCCCTCCTTCTCCTTCGGCCGTGCCTCCTCCTCAGCAACCCCATGCTCATCGCTCCTCCCTTCTGCCTCGTGCCTCTCTCCTCTCCCTCCTCGGCGGCCTCCCTCTCCTCCATAGGCCACTTGCGCAACCCCCCCGGTAGCTTCCTCTCCCCCGCTTGCTCCGCCTTCCTCCCCTCGGACTGCTCCTGTCAACCCCGCCTTCTAACGCTGCCGCCGCGTGGACCGCGCCGCCGCCTGGACGCCCGCCGTTGCCCGGAGCCCATCGCCTGGACGCCTGACGCCGCCCTCTGAGCCTGAACAGTGCCGACGTCGCCTGTGGTGCCGCCGGAAGCTGCCAGTTCGTCGCCGTCGCGCCTCTCGCCTGCCAGCCCGCCGCCGCGTGGACCGCGCCGCCGCCTGGATCGCTGCCAACACCGGCAGAGGTCGCCGCCGCCGACCTGCCTCGCCGCCCGCGATTGCCACCGCAACGCCTGACGCCGCCCCCTCCACCTCCTCCTCCTCTAAGCACCTCCTCCTCCTCTAACCACACCCAGGTTAGCCACTAACCTTGGTGCAGTTAACACTAACCTAAGTTAAGTTGCCCCCTCCACCTCCTCCTCCTCTAAGCACCTCCTCCTCCTCTAACCACACCCAGGTTAGCCACTAACCTTGGTGCAGTTAACACTAACCTAAGTTAAGTTAAAACTAACCTAGATTAGGTTAACAACTAACTTAACTTCAGTTAACCTCTAACTTAACTGCAGTTAAAAACTAACCTAACTAAACTCCCTTTAGTTACCCTAACCCCATTAGAGTTAACCTAACCTACCTAGGGTTAGGATCCCACTAACCCTAACCCTAACCCTAACCCTAACCCACATTAGGTTATCTAACCCCCTTTAGGTTAGTTTCTACTAACTGGACTTATCTGACTTATCTAACCTGACTAACCTAACTTGACTTGACTTGGGCAGACTAACATGACTTACCCAGACTAACCAGACTTAACTGACTTACTTCTACTTGATTTATCTGATTAACATGATTTATGTGATTTAATTAATTTCTAAATTAATTTTCCCATCAAAATAATTCAGAAAAATTTCTAAAAATTTCCTTTGCTTTTTGCCAATTTTTGGGAGTTTGTTCGCTGGAAATTACCCACCCTAAAATTTCTGAAAATTACACATTTCCTAATTTTACCTCCAAATTGCCAATAAATGTAGAAATTTCATTTAAAAATATTAAAAAAATTTGAAAAATTCTAAAAAACTCTAAAAAAACCCCCTCACCTCCCTTGAGCATTTTTCATTTATGATTCACTTTAAAAAATTATCATACATGGTACCCCTATTGTTAAAACAAAAAAAAAAACAAAAAAACCAACACACTAACAAACCAACAAATGGAAATTTTCCTTTACACTCTCTATTTTATTTGCATAGACCCCATTGTGGATATTTCCTCCATATTCATGTGTTGTTTTTGGTGCGCAGCCGGGGAAACTTGCCATCAACAAGCACCAGAAGAGGCCGAAAATGAAGGAAATGGCATTGCCAAGAAGAGAAGAATTCAATGGATGTTTGTAAAGTTCCTTCTTCCACTGAAGAGTTGGAATTCCTCATAATCAAAGCCACTTTCCACAAGAAGTTCATCCCACAATGGCGGAAACACATCACCATCATGATGCATGCTTTATGTGGTGGACAGTTTACTCTTCCTGTTGAAGCAGCAGAAACTTGCATCTTAGTCGCAAACTGTTTGGGAACAAACTAAAGAGCAGAAACAAAGAGAATGACCATCCATGGAAGATTTGGCATTCATTGAGAAGTTTCCAGACAACATCAAGTGGGAGATTGTGAAGAAGCTTCAGGAGTCTTGGTCTTTAGAGGTACACAGGGACAAGAAGGAAAAGAGTTGGAATTTGTTTGTGGACGCTCAACAGCAAGATACATGGGATGCTTGGTGTACTGATAATCTTCTGTTTGTTCAATTAGCAACCCACTAGAAGTTGCTAGACAGAGTGTTTTTCACAACCTACACTGTTGAAACCATCAAAAGCTGGCATTACTATGATGATGGCACCACCACAATGCTCAGACGTATGCATTTTGACACCTTCCGAACCGAATACCTTCCCCTGTGCAGTGGCATGAAAGAAGAATTCAGGGACGTTGAAAAGAAAGAAGTAGAAGAAATGTTGGCAAGAGAGTCCTCTAGAGACTGAAGCCTTTTGTTAACCCTCTGTGGAGCACTAACAACCTAGTGGAGCCAACCCCCTGATGAATGACGCAATAAAGAGGCAAGCGTTAGAACGAGTCCAGAGGTACGTGAGAAGAGAGAAAGCAAAAATCAAGGCTGAGAATGAGCTAGCAGCAGAAGCCGCCTTTGACGCCCTTGCGGAACTCTTTACAGAAGTCCCAATGGCACATCAAGCCCTTCCTCCCGGCTAGAGGTCCACTTCCAAGCCAGATCCGTCCTGGAAATATTGATGACAGGCCAGCGAATGTAGTCCCATAGCCAGTTTTTAAGGGAGAGTACAATGAAGACCCCGATCGTCATGTAGCAGAGTTTATGGTAGCATGTGTGGCTAACAATGCTAGAACCCCTGAGCATTGGTTAGCGATATTCCCCGCCACTTTCAAGGGCGCGGCGTTTCAGTGGTATGAGAGACAAGCAGCAGGAACTTTTGGCACATGGGACGACCTGAAGTTGGCCTTCCTCACTAAATTCAGGAGTGAAGGTTTTGAGGAGCGGATGAGAGAGGAATTTATGAACCTAAGTCAATCCTCTGGAGAAAGAGTAGAAGCTTATGTCTCACGAATGGAATCCATCCTAAAGAGATGGACTAATCATAATCTAGATGATGGCATTCAGAAGGGGGTGTTTCTCAGAGGATTACAACCAGAAGTCCGTAAGTTTGTGGAGCTGCAAAGACCAGCCACACTGCAAGCTGTAACAGAAGGTGCAAGACTGTACGATGAAGTGGAAGCTCGATTAGCGATGAATACAGGAAGAGGAGTCCTACCTCCTCTGATGCCAGGAATGATGTATTCACCAAATGCAATCCCGGGGATTGTTCCCTACCCCTACCAACAGATGTCCCCGGTATCACAATACAGTGCACCAAATCCACAGTGGCCACAATCCATGCCTCAAATGGTGGTTTACCCACAACAACAATGGTCCCAACCAATTTCCTCAATGTCAAATCAGCAGCAACAGTGGAATCCTACCAATTGGAGCCAACAGCCAATAGTTCAAACAGGAGCTCTGAATCAGAACCACAACAGAGACCCCTCTGTACCAGCCCAGCCCGTTTATGCAGTGATTATAGAGACTCCTCAAAACCCTCCTGTCAGTGTCTCAGGAGGAGAAAGCTTGAAGGACTACTTATCTAACTCAGTTGCAAACATCAAAAAGGAGTTGATGGATGTGATTACAGAGCAACTCCAGACGTTGAAAGTGAACACAGCGAGCATATCCAACGTTACAGGAGCAGGAAGAGATGTGATGCGGTCAAATACTTGGTGTGGTAAGTGTCATCAAGCAGGCCATTTAGCCACTGAATGTACACGAAAACCAACTATTCCTGGGGCCTTCTGTTCCTACTGTTTGCGAAAGAACCATACAGAGGACATTTGCTCTCTGAAGGAGATGCATGATAGGAGAAGGAAGGAAGAAGACGCAAGATTCAACTTGTTGGAATCCAAAATGACAACACAAGATATTGGACCCAAGCCTAGAGAGTTTGGTCCTAATTTCGGACCCAGAAGATTTCCCTCTCAAAGTTACATAGGAAGACAGTCTGGCGGTGGTCAGAGATCAGAAGTGGAATGTTACAGATGCGGAGAAAAGGGACACATCTCACCAAATTGTCCAAATCCTCGAAGGTCAGTGGATTACAAGCCCTTATGCAGTCGATGCAAAGGAGAAGGCCACACTGCAAAAGACTGTCCAAGCCCAGTCCCAGTGAAAAACAGTGCTACTGATAGTCCGTCCAAGGCCCAAGAGCCTACCTCCAATTTAGTGGAATTGGAAGTTGCTGCCATCACGCGTGCAAAGCAGAAGGAACCACCTGTCCAGAAAGAAAATAACCCTCCTGCCAGAACAGTGAAGTTTAATCTTCCACCAGAAGAACAGAACAGAACAGAGCTTAACAGTGCCGTACAGAGCCCTACAGTGCCACAGAGACAGGACCAGAGGTCCAGGAGACAGAAGAGGAGGAAGTGCCACAAGTGGCAGAAGAAGTTCCTGTGATTCCTCTGTTGGAAGAAAGAGGGAAAATGAAAATGGGTGTTGTCCCATTCCCTAACCGGTTAGAGAAGCTAGTGGATCCTATTAAGGAATACGATCTAGTTAGAGATCTAGATACCTTTAGACCAAATCTTACATTCCGACAATTACTGATGTTGTCTCCCAGTTGCCGAAAAAGGTTCAAAAGTATACTGACAAGAAGACGTGGTTTAAGGATTGCTCCCTCAATAGCAACAAAGTCCAACAAGGCTCCAGAGCCTGTAAAAGAAGTGGATGTGGCTAATGCTTTCCTAGATCCGGGTACTCCAGAGACTGGCGTGTGGATAGAAGGCTGCTTCATTGCAAATACACTGATTGATGGAGGTTCATCAGTGAACATTATGACGGATGTTACAATGAAGGATCTAGGCTTACAAGGTGTGCAACCCACTCAATGGCTCATCAGACTGGCGGATCAGAGTAGAATCAAGCCTTTGGGCTTTTTGAAGCCCGAGCAAGGACGGATTGGTTCAAAGGAACCTTGACCTTGGGTAGAGGACCGAACAAAGTGGTGCTAAAACTGTATGGTTCTCAAAAAGGACATGGATCCACCTCCTTGGAATTATCTTTTGACTCCCCTAATGAGGCTACGGATGGAACATCAGCAGACGAAGATGCTGTCAAACAGATCCTTCCTAAGAAAATAGTGGCACATTCCTTAACAGTGGATACTGTAAGCCGACTTCTAAAAGATGCAACGCCATTATCAATGGGTGAATACTTCCTACCTGAACCAAGAATGACTTCTGAAATCACTTCTGACAGTGAGATAGAAGCATGGATGTACTGCTCTCCGTGTTACATGGCCATAGCACAGCAGAGACAGAGGCAGAAGAGGAAACAGAGAATCTGTTCTTCTATTATAGAGTGCCTACAGAGACAGAAGCAGAAGCAGAAGCAGAGACAGAAGCAGAAGCAGAGACAGAGACAGAGACAGAGGAGGATGAATATGATATGGACGAAGAAGGTTATGAAAGTGAGCCAGAAGAATCTATCCCAACTGAAGAGGATATATATGGAGAAGAAGTTCTAGAAGCATCAGAAGCAGATGAGCTCATGCTATGGGACAGAATGGTAATGGTACCATTTGGTTTGGTAAATGGATCTTCTTATATGCAAAATTCTTATAAGACATGGGTTAAGAAGAATAAGCCGTCTTTCAGCAGTGGCTCCTGCCGTCCTAACCCATCCTTGCCGAAGAAAGATGATGATGATGCGCCATGCCAACAAGCACCAGTCCCACCAACCCAACAGGCATCAGAGGGTCCCTGTTATGTGATGTTCCTAGATGTGTCATCATAAGAGGAGTCTTCAAGCCAAGAGGTAATTAATTATGAAACCAAACCCGAAACAACTCTAATCCCATTTCAACATCTTAAGGAGCAACCTAAGTCTCCACCAAAAGAAGAAGTTGGTTCTAGTGGGACATCAGAAGAGGACACCACTCCCTTGAAGGAGTTGGATCTGTATCCAGAAGCAGTCCGTGGGACCTTCATCCGTGAAGTAGAAGGTGAAAGGTAGTTAACTTTGGTGGATGCAAAAGGCACTGAACGGCACTTGAAGGTGGGTAGCAGCCTCCCAGAAGAGGAGTTGTCAACTTTGTACAACTTGTTGAAAGAAAATTTGGACGTGTTTGCATGGTCCTACAAAGACCTAAAGGGAATTGATCCCACAATATGTCAACATCATATTGACTTGGAGCCTGATGCCAAGCCAGTACGGCAACGACAAAGGCGAATGAACCCGAATTATGCCACATTGGTGAAAGTGGAGCTGCTGAAGCTTTTGGAAGCCGAGTTCATCTATCCAATGGCAAATAGTGAATGGGTTTCACCCATCGTGGTTGTACCCAAAAAGAATGGCAAATTGCGAATATGTGTGGATTTCCGAAAGCTTAATTCCAAGACGAAGAAGGATCACTTTCCTATCCCTTTCACAGACCAACTGTTGGACACAGTGGCAGGACATGAGCTTTATTCCCTTCTGGATGGATTCAGCGGATACAACCAAGTCCAAATCGCAGAAGAAGACCAATCCAAAACAACCTTCACCACAGAATGGGGGACCTACGCTTACCGAGTGATGCCATTTGGGCTCTGCAATGCCCCTGCTACTTTCCAGTGAGTCATGATGGCTGCATTTCAAAATCATCTGCACGACTTCATTGAGGTATATTTGGATGACTTCTGTGTCTATAGTTTGATCCGTGAACACTGGGAACACCTAGAACAATGCTTTGACCGATGCCGGGAGTATGGAATTTCCCTCAACCCCGACAAATGCATCTTTGGGGTTTCTTCTGGAGTTCTGTTGGGCCACATTGTCTCTGCACAAGGGATATCAACAGACCCTGCAAAGATTGAAAAGATCGCAGCTCTGACAGCACCCACCAACCTCAAACAGTTGAGGGGATTCCTAGGCCATGTGGGTTACTACAGAAGGTTCATAGCCCATTTTGCAACAAAGGCAACCTCCTTGCACAAGCTTCTGAGGAAAGATGCAGAGTTTACTTGGACGAAAGAATGTGACAAAGCCTTTCACACTCTGAAGCAGTGTCTGATAGAGGCACCCATTCTGCAACCTCCTGATTGGACGAAAGAGTTCCATGTACACACTGATGCATCAATTGAAGGTTTAGGTGCTGTCCTCTGCCAGAAGGGCTCCTCGAAGCTAGATCAACCGATCTATTATGCAAGCCGAAAAGTCACTGATAGGGAACGGAACTATACAGTGACAGAGCTGGAGTGCTTGGCAATGGTGTTTGCCCTAGAGAAGTTTCGCCATTACCTCCTATCTACCCACTTTAAATTTTATGTGGATCATGAGGCCCTGTCCTTCCTGATGAACAAAGCAGATATGAAAGGACGAATGATGAGATGGCTCCTTTTATTACAGGAATTCGACTTTGAGGTGATTACTAAGCCTGGTCGTTCCCATATTCTGGCTGATCATCTGTCGCGTATTCCACAAACCGCAGATGAGGAGCAGGATGATCCAGACCTCCCCGAGGGTTCCCTATTCTTGGTAGAAACTGTAACTCCCTAGTATGCAGACATTGCCAATCTGTTAGCAACCCAACAGTACCCTCCTGGCATTTCTAGTCGGGAGAGGAAGAAGCTTATGCTAGAATCAGCCCCATACACCCTGCTAGGTGGTGCACTGTACAAGAAAGACAAAGATGAAGTGCTCAGAAGTTGTGTTGCAGGAGATGAGATTGGGATTGTTTTGAAGGCTTGCCATGACGAGCCATGTGGAGGTCACTTTGCAGGAGAAGCTACAGCCAGGAAGGCTTTGCTAGCAGGTTACTGGTGGCCTACCATTCATAAGGATGCCTATGATTACTGTAAAAAATGTGATGCTTGTCAGAGAATGGGGAAACCCACGAAGACAAGTGCCATGCCATTGCAACCTATCCTTCCTTTGAAGCCTTTTGAGAAGTGGGGCATCGACTTCGTAGGTCCGATCGATCCTCCTACCAGAAGGAAACAGAATCGATACATCCTCGTATGTACGGATTATGTCACAAAGTGGTGTGAAGCTAAAGCCCTAAAGCGGGACGATGGTAACAGCGTGGCCCTGTTCATGTATGAGAATATCATCACCCGTTTTGGTAGTCCCTTAGAGCTGGTAAGTGACAAAGGCACTCATTTCCTCAACAAAGTCATGGAAGAGTTGACAAAGTTGTATAAGATCCGCCATCGCAAGTCCACTCCTTATTATCCCAGAGCCAACGGCCAAGTCGAAGTCACCAATCGCATCCTCTGCTCGATTCTGAATAGAACAATTGCCGCACATCGTCGTGATTGGGATGATCGACTTACAGAGGCCCTCTGGGCGTACAGAACCTCCCATAAAGTAGCAACAGGACAGACACCCTTCCGGCTGGTGTATGGTACAGAAGCTGTTTTTCCTGTTGAACTGGAACTACCCTCTTTGAGAGTGGCTATCAAAGAGCGGTTGGGGGACGATGATTCACTGCAACGCCGTCTCCTGCACCTGGAATGTTTGGACGAAATTCGTAGGATTGCTCTACAGTGCATGGAAGCCACGCAAGCTCGACGCAAGGCTTACCATGACAGCTTCATCAAGCACAAGGAGTTCAAAGAAGGTGATTTGGTCCTAGCCTATGATTCATGATTTGGCAAGTTTCCTGGCAAGCTCCAACAGTGGTGGATGGGCCCCTATAAGTTACTTGCCGTCAACCCTAATGGTTCTGTCCAAGTGCAGACCGTTGATGCCTCTGATGATCCCTTTCTGATCAATGGATATCGCCTGAAGAAGTACTTCCCTCCTTGGGGATCTTGACAATTACGGTCACTTGATCTTTTTCCTCATTGACGCGGCACTGTACTTCTTATGATGCTACTTCTGATAGCCGTTCTTCAATCACTCCTGATGAAGTGGACGCAACCCTCTGTCCCCTCAAACCCCCCTTCCAGCCTTGATTTCTTATCCTCTATTTTTCCCCAGCGACAGTGGCGAAGTTAGTTCTGACAAATGGTAGTTCTACCATTCCCTTGCTCAATTAAAAAAAAAACAAACAAAAACAAAACAAAACATATCGGTCATGGGAGAAAAGGACTTAGGTCCTTGTCATGCCAACCTATTCTTCGAGAAAAGGTGGAAACACCCTCGGGAATAGGGGAAAACAAGAAAAAAAAAGAAAGAAAAAAAAAAATCTGTTATGAGAGAAAAGGAAGCAATTCCCTGTCATAGCAGGCCTCGTTCCAAGAAAAGGTGGTCAACACCCTTGTGCGAGAAGCTGGCTGTGGAAAAGGTGGCAAGACCTAGCAGTCCAGAAAGTGGATTCATTGATTGATATCCCTCAGATCCAATTTCGACGCTACCTCCCTTGGTATGCTGTGTCCTGGGTCTCTCTGTAGAGTGTCTACCTGTCCTCTAGCAGATGACATGTCCTATTCAACACAACGTTCGATTTGATGGCTACCTCCCTGGGTACGCCTCTTCAACAACTGATGATGCGATCTTCATCGACAAACAATCAAGTGACGTGAGCTTTCATCCTAACCGGATGGGGAAGTGCATATGGGTTGCCCTCTGTAACTTTCAACAGAGCGTGAGACAGAGGGTGGGGCGAGTGACCAGTCTTTTCCCTTCAAATCAAATGAGAGGTGAGAAGTGTGAATGAAGTGTTGCACGCACGGGATGGGCCTCTCAATGCACAAAGCACAATTTATTTCTGTGCACTGCACCATAAGGCTCCCTGGCCTTCCTTTTTGCACCGTATGCCGGCACAGGGCGGGATGCACCGTTGCACCATCAAATGTGCACAAGGCATACAATCTTTGCACAAGTGACTGTGAGGATTACATCAATGGGTTTCAGGAAAAGGCTGCCCTCCTGTATCTATCAACCGAGAGTGAGACAGAGGGTGGGATGAGTGTGACTACAGTTTCTTCAATCAATCACCGAGAGGTGAGATTGAGGGACGTTACGACACTTGGAGTTAGGTATGTTCCAGTTTCCTTGTGCACCCACGGGATGGGTCTTTACCGTCATCACAAGACACATCACCCTGTTTTGTCCACCGCACTCTAAGGCTCCTTTGCCTTCCTCCTTGCACTTATGCCAGACGGGTTGGACGCACTAATGCACCATCAACTATGCACTCTGCCATACTCCTTCTGCACCATTCACCCTTGTCGATTCCTCAAGTGGGTACGCGATATGGGTTTCCATCCTTATTCCTTGAGTGATATTAGTCATGGGGCGAGTGACTGTTCTTTCATTCCAATTGAGTGACTGCGAGTTGAGTGTAGTATCCCTCATCATCAACGAATTTCCTGCGATTCCTTCAACCAGCTACCTCCTTGGGTGCTGCCGCGTGGTCCCTACCATGATGAACGGGTGCCAAGAAGATGCCTTGGTCCCTCCAGCGCCGACAACAACACTGGATGTGCCATCGACACTCAAACTTGCTTCTTGACGAAACGGGCCAAGTTTTTCTAACCCTACACCTTCTGTTTCTTCGTGACGGTCATGTTTTAAGTGTGGGGACGTTAGTGGATGGTCTGTGGCGTGGTCCTAGGTCCCTGTTGCTCGGTTAACCCTATCCGTTAAGGTCTTAAGTGTGGGGACGCGTCCCTGCGCGTCTATATTGCATACCCCTCTGCATATGCCTTACCCTGTTCATGCATGCATGCCATGCCTTGCTTTTACCCTGATGGGATCCCTTTCCACCCATCCGGTTATGTTCCACCCACCCTTGGGGCTGTTCCCTTGCAGTTTTCCTTCATTCCTTGATTTTGAGATCCCACTATGTGACTGCATCCTACGTTCACCAAAGTCCACATCCAGCCTCAATGCCCTGTTCCTCTCTTTGCCCTGACCATTTTTCCTTTTTACCTACCCTTGTTCCGGTGCACGATTTTTGAGTTATTAATTTTTGAAACATTTTGTGCAATTTAGCCGATTTTCCATGAGAACGCGCTTTTCTTGCTCCGAAACCATGCTCTGACATCCTAGCCCTGACAACCACTTTTCCCCTGACATTTTTCCTTTTTACTCCGAGTCATTTTGCTACACGGTTTGTCCATTATTAATTTTCCGGTTTTTTAAGACTTTTTCGTGCATCTTTTTGACATTTTTCCATGTGAACCTGCCCTCTTTGCATCGGAATTCCAATTTGATCTGACAGTTGTGTCCTCCGTTTTTCCCCTACCTTTTTCCTTTTTTCTCCACCCTCTTTCGACTTTCGGATTTTTACTTATTAAATTTTCAATGCGTTTTCGGGCGTATTTTTGGAGTTTTTTTGCATGTGAACCCCTCCTACTTCCACCAGAACTGCAGTTTAACGTGATAGCCCTGTGCCACTCCTTCTTGCGGACATTTTTCCTTCTTACTGCATGTCATTCGGGTGAACGGTTCGTCCGATATTAATTTCCGATCCCATTTTCGGGTTTGTTTTTTGGGTTTTTCCCATGTGAACGCGTCTTATCTCCGTCGGAATTATGTTTTGATGAGATAGGATTGTTGGGCACATCTTTTTGCACAGTTTTCCTTTTTTTTGCACTTCATTCCGATGCACGGATTTTTCGATATTAATTTTTAATTGCGTTTTTTGGTTCGTTTTTTGTGTTTTCTGCACGTGACCACCCTTTACCCCTCCCGGAATCTCCGTCGTATATTTTTCTTCTCTTTCGCCTGCCGTCTTGCCCACTTTTTGTTTTTACGCTATTTTGTTTTGACGTCCGGATTGGGAGTTATTAATTTTTCTTTATTTTTACGTGTATTCGCGCGCCCGTTTTGCGCATGAACGCGCCATTTTTTGATTTTACGCGTCTCCACGCGCCCCGGTTGTGTCCGCATGACCCGTACCGTCATCCCGGTGCCATTTCAATCCCGTCACGGCAAATTTATTTTTACCTTGCCCCGCACAGGTGCGCGGGACAGGGGTACGTGCCCAACCCCCTATCCCCTTGACCCTGCCCACCCCCCTTGGCCCTGCCCACCCCTTTCCCCCAACCACCCGACCCCTTCCCCCCAACCACCTCCCTCTCCCTCTTCTCCCTGCGTCCCTTCCTCCTCCCACCTTCCTCCTTCTTCCTCCCTTCTTCCTCCCTTTCTACCTCCTCCATCCCCTCCCCTTCTTCCTCCTTCACTCGCTCTCCTCCTACTCCTCCTTCCGCCTGCTTCGCCCTCCCCTTCCTCCTCCCCTTCTTTTTTCCTCTCCCCCTGCAACTGCTTCTTCTTCTTCTTCCTCCACCTCTCCTCTCTCCTTCTTCCTTCTTCCTCCCTCCTTCTCCCTCCTTCTTCTTCGGCCGTGCCTCCTCCTCAGCAACCCCATGCTCATCGCTCCTCCCTTCTGCCTCGTGCCTCTCTCCTCTCCCTCCTCGGCGGCCTCCCTCTCCTCCACAGGCCGCTTGCGCAGCCCCCCCGGCAGCTTCCTCTCCCCCGCTTGCTCCGCCTCCCTCCCCTCGGACTGCTCCTGCCAACCCCACCTTCTAACGCCGCCGCCGCGTGGACCGCGCTGCCGCTTGGACGCCCGCCGTTGCCCAAAGCCCGTCGCATGGACGCCTGATGCCGCCCTCTGAGCCTGAACAGCGCCGACGTCGCCTGTGGTGCCGCCGGAAGCTGCCAGTTCGTCGTCGCCGCCGCTGCAGCGCCACCGCTGTCTGCCCCGGACGCTGCCGCATCTGCCGGCCGTGCCGCCCCCTCCTCCTCTTCCACCTCCTCCTCCTCCCTAACTCACCTCAGGTTAGTTTACTAACCTAACAATTAGTTAACTAACACAACTTTAGTTTAACTCACTAACCTAACCTACCCCACCCCCACTAACCCTAGTTAGGCTCCCTACCCTAACCCTAACCCTAACCCTAACCCTAACCCTAACCCTAACCCTAACCCTACCCTAACCCTAACCCTAACCCTACCCTAACCCTAACCCTAACCCTACCCTAACCCTAACCCTAACCCTAACCCTAACCCTAACTAGGTTAACTAACCCCCTTTAGGTTAGTTTCTACTAACTTGCTTTATCTGACTTCTCTGACTTCACCTAGACTAACCTACTTCCTTCTGACTAACCTGACTAGACCAGATTTGACTTTAGCCTTCCTTGACTTAACTGACTTACTTTCAACTTACTTATCAGATTAACCTGATTTACTTGATTTACTTAATTTATAAATTAATTTCCACCTCATAAAAATTCAGAAAAATTTCTAAAAATTCCCTTTGCTTTTTGCCAATTTTTGGAAATTTGTCCGCTGGCAATTACCACCCCCAAAAATTTCTGGAAAATAAATATTTCCCAATTTATCCCCCAAATTACCCACAAATGTAGAAAATTCATTTAAAAATAGTAAAAAATTCTAAAACAAATTCTGAAAAATTCTAAAAAATTCCCCTCACCCCCCTTGACTATTTTTCATTTATTTTTCACTTTAAAATATTATCATATATGGTACTCCTATTGTTTACAATGAACAAAACATAAATTTAAAAAAAACCAAAAAAAACAAACTAACAAACCAACAAACGGAAATTTCCCTTTACACTCTCTATTTTATTTGCATAGACCCCATTTATGAGATGATTGATTGATATGGAAGTGGTTTGAGAGTGTTTTTTATGATAATGATTGTGTTTTGGAAGTTCATGATGATTATTGGTGGTTCTGTGATGTTCTGATAGGTTCTGTATACCTTCTGTTTTGTTCTATTTTGCTCTGTTTTGGTCTGTTTTGATCTGATTGTCTTCTGTAAGGAGGGATGGAGTATTGATTGATGAAGATTGAGATATTGTGAAAGTTTATTGAATGGATTGTGAGAGTTTGGAATGGTTTGAGAATGAGTTATGAGGTTTTGATGACCTTTTGTAACCTTCTGTAGGTCTTCTGTGGAGCCTCTGTCTCTGTTCTGTTCTGTTCTGTTCTGTACTGTAGCTGTTCTGGTACTGTTCTGTGACTGTTCTGTATGCTTCTGTATGTGTTCTGGTGGATGAGAGTGTAGCTTGGGAAAGTTTTCTAGCCTTGGAAAGAGGTGAATACAAGTGCAAAAGAGCTGAAAGAAGTGGAAGAAGTAGCTGCCAAAGACTCAAGTGAAGACTAGAGTGAAGTAACAGTAGTGAGTTATGAAAGGACACTGTAGTGGCTCTAGTGACCCTTCATATCAGACATACATCTTGGGAGGGGTATCCACGACCTAAGAGGGATTATTGAGAGTGATTTTTGAGAGATTATAGTGAGGATATGATGTATTATTGATGGAGAGAGAGAGAGAGAGAGTCATAGATAGCCAATTCTACTCAAACAGAGTGATTGTATATGAGAGATTGAGAGAGAAGACTATGAAGATATTGAAGATGAATACTATGTGATGTATTTCCACTCAAAGATGGTGTATTCCTTTGCTTTCTTTGTTCTATTGATGGATTTTGTGAAGATATTGAAGAATATGGTTGATTCTATCAAAACCGTGGGAGATCTACATGATGCTGCATGAAGATTTGTTGTGTCTGGTGTTCTTTTCTTCATTGTAATCATATGAAACATGATAAACAAGCTTGTTGATATTACAAGATAGATTTTCTTGCAAGAGAATTCCCTTTTCCTTGGTGTTCCTCTTGGGCTCCATGTTTTTGGTGTGTAGCCGGGGAAACTTGCCATCAACAAGCACCAGAAGAGGCTGAAAATGAAGGAAATGGCATTGCCAAGAAGAGAAGAATTCAATGGATGTTTGTAAAGTTCCTTCTTCCACTGAAGAGTTGGAATTCCTCATAATCAAAGCCACTTTCCACAAGAAGTTCATCCCACAATGGCGGAAACACATCACCATCATGATGCATGCTTTATGTGGTGGACAGTTTCCTCTTCCTGTTGAAGCAGCAGAAACTTGCATCTTGGTGGCAAACTGTTTGGGAACAAACTGAAGAGCAGAAACAGAGAGAATGACCATCCATAGAAGATTTGGCATTCATTGAGAAGTTTCCAGACAACATCAAGTGGGAGATTGTGAAGAAGCTTCAGGAGTCTTGGTCTGGAGAGCAACCCACTGGAAGTTGGTAGACAGAGTGTTTTTCACAACCTACACTGTTGAAACCATTAGAAGCTGGCATTACTATGATGATGGCACCACCAGAATGCTCAGACGTATGCATTTTGACACCTTCCGAACCGAATACCTTCCCCTGTGCAGTGGCATGAAAGCAGAATTCAGGGACGTTGAAAAGAAAGAAGTAGAAGAAATGTTGGCAAGAGAGTCCTCCAGAGACTGAAGCCTTTTGTTAACCCTCTGTGGAGCACTAACAACCTAGTGGAGCCAACCCCCTGATGAATGATGCAATAAAGACGCAAGCGTTAGAATGAGTCCAGAGGTACGTGAGAAGAGAGAAAGCAAAAATCAAGGCTAAGAACGAGCTAGCAGCAGAAGCCGCCTTTGACGCCCTTGCGGAACTCTTTACAGAAGTCCCAATGGCACATCAAGCCCTTCCTCCCGCTGGAGGTCCACTTCCAAGCCAGATCCATCCTGGAAATATTGATGACATGCCAACGAATGTAGTCCCATTGCCAGTTTTTAAGGGAGAGTACAATGAAGACCCCGATCTTCATGTAGCAGAGTTTATGGTAGCATGTGTGGCTAACAATGCCAGAACCCCTGAGCATTGGTTAGCGATATTCCCCGCCACTTTCAAGGGCGCGGCGTTTCAGTGGTATGAGAGACAAGCAGCAGGAACTTTTGGCACATGGGACGACCTGAAGTTGGCCTTCCTCACTAAATTCAGGAGTGAAGGTTTTGAGGAGCGGATGAGAGAGGAATTTATGAACCTAAGTCAATCCTCTGGAGAAAGAGTAGAAGCTTATGTCTCACGAATGGAATCCATCCTAAAGAGATGGACTAATCATAATCTAGATGATGGCATTCAGAAGGGGGTGTTTCTCAGAGGATTACAACCACAAGTCCGTAAGTTTGTGGAGCTGCAAAGACCAGCCACACTGCAAGCTGTAACAGAAGGTGCAAGACTGTACGATGAAGTGGAAGCTCGATTAGCGATGAATACAGGAAGAGGAGTCCTACCTCCTCTGATGCCAGGAATGATGTATTCACCAAATGCAATCCCAGGGATTGTTCCCTACCCCTACCAACAGATGTCCCCGGTATCACAATACAGTGCACCAAATCCACAGTGGCCACAATCCATGCCTCAAATGGTGGTTCACCCACAACAACAATGGTCCCAACCAATTTCCTCAATGTGAAATTAGCAGCAACAGTGGAATCCTACCAACTGGAGCCAACAGCCAACAGTTCAAACAGGAGCTCTGAATCAGAACCACAACAGAGACCCCTCTGTACCAGCCCAGCCCGTTTATGCAGTGATTATAGAGACTCCTCAAAACCCTCCTGTCAGTGTCTCAGGAGGAGAAAGCTTGAAGGACTACTTATCTAACTCAGTTGCAAACATCAAAAAGGAGTTGATGGATGTGATTACAGAGCAACTCCAGACGTTGAAAGTGAACACAGCGAGCATATCCAACGTTACAGGAGCAGGAAGAGATGTGATGCGGTCAAATACTTGGTGTGGTAAGTGTCATCAAGCAGGCCATTTAGCCACTGAATGTACACGAAAACCAACTATTCCTGGGGCCTTCTGTTCGTACTGTTTGCGGAAGAACCATACAGAGGACATTTGCTCTCTGAAGGAGATGCATGATAGGAGAAGGAAGGAAGAAGACGCAAGATTCAACTTGTTGGAATCCAAAATGACAACACAAGATATTGGACCCAAGCCTAGAGAGTTTGGTCCTAATTTCGGACCCAGAAGATTTCCCTCTCAAAGTTACATAGGAAGACAGTCTGGCGGTGGTCAGAGATCAGAAGTGGAATGTTACAGATGCGGAGAAAAGGGACACATCTCACCAAATTGTCCAAATCCTCGAAGGTCAGTGGATTACAAGCCCTTATGCAGTCGATGCAAAGGAGAAGGCCACACTGCAAAAGACTGTCCAAGCCCAGCCCCAGTGGAAAACAATGCTACTGATAGTCCGGCCAAGGCCCAAGAGCCTACCTCCAATTTAGTGGAATTGGAAGTTGCTGCCATCACGCGTGCAAAGCAGAAGGAACCACCTATCCAGAAAGAAAATAACCCTCCTGCCAGAACAGTGAAGTTCAATCTTCCACCAGAAGAACAGAACAGAACAGAGCCTAACAGTGCCGTACAGAGCACTACAGTGCCATAGAGAGTTACAAAGACAGTTACAGAGACAGGACTAGAGGTCCAGGAGACAGAAGAGGAGGAAGTGCCGCAAGTAGCAGGAGAAGTTTCCATGATTCCCCTGTTGGAAGAAAGAGAGAAAATGAAAATGGGTGTTGCCCCATTCCCTAACCGGTTAGAGAAGCTAGTGGATCCTATTAAGGAATACGATCTAGTTAGAGATCTAGATACCTTTAAACCAAACCTCACATTCCGACAATTATTGATGTTGTCTCCCAGTTGCCGAAAAAGGTTCAAAAGTATACTGACAAGAAGACGTGGCTTAAGGATTGCTTCCTCAACAGCAACAAAGTCCAACAAGGCTCCAGAGCCTGTCAAAGAAGTGGAAGTGGCTAACGCCTTCCTAGATCCGGGTACTCCAGAGACTGGCGTGTGGATAGAAGGATGTTTTATTGCAAATGCACTGATTGATGGTGGTTCATCAGTGAACATTATGACGGATGTGACAATGAAGGATCTAGGCCTACAAGGTGTGCAACCAACTCAATGGCTCATCAGACTGGCGGATCAGAGTAGGATCAAGCCTTTGGGCATTCTCCCATATGTGAAGACTACAGTGGCCGGAAAAGATTATTGGCTAACCTATTTGGTGGTGAAGCCAAACTCTTATGGTACATCCTATCCTCTGTTACTGGGCAGACCATGGCTTTTTGAAGCCCGAGCAAGGGCGGATTGGTTCAAAGGAACTTTGACCTTGGGTAGAGGACCCAATAAAGTGGTGCTGAAGCTATATGGTTCTCAAAAAGGACATGGATCCACCTCCTTGGAATTATCTTCTGACTCCCCTAATGAGGCTACGGATGGAACATTAGCAGACGAAGATGCTGTCAAACAGATCCTTCCCAAGAAAACAGTGGCACATTCCTTAACAGTGGATACTGTAAGCCGACTTCCAAAAGATGCAAAGCCATTATCAATGGGTGAACACTTCCTGCCTGAACCAGGAATGACTTTTGAAATCACTTCTGACAATGAGATAGAAGCATGGATGTACTGCTCTCCCTGTTACATGGCCACAGCAGAGACAGAGACAGAAGAGGTTGGATATGAAATGGACGAAGAAGGTTATGAAAGTGAGCCAGAAGAGTCTATCCCAACTAAAGAGGATATGTATGGAGAAGAAGTTCCAGAAGCATCAGAAGCAGACGAGCTCATGCTATGGGACAGAATGGTGATGGTACCATTTGGTCTGGTAAATGGATTTTCTTATATGCAAAATTCTTATAAGACGTGGGTTGAGAAGAACAAGCCGTCTTTCAGCAGTGGCTCCTGCCGTCCTAACCCATCCTTGCCAAAGGAAGATGATGATGATGCACCGTGCCAACAAGCACCAATCAAACAAACCCAACAAGAATTAGAGGGTCCCTGTTATGTGACGTTCCTGGATGCGTCATCAGAAGAGGAGTCTTTAAGCCAAGAGGTAATTACTCTTGAAACCAAACCCGAAAGGCTCTTATCCCATTCCAACGTCTTAAAGAGCAACCTAAGTCTCCACCAAAAGAAGAAGTTGGTTCTAGTGGGATATCAGAAGAGGACACCATTCCCTTGAAGGAGTCGGATCTGTACCCAAAAGCGGTCCGCGGGACCTTCATCCGTGAAGTAGAAGGTGAACGGCAGTTAACCTTTGTGGATGCAGAAGGCACTGAATGCCACTTGAAGGTGGGTAGAAGTCTCCCAGAAGAGGAGTTGTCAACCTTGTACAACTTGTTGAAAGAAAATTTAGACATGTTTGCATGGTCCTACAAAGACCTAAAGGGGATTGATCCCACAATATGTCAACATCATATTGACTTGGAGCCTGATGCCAAGCCAGTACGGCAATGACAGAGGCGAATGAACCCGAATTATTCCACATTGGTGAAAGCGGAGCTGCTAAAGCTTCTGGAAGCCGAGTTCATCTATCCAGTGGCAAATAGTGAATGGGTTTCACCCATCGTGGTTGTACCCAAGAAGAATGGCAAATTGCGAATATGTGTGGATTTCTGAAAGCTTAATTCCAAGACGAAGAAGGATCACTTTCCTATCCCTTTCACAGACCAACTGTTGGACACAATGGCAGGACATGAGCTTTATTCCCTTCTGGATGGATTCAGCGGATACAACCAAGTCCAAATAGCAGAAGAAGACCAATCCAAAACAACCTTCACCACAGAATGGGGGACCTACGCTTACCGAGTGATGCCATTTGGGCTCTGCAATGCCCCTGCTACTTTCCAACGAGTCATGATGGCCGCATTTTAGAATCATCTGCATGACTTTATTGAGGTATATTTGGATGACTTCTGTGTCTATAGCTTGATCCGTGAACATTGGGAACACCTAGAACAATGCTTTGACCGATGCCGGGAGTATGGGATTTCCCTCAACCCCGACAAATGCATCTTTGGGGTCTCTTCTGGAGTTCTGTTGGGCCACATTGTCTCTGCACAAGGGATATCAACAGACTCTGCAAAGATGGAAAAGATCGCAGCTCTGACAGCACCCACCAACCTCAAACAGTTGAAGGGATTCCTAGGCCATGTGGGTTACTACAGAAGGTTCATAGCCCATTTTGCAACAAAGGCAACCTCCTTGCACAAGCTTCTGAGGAAAGATGCAGAATTTACTTGGACGGAAGAATGTGACAAAGCCTTTCACACTCTGAAGCAGTGTCTGATAGAGGCACCTATTCTGCAACCTCCTGATCGGACGAAAGAGTTCCATGTACACACTGATGCATCAATTGAAGGTTTAGGTGATGTCCTCTGCCAGAAGGGCTCCTCGAAGTTGGATCAACCAATCTATTATGCAAGCCGCAAAGTCACTGATAGGGAACGGAACTATACAGTGATAGAGCTGGAGTGCTTGGCAATGGTGTCTGCCCTAGAGAAGTTTCGCCATTACCTCCTATCTACCCACTTTAAATTTTATGTGGATCATGAGGCCCTGTCCTTCCTGATGAACAAAGCAAATGTGAAAGGACGAATGATGAGATGGCTCCTTTTATTCCAGGAGTCCGACTTTGAGGTGATTACTAAGCCTGGTCGTTCCCATGTTCTGGCTGATCATCTATCGCGTATCCCACAAACTGCAGACGAGGAGCAGGATGATCCTGACCTCCCTGATGCTTCCCTATTCTTGGTAGAAACTGTAACTCCCTGGTATGCAGACATTGCCAATCTGTTGGCAACCCGATAGTATCCTCCTGGCATTTCTAGTCAGGAGAGGAAGAAGCTTATGCTAGAATCAGCCCCATACACCCTGCTAGGTGGTGCACTGTACAAGAAAGGCAAAGATGAAGTGCTTAGAAGATGTGTTGCAGGAGATGAGATTGGGATTGTTCTGAAGGCTTGCCATGACGAGCCATGTGGAGGTCACTTTGCAGGAGAAGCTACAGCCAGGAAGGCTCTGCTAGCAGGATATTGGTGGCCTACCATTCACAAGGATGCCTATGATTACTGTAAAAGATGTGATGCTTGTCAAAGAATGGGGAAACCCACAAAGACAAGTGCCATGCCACTGCAACCTATCCTAGCGTTGAAGCCGTTTGAGAAGTGGGGCATCGACTTCGTAGGTCCAATCGATCCTCCTACCAAAAGGAAACAGAACCGATACATCCTCCTATGTACGGATTATGTTACAAAGTGGTGCGAAGTTAAAGCCCTAAAACGGGACGATGGTAACAGCGTGGCCCTGTTCATGTACGAGAATATCATCACCCGTTTTGGTAGTCCCTTAGAGCTGGTAAGTGACAGAGGCACTCATTTCCTTAACAAAGTCATGGAAGAGTTGACAGAGTTGTATAAGAGCCGCCATCGCAAGTCCACTCCTTATTATCCCAGAGCCAACGGCCAAGTCAAAGTCACCAATCGCATCCTCTGCTCGATTCTGACAAGAACAATTGCCGCACATCGTCGTGATTGGGATGATCGACTTACAAAGGCCCTCTGGGCGTACAGAACCTCCCATAAAGCAGCAACAGGACAGACACCCTTCCAGCTGGTGTATGGTACAGAAGCTCTTTTTCCTGTTGAACTGGAACTACCCTCTTTGAGAGTGGCTATCAAAGAGCGGTTGGGGGACGATGATTCACTGCAACGCCGTCTCCTGCACCTGGAATGTTTAGACGAAATTCGTAGGATGGCTCTACAGTGCATGGAAGCCACGCAAGCTCGACGCAAGGCTTACCATGACAGCTTCATCAAGCACAAGGAGTTCAAAGAAGGTGATTTGGTCCTAGCCTATGATTCACGATTTGGCAAGTTTCCTGGCAAGCTCCAATAGCGGTGGATGGGCCCCTATAAGGTACTTTCCGTCAACCCTAATGGTTCTGTCCAAGTGCAGACCGTTGATGCCTCTGATGATCCCTTTCTGATCAATGGATATCGCCTGAAGAAGTACTTCCCTCCTTGGGGATCTTGACAATTACGGTCACTTGATCTTTTTCCTCATTGACGCGGCACTGTACTTCTTATGATGCTACTTCTGATAGCCGTTCTTCAATCACTCCTGATGAAGTGGACGCAACCCTTTGTCCCCTCAAACCCCCCTTCTAGCCTTGATTTCTTATCCTCTATTTTTCCCCAGCGACAGTGGCGAAGTTGGTTCTGGCAAATGGTAGTTCTACCATTCCCTTGCTCAATTAAAAAAAAAAAAACAAAACAAAGCAAAACATATCGGTCATGGGAGAAAAGGACTTAGGTCCCTGTCATGCCGACCTATTCTTCGAGAAAAGGTGGAAACACCCTCGGGAATAGGGGAAAACAAGAAAAAGAACAAAGAAAAAGAAGGAAAAAAAAAAACAAAAGAAAAACAAATCTGTTATGAGAGAAAAGGAAGCAATTCCCTGTCATAGCAGGCCTCGTTCTAGGAAAAGGTGGTAAACACCCTTGGGCGAGAAGCTGGCTGTGGAAAAGGTGGTAACACCCAGCAGTCCAGAAAGTGGATTCATTAATTGATATCCCTAGGATCCAATTCCGAAGCTACCTCCCTTGGTACACTGTGTCCTGGGTCTTTCTGCAGAGCGTCTAACTATCCTTTAGCAGATGACATGTCCTATTCAATACAACGTTCGATTTGATGGCTACCTCCCTGGGTACGCCTCTTCAATAACTGACGACGCGATCTTCATCGACAAACAATTGAGTGATGTGAGCTTTCATCCTAACCGGATGGGAAAGTGAGTATGGTTGCCCTCTGTATCTATCAACAGAGAGTGAGATAGAGGGTGGGTCGAGAGACCAGTCTTTTCCCTTCAAATCAAATGAGCGGTGAGTAGTGTGAATGAAGTGTTGCACACACGGGATGGGCCTCTCAATGCACAAAGCACATTTTGTTTCTGTGCACTGCACCATAAGGCTCCCTGGCCTTCCTTTTTGCACAATATACCGGCACAGGGCGAGATGCACAGTTGCACCATCAAATGCGCACAAGGCATACAACCTTTGCACAAGTGACTGTGAGGATTACATCAATGGGTTTCAGGAAAAGGCTGCCCTCCTGTATCTATCAACAGAGAGTGAGACAGAGGGTGGGCTGAGTTTGACTGCACTTTCTTCAATCAATTACCGAGAGGTGAGATTGAGGGACGTTCCGACACTTAGAGTCAGGTATGTTCCCGTTTCCCTATGCACCCCCGTGATGGGACTTTGCCCTCATCACAAGACACATCACAAGACACATCCCTTGCCTTCCTCCTTGCACTTATGCCAGACGGGTTGGACGCACTAATGCACCATCAATTGTGCACCCTGGCATACTCTTTCTGCACCATTCCCCCCTTGTCGGTTTCTCAACCGGGCATGAGATAGGGGTTTCCATTTTTATTCCTTGAGTGATATTAGTCATGGGGCGAGTGACTGTTCTTTCATTCCAATTGAGTGACTGCAAGTTGAGTGTAATATTCCTCATCATCGACGGATTTCCTGCGATTCCTTCAACCAGCTACCTCCCTGGGTGCTGCCGCGTGGTCCCTGCCATGACGAACGTGTGTGGAGAAGATGCCTTGGTACCTCCAGCGCCGACAACAACACTGGACGTGCCATCGACACTCAAACTTGCTTCTTGACGAAACGGGCCAAGTTTTTCTAACCCTACACCTTCTGTTTCTTCGTGACGGTCATGTTTTAAGTGTGGGGATGTTAGTGGATGGTCTGTGGCGTGGTCCTAGGTCCCTGTTGCTCGGTTAACCCTATCCGTTAAGGTCTTAAGTGTGGGGACGCGTCCCTGCGCGTCTATATTGCATACCCCTCTGCATATGCCTTACCCTGTTCATGCATACATGCCATGCCTTGCTTTTACCCTGATGGGGTCCCTTCCCACCCATCCGGTTATGTTCCACCCACCCTTGGGGCTGTTCCCTTGCAGTTTTCCTTCATTCCTTGATTTTGAGATCCCACTATGTGACTGCATCCTACGTTCACCAAAGTCCACATCCAGCCTCATAGCCCTGTTCCTCTCTTTGCCCTAACCATTTTTCCTTTTTACCTACCCTTGTTCCGGTGCACGGTTTTTGAGTTATTAATTTTTGAAGCATTTTGTGCAATTTAGTCGGTTTTCCATGAGAACGCGCTTTTCTTGCTCCGGAACCATGCTCTGATATCCTAGCCCTAACAATCACTTTTCCCCTGACATTTTTCCTTTTTACTCCGAGTCATTTTGCTACACGGTTTGTCCATTATTAATTTTCCGGTTTTTTAAGACTTTTTCGTGCATCTTTTTGACATTTTTCCATGTGAACCTGCCCTCTTTGCATCGGAATTCCAATTTTATCTGACAGTCGTGTCCTCCGTTTCTTCCCCTACCTTTTTCCTTTTTCCTCCACCCTCTTTGGACTTTCGGATTTTTACTTATTAATTTTTCAGTGAGTTTTCGGGCGTCTTTTTGGAGTTTTTTTACATGTGAATCCCTCCTATTTCCACCGGAACTGCGGTTTAACGTGATAACCCTGTGCCACTCCTTCCTGCGGACATTTTTCCTTCTTACTGCGTGTCATTCCGCCGAATGGTTCGTCCGATATTAATTTTCGATCCCATTTTCAAGTTTTTTTTTGGGTTTTTCCCATGTGAACTCATCTTATCTCCGTCGGAATTATGTTTTGATGAGATAGGATTGTCGGGCACATCTTTTTGCACAGTTTTCCTTTTTTTTTCACCTCATTTTGATGCACGGATTTTTTTATATTAATTTTTAATTGCGTTTTTTGGTTCGTTTTTTGTGTTTTTTGCACGTGACCACCCTTTACCCCTCCCGGAATCTCCGTCGTATATTTTTCTTCTCTTCCGCGTGCCGTCCTGCCCACTTTTATTTTTTACGCTATTTTGTTTTGACGTCCGGATTGGGAGTTATTAATTTTTCTTTATTTTTATGTATATTCGCGCGCCCGTTTTGCGCGTGAACGCGCTTTTTTTCAATTTTACACTTCTCCATGCGCCCCGGTCGTGTCCGCATGACCCGTACCGTCATCCCAGTGCCATTTCAATCCCGTCACGGCAATTTTTTTTTTACCCCGCCCCGCGCAGGTGCGCGGGACGGGGGTATGTGCCCAACCCCCTATCCCCTTGACCCTGCCCACCCCCCTTGGCCCTGCCCACCCCTTTCCCCCAACCACCCGACCCCTTCCCCCCAACCACCTCTCTCTCCCTCTTCTCCCTGCGTCCCTTCCTCCTCCCACCTTCCTCCTTCTTCCTCCCTTCTTTCTCCCTTTCTGCCTCCTCCATCCCCTCCCCTTCTTCCTAATTCACTCGCTCTCCTCCTACTCCTCCTTCCGCCTGCTTCGCCCTCCCCTTCCTCCTCCCCTTCTTTTTTCCTCTCCCCCTGCAACTGCTTCTTCTTCTTCTTCTCCTTCTTCCTCCACCTCTCCTCTCTCCTTCTTCCTTCTTCCTCCCTCCTTCTCCCTCCTTCTCCTTCGGCCGTGCCTCCTCCTCAGCAACCCCATGCTCATCGCTCCTCCCTTCAGCCTCGTGCCTCTCTCCTCTCCCTCCTCGGCGGCCTTCCTCTCCTCCACAGGCTGCTTGCGCAGCCCCCCCGGCAGCTTCCTCTCCCCCGCTTGCTCCGCCTCCCTCCCCTCGGACTGCTCCTGCCAACCCCGCCTTCTAACGCCGCCGCCGCGTGGACCGCGCCGCCGCCTGGACGCCCGCCGTTGCCCGGAGCCCGTCGCCTGGACGCCTGACGCCGCCCTCTGAGCCTGAACAGTGCCGACGTCGCCTGTGGTGCCGCCGGAAGCTGCCAGTTCGTCGCCGTCGCGCCTCTCGCTCGCCAGCCCGCCGCCGCGTGGACCGCACCGTTGCCTGGATCGCTGCTGACGCCGGCAGAGGTCGCCGCCGCCGACCTGCGTCACCGCCCGCGATCGCCACCGCAACGCCTGACCCCGCCCCCTCCACCTCCTCCTCCTCTAACCACACCCAGGTTAGCCACTAACCTTGGTGCAGTTAACACTAACCTAAGTTAAGTTAAAACTAACCTAGGTTAGGTTAACAACTAACTTAACTTCAGTTAACCTCTAACTTAACTGCAGTTAAAAACTAACCTAACTAAACCCCCTTTTGTTACCCTAACCCCATTAGAGTTAACCTAACCTACCTAGGGTTAGGATCCCACTAACCCTAACCCTAACCCTAACCCTAACCCACATTAGGTTATCTAACCCCCTTTAGGTTAGTTTCTACTAACTGGACTTATCTGACTTATCTAACCTGACTAATCTAACTTGACTTGACTTGGGCAGACTAACATGACTTACCCAGACTAACCAGACTTAACTGACTTCTACTTGATTTATCTGATTAACATGATTTATGTGATTTAATTAATTTCTAAATTAATTTTCCCATCAAAATAATTCAGAAAAATTTCTTAAAATTCCCTTTACTTTTTGCCAATTTTTGGGAGTTTGTCCGCTGGAAATTACCCACCCTAAAATTTTTGAAAATTACACATTTCCTAATTTTACCTCCAAATTGCCAATAAATGTAGAAAATTCATTTAAAAATAGTTTTTAAAAAAATAAAAAATTTTAAAAAATTCCCCTCACCCCCCTTGACCATTTTTCATTTATTTTTCACTTTAAAAAATTATCATACATGGTACCCCTATTGTTAAAACAAAAGAAAACAAAAAAACCAACACATTAACAAACCAACAAACGGAAATTTCCCTTTACACTCTCTATTTTATTTGCATAGACCCCATTGTGGATATTTCCTCCATATTCATGTGTTGTTTATATTTATTTCCCTATTAATATTTTTATTTAAAGAAAAAACAAAAACAACCAAACCTACACAAATAAAAACCAATAAAACACATCCACAACCCATAATAACCACCCAAATAAAATACCCAACCATAAATAATCACAAATTACGAACATTAATAAACCAACCAAAAAACAAATCAACACATCCACTAAGGTGTTGTCTTTGTTGTTTCGTCAGTGGTCTTTACTTTTCCTTTACTGGATTCACTTCTTTTGGGGGACTCTTCCGTGCACATTTCTACATTACAAACATACCCCTTCCAGGTATTTATTTTATGTGTTTTATTTATTTTCATTTCCCCCTTAATCACAAATTAATTGTTAAAATGAACTCTTTAATTCACCCACAGTTTCCACACGCATTCGCGCTCAATACACACATACTTTTTAATTAAAATAAACCAGCCGTTCACTTAGCACGCACTACGTGCGCTATAGAGACACTTTAATTTTTATTTAAAATGAACCAGCCGTCACATGAGCACGCGCTGGCAAAAAAGCGCTCCACATCACCTTAATTTGTAATAAATGAACTTGCATTTAGAGACCCAGTCGGGTATCGAAGTCGGGATTCGGATAAAAGCACCGTTTTAACCTAATAATTGGTAATTTAATTTCTAATAAGGAACCGCCGTTTTCTTGCTAAGGTTTATCACCTAATAAAAATTCACCCATTCTTAATAATTTATTAAAATGAACCCTTCATTAAATTAATTCCCCCTCACTGCACTTAATTCCCCTTTTTAATGAACCATTTCGTGGGATGGGTTTGCGCCGTCCTTACAGTTATTTTCCATAGTCAAACACTGGGTTATCAACGATGTAGTCTTGATATGTGTCGGATATGGTATTGTTTTGGTTTACTGTCTTTGTTACGGTTACGGGTACGGTATGCAGTTTTTTCTTTTATTGCCTGATACGGGGTTCTGGGTGTTTGTCTGATACATTGCATGAAGCTTTCGGTCGCATTTGTCTCCAGGTCATGTCGAATTTTTTCTAGGATGTGGTTTGCTTGGGGTTAGTTGGTCGAGTCACATTTTTCTTGTTTGGTTATTCTCTTATCCTTGGTTTTTTTTTGTCTGTTGCTTTGCAGGCATTCTCCTTGATTGTCTGTGTTTGTGGTGTGTGTGTAACCATCTGAATGGCGCCTTCTCATGCTCCTCCCCCTATCCAGTACGTCCCATTAGTTAGTAGGGATTACTCTTCCCTACTTACTTTTGAGCCTCTCACGAAGGCGGGACTTGCTGCTTTTGTGGCTACTTATTTTCCATTGCTTCCAGAGGATCCGTCGTTATGTGATGAGTTCCTGGCCTCTTACAGCAAGAAGACAGGACTAGTCTAGGGCATTTCTATGATTTTGACACCTCGAGGCTTAGGGAAGGCTCTGTCTCTACCCTCCAAAGGTGAACCTTTTGTGACCACTCGTCAGCTTTTCTCTAATGAAGAGATTCTAAAGCTGTTGCAAAAGCAGACAAGGGAAATCCTCGATGTTAAGAAGGTGATCACCTATTCAGGAGTTTCCTTTTCTATGATCACTGATCCCGTATGGAAGACGATCTGTCAGATTCTCCAGGACAGGTTTATGCCTACCAAAACGCCATCGCAGTACTTGTCCAAAGAGCTTTTTACAGCTTCTAGGATGGTGTTGAAAGGAGTTGCTATTGATTGGAGCACTTACCTCCTCACTAAAATGGATCAGCATTTCGTTAAAGTCACCAGAGGTAATGTTACCAATGTCACATATGGATCCCCAAAAACATGGAGCCCCAAGAGGAACACCAAGGAAAAGGGAATTCTCTTGCAAGAAAATCTATCTTGTAACATCAACAAGCTTGTTTATCATGTTTCATATGATCACAATGAAGAAAAGAACACCAGATACAACAAATCTTCATGCAACATCATGTAGATCTCCCACGGTTTTGATAGAATCAACCATATTCTTCAATATCTTCACAAAATCCATCAATAGAACAAAGAAAGCAAAGGAATACACCATCTTTGAGTGGAAATACATCACATAGTATTCATCTTCAATATCTTCATAGTCTTCTCTCTCAATCTCTCATATACAATCACTCTGTTTGAGTAGAATTGGCTATCTCTGACTCTCTCTCTCTCTCCATCAATAATACATCATATCCTCACTACAATCTCTCAAAAATCACTCTCAATAATCCCTCTTAGGTCGTGGATACCCCTCCCAAGAGGTATGTCTGATATGAAGAGTCACCAGAGCCACTACAGTATCCTTTCATAGCTCACTACTGTCACTTCACTCTAGTCTTCACTTGAATCTTCAGCAGCTACTTCTTCCACTTCCTCCAGCTCTTTTGCACTTGTAATCACCTCTTTCCAAGGCTAGAAAACTTTCCCAAGCTACACTCTCATCCACCAGAACACATACAGAAGCATACAGAACAGTCACAGAACAGTACCAGAACAGAACAGAACAGAACAGAGACAGAGGCTCTACAGAAGACCTACAGAAGGTTACAAAAGGTCATCAAAACCTCATAACTCATTCTCAAACCATTCCAAACTCTCACAATCCATTCAATAAACTTTCACAATATCTCAATCTTCATCAATCAATACTCCATCCCTCCTTACAGAAGACAATCAGATCAAAACAGACCAAAACAGAGCAAAACAGAACAAAACAAAAGGTATACATAACCTATCAGAACCTATCAGAACATCACAGAACCACCAATAATCATCATGAACTTCCAAAACACCATCATTATCATCAAAAACACTCTCAAACCACTTCCATATCAATCAATCATCTCATAAAATCAACCATTCAGCTCTCAAAAACAACAAAAATCAGCCAAAAAATAAGTCATTTCAACACTCAACATATCCCCACACTTAATAAGGAAGCGTCCTCGCGACCCAGGAAAAAGGAAATACAAGTTCAGGGAAAAGCTCAACGTTGATCGTCAATATCTCCTCAAAAAGAATCCATCCACCACGACCCCAACTTATAACCTGTGTCTGATATAAAAATACAAAGAAAGGAAAACCCTTTATACATTAACACTTCTGATCGAACTAAAAATCTCAACAAATTTATAAAGGATATAAGAGTTTTCTTATTCTTCATTTGCATCAGCTTCAACTCTCCAACCACGACCTCATCACCACAATTCTCCAAAATGTAGCTCGTACACGAAATCCAATAGGAAACCACCACGTTGATTTGACATAAATGAACTCACAACACAAACACTAATACACAACACAACCATCTGAACGACTCCTCCAAAAATAGAGTTTTTCATTAAAAAGCTTCCACCATACATTGGAAAGGTATCAATGAAGATGATCCCTCTTGAAAGATTGATGTTGTCGGAAACGATCCATAGATAAGGATTCATCTACAAAGTTTTTGGGAGGATTTTGAAAAAATTGGAGATAGCACATCCTTTCCAACAGGACCAGATATCTGCTAGGCAAACAGAGGGCATGAAAATACAATATATCCAGCTGCTGGGAATCAATGCTTACATTGACATTCATGCACAACTTTGGAATAGGCTTGGAATCATTATGAGAGTGCCTATGCATATACGCCAGGTACCAAGCAAAGTGAGTAGTTAATCTCATGGAAGGATCTGCAGACTGTGAATACTGCTGGGCAAAATGAACATAGTTCTGATAAGCTTGACTGGAAGCTGTCCATTCTCCTGGAATTACTGGCCAATTGATCTGAGGTCCGATAAGGCAATCATCCAAACTCCATCCCCTTCTTCTGGAAATCTGATTATCAAACCCGTCACAGTCACTAACCAACTGAGATGGATGAGATATGGAAGTGTTAGGAGAGGGTAGTGGAATAAGAAAGAGCGGATGAAGGGAAGGATAGGAAAAATCATAAAAAGAAGAAAAGGTTAAAGAAGGAGTGGCAGAAATTTGAAGGGAATCACTAAGGAAGGGTGTTAACTGATAAATAGGAAATGTGGAGGGTACATTAATGGAGGGAGAAGAACAGGGTGGAGAAGGGGAAAATACCCTATCCTCAATAAAGGAACAGTATGTAAAAATGGGAATTTGAGGGAAAGATGAAGGTTGGAAAAGAAGGGGTAAAATTATTGTGGAATTAGATTGACAAAGGGAAAGATATATAGCATAGCGGTGAGCCATTTGTTGGTAATAGAGGAGAGTAGAAACAGAAGGTCCTAAGAGAGATCGTCTATGATAGGCATCAAAGAAGGTAGCATCAAATGGATTATGTTTTGAAAGATAGGCTAAGAGATCCATCCTCAGTTGATTAGTACTCTAGGCAAAGGTAGGAGCTGTGTTTTGTCTTTGATTTAAGACCACAGAATCAATCATGGGATGCCACGAATTATCATGACAATCAACTACTTTGGAGGAATAACTCTGGAACATGTCAGCTATGCGCAACTCCAAATGATTGACATACAAAACAGCCTGTAAGACCACATCTCCCACATACCATGCCATGTCCACCTCATCTGGAATTAACAAGTCTCCTCGTAGATACATGTACGACATCAACATGGTATCTGGTGTGACAGAATCTTCAAACACCATCCTGACTACCTCTGTCAACAACTCAGCAGACCAAGCCCCACTCCAGCCATCCTCTGGAAGAGGTAAATCCATCGTGGAAAGCTTCATGTAGAAGACCAACTTCTGTAAGTGGTAGTGGACAAAGAAAGAATGGTCCGGTGAAACATATTCCTGAAACTGCTCAAAGGTAGACCATAATAAGTCCATTCGGGACTGCAATCTTTCCACTTTATCTTGGAATAGAGGGCACAAAGTAGCCTGTCTCTAAAGGGCAGCCAAGTCCTACTGTGAAAGAGAAGGAATCAAGGGAACATGAGGGCTTGGAGGAACAGAGCGGGACTTTGCAAGTTGAGCTTGCAACTGTTGGATTTGGGAGGTTTGGTTGGCCACTGTGTCATTAGCCATCTGTAAAGCTAAAAGTTTGTCATCTAAGATAGCTTGGAACTCCTTCGCTTCTCTGGACATTTTCTCCTTCTCCTCTGAAAGGCTAGTAACCTGGGATTGAGCCTCTAGTAGCTGGATCTTCAAAGAAGAAATCTCATCGCTTTGGGTGGCAACCAGTTGGGTTTGCTGTTCCATTTGCTTAAATAAATCTGCTAGAGTATCCTTAGCAGAAGCTAACTCAGATGTTGCCTTATGCAACTAGTCCTTAGACTGCATGAGGTCTTCATAAAAGGACGCGTACAGCTGTTGAACACAGGCTGTCACAGACAACTCAATGGAACTTTGAATATCTTTACAGAGAAAAGGAATGGCATCTCCTGAGACGAGATTGTTCAGGGAGGGAACTGATATGTCCAAGGATCCTTCTCGATGTGCTCTGAACAGGTTAGTACAAGTGAGATACCCAGGGAGATCACTGCCAGAGGTAGCAGGGATAGGTACTGAAGGAAGAACTGAAGGAGCTTTATCCGCTACCCGCTTCAAGCGTTTGCGCTGTATGACCAGGGGAGGTGGAGAATCATCATCCTCTATGTCAATGGATTCTGACTCATCTGAAGGTGGAGGAGGAGGTACGGGATCTGATGGAGGAGGTGGAGGCACAGTCTTCTGTAAACCTGAATAGGTCAAGAAGGCAGACAAATAGGATCCATATGTGACATTGGTAACATTACCCCTGGTGACTTTGACGAAATGTTGATCCATTTTAGTGAGGAGGTAAGTGCTCCAATCAATAGCAACTCCTTTCAACACCATCCTGGAAGCTGTGAAAAGCTCTTTGGACAAATAATGGGATGGCGTTTTGGCAGGCATAAACCTGTCCTGAAGAAACTGACAGATCGTCTTCCATACGGGATCAGTGATCATAGAAAAGGAAACTCCTGAAGAGTTTATCACCTTCTTAACATCGAGGATTTCCCTTGTCTGCTTTTGCAATAGCTTTAGAATCTCTTCATTAGAGAAAAGCTGACGAGTGGTCACAAAAGGTTCACCTTTGAAGGGAAGAGACAGAGCCTTCCCTAAGCCTCGAGGTGTCAAAGTCATAGAAATTCCCTGGACTAGTCCTGTCTTCTTGCTGTAAGAGGCCAGGAACTCATCACATAACGACGGATCCTCTGGAAGCAATGGAAAAGAAGTAGCCACAAAAGCAGCAAGTCCCGCCTTCATGAGAGGCTCAAAAGTAAGTAGGGAAGAGTAATCCCTACTAACTAGTGGGACGTACTGGATAGGGGGAGGAGCATGAGAAGGCGCCATTCAGATGGTTACACACACACACCACAAACACAGACAATCAAGGAGAATGCCTGGAAGGGGTGTGTATGTAATGCAGAAATGCGCACGGAAGAGTCCCCCAAAAGAAGTGAATCCAGTAAAGGAAAAGTAAAGACCACTGACGAAACAACAAAGACAACACCTTAGTGGATGTGTTGATTTGTTTTTTGGTTGGTTTATTAATAGGGGAAATATTCTGTTCCTACTCTCCTCTATTACCAACAAATGGCTCACCGCTATGCTATATATCTTTCCCTTTGTCAATCTAATTCCACAATAATTTTACCCCTTCTTTTCCAACCTTCATCTTTCCCTCAAATTCCCATTTTTACATACTGTTCCTTTATTGAGGATAGGGTATTTTTCCCTTCTCCACCCTGTTCTTCTCCCTCCATTAATGTACCCTCCACATTTCCTATTTATCAGTTAACACCCTTCCTTAGTGATTCCCTTCAAATTTCTGCCACTCCTTCTTTAACCTTTTCTTCCTTTTATGATTTTTCCTATCCTTCCCTTCATCCACTCTTCCTTATTCCACTACCCTCTCCTAACACTTCCATATCTCATCCACCTCAGTTGGTTAGTGACTGTGACGGGTTTGATAATCAGATTTCCAGAAGAAGGGGATGGAGTTCGGATGATTGCCTTACCGGACCTCAGATCAATTGGCCAGTAATTCCAGGAGAATGGACAGCTTCCAGTCAAGCTTATCAGAACTATGTTCATTTTGCCCAGCAGTATTCACAGTCTGCAGATCCTTCCGTGAGATTAACTGCTCACTTTGCTTGGTACCTGGTGTATATGCATAGGCACTCTCATAATGATTCCAAGCCTATTCCAAAGTTGTGCATGAATGTCAATGTAAGCATTGATTCCCAGCAGCTGGATATATTGTATTACGAGCTACATTTTGGAGAATTGTGGTGATGAGGTCGTGGTTGGAGAGTTGAAGTGGATGCAAATGAAGAATAAGAAAACTCTTATATCCTTTATAAATTTGTTGAGATTTTTAGTTCGATCAGAAGTGTTAATGTATAAAGGGTTTTCCTTTCTTTGTATTTTTATATCAGACACAGGTTATAAGTTGGGGTCGTGGTGGATGGATTCTTTTTGAGGAGATATTGACGATCAACGTTGAGCTTTTCCCTGAACTTGTATTCCCTTTTTCCTGGGTTGCGAGGACGCTTCCTTATTAAGTGTGGGGATATGTTGAGTGTTGAAATGACTTATTTTTTGGCTGATTTTTGTTGTTTTTGAGAGCTGAATGGTTGATTTTATGAGATGATTGATTGATATGGAAGTGGTTTGAGAGTTTTTTTGATGATAATGATGGTGTTTTGGAAGTTCATGATGATTATTGGTAGTTCTGTGATGTTCTGATAGGTTCTGTATACCTTCTGTTTTGTTCTGTTTTGCTCTGTTTTGGTCTGTTTTGATCTGATTGTCTTCTGTAAGGAGGGATGGAGTATTGATTGATGAAGATTGAGATATTGTGAAAGTTTATTGAATGGATTGTGAGAGTTTGGAATGGTTTGAGAATGAGTTATGAGGTTTTGATGACCTTCTGTAACCTTCTGTAGGTCTTCTGTAGAGCCTCTGTCTCTGTTCTGTTCTGTTCTGTACTGTAGTTGTTCTGGTACTGTTCTGTGACTGTTCTGTATGCTTCTGTATGTGTTCTGGTGGATGAGAGTGTAGCTTGGGAAAGTTTTCTAGCCTTGGAAAGAGGTGAATACAAGTGCAAAAGAGCTGGAGGAAGTGGAAGAAGTAGCTACTAAAGATTCAAGTGAAGACTAGAGTGAAGTGACAGTAGTGAGCTATGAAAGGACACTGTAGTGGCTCTGGTGACTCTTCATATCAGACATACCTCTTGGGAGGGGTATCCACGACCTAAGAGGGATTATTGAGAGTGATTTTTGAGAGATTGTAGTGAGGATATGATGTATTATTGATGGAGAGAGAGAGAGAGAGTCAGAGATAGCCAATTCTACTCAAACAGAGTGATTGTATATGAGAGATTGAGAGAGAAGACTATGAAGATATTGAAGATGAATACTATGTGATGTATTTCCACTCAAAGATGGTGTATTCCTTTGCTTTCTTTGTTCTATTGATGGATCTTGTGAAGATATTGAAGAATATGGTTGATTCTATCAAAACCGTGGGAGATCTACATGATGCTGCATGAAGATTTGTTGTGTCTGGTGTTCTTTTCTTCATTGTGATCATATGAAACATGATAAACAAGCTTGTTGATGTTACAAGATAGATTTTCTTGCAAGAGAATTCCCTTTTCCTTGGTGTTCCTCTTGGGGATCCATAAAGGTAGGGCCGAAATGAGGCTAAACCTCATACTTCAGACCCCCCATACATCCACAAACATGGTTCTTATTTTTCCTTAATTTTTGGCACTCAAAATCTATTTTTTTCCTATTTTCCCCCATTTTTTCTAAATTTTTTTGTATTTTTTACAATATTAAATAGCTTAAAATTCAAAATGAGTTGTGGGATGTGGCCCTTAGATTCATTTGCAGCAAAAACACAAATTTAGTTGGTGTGTCTTATTATATTTTCCGTTTATATATCAAAAACACCCAATTTCCCCATATTTCGCGTGTTTTACGGGTTTTACACTATTAATTTCAATCACAACACTTGTGATTTTCTGATTTTTTGAGCATAAACTGATCAAAATCATAGCAAGAAACATTATAATGCATAATCATCCCATGGGAACAAATACTCATGAAGCAAATTGCATAAAACATCAATTTCCTTTGTAAAAATAAAATTACCGTTCTTTGCGGGTTGCGGGTCTTTATTTGCCATGTCTCGGGACTGATTTCCAGCCACCATTAATGCTCATGACAGTCCACAATCAACAATCTTCATTCCTCTTGAACCACGGAGCAATCTGGTCTTCATTGGACAAGCATCCGCCATCCATTCTTCTTCTTCTTCTTCACCACATGAATCTGCCCTTGGAAGAGAGAGAGGGAGGAGAGAGAAAGACTAGATTCAAAATTCTCCAACCAGGTCACCATTTCTCAGGTGAGAGCCGCAGCAGGGAGAAGGGAATGAAGCCTGGAAAAATGGATTTTGAGTGCCAAAAATTAAGGAAAAATAAGAACCATGTTTCTGGATGTATGGGGGGTCTGAAGTATGAGGTTTAGCCTCAGTTCGGCCCTACCTTTATGTTTTAGTGAGTTTTTATTTCTTTTCATACAATGAAAACATGAAAAATGAACCCTAAACCGATCAATAATGCACAACCTAGAGGGGTGAGGGGGTAGAGTGTATAAAAGGTGTTTAAATGTTGAATGAAATGATGAAAAGCTTGTTGGTTTTATGCATACCATTTAGGTTGGTCATTAATTAAAAATTAAAAACCTAGTAGCGCAAGGGTTTCTCGGTGCTAGGTTCATGCAACGTCACATACGAGTGATAGTCAAAATCATTGAAAGAAATGTTTTCCACATGTGCACAAATGCTGATTTTCTTAATTGTTTGAGCACGTGGACATTCAAAATTTACATGAAGCATGAAATTTAAAAGGTATCAGACAATACCTCCTGGATGCATGGCAATTGCTTTCTAGAGGAACATGACCAACGTTGAGTGAGTAAGGTTTCCCAAGCTGTAGACTAGGCGTTGGGTCTAAGGGGAAAGAAAGTGAGGAAAATGGTACATTCCTGGATATGATCAATTGGTACCTTGAGTGAAAATGTGTGCGATATTGTGTTATATACGTTTAGCGACGCATTGAGGGGCCAATCCCCAAGGTGTAGGAGAGTTGCAGTGAGGTAGCGGCAGTCAGCCGTGGGAGGACCTCCTATGTTTGTATTTCGTGCTATTTGGCAATGTGCTGGGACTCCCTCTGAGGAGTGTTAATTGGGTTAGATTTAGACTACGAGACGTGATACAAATGCAAGATGTTTAGGAAGATGATGTATGTGTCATCCACGCTCCTGGCCGTGAGGCCGTGGGGTTGTTGAGCGCATGATAGAGGTCCGGCTAGTGCATGAGCCAGTGCCAGCCCATTTTAGGTCCCATCAGTGGTGCGTCTGTCGGGAGCCACTTAGAAGTGGCGGTCCTCGAATCTTGGCTGTCTAGGGACCAGTTAGCAGTTTATGCCAAAGGATACTGAGTTTGACCCGTTATTCATCGATAAGTATCGTCTAGCTGAAATCCAAAAGCAAGAGAGAGACGAAAGAGCTAGGCAATGTGCTGAAATTCTTAGGAGGTATTCCCCTAAGCGTAGCGGTGCTAAACCCTCACAAGGGAGTGGATCTAGTGGTCCTGGTGCCACAAGCAGTAAGTTAGGAGAAGGTGGAAGCTCTAGTGCTCCCCTTCCTTTCATAAGGCAGTCTACATCAAGTGCAGGAGGTGTAACCCCACCGTCCCCTATTTCTAGTGCAAATCCAATTTCCGTTATGGCGCAGCCCATTGCAATTCCTGCAGGAACGATGGATTTTCCGGCTCTAGGTTACCTGCTACCCATTTATAATGGGTTAGTTGAGGAAGATGCAGAACTCCACATCAGGGAGTTTCAAAAGCTGACGTTTAATTGTCGCATCCAAGAAGAAGGACATTTTATGATATTCTTCAACATGACTCTCAAAGAAAGAGCTGCCATATGGTATCATGGCTTAGAAGCTGGAACCATATTGAATATTGATTCATTTTACGGAGCTTTTGGAAGGGAGTTTGCCCCTAAAAGGGGTGGGCAATATTGGTTGCGTGTACTCAACGTGACCCGCCAAGAACCACACGAGGATATTCATGGTTATGCAAAGAAACTAAAAGAGGTTTTCCGTAAGTTGGACACCTCTATTCCTATCCCCGCAGCTGCCCAATTGCAATATTTTTTGCATGGCTTGGACTTTAATATCCAGTTGCAGTTGAGTAGTGTCTCTTTGGGGGATATAGATATTGCCATTACACAAGCACAAGAAGTGGAATCCCGACTACAAGCATGCTATGCCTCTCAAGGCAATCCGAATATGGGTCTAGCATTGGGAAATAATATGGCGATAGCCAATGGCAGTGGTAGCCAAGGGATAGCGATGGCTAATCCTAATGGGAGAGGGAACATGATGCAGAATGTGCCTTTATTACCAGCTCCCCCTAGCATGTCGATGCCTACGGGCAGTCAAATGGCTCCAAATGGTGGAGAATAGGCAGTTAATCCTAATACCATGCATGTGGTTCAACAACCAGTGCCTAATCGGATTGTTAGGCCAATGGAATGACAGGGTAATGATCAACGCTACGAGTCGAGTGCTTCCAATGTTCTTGGCGAGGTTAAGGACATGATGAAGCATTCTACCGACATGATTATGGAGCAGTATCGACAAATAGCCATTGATGTCAACTTTCTTAAAAAACAACAAAATTTGATAGGAAGTAGATACCCAGATGAGGGTGCACCTTTGAGGTTTAGCTGCAAATGGTGTGGTGGGCAACATTATCCACGAAATTGCCCAAATTTCAAGTGCGACATTTGTGGAAAATCCGGCCATTTAGCAGCCACTTGTTGGAGTAAGATTAGTTTCCTCCAGCGAGGTAGTCGGCAACTAGGGCCTGTTAATCATCGTGTGCAAGGAAATGATTCCCAGCGAGAAGATGGACCTAAACAAATACTCCAATGGCCAAACACTATAGTGGAGGAGCTGCCTAGTGGTAGTGGGGTTAGTTTGATTGAGGCTGTGCGTGTTAATGACGCTGAAACCTCTAATCTGCGAGCTGTCCTTACAAGAGGTCAAAAGGGTAGAGAGGGCGACAAGGATAAGCTTGTCGACGGAAACCCTAAACAGGGCGACAAAGGAACGCAAGTTCTGGATCCTGCCATGGAAGGGGGACCTCTGAAGCCCATGGAGAGTAAAGCCGATGCTAAGAAGGATAAGGAACCACCGAGGAAGAAGGTGAAAGTTAAAAAAGAGGCAATAAAGCCGGTTCAGTGACCTAAAGAGCGGATGGTTTGGCGTGAAAAGCGAACTCTGCCGAACTATCATGAATTCGATGTGGCGAGCTCTCTTTGCAAAGTCAAGCCAGATGTGAACCTTTTACAACTTATTAAGCTTTCCCTAGGAGTACGCAAGGAATTTAGAAAGATCGTGCGTACCGGGTATATCGTAGAACCTTTGGGTATTGTACGAGTTGGTGATGATTGGTTTGAGCATGCTGAGAAGCATTGCCCAAGGGTTGTAGCCTATGTCGATGGGATATTAGTAGATTATGCCATTGTCGACACGGGATCATCTGTTAACATTATGAGTTCTGAACTGATGGAAAGGTTGGGTCTTGCGATCCAGAAAGATACCTCCACAATTCTTAGAATGGCGGATGATAGTTTGAGACAGCCGGAAGGCTGCATTACTAAGGTCCATGTCACTGTTGCAAATGTAGAATGCCTGTTGGACTTTAGGGTAATTCGTTTTGGAGGGCGTCCAAGTTACCAAGTATTACTTGGACGACCTTGGATCTTGCAAGCGGACTGCCAAGTGGATATACCCACCGGTCGGCTGATATTCGGCAGAGGTGCTCAGCGCGTGGTGATTGATGCCTATCCTGAGTCCCTGCAGAGTGAGAGAGCTCCTCTATCTTCCACAGAATTGGAGACATTAGAGGATTTATCTGCCAGTGAGACATCATCGAGTGATGAGTCCAAAGAGGGATCCACCACGGAAGACATCTATCAGATCACTTTAAATAAGTCGATAGAGGCCCAAGATTGTATAAGAGATGCAGATGTTATCGAGCTAGACCTTGGCACGCCAAATGATTCGTGGCCAATTAAATTAGGTTCTATGCTCAGCTCAATAGAAAGGGAGGACTATGTGTCCTTGATTCAGGAATTCCGCGACATATTTTCTTGGAGTTATGATGAGCTGAGAGGCATTCCTCCTAGCCTGGCTATTGATACTATTCCTGTAAAGGAAGGAAGCCGTCCTATACGATAGAAAGTAAGGTGTATGCCTTTCGACCTGAGGGACGGGCTATTTGAAGAGTTACAGAAGCTTCGGAAAGCGAGTTTAATTTTTCCTGTGCAACACACGGAATGGTGTTCACCAGTTGTTATTAGAAAGAAGAAAATTAATCAAATCCGATTATGTGTGGATTTTAGAGAGCTGAATAAGCAGACGGTTAAGGATTACTACCCGTTGCCATTCATTGACCAGATTCTAGATCAATTAGCGGGTAGGGAGATATATTTGTTTATGGATTGCTTTGCAGGATATAACCAGATGGCAATTGCAGAAGAGGACAAGTTGAAAACAACTTTTATCACTGTCTTTGGTACTTTTGCATACCATGTGATGGCCTTTGGTTTATGCAATGCGCCTGGTTCGTGGCAACGAACAGCATATAAGACATTCGATGACATATCCCCTGAAGAGTTGAAAGTATTTATTGATGACCTGGGGGCAGCCACCGTGAGAGAAAGGCAGTTGATCATTTTAAGAAAATGCTTTGAGCTACAATATTAAATAATTGAAAATTCAAAATGAGTTGTGGGCTGTGGCCCTTAGATTCATTTGCAGCAAAAACACAAATTTAGTTGGTGTGTCTTATTATATTTTCCATTTATATATCAAAAACACCCAATTTCCCCATATTTTGCGTGTTTTACGGGTTTTACACTATTAATTTCAATCACAACACATGATTTTCTGATTTTCTGAGCATAAACTGATCAAACTCATAGCAAGCAACCTTATAATGCAGAATCATCCCATGGGAACAAATACTTATGAAGCAAATTGCATAAAACATCAATTTTCTTTGTAAAAATGAAATTACCGTTCTTTGCGGGTTGCGGGTTTTTATTTGCCATGTCTCGGGACTGATTTCCAGCTAGCATTAATGCTCATGACAGTCCACAATCAGCAATCTTCATTCCTCTTGAACCACGGAGCAATCCGATCTTCATTGGATAAGCATCCGCCATCCATTCTTCTTCTTCTTCTTCACCACATGAATCTGCCCTTAGAAGAGAGAGAGGGAGGAGAGAGAAAGACTAGATTCAGAATTCTCCAACCAGGCCACCATTTCTCGAGTGAGAGGCGGCGATATGATCAGCAGGGAGAAGGGAATGAAGCCCCAATGTCGATTGGCCAGGGTGTATTGAGGCTGCCATCTCCATTCTTCTCCCAAGAAGCGCATTTTTCGGCGCCATCTTCCTCCACGCCTCCTCCACGTTTTTTTCTCTCCTATGCATGAAAAGTTTCATGCTACATTTAAATTTTGGGCTCCCAAGGGTCACTTGCCCATTTTGGCCAAATTTTGTCCACCTCTTCGTATCTTGACCGGTTTCTTGGCCATTTCCCTGTCCGGACTCCAAATTGAGCTCTGAAAAATCTTGAGCATCTGGCTTGGAATCCTGCATTGGCCAGTAACTCTTGTCAACCCACAGAACAGTCTAAAAAATTATGAAAAATCAACAAGTGTCGCTCGGGTGCCTTTAAAGCACTTTGACGCTTAAAATCGTCCTAGATTGAGCCGCCGCCTTCGATGTTGAATATTTTTTCCTTGATATTTGTAATTTTTATCTATTTTTAAGCACTTCTCGGCACCAAAAATTTTCTCTCAGTTTTCTATTAAAAAATGGGTAGTGGGGGATTAAAAACAGGGAGAATAAATAGTACATAAAATTTGAGTTTCTCTCACCTCGTATTTCCCTCCTTTTTTTGGAGATTTCCAATTTCGGTTTTTTTTCCTCTCACGAAACAATTTGACCCAAAAGTTGAGCAACATACCACTTTCCCTCTCTTCTCTATACTCGTGAATTTTCGTCTCCATTGAAGCTCCCTACTGAGAGTAATTAGGGTTTTGAGCATTCTACTTATCTTTGCACTTTCTTCTCCACGCAACTCCAAATTTTGGGCAAAACACAAGTGCCCATCTCTCTTTGCATTTTCTCTTGTTTGCTATTTTTTTCAATAGGGTTTGATATCGTTTCTTACTGTTGTTGTTGTTTTATTGCAGAGGTTGTTTGGGGTAGGAGACAGAGGTGCTCATCTCTCTCTCCTTTCTTTCCCCCCTCTCTCTATGTGTTGTTTCTCTTTTATGTTGTGTTTTCAATAGAATTTGATGTTGGTTCTAATTGTTGTTTTCTTGCAGAGTTTATTTGGAGCAAGAGGCAAAGGTGTTAATTTCTCTCTCTGTTTGGTTTTTTTTTCCTGATATCTTTTCAATACAACACAATGTTAGTTCTAACCCTTGTTGTTGTTTTGTTGCAGAGATCATTTTGGGTTACATTGTATAAGTGCTTATCTCTCTCTCTCCCTCTCTCTTTCTCTGTCTATGTTTCCTCTTTTCTACTGTTTTTTCAGTATAGCTCTAGATGAGCTGCCACAACCTCTCTCGTGATAGAAAGCACTGTCTCCACCTGCATTTTTGCCACTGCTAGATGCATTCAATCTCAACTTGATTTCTTCTGTAAAGTAGCAATCCAATAAGCTCCTCAAAGTCAGGCGTAGGGCCTCCTCTAATTGAAATAGAGGTATCCAAAGATTTGAAAGCTGGTCCAAGTCCATTTAGTGTCACTGACACTAAATCATCATCATCAATAGGTGCATTAATGGATGCAAGGTCTTCTGCAATTTGCTTGATTTCTGCCACATAGTCACTGATACTGTGATTGCCTCTCCATGCACCATTTAATCTCTGCTTGAGTTGTATCTTACGAGCCTCTGTACATGTTTCATACATTTTTTCTATAATTTTCCATGCCTCCTTACAAGTGCTTGCCTTTTTTATATGAGGAATTACTATTTCTGAAATACATATGGAGATCCAATGCAAAACCTTCATGTTCTTCCTTGTCCAATCCTTGTATGCTTTCTTTTGCTCTTCAGTTGGATGTCCAAGAACTTCTGGACATTCATCATCACCTGTTATGAGGTCCCATAGACCTTTACCCATAAAAAAATTCTCCATCATGTAAGACCAAACACTATAGTTGTCTTTGGTCAATTTGTCTCCCATGATTTGAGTGATTTGTGCCATGTCAGACATTATGACTGATGCAAATTCAAAAAAAAAACAACAATACAACTTGTCCAGAAATGGTATTCAGCAGTATGCCCCAATCTGGAACATCAATGGTCCAATATGTGTCCAAAATCTATCATATGCATCCATCCATGATGCCAACATGTCATACATTCAGTTCCCAACAAGAAACATCCAATTCGGATCCCAAACGTTATCCGTATGATCCAAAATGCATCATGGCATCACCAATGACAGTAGTCCCAAAGACTCAAGAAAGGGTAGCATTCTCTCTACTTGCAACTATTTTGGCTCATTGCAGAAAGGCTAGAAATACTTCTGAACCCAACAACAGTGCATCTTTGATGTCTGCTTAGATGTCTCTTATACAATTGGTTACAACTTGCCAAGCACAATCAAACTTATACTCTTTCTCATCTTCTTTATTTATCTCTTCATAAAAAGTGCATTTTACTCTCTGTTGGCTAGACCTTCTCTCTCTAGCCTTTTCATTCTGCAAGTTTGGAAGGTCTAGCATTCCCACTTGCAAGCTGTCATCCTTTTGCGCCTTAGTTTATTTTCAACAGGTGGTGCTAGTTGTAGTTGTCTCTTATATTCATGCTTAGACAAAGACAAGCCATGAACTGGGGGAGGACCAGTAGTGTTTAGTCATCTTTGATAGTTGGGAGATGGAATGCAACTTCTATTATATTATGACCAGTTTCTAGATGATTGACTTGAGCCTTTATGTTGCTCCTCACAACTTTGAGGAGTTGGTATCAGTCCTGTCTCGAAGGGGAATAACTCACATGTTTCCAATTCAGGAAATGGTGCTTAAGCCTGCCCCTACCAAGTTTGACATAATTGGATGGGCTAGGACTAGAATTGGAAAAACACTTGCCTCTGGTATTCCTATTACTCAGCGGCTCTTGGAACAAAATGGAGAGAACATGTCGTTCCGATGCCTGTGGTATCCATGAGCATTGGTGCTTGTATGTCCTCGATGAAGCGTACCTTAAAGCGATAGTATCAGCTACTTACCTTCTCTCAAATCTGATGTCTACAACTTCACCTTCAGGTGCATACACAGAGCTGGATGCTTTGACACTCTCAACAGTGGACATTGTCTCTCCCAGTTGATACTTTTCTCCCACCTCAAGAAGCTCAACATAGCAACATCACCTAACACTTCCACATCAAAGGAAGTCAATCCCATTGTTTCCTGGTCCCCTTCTGCTCTGATACCAAATGAAAAGAGAGGGGGAGAGATCTACAATGGAGAGTGGCATGGGATATGGAGGCTCAAGTGTCAAGAATCACGTGGTGGGGAGACTTGCTCAAGATGCTGCGTCAAACACACACAGAATGCACAAGGAGAAGCTCACTCAAGAGACAAGAAGAGAGATGGAGGCCAAAACGTTTTCTTGTTGGTTTCTTCTTCTTCTTCCACACTCTTTATGATATATACAAAGTATAGATAAGATACAACATAAAGGAAAGTGGCCTACTAAGTCAAACAATGCATAACCGACTACACTAGTCAACTGGCGCTATAACTATGTAAGTTGTAAATAGGTGTAACAACCTGAATATAATAAGTAATGAGTGAGTGGCCATGTGAGAGCCATAATGACCACCGACATGCTAAGTGTAGACGTGTGGACCCATCTAACCAGGCGGTCCATCATTAATGTCTGCATGTGTTGAGCTTGTCATCTCAACACTCCCCCTCAAGCTCAACTGCATCTCTGCAACTCCAAGTAAGCTTGGAAACTTTTGAAGCTTCTCTATACCCAATGCCTTCATGAAGATGTCAGATATTTGATCCTGTGTGCTGACATACACCAAGTCAATCTCACCTGCTAGTACCTTCTCTCTCACAAAGTGGTAGTGTACCTCAATATGTTTTGTCCTAGCATGGAACATAGGGTTCCTAGCCAGCTGTATATTGCTCATGTTGTCACAATAAATGACAAATGGACCTTCCACCTGCACATCTAAATCAGCCAATAACTTTTGCAGCCATACTACCTCACATGCTACAACAGCAGGATCTCTATATTCAGCCTCTGTACTCGACAAAGCAACTGCAGATTGCTTTTTGCTGCTCCAAGTAACTGCTGCACTACCATGAGAGAACATGTATCCACTGATAGATCTTCTATCAAACATACTACCAGCCCAATCTACATTTGTGTATCCCAACACCTGTACATCTGTACCTGCCTCATAGAAAAGTCCATAATGTAATGTGAACTTCACATATCTCAATATGCATCTGACTGCATCCAAATGTGGCTTTCTAGGTACTTGCATCAACTAACTCACAAGACCAACACCATAGCTCAAGTCATGCCTTGTAATGGTCATGTAGATCAAACTCCCCAATGTCCTCCTGAACATAGTAGGGTCTTCTATCTCATCCCCAACATCAGCACTCAACTTTACATTCTGCTCCAACGGGACTGAAAGTGGTTTGCATGCTGTCATACCATACTTGGACAACATATCCAAGCCATACTATCTTTGGGACAGCCATATACCATCATCACATCTGATCACCTCAATGCCAAGGAAGTACCTTATCTCACCTAAATCCTTCATCTCAAAAAACTTCTTCAAAAAGTCCTTGACTTCAGCAATCCCACTATCACTATCACCTGTAATAATCAAGTCATCCACATAGATGACTATGATGACCAAACCCGCATCTCCCTTTCTTACATAAAGTGAGTGATCAACATCAGAAACATAAAAGCTAATATTGACAAGATACTCTCTGATCTTGTCAGGCCATGCTCTAGGTGCTTGCTTGAGCCCATAGAGCGCCTTCTTTAACTTGGACACATACGTGGGATGCTCTAAATCTTCATAACCTGCTGGCTGATCCATATACACTTCTTTCTACAAATCACCATCCAAGAAGGCATTCTTCACATCCATTTGCTGTAACCTCCAAGCTTTGGCTACTGCCAAAGCAATCACACATCTGACAGTTGCCATCCTAGCAACTGGACTGAAGGTTTCTTCATAATCTATGCCACATGTTTGGGCATAGCCTTTTGTAACCAACCTAGCTTTGTACCTACTAATAGAACCATCTATTGTGCTTAATCTTATAAACCCACTTACATCCAATAGCTTTCTTGCCCTTCGGCAATGATACTAGATCCCAAGTCTTATTGGCCTCTAATGCAGCCATCTCCTCATCCATTGCTGCATCCCAATAAGCATGACTAATAGCCTCCTCAAAACATGTGGGCTCAATATCCCCAATCACTTTCACCATATAAGCATAATGGTGAGCTACATAACCTTCAAAACCAAATCTTTTAACAGGGTATCTTACCCTACTAGATCTGCGTACCACCGGATCACTCAATGGAGCCTTTACATTACTATGAGCTCTTTGTACACCTGGTATCCTGACAGAAGGAATACCAAGCTCATCATCCAAGCTCTCTGAGCCACTGGAGTGTGCAGCAAGAACTACATCAATGCCATTTGACACTTTATTCTTTCCTTTGTCTTTACCTGTAGTGCTACTAGATGCACCTAAAGATGTAGAGCTACTCCTTAGTCTCCCAAACCAAGGACTACCAGACGATGTCTCTGGTCCACTAAGAGTCTTTGATTCTTGCTTTTCAGCCTGCACATGAGTGTCATGATCATCATCATCATCCAATGCATCACCAGTAGATGCATACCAACTGCTCATTTCATCAAAGATGGCATCCCTTCTCACTCTGAACTTACATGTGACAGGGTTATAACTGTTACAACTATATATATCATCTCTCACTTGACTTGGGTCTCACCTATATATACTAACTCTACATCAATATGAATCATTCTTTGGGAGCATGTCTTATGTATCTCTCTCGTACTCTCTCTCTCTCTCTCAACATGGTATCAGAGCTATGGATGCGTAGCAACAACAAGGAAGATAAGTTGTTTCATTGTTTATACTTGATTGAATTATTTACACAAGTGATGATTTGATACATGAATTTGTTCAAATTAGAAGTATCCTGTCAAATCCTGTCAAAACCGCTTGTCAATCGGAGTTCTTGATCAAAAGTTATGACAGTTCAAGATTCAAGACAACAATTCTTCTCGAATCTACGATTCTTTATTTAAAACTGTAATTCTAATTACAGTTCATTAATCCCCAATTACAGTTCGTTAATCGCTCGTCTTCGTTAATGATGTTGATTACGATAAGCAAACATCTTGCTATTTTTAGCGATGTTTTATTCTCGTTCATGTTCTTTATTCGATTGAAATAGCACTTTTCTTATACGCACCTTCTCATCTTGCACGTGACCTCTCTCTATTTCGGGCTTTCTTTTAAGTCACTCAATACTTTTCGTCGTTCTTACGTGCATCTCCCTATTTTGATTGTCACGCGTCTCAACTACGCTCGTCTTGTTCACAGTTTGCAGATTCTGCGATCTCATCGTATTTGTTTTCTCTCGAGATACAAGCATGGCCAATTGCGTAATTGTTAATGGATATCTGTCTGGCCAACATTCGGTTTCCTTCTTCCAAGGACAAGGCTTTCTTGGGTGGAAAGCAAAGATGATGCTAATTCTTGAAGGTGACGAATTATTCGATATTGTTTTGGGCAACCTGTCTTGTCCAGTTCAACCTATTGATGTGATGCATGACAATTCTTTGATTACTGATGGCCCGTTATTTGAACAATGGAAAATTGATCATACTGATTGGATTCATCGTGACAAAGCGGCTCATTGTTATATATTGTCTGCACTTCCTGTAAACTCATGATGAATACCTTGATCCTTACATAAGTCATCAAATAGATTGGATACATATTCATGCCATTGTCATTGCGAAGAGTCTTTATAGAGAATCTAGTTTGAAACTCCACGCTTATCTTGAATTATTTAAATATAGATAAAGCCTGAGACTTATGTGGAAGAAGATAGACATGTGTGTACCATGAGAAATCATCAATGAAAGTTATAAAATATCGATATTGAGACTTTGAGGCAGGAAAAGGACCGCAAATATCGGTATGAACCAAATCCAAGAGAGCACAGGAATGTGATGAAGTAGAAGTGTGGAAAGGCAAACGATGGTGTTTTCCAAGTGCACAGTACTCACATATTCCCATACATGGATGAGATTTAAGATCCGTAGCTTGCACAAGACCATGACGATGAAGATCAAGAATTTTGGCAAAATCGGAGTGTGCAAATCGTTGATGCCATAATTTGCAATCTGCTTCTCCAGGGGCAGTAACAACATTTGCAACCGTATTGTTCAATGATAGCTCAAATAGATTACCATGTCGAGGAGCCACTGCTATAGTATGTTTGTCTTTCTCTATATGACATTGATTATGATCAAAGCCAACAAACAAACCAAGATCAACTAGACAAGCAACAGAAAGAAGATTTCTTTGCAAATCTGGAACATGAAGAACTCCTCTTAATATTCTAGTGGATGAAATAGTTCCCAAATATAAATCACCCACTCCTTTGACTTGACAAGTCGTATCATCTGCAAGGTAAACAAACTTCTTGATAGGAAGAGAATGATAATTGTGAAGCCACTGCGATTGGTATGTCATATTTCCAATGGCACCTGAATCAACGATGAATAGAGAACCATCATGAACATGAAGTACCTTTTCTGGAGAGATATCATGATGGACGAAATTGAGCTCCTGATGAGTATGATCATCATCAGTTGTAGTGTGTTGAACAATATAAGCTAGAGAACATTCTTCATCATATCTACATTTATAACAACGACGAGATGGATGATCTGTATGTGCACAATAATCACAAGGAGGAAAACTTTTGGACGAGCGAGGTTGCTTTGTAGTAACTCCATGCTCCTCATCATATTGACGTGCCCAACAATCAGAAGCCACATGGCCTTTCTTATCACAATAAGAACAATGTTTGTTAGGATAAGCAAGACGAGAAGATTTAGCACCTTGATTAGGGCGTCCACCCTGTTGAAAATGTGAAGTGGGACGCTTGCGAGCAACAAAAGCAGCATCAAAATCCCTTTGTTCGCGAGTGACCAAAATAGCATCAGATTTTTCCAAATGATGCTCATGACGTTGAGAATATTCAATAAGAGATACACATGCTTTGTCAAAGTGGATATCATCCTTGTTAGACAAAATAGTGATGATATTGTCATATAAAGGATCTTTGATCGTATGAAGAAGTTGAGTAACAATTTGATTTTTAGCAACATGAGCGCCCGCAGCACCAAGCTGATTGATAATGTCTTTAAATGCCTCGATATGAGAGTGCATAGAAGTACCAACCTTATATTGAAGATTCTTCAAACAATTTTGGAGATATAAAATTTTGGTGACCGATTTCTTCTCAAACGTTGAGATAAGATACTCCCAAATAGCATGAGAGGTTTTCAGATGAAAGACATCCAACAATAACAATGATACCCTTTCTGCTCTAAAGAATATCCAATAAAGACACATTTTTCTGCCTTTGGATCAAGCTTCTTCCATAGATCATTTGGCACATGAACATATGCAACACAACCAAATACCTTCAAGTGCGATACATCAGGCTTCTTGCCAGTAAAGCATTCTTCAGGAGTCATCCCATGAACTGCAGTTGTGGGAGTTCTATTCATAATATAAACAACAGTATGAAGAGCCTCAGACCAAAAATGCTTAGGCATATTCTTTTCAGCCAAGGCACGTGCAACTTCTACAATATGCCTGTTTTTCCTTTTTGCAACCCCATTTTGCTGTGGGGTATACTTGCATGTGAACTATCTCTTTATCCCATGAGACCTTAGAAAATCACTGAACTCATTCGAGAGGTACTCTCCCCCTCCATCTGACCTCAAGCACTTTACTTTCAAGAATGTTTCTCTTTCAACTGCAGCCTTGAAAGTTCTAAAGTGCTCAAATGCTTCACTCTTTTCCTTCATAAAATATACCCACAGCTTTCTAGAACAATCATCAATGAATGTGACAAAGTATGAACTACCTCCAAGAGATACATTTTGTGTAGGCTCCCAAATGTCTGTATGCACAACATCAAGGATATTTCTACTTACATATCTGTCATGTGAAAAGGGTTGTCTTGCCTGCTTACCAAACTGACATGCTTTGCATACCTTATGAAATTCTACAACTCTAAATGTAGGCAAACCTGTAACTAACCCTTTGGACTACATTAATTTCAGCCTTTATACATTTGCATGTCCAATGCATTTGTGCTAAATTTCAATATCTGCAACAACATCTTTTCCTTTAGCATTCATAATAGGAATTCTAGTATCCAGAGTAAACATACGTCCAACTCTACTTCCCTTTGCAACCAACCTGCACTTGTCATTGAAGTCTTCTACAAAGCAGCCCTTTGCATTAAATCTGACTTGTAGCCCTTGCTCTACCATCTGCCCCCGACTAACACCAAGTTCTTTGTAATAGATGGCACATGTAATACATCTGAAAGACTCTTTGTCTTACCATCATGCAAGGACAAGGAAACTTTTCCAATGTGTGAAATTGGGCGGCATGAATCATCACCTGTCTACACATAACCTGCATTTTGCAAATCTTGCATCTCTCCAAACCATTCTACATGGCTGGTCATATGATTGGATGCACCTAAATCAACATACCAAACATCATCATGTGTTCCCTTTCCTGTAAAAACATTCAGCATATGTTGCATAACAAACAGACGTTCATTTTTGTCTTCATTCTATCATGAAGACGATGCATAGTTTCCTTGCTGCAACTTACCACTGCGAATATCATCTTTCTTAGCATAACATTGGGCTGCAATATGACCTGTTTTGCCATAGTAGTGACACACAATACCAGAGTTGTTAGAACCTCTGTTCTGCCATCCACCTCTTCCTCTAAAGTTCCCCATGCCTCTAAAGTTACCAAACCTGCTGAAACCTGCATATCGCCAAATTGCTGATTCAATCTGTTTTGCTGGTTGTCACTACCACGTCCTGTACCATGGCCTCTTGAAGAGAATCTGCCATGTCCCCTTCCTGAACTGGAGTAGAAAGCTTAGATCTGTTCACCACTTCTTTTAGATGTCTCACTCTGCATGTTGATCTCTTCAATGATCATAAGGTAGACCAACTCATCAAAATCTGGAAATGGCTTTCTGACATATACGAAAGTTACAAAAGACTTCCAAGCCTTTTCATTGTTAAGTCCACCCAAGGTAGACGACACCAAATCATCATCATCGGGCATTGCATCAATCACTGCCAAGGCATCTGCAATGCTCCTTACCTTCAGTGCGTACTCATTGATAGACATCTTCCCTTTCTTCGACGTATTCAACTCTTGCTTGAGTTGAATCTTTCGTGCCTTTGTATTTACAGAAAACATACTTTCAAGTATGGTCCAAGCTGCATATGAATTCTCTGCATTTTTTATATGTCCCAGCATATTATTGTCAATTACTGTAGACAGCTAATACATGACCTTTTTGTCTTTTGCATTCCATTCCTTCCGTGCCTTTGTCTCTTCTGCGCAGTTGGAGGATCACTCACCTTCGGCTCCTTTTCTTCACCTGACACAAACTCGTAGAGGCCTTTTCCAATAAGGAAGTTCGTGACATGGAAATTCCATGAAGGGTAATTGTTCTTGTCGAGCTTCTCAATGATGAGGTTTCCACTGTTCTCTGCCATTATCACAAAACTAATACTAAACAGCAAGCAAATCTTCTGCAACCCTCAACATATAGTGCACAACAATACACCAGACAACCTTTTTCACTGTTTGCTCAACAATACATGCAATCTGCAACCAGTTTGTTTGTGTTTATTTGCTGGTAAACACCTTTGAACTTATAGATCTGAAATCTATAACCTGTGCACCTGTATATGACAGACATAGTTGAAATTATAGGGTATCTCAAACTGCTGTTCGCAACCTTGCAGCTCTAAAACGGGGCCTGAAATGACCTTGGATGGCCAAAATAGCTTCGGGAAGGCCCTTAAGGGCTAATCTGCAGAATATACAACACTCTTCGCGCACACTAAATCTCACTGCAAACTGAGATTCTTGCTCTACCCTGCTTCTGGTGCCTCCACAAGCACTGTCCAAGAGAAAGAGTGGAAGAATGTGAGAGCTTCTTACCTGTGGCTTGCTTGCTCAAATCTTGCTTCTTCTCCTTCACTTCAGCCTTCGATATCAGCCTCTCTCAGTGGTGCGGCTCTGATACCATGTCAAGAATTTTGTGGTTGGGGGACTTGCTCAAGATGCTGTGTCGAACACACACAGAATGCACAAGGAGAAGCTCACTCAAGAGACAAGAAGAGAGATGGAGGCCAAAATGTTTTCTTGTTGGTTTCTTCTTCTTCTTCCACACTCTTTACAATGTACACAAAGTATAGATAAGATACAACATAAAGGAAAGTGGCCTACTAAGTCAAACAATGCATAACCAACTACACTAGTTGACTGGCGCTATAACTATGCCAGCTATAAATAGGTGTAACAACCTGAATATAATAATTAATGAGTCAGTGGCCATGTGAGAGCCATAATGACCACCAATGTGCTAAGTGTAGATGTGTGGACCCATCTAACCAGGCGGTCCATCATTAATGTCTGCATGTGTTGAGCTTGTCATCTCAACATCAAGCGCTCTTCATGTTCATCATCTTGTTCTTCATTCTTTCTTGTCTATCTCTCTAAAAAGTCCACTACCACAAGTGGTATCCTCAAAAGATAGATACCCCAAACTTAAGGACACTTTACATATGGTTGTATTTTAGATACATACAACCATAGGATATGACTTAGGATATGTCATATTTATCAACAATGCGTAGGTTATAATGCCTGAGAGAAGAACAAGCATTCTCTCGATAGAAGTACGTAACAGAAAATATGAAGAAGGGAATTGGATCACTAATACGTATCATTGCTTGCCTTGGGTACATATGCAGCCAAGTATGAAGGGAGCTTTCAGGGTGAAAGCATCAGCAATTGCAGATGTATCAAAGCACTGGAAGGGTAAAATTTTAGCTCTCAAACAAAGGAATGTTGATTCTCACCTTGTAATGAGGCATTTGTACAACATGTATTCATGCAAAAACAAATACACATTGTGCCCAACTGTGCCCTTTCAATGAAACATTGCAAATAGTAAGTATATGCAACTCATTGAGAATGAGAACTTTCATGATACCTATGTAACAACTTGTCTTGTATTTATAGAAGTATACCTTTCGGATTGCTGTGAGTGGAAAAATGTTGAGAGTTTCACTGGTTCTTTTAAGTGTTACCACCTCAAAATTGGTAGATTGCTCTTTGAGGGGCATAAAAATAAGCAACTCGCAGAGGACCTTGTTTTTTTCTATGACTTCAAGTACATATTACCCAAGGGGAGTCGAGAATATGGAACCCTTGAGTCTATGCACATATCGAATCTCAATAGCATAGAATGGCCATTGTGTAGTAGCAACATTTTGCACATGTATAGCACAAAAATTTCAGCAGATTTATTGAATTCTATGAAGCCAAGCACTGGCTCAAAGAATGTATATCTAAGTTGGTTCATACCGATTGCAATTTTTGCACACATGTTCAAGGAATGTAAGAGTTTGAGACGTACCAAAAGCACGTACGTCATAAAAAATACATCAGAGGATTATGTAACAAGGATTCTAGGCAAAACTTGGACATAAAAAATAACTCACAGTCCTGACATAGTGGAGTGTCGAGTCACAACAAGGGACATGTCTTTCAAGTAAAAATTTTCTCTCTTTGTTGACTATGATCTTACTTTGGGATGAATTGGCTAACTTCACTTTCCAATTACAGGTACTTTGTCACATGACAAACTTTATGCCTAGTGTTCAAGTATCATAGATGGAGGATGCTCAAGGGTAAATGGTTGTACCTTGATCAAGACATGTGTGAAAGTGCAGCTCTCGATGTTACTGTCCTTTGTGAGGGCCAGGAGCCCCAAGTGTTGCAAATGGAGGATGATTAGCCCTTGAGTATAATGCGCCAGGAAATTACAATGTTAATACAGAATCCACCTGTTAGCTTCTATTTTAAACTAGATGGTAGGAAAATTCGAAGCCGAGCTAAAGGTACTGTTACCAGTGGAAAGTGTGTGGCTCCACATATTTTAGAAATTGTAGTCTCCCTAAAAATCCCAACACCACAAGTTGTAATATCCAACATTTGTAAAATTTTGGATTTTTTTTGCCAATAGAATATTATCGCTTACAAACTTTCAATATTTAAAAATTAAGGTATTTATGCAAAATCATATACTTATTATACACTTTTCACATCAACACATTTACATATGCATGTAAACTTTACAAAGAGTAAAGCCATAACTAAATATTGTATGCGAACAACCCTTAATGGTTTAAAACTTAAGGTTTTTAAGGTAGAACTAGTTTAGTTCTTGTTTCATTGTTTCATTTCACACTTTCTCTCTTCATCTCTTTATATCCAGCACATCTCTCCTACCTGCTACGATGGATGCTCGTGCACACTTTGATGAGTGCATCCACGAGACTATCTTTGCCAACTAGGGTGATGAGATATTCCAGGTTTTCTCTAAGAACTTCAACCTTGAAAGTGTGCTCTCATCGTTGGATCCCCCCCTTCAGGTTTTGGAAGACTTTGTGAGCACCATTGCTACATGCACATACTCCATCGAGGGATCCAACATGACTTGGGTGCCTCTGGAACAGCTCATGGTATTTCAGGCAGGGAAGAATCACCAAAAAGTGGTGAATAGGTGTCTGGCCCATGTGGATCCTTCGCAGAGTATGCACTGTTCCCATGGGAAGTGCACTAGGTACATCACCTTTGGATCTCGTGGAGTGTGATTGCGCATTGGAAATTTACCTCCTTGCATTGAATACATCCCTAGAGTAGGAGAGCGATGAAGATACAACTCCATAGGTTTTTTCTATCACATATACGAGAGAAGAATCGATTGAAGAGCTCATAAATGTTGAAGAGGAACATTGAGTGGTGACAGAGCAAGGGTTGGATCTCATGATGCCATCTTCTTTAGAACAGCCACAAGTTGATAAACCTAACCTTGCCTCCTTGACACCCATTGAAGTAGATGGTGTATAATACTTACTTCTATCAGATGTACTGCAATACTTGGAAATGAAGGAAGAAGAGTTGTTTTCTATCCTAGTCAGGGATTCAATGGAAGACCTAATCGATTATGATTACATGGATGTGCATCCAATAGTGGCAGAGATTGGAAGATATGATGGCACAAGCTTAGATACTGTGAGTGCGATCATAGCAGCACAGGAGCATATTACCTCGATTGAAGAATATTACCTTGTGCCCGATGTTGAATTTGAAGCACTACAGCATGATTTGTTCGAACCAAGGCCCCAGCTTCCTACCAAGGCGTTTGTAGATCCCTCTCCCCAAAGAGGTGCCTCCTTGACACATGAGGAAATGAAGATACAAGATGATCTAGAGAAGGTGAGATTTCTAACTACCATATATTTTTATGCAATAAAACTTGAAGGTAGGGTGCATCAAGTTCCCGAGAGTCCACCGGTGAAATCTTGGCAAAAAATGATGCCTGCAGCCACCCTGTTCGAAGTCTGCCGTCTGGGAATGATGCAGCCACCTTGTCCAAAGTCTAGTGTCTGGGAAGTGGTCCCAGACGCCAGACTTCAGACAGGGCGGCTGCAGGCATCATTCCAAGACGCCAGACTTCAGACAGGGCGGCTGCAAGTATCATTTTTTGCCGAGATTTCACTGGTGGATTCCAGGGGACCCGACGCACCCTACCATCAAGTTTCATCACTTTTTTATAACTCTAGGTTAGTCGCTAAATATATTGTTTGATTTGACTTTGTCATTCAGGACATACTATATATAGATGAGTTTGCATCAAGGCAAGGAGGAGCTCGACATGCGGATCGACGTAACGATTCAGCTCTTAAGGAGTATATTGGTAACCTTGTTGCAAATTTGGTGGTCTTCCACAAGAAGTGCTCACCAGGAGGGCAAGAAATAATCATGAAAATTGGAGCTTTGACCAAGTTTGGACCTTTTTGAGCGATACCTGTGACATCTAGCTTGGAGAATGTGGTGCTAATCAAGTGGTCAAAGCTTCTTTACTTGTTTGATCAAACGCGGGGTGGAGCAACGTGTGTGCTTGCAACATTAGGCGACCTCGCTAAAGTGTCGAAACTGCTTCTCCTGGAGAAAGAGCTAAAGGGGGAGTGCATCATTTTTGAAGCAAAGAAGGAACTTATATTTTCATTGGAATCTAGCCCCTCCTCTCCACCGATGAAAAAGCCAAGGAACAATTGAGAGTTCTTGTTGGCTATCGGCTTTTTGTATCTACCATCACTAACAACCATCACGTGTATTTTTCTTGATGAATATAAGATACTTTACTTTGTCCCTACAAATAAATATTTATTAAATAAATGTGTGGTTTGTATAAGTGTGACGATAATGTGTGGTATGTGAATGACGCATTCGCATATGTTAACATAATTCAACGCATAGTACTGCACTTGCGATTGTGTAAGTGTGACGATAATGTGTGGTATGTGAATGTCGCATCCGTATATATTAACATAATTCAACGCATAGTATTGTACTTGCGATTGTGCATAAGCAATAACGTAACTTGTATCCATACGTATTACTACTTTTGATGCATTCGTATGTTAAACAAAAATTAAGAGTCATGCGTTTCAAGAAACAAAGCAAAACAACTTTACTCAATTATTTGAATTCAGTACACATCGCATGAGATATTATGTATATATAAATAAATATTCAAATGTGGCAGAGTATACAAAATATTTTGAGCTTCCAAGATGTTATGGCACTGTAACACTCATTACAAACCTTGCATCATTAATCTAGTAAAGTATGGCGGGGTCCCCTTGCCGTGTCGAAGCTGAATAATACAGTTCATGTCTTTATTTGTGATTGTAACACGCTTTGCATGGATGGCTACAAGCTGTGTATCATCAAACAAGTCGATGAGAAACCCCTCTGCAGTAGTTTATAGGGCCTTCATGGCTGCAGCAGTCCACCTTCTTGCTAGTGGGCCATCCCGCACTCGTGCCCAAAATCTTCCCATCCCTTTCAACTCCAAGTATTGCATGACTTCTCGAACAACTTTATGATACGAACTTTTCGGGATGAGAAGCTCGTATCCGCGTTGGATTCTCCTTATCTCTCGAAGGGCGACAGTGCCCGGTTTCCATCTCCTCTTCTGTGGTGGTCCTTGTGCTCTACGGGGAGCACCTATTGCTGCACTAGAGGAGGTGCCACCTTGTGCTCCAGGTGGCGGGCCTTGGTGTGATGTCTTCCCAGGGCCAAAACAGTGACATGCTTGCTTGGTCCGTGCCATGCAAGCTCAAGGAGGGCAAGACGGAGAAGAGACAGAGGTTGGGGATGTGAAAATAGAGGAAGGAAAGAAATCAAGATGTGAAAATGAGAAGAAGAATGAACTTTTAACCCATTTAAATCCCAAAACCGGGTTGATGCAGCTTCATATGCACTGTCGATCATGTGATTGTAAATCCATAACCTTGTATCAGAATGCGACGAAACTTCACACGTGCACTCGTTAGGTGGCCAAGAGCCCTTTTTTTTTTTGAAAAAAGGTGCCTGTAGACCCCTGGTCCGAAGTCTAGCGTCTGAAGCCACTTTCCTCCCCTGGTCCGAAGTCTGGGGTCTGGAGCCATTTCCTCCCTTGTTCCGAAGTCTGGGGCCTAGAGCCACTTTCCTACTAGGAAAGTGGCTCCAGACACTAGACTTTGGACCAAGGGTCTACAAGTACTTTTTTTTCAAAAAACAAAAATCGGCTCTTGGCCACCTAACGAGTGCGCATGTGAAGTTTCGTCGCATTCCGATACAGTCGAGTATTTTAAAAATTATCCAACACTAAAATTATGGATGGATTGATAATTGAGAAATCAATATCGCGACTACTGGCCCTTAGAAACTTCACATCACATCAACTATACAGAGGCATTAGGAGTAAAGTCTACAACAAGAAATTGTAAATTTTTGCATGTTATTTCTATTGAAATTGACAGTGCTAACAAAAACTGTAAGTAAGAATGGAAAATACAGCAAAGATGCACAGTCAAAGTTGAGAGCGAAGGACAAGTGTAAAATTTTAATTCATATTTTAAGGGCGTATACAATAGTTTTGCACTGGGACATAGTCATATGTCCAATGCACGAGGATAACACTATGCCAAAAAAGATAACATTGCAAATTGTGTTCATTCCATTGGAACGAATGCATTCTTCATTGCTTGAAAATTTCTTACAAGTTGGAAGTCCTTGGGAGTTACAATGATGTGCTTAGCATGTATTGCACAATGTTGAGCATCAGTCATCAAGTTAACTAAAAAGGCAACACACTGTATAGCATGAAGACATTCTTTTGTGAAGCAATCACCTTGTGCCAAAAACCACCTCCTACTTTTTGTGTGGTAGAGGTCTTGTACAATCTCGCGAACAAGTCTCAAGAAGCTTGCCTTCGGAATGATGAGATCAAAAGAGCATTGATACCTTCTAATTTCTCTCAAGGCCACTATACCTGGCTTCCACTTGTGTTTCTTGTGGGGATGCTAAGGAGGACCCTATGAGGGCAACTTGAGGAAGGTGGATTAGGTTGAGAAGGGAGTGCATCTGAGCTAGTAGATGCTCCAAGGGGCTGAACACGATATGGGGCTCTGATCGGAAGCTTATTTGCAACTACCTTAGACATAGGCATCTTTCCTGCACAAGAGATGTGAGAACTCAATGCAAGTTTCTCCATGATTTTGACAAAAGCATGCAATGAACAAATGTGAATACAATCCAAGGGGATGTTGAATATGGGCTTCCAAGTGGAATCTTCTCTATTGCACGTCGGTGCAGCACTTGTCACCTTTCACCAATTCTTCTTTCCGTCCTTTCCTTCCACCCTCTCTGTCAAGCAATATAGGCATGGATTCTTGGTATTTGCACCATTGGAGATTCCACACATACATTTTAAAGTTTTCAAGTCTCCTGCAAGATGCCATTCAACCAAGTATTGACCATACCCTTCAACCGAGAGCATCTCACCATGTTCTTGACAATTGATGATACTTGGAATGCTTGTGTGCATAAAGAATAGCTGCAACACCTCAAATGTTTCCTTAGGAACTTCAAATTAAGTGATCCAACACACATGGCGCTCAGATTGAACACTAAAGCTCCCCGGGTTATTCTTGTCAAATTGTAAAGCTCTATTCATCAGAGTTACACTAACTCTTTTAGGCTTTACTCCTTTGACAACCTCACTTTCATCTAATTTTATAACAAACTGCAATTTACCATTACATTCCTTAACAGACATATTGTAGTACATTACCATTGCCGACTGCATCTTGTTCAAATCTAAATAGTAATTATTGAGTTTGGTGAACTTCACCTCATATGCATTTTTGGTCCCAACCTTTAGTGTTTCCACACATTGAACATGCATGGGATCTCCTATCAACTCGAAAACCTTTGTATTAAGTTGCCGTCAGGTCTCTATTAACTTTGAAGGTTGAGGAAGAGGCACGGTTCTATTTCTCTTCAGCACACGACCAAACCCAGCCTTCACACCTTTGAATATCTTTGAGTAAGTCGTTGTGCTAATGCCGGCCATATCACAAATAGATTGTGCATCCACAGCTGAGAACTCATTTGACACATCTTTTAATGTGCACTCAATCACCTTTAAATACACGATCCAACCTCACCCTCAGCTAGGTTCTCTTTTTGAGCTACCTTACATGCTTTGATACATCACTTCCACTGGCCACTATTCACAATTAACTCATTGATTGGATTCTTCTTTTGTTTGTGCTCCTATGTTAGCTTACTGTTGATCTTTCTCAAGTCTTCCAATTGTGCATTTGCCTCCTCATATGAGATACCAATGTCATGGATAGTGTCCTGCATTGAAATAATTTGATTGTTTTGTTGAATTATAGTGTCATTCAGTTGTACCACTTGTCCTACGAGCTGTTGTATATGAAGTTGATGTGCAACGATCACATCATGGCAATTTTTTATGGTTTCTTGGCAAGTTGTAAATACTTTGAATGCTTGATCATTGAGCCGCCTAGTATAACCAAGTAACCAATTTTCACCCTCGCACACATACTTCAGCAAATTTGTGATTCCTGAGAAAGTTGGAGGTCTATTGTTTAAGGGGTCAATTGGGTAGATTCTCCCATCAACCCACAAATCCACATGTTTCAATCCCATTTGCCTGTAACTCTGCAAAACTTGAAGGTTGACACTGGTACGCTAGGTTATTTTGAATAATGGGGCATATTCAATCTCTACCTCAATATGTAGCTCCTTCTTTCTTATATTCATTTTACTATTAATAGAAATGGAGAGCCTACTTGGTTGTCACAAGAGGTAGAGTGGAGACGCACAGAGAGGCACACAAAGGTGCCAAGGGAAAGGAGAGTGTAAGTAGTTCAGTCTGTTAATGAAGGTTGCATAAACACAGAGAAGAGGTCACAATAGAGCCATGAGAGAGTATAGATATGGGGGGAAATAACTTAGAGGGTAGGGATATCCAAGACTTTTTGTATTTTAGATATTTATATTTTGCCTCCAAAAACATCTCCAAAAAACACAAAATTTGACCAGTTGGTTTGTTTTTTGACCAAAATCTAGGATATAAAAAATCCCCAAAATATGTTAAAAGGAACTTCCAAAATTTCATTTTCCTTGATCTCGATTAAAAAATCAATTACGTCATATCTACTAATCATTTTGCATTGAAAACGAAGCACCACACTCCCGTAACTAACTTCTTGTTGAATATAAAATTTGGTTGAAAAAGAGTTATTGAATGAGGAGAGAAAAGGAATCTAAGTATATCTTTGTAGATAATATAAAAAAAGCAAAACGAGATTGCAAAAGTGGAGAGAGAGGAGGATTATTTTACTATTCTTCTCTCCTCTTTTCCTTGTTTTAAGGAGGAGAGAGGGGGGAGATAAAAGGCCCATTTGTGAGTTCATTTTTTTCCTAATGACCTATTAAGGGATGTGAAGTCAATGAAAAGAATGAGAAGCTTCATGAGGATAGTTGTAGGATTTGTAGTTAACCATATTCATGATTGTGACAGGATTTTGACAAGGCTAGAAGAGGTACATCTTACCCTTTCTGGAGCTAAGTCGATTTTTGGAGTAGAAGAAGTCCTAGTGGTCTGACATCTATGTGGCCCCTACAGACGTAAACCTTCACCAATCAAGATAGATTCTATCAACAAAATGCAAGAAAAATGCACAAATATTTCAGAGGTGAGAAGATTTCTTGGCGCATGTGTATTCTATCTCATATGGATACCACATTTTGCTCATGTAGCCAAAATTCTCTATCAATTATTAAGAAAAGGCCAAAGATTCTCTTAGGGGAAAGATCATACTCTCACTGTACGCAAACTAAAGAAGTTGTTAATTTCAGCCCCCACTCTCAAAAGGATTAATTATTCAAATGGTCAACCCATCATCCTTATTGTGGTCCCATTGGGATAGGATGGACTATTGGCCAAGAAGACCTTGAAGGTAACATGTATGCAATTTGTTTTGGAGCAAAGGTTCTCAATGAACATCAAAGAAGGTATGCACAAGTAAAAAGGGAATTGTGGGGAGTTGTAACAGCATTAAAGTGTGATCGTGAATACTTTATAGGTACTCCCGTAGTGGTAGAAATTGATTGTCTTCCACTCTTGGGCATGATTGCCAACTGCTCTACACCCAACATTGCTATGCTAAGATGGATTGCATAAATTAAATCTCTCAACCCCAAATTAAAGCATATTTCAGAAAAGGAAAATCCAATTGCTGACATTCTATCACGTGCAAGATATGACAATGAAGAAAGACTTATGGAAGAAGATGACACTGAAGAATCTATACCTGCTGAATTTCATTCCATGGTTGCTGAAAGTACCTTTCCAGTTGCTACATATACAAACCCAAAGCTGAATCTTGCATGTGAAGCTGATCTTTTTTATGGTATAGCAATAAGTACAGTAAGAACATGAAAAGGTACTGCTATAAATCAGCATACAACAACAAAGATCAAAGATTTATTTATGGAAGATGGGTGGTCAACTAGAAGCTAGCATGCTCATTGCATTGCTCAAGTTCTAGTTAATTTCGTTGAAGAAGATTATAAAGAAGATTCTAGCTGAAGATCGATCAATATTTGAGCATAATTGTAACAAATCTAAATTTTGTCACGTGTGAATAGGGCTTTGGGATAATTCATTTTTATTAGATTAAGGCAAATTTTTTTTAGTACTCCCTCCTTCCCCCAGCCGACTATCAAGCTGGGGGAGAGGGAGGGAAGCATGGGACACCAAGCTCCTTGTTGGAGCTTGGAACAAGGAGGATTCATGCATAATGACATGAAGGAGAGGGAGGATCCCCCTCCCCTCCCCTATTTAATCCTTGTACTACTACCGCAAGGGAAAGGAAGGAAGAAGAAAAGAATAGCCGCCATGCCACATGTTGAGTGCGAGGGGGGGAGAGCCGAATTTGGCCGCCTGCTGCAAAAGCCTGGGGGAAAGAGTACGTGGGGAGTCGACGCTGTGAGAGGGAGAGGTTGAGGCAGTCATTGCCGCCGAGGCCAAGACGGCATCATCTCTGCCATCAGCCCGCAGTCCGTCTGTCACATCACCGCCTGAGCCGCCATTGGTCCCCTCCTTACACGTGGCAAGGAAGCTTCCTGGGAGGGGAAGATTCTAAGGGGCTCCTTAAGGCCCTTTTCCCCCTAAGCCCCCTTCCCATGGATGGGACCCCCCCCTCCACCCCGTGCTTAAGCCACCTTAGCCCCCACTCCCTTTGGCCTCAAAAACCACTAACCCCCACCCCGTGCTTAAGCCACCTTAGCCCCCACTCCCCTTGGCCTCAAAAACCACTAACCCCCACCCCGTGCTTAAGCCACCTTAGCCCCCACTCCCCTTGGCCACAAAAACCACTAAACCACCCCCCCCCCCCCCCCCCCCCCCCGCCATGCTTAAATTTATAAGCCCCCTTCTTGTGTTTTTTTGAAACCCGTGTTTCACCCCCCTCGTGTCCCCTTTTTTCTTACACACCCTTTTCCCCCCTGTGCTATAAGCCCTTCACCCTTCACCTTTCCCCTTTTACCCTTTCACCCCTGGTTTTAAACCCCTAAGCCTTTACCACTCCGTGTCCCAAAACATCTCCAAGAATCCCCCTTCCTATACCTGTTACTCCCGTGCCCAAAGATCTCCCAAGGCCCCTTCATATGTTTTTTTGAAACCACACTCACACACACCCTTTTCACCGCGTATAAATCCCTATAGGTCCTTTTCTTTGGGCTTTGTAAACCTTGCCCTCCCGAAGAAATTAAGACCTTAAAGGTCTTATTACCCCCTTCTCGTGGTCAATCCCTTAACAACTCCTTGCCTTGAAAGAGAGAAGAAGAGTATTGAAGCGACGGTGGAATTCCGAAAAGGAGTATAAAGCTGCTTTCACGTTCAAAGGATTACAACTGTGATGCCGCCTAAAAAAGTCCAAGGAGTAGCTGCGGGAGGGTCATCTCCCGATATCCATGTGGATATCTCACCCCAAAACTAGGTTTTTCCTTCTTAATTTTATATCGGTTTTAATTCAATCATGCAAAATGATTTGTTAGGGATAAGATATATATTTTTTCCTAGTTATTTATGATGAAGTAATTTAGTTTAATTAAACACGCAAAATAAATAAAGTATAAACATAGTTTTCCTTCAAAAAGTATTATGCATTGAAATGAATTATGAGCAAGATTATTTACCCACTAAAGTAGTATACTTCGGTTAAGTCTAGAAGATATAAACTGCATCTTGCACTATTAACCCCTATTTCTTTTTACAACAAATCATCATGGAAAGTGCAAATCATGAAAGGATTCTTGCGATGCTTAAACTCTAGGAAGTTGTCATTGCTAAGTGCATAACTTAGCAAGGGAAAGATTACTTATTTAGCATGAGTTTGTTCGCAAAGAAAAGGGAAGATTAGTTGGATTTAACCTAACCTCAAATTGATGAAGTATAAGATTGAAAAGTCAATTGAAACATAGATAACAAATCATACGGAAGTAATCTCGAAATTACCTTCTAGAGTTAACCAAATTAAAAATGCTGCAAAATATTCGTTGGGAATGAAGTAAAATTCCAAGAAACATCTATATCTTAAATACCTGTCCACATTTCCTGAATATAGGGCCAGTAAATTGTAACTGAAAAATAAGAACTAGGGTTTATCCCTGAGAAAATAATAAAGCTAGGAAACCCTAGGTCAGCTTAAAGAAACTGAAAACGGATTGTTCCGTAACTCCATTACCGCATAGTACGATGCAGGACTTGCGCGGCAAGTATGAAGTCATATGGTCTTGTGATTGATTCACAAGAGGAAAGATTAAATACCCTCAACAAGGATGGCGGATCCTTATGCAAGTTATCTTGCAAAAGGATGTATTCTTTGATATCCTTCTAAGTAAGGAGGGTTAAAAACTGGAAACTAAAGTATCCAATGAACTTTAGGGTTGACCAAATTGGGTTAATAGAGTACGCCCTAACCCAGAATATAAAGGATCTTGCCAAGTTGCAAGGCACCCCATATCGAGTGCTAGATGCATTCAAAAGGAAGGATTCCTTCCTTAGCAGTTTGCCAACAACAAGATCGATTAATGGAAATGTTTGTGCTTGCTAGAGATTTTAGAGCATTGTTTGATTTATTAATTACAAATTAAATGAATATCTATACTTCAGGTTGAAGGCCTGAAGGGAGAGGCAGCTTCAGTTACCCTCGACTGTCTACCTGACCCTAACCAAGGGGGTTGTGACCGCGCCGGGAACGTGGACTGAACCCGCCGCGAGAGGTCTCTCCGTTGAGCGCTACTTGGAGAAGGAGGACGCTTGGGTGCCAGGGGGGCTCTGGCCATAAATCCCTCAACTTTCGAGCCCTGCACAAGAGGCTAACGTGACTCAGGATTGGATCTCGGGACCTGCATACTAGTCTACGGGTGGAAACTTGGAATAGTGATCCCTATGGATTGCTGGATAGCCTTCGGGCAGTTTATGGACAAGCCTACAGGCGGAACTCCTTGTATTTCAAAGATAAATATGATGATATGTTAATAAAGAACTTGTCTGATATTTTTTTTCTATGTCACGTAATAAGATTACGTGAAGGAATCAGTGCTTAACGGATTAATTAAAGAAGCTGATTGTTACATGTCCAATTAATGTGTTAGATAATTACATAACTAAAACAAACCAAGGAAAGTGCGGAGGATGGGCCATGGGTCCGTCCTATGGTTGGGTGGTCCCGGTTAGCCGGGAACTTTTCTCAAATCTCGAAGAACAATGGGATGATTGTCAAAGGACTTGAACAATGAAAGCATTGACCTAGAGTTATGTCTTAACCGATTTACATTGTTTTAGGGGAACGGAATGGGACTATGCCTTATGGTAGAGAGGTTGAGCTTTGCATCCCTCTCGTTTTCCATTCTCCTTGAACCAAGTGTAGCGTGAATCCGCTTCAGACCTGGCGTTTCTGTGTAAAGTAGTTCGCTTGGGTCCACACTAGTTGCTGTTAGGAAAGGACCAATTAGGAAAACCCTAATTCTGGTCGATCCTAAGTGAGAACGGATAGAATACTTCCGCTACGTGCCAGACGCAGAAAGCCCTAGATCGCAAATCCCATAACATTCCATGGGAGTGCCGGGTGGAGCTTTCTAGACATCCTTTCCAATGGACTGCTAAGACGTGTCCTGGATGATACTAGTGGACACGTTACAATAATAAAGAAGGAGGATTCTTGGACTAATGAAGAGTTCAAGCATATTAAGAGGAAATCTTATGGCTTTTTTCTTAAAGAAGGGCATCTATGGAAGCACACAAAGAAGAAGAAAGGACCGCCTATCCGAGTTTTAGGTAATAAAAGATTACAACAACAGGTAATGAAGGAATTACATGAAAGCTTGTGGGCTGGCCATAGAGGCATATGGGAAACCTTTAGTAAATTCAAAGAACAATATTGATGGAAAAACATGTATCGGGACATAGCACATTTTGTTGAAACCTGTTATGTGTTCAGATGTGTTCTATGGTCAAGCATCGAGATGGGTTACAACTGACTTATCCCTTGACTATACATTATAGATGGGTTATTGATCTTGTAACCATGCCTACAGGAATATGGAATATGCAATATTTAGTGCTTGCAAGAGAGGATCTAACCAATCAAGTTGAAGGCAAAGCCTTAACAAGAAAGACCACTCAAGTTGTTTGCCGTTTTTTACTTGAAGATGTGTTTTGCAGATATGGTTGTGTGGGTAAATGTAATATTTCCGCTACGAAATATCGAAGACCCAAAATCTCATGCAAAATCGGTTCAAAATAATCTCTCGCAATGGAAAAACCTTTGGCTAAGTGCTCCACCCTCGCGCAATAGCAAACTCCAGCTCCCTGTCGCATATAGGGAGCCGTGACTTGTAAACCACGAGCCATCGTAGGCCTCCGCGAGAACACCCCTTCATGGGGAAAAAAGATAATGAATTTATGCAAAAAAAATTATTAAAACTTCCCTCCCCTTCATCGGTTGCATGGCAAGGGAGAGGGAGTGTGAGAGGAGCTTGAGTGTGGAGTAGGAGAGCATGGGGGGAGGAGGCATGCAACTTGCCATGTGTGTGGCTATCCCCCCCTCCCCCACTTCAATCTATATGACCCCCCCCCCCCCCCCCCCCCCCCCCAACATTGAGAGGGAGGGGAAGGGAATCGTGCTGCCCGCCATCACCCTGTGGAAGCCACCGCCTGCTGCCACCGCCAGGCCTGCTGCCGCAGCCTGCTGCTATGCTCGCCGTCCTCACCACCATCATCATCATAATCATCATCGTCGTCATCCTCACCTCCATCCCAATCATCATTTTCTCTCTCCAAGTCATTTTGCCTATGACAGAAGCTTTAGAAGCTTCTATTGGAAGTTTCTAACCGCAACTGTAAGGCCCAATTCCTACGTGGAAGAGGGGATCTCAGACAGAGTGTCTTCGAAACGTGAAAGGGGGACCAAGAGAGAGTTGCTGAACTGAGATTTAATTCGTCAATGGCTCCCAAGCAAAAGACGAGAGGAGCGCATGCAGGAGCTTCCACCTCGAGTACGCGAGTGGACAATGCCCCAATTCCTAATGCCCAGGTTCCTAAAATTAATTTCGCATGAAAAGGATGCACTAGGCATGTTTAATTCTCGTAGGCAAGTTTAAACAAATTGGGAAATTTATTTGCTCATTCGATCTGCAAAAATTCATTGCATGTCGAGTATTTGCAATTGCTTTCATTTCCATGGTCAAGGGTAACTGCAAATTCTAAACGCATGATGCATAAGTAAAAAGACGGAATTGTACAAAAGCATCTTTGTTGCATCGCGCATAGGACAGGGCATATAACACATAATGCATAGTTGTGATTCACGTATAAAATAATCGTACATGCCCATAAAATGATGGCCGAATAGTTTCCATGCATGGAAAGGATTTATGTACTTTGCAAATCGCATGCGATGATAATTACATTCTAGGTTGGGTTAAGTGCTAAAGGAAGGATTAAGTCAATGTTGGACTCATGGCATTCGCTCAAGCGTGGAGTTCTTTATCAAAGTTTGAATGCATCTTCATTAAAAGTATTAAAGCTTTGACTTCATTGCATCAACGTAGGAATTATACAAGTTAGCTCTGAATGTTAAATCATTATAGTATAGGGCAAGGAAAAGAATGATCTCTAAGTTGCATAAAAGCAGAAGGTCTATGGTTTGAAGTCGCATACTCTCATGGAATGACGCATCTAGCCTATCTTCCAGTTACTTACATCTTTTAGGGGAAAGTACTTGCAAATTTAGAAGAATGTATTTGCATCCTTAAAAGAAAGATCATCTTAAATCACGGGTTGGTTGGATCAACTAAGTAATCTGCATATAGTTGAGTAGTTTACATGGAAATCATAAAGGTACGATTAGATTGCATATGGTAATCTGCATATAGTTGAGAAGTTTACATGGAAATCATAAAGGTACGATTAGATTGCATATGATGATCACCTCAAAGTGCTAGGTAGAGTCAAGTTACGTTAAAATTATGCCTAGTATCACACTTGGGTTGCCGACTTAACACTTCCAATCTTAGGGATCCTACCCACATCCACGAAATATTAGGATTATCTAATCGCTGTGAAAGAATGATCTAGGGTTCACACCCTAAGGATAAATTGACCAAATACTAGACTCCCGTATTAATTTAGGAACCCTAGGGACAAAGCGTTATCGGCCTAGGTAGAGTTAGGGTTTGGATTGGGTCAAGAGGACTCCCAAACCCTACATTTTGACCAAAGGTAATCTTGACCAAGGAATACCATGTGATGGGAGAAATAATCCCACAAGTTAGGTACGACACCTATCTCATGCCACAAGTTGCAATGTCGCATGGTTGTGTATCTAAATCACAAAATAGTATTGCCATTCCTTAGAACAAGTTTGGCGAGTTCTAAGTACAAGTCTAATTTTCTAGAGGATGAGTAGTCATCCTGCTACATCACCCTTTCTTGGGGCATATTTGCCAAGTTAGAAAAATTATGAATTTCCTAGCAAGCAATTGACCAATCAAGAGAGGAAAATGAGGTTGTCCAGGATTTATTGACCATAATATATGGAAGCCTAAGGTATTGACAATTAGGGTCAACAAGGTATAAACCCTAACCCAAGGATAAAAGGTAAACAAGTAACTTAGCTTATGAAACCCTTGGGATCTTGCCAAGTTGCAATTGATCCCTTGGATCAAATGCTGGATGTATTCGGAGAAAAGGATTCACACCTTACCAGTTGGCCATATAAAGGACCACTAGAGTGCTTGTGTTTGTACAATTAGGAGCACTATTTGTACTTCTTTGTTCAAGGAACTAATGTTCGAAAAATAACTAATGCTTCAGGTTGAAAGCCTAGAGGGAGAGGCAGAACCAGCTACCTCCGACTGTCTGCCTGACCCTATCCAAGGGGGTTGTTAGCCGCGCCAATGACGTGGACTGAACCCGTCGTGAGAGGTCTCTCCATGGGTGCTATTTCGAGCATACTTGGGTGCCAGGAGAGGCTCTGTCCGTAAGTCCCTTGCCTCCGAATCCTGCACAAGAGGCCGACGTGACTCGAGATGGGATCTCGAGGCCCGCATACTAGTCAACGGGTGGAAACTTGGAATAGCGATCCCTGAGGATTGCTGGATTAGCCTTCGGGTAGATTATATGATGTATTCCAAAGACTGATAAATAAATATCAAATGTTGAAAAGGAACTTGTTTGATATTTTTTTTCTATGTTAGTGCCTAAGTCACGTAAAGGAACTAGTGATTAATTGGTTATTTAAAGAAGATGTTTTTGCTTGTCAAACTAAATGTGGTAGGTAATTAGATAACTAAAGAAACCCAAGAAAAGTGCGGTGGATGTGACCTTGGGTTCGTCCTACGAAAGAGTTGTCTCGGTTGGCCGGGAACTTTTCTCAAAGGAATTGACAACGGGATAACAATGACTTAGAATCTAGAGTGCTAGAGTCTCGATTTATACTGTTTTAGGAGGAACGGAATGGGACTATGCCTTACAGGCAGAGAGGTCGAGCTTCGCATCCCTCTCGTTTCCCATTCTCCTTGAACCAAGTGTAGTATAAATCCACTTAGACCTTGATGTTTCTGCGTAAAGTAGTTCACGCTAGCTACCTTCTAGGAATTTGACCATTAGGGAAATCCTGATTTAGGTCAGTCCTAAGTGGGAATGGCTAGAATGCTTCCGCTTCATGGCAGATCGAGAAGACCTAGATCGCAAACCCCATGACATTCCTTGGGAGTGCCGGGCGGCGCTTTCTAGACTCTCTTCCTGATGGGCTGCTAAGACCTGTCCTACAAGTGGACAGGGGGACACATTATAGTTGGTATCAGAGTGAACCAATGGAATCTAATATTTACAGGAAAACTTAATGATGGAAAATAGAGTAATATTGTCGCTAAGAACATTTCCTTACTTACTTATCAATGCTGGCCTGCAGAGTCGCGAAGCATGGAACAAATTCTTGGTGTTCCAGGTTATGTTTATGACAGTAATGCATGCTTTGGATTATCGACGAAGGCTAGGTATGATGAATATCCTAGACCGCATCTATAATCCTTCACCCCTATACATGGAACGGAGATGGACAGGTGAATGAGGAATTTATTACATAGATGCCCACCGACTTGCATACCTTCAGACCAACTTGAAGAGAATCAAGTGGATGGAGGACTTAAAGATCGTGAAGCTGTTCATCTTTGTTGAGGCTCACGCAAATGCGACCCTACATATCGGCGATTGAAAGGTTAAGCAGAACAAGTATGTATACGAGGAAGTGACTCGAATAATCCCTGCCGACAGAATCAATGTGTTAGGACGTTATGAGAAAAACGGGTATCAAAGGAAAGGATACCCCAAGCTTCCTATGACCTATTGATTCCTGAAAATCCATGTCCCTATTCCATATTATTACCCAGTTCCCGTAGCTAAATGTAACACAATCTTATTCTCCCAAAATTGATGTGCCAATCCGCTTGTTCTACATTTCCAAAATAATTGTACTCAGAAGGGCTATGCCCATATGAATGAAATAGACTTTTTATCAATGACTGTCTTGGTTATAAGTGTTGGTAAAGGAGTCAAGTGATTAGGTCACTTGGCTAAAGCTGAACTGGGCTTATTAATGTAATGTGAGAAACATTTAGCAAGTAATTAACGTAAAGAATCTTATTGCCTAGGCACAATCTCAAGTGCAGATTCCTAGTCCGACCCCTACACCAAGTACAGCTGTAATTCAAGAGAAGAAGTTTCTTCTCAAACAAATCAAGCCACCAGAATTCAATGGTAAGACTGATGCTGAGGTCTGGATCGAATCCATGGAGGATTATTTCGAAGCAGTAGGTATTGCACCTGCTAACCAAGCGATGCTTGCTAACATCGGCAAAGCAAGACTTTGGTGGAAGCAATGGTGTAGGGATCTCGGAAGGGTCAGTTACTTGGGAGAAGCTTAAAAGAGATGTGTGAGGGAGATATCTGCCACCTGCCTACCGCATGCAGAAGATGAATGAATTCTATGAATTAAAGTAGCTTGGACTATCCCTAGATGCATACTATTCAAAGTTTGTCTCTCTTTTAAAGTACGCGCCACAAATGGATATGACACAACAGGTGTCAAAGTTTTGTGCCGGATTAAACCCACCCATAAACACCTGCCTGGAATCAATGCACCCAACGGACCTTCAAGACGTGCTCATTCAAGCTGCACCTATAATACAGGAGGTGTAGACCAAGCCAAGAAATAACAGGACTTGGTCTTACAGGGATCAGAACAAGGGAGTGTATAGGTCTCCATCTAAGAGGGCGCATGGCCAAAATCAAGACCAAAGGAAGAAAGTTAGGGTGAATGTTGTTAACAATTTCATTCCTACACAAGGTAATGGCCGCAATCTCTGTTGCTTCCATTGCAACGAGCCTAGTCACTTTATGTTGAGAGAGAGAGAGAGTACGAGAGAGATACACAAGACATGCTCCCAAAGAATGATTCATATTGATGTAGAGTTAGTATATATAGGTGAGACCCAAGTCAAGTGAGAGATGATATATATATTTGTAACATCCCCATTCAAAAAAAGGTCTCTGGCTGCGAGTGAAAAAACCCTTGGGGAGAACAAGGGAAAAACCCGAGCCCCTACACATACCTATGATACAAAAATGATTTACTATAAAGTTTTCTTGAATACAATGATACATGCCTCAATCAGTGAGATAAGAACTTGGAACAATACCAAGTGCATGTCTTAATGAACTAAAGCGAGCTTCACTAAGAGAGTTTGTGAAGATGTCTGCAACCATTTGATCACTGGGACAATGCTCCACCATAATGGAACCTTTCTTGATTTCATGTCGAACATAATGATAATGAATAGCAATATACTTTGATTTACTATGTTATATATAGTCTTTGGTAAGACTAATAGAACTTTGGTTATCTCATCGAAGAGGTGTACTAGATGATGAAGGATGTCCCAAATCTGCAAGTAGTTATCGAAGCCAAACTAGCTCGCGAGCTGCTAATGATGCAGCAACATATTCGGTCTCAGTTGTAGAAACCGCAACACATCGTTGTTTCTTACTGGACCAAGAAACCAAACATCCATTTACAAAGAAACAATTCCCACTTGTAGATCACATGGATAAGTGTGAACTTGCCCAATCAGCATCTGTATATCCAATAAGGTCAAGAGAAGTTGAAGAAGATAAAGAAGAATCCTCTCGACGACGATAAATAAGACCAAATTCCTTAGTACCCTTGAGGTACTTAAGAATACGTTTTGCAGCACTCCAATGAATAGTGGAAGGGGAAGAAAGATATTGTCCCAAAAAATTAGCTATAAATAAAATATCTGGTCTTGTGTTTAAACCAATAAATTGAAGACAACCAACAAGATTAGCAAAAAGTTGATGAATGGCTGATTCTTCATTGTGTGTTGTAGATGTACCCTTGGTGGAGCTCGAAAGAATGGGAGTGTTGGCAGAGTGTGCATTTGTCAACCCAAACTTCTTAACAATATCATTAATAAACTTTGTCTGGCGAAGAAGAAGAATGCCTTGTTGTCGGTGTCGTTGAACTTGAATACCCAAACAAGAATGTATCTCACCAAGATCCACCATTTCAAATGCAGTCGATAAAAGCTTCTTCATAGCATCCAAGAAAGCAATATTATTTGACACAAGAATAGTATCATCAACATATAGAGCAAGAATAATAAAAAATTTGTCCTCCCTTTTGATGTAAAGATTTGGGTCAGCAAAACATGCAACAAAACCTTTAGATGTGAGGAACTGATCAATCTTAATATACCAAGCACGAGAGGCTTGCTTCAATCCATATAATGCACCATGAAGCTGGCATACAAGATGCTCATTTCCTGCAATCATAAAACCTTAAGGTTGCTCCATATAGATTTCTTCTTCAAGATCTCCATTCAGAAAAGCCATTTTAACATCCATTTGGTGAATTTCTAGATCAAATAGTGTTGTAAAAGCTAAAATCATACGAAGAGTTGTGGAGCGCACAACGGGAGAAAATGTTTCTTGATAATCTACTCCTGCAATCTGCGAGTAACCTTTTGCAACAAGTCATGCTTTGAACTTATCAAACGAGCCATCAGCTTTGGTCTTGGTTTTATAAACCCATTTACATTTGATAGGAACACGATTTGGGGGGAGTTCAGTAAGAATCCATGTACCTTTGGAGATTAAAGAATCGTACTCAACTTGCATAGCTTCTTGCCATTGATCCCTTTGAGACGAATTGATAGCTTCCATATACGATATTGGATCCTCTTGGACAGACATAGCATCATCAAAGACATCATATTCAATAGAATAGAATCCATGCTCTATCTCAATAGGAAGATCGACATAGATCTCCAAATTTTCATCAATCTTCTTTGGAGGTGAAAGAGGTTTATGATCATCAGAATTAGTAGACTCACAAAGCAACTAAGGAAATGCACTAAGCAAAGACTATGTATCATTTGAAACATCTGACGACCATATGCCACCCATAGTCTTCTCATCAAATATAGCATCACGACTAATGATAACCTTTTGAGTAGAAGGATCATAAAATTTGTAACCTTTGGAATGATCTGAATAACCAAGAAAAATAACCTTTAAACCTGGAGGATCCAACTTATGTTGAGTGTCCTTGGGCACATGAATATAAGCAATGCAGTCAAATGTGCGAAAGTGAGAGACTGAAGGTGTCTTCCCTGTCTAGATTGTTATAGGAATTTTACCAACAGGTGCAGTTGTTGGAAGATGATTTTGAATAAAAATGGCTATTAGAAGTGCTTCAGTCCAAAACTTTTGAGACAAACCAGAGTGTATAAGCATGCAACGTATAGCATTAAGAATAGTGCGATTTTTGCGCTTAGCAACACCATTTTGCTGAGGAGAATAAGGAACTGTAAACTCATGATGAATACCTTGATCCTTATAAAAGTCATCAAATAGATTGGATACATATTCACCGCCATTGTCACTGCGAAGCGTCTTTATAGAGAATCTAGTTTGAAGCTCCACACTTATCTTGTATTGTTTAAATATAGATAAAGCCTCAGACTTATGTCAAAGAAGATAGACATGTGTGTACCTTGAGAAATCATCAATGAAAGTTATAAAATATCGATATTGAGACTTTGAGATAGGAAAAGGACCGCAAATATCGGTATGAACCAAATCCAAGAGAGCACAGGAATGTGATGAAGTAGAAGTGTGGAAAGGCGAATGATGGTGTTTTCCAAGTGTACAGTACTCACATATTCCCATACGTGGATAAGATTTAAGATCCATACCTTGCACAAGACCATGACGATGAAGATCAAGAATTTTGGCAAATTTGGAGTGTGCAAATTGTTGATGCCATAATTTGCAATCTGCATCTCCAGGGGCAGTAACAACATTTGCAATGGTATCGTTCAATGATAGCTCAAATAGATTACCATGTCGAGGAGCCACTGCTATAGTATGTCCATCTTTCTCTATACAACATTGATTATGATCAAAGCCAATAAACAAACCAAGATCAAATAGACGAGCAATAGAAAGAAGATTTCTTTGCAAATCTGGAATATGAAGAACTCCTCTTAATATTCTAGTGGATGAAACAGTCCCCAGATATAAATCACCCACTCCTTTGACTTGACAAATCGTATCATTTGCAAGGTAAACAAACTTCTTGACAGGAAGAGAATGATAATTGTGAAGCCACTGCGATTGGTATGACATGTTTCCAGTGGCACCTGAATCAACGATGAATAGAGAACCATCATGAACATGAAGTACCTTTTCTGGAGAGATATCATGATGGACGAAATTGAGCTCCTGATGAGTATGATCATCATCAGTTGTAGTTTGTTGAACAATATAAGCTCGAGAACATTCTTCATCATATCTGCATTTATAACAACGACGAGATGGATGATCTGTATGTGCACAATAATCACAAGGAGGAAAACTTTTGGATGAGCGAGGTTGCTTTGTAGTAACTCCATGCTCCTCATCATATTGATGTGCCTAGCAATCAGAAGCCACATGGCCTTTCTTATCACAATAAGAACAATGTTTGTTAGGATAAGCAAGATGAGAAGATTTACTACCTTGATTGGAGCACCCACCCTGCTGAAAACGTGAAGCATGACGCTTGTGAGCAACAAAAGCAGCATCAAAATCCCTTTGTTCGCGAGTGATCAAAACAGCATCAAAATTTTCCAAATGATGCTCATGACATTGAGAATATTCAATAAGAGATATACATGCTTTGTCAAAGTGGATATCATCCTTGTTAGACAAAATAGTGATGATATTGTCATATAAAGGATCTTTGATGGTATGAAGAAGTTGAGTAACAATCTAATTTTTAGCAACAGGAGTGGCGGCAGAACCAAGCTGATTGATAATGTTTTTAAAAGCTTCGATATGAGAGTGCATAGAAGTACCAACCTTATATTGAAGATTCTTCAAACAAGTTTGGAGATATAAAATTTCGGTGACTGATTTCTTCTCAAGCGTTGAGATAAGATACTCCCAAACAGCATGAGAGGTTTCCAGATGAAAGACATCCAACATAAGTGAGTCAGGAAGTGCGGACAATATATAATGATGAGCCGCTTTGTCACAAAGAATCCAATCAATATGATCAATTTTCCATTGTTCAAATAACGGGCCATCAGTAATCACAAAATTGTTATTCATCACATCAATAGGTTGAACTGGGAAAGACAGGTCGCCCAAAACAATATCAAATAATTTGTCACCTTCAAGAATTAGCATCATCTTTTCTTTCCACCCAAGAAAGCCTTGTCCTTGGAAGAAGGGAACCGAACGTTGGCCAGACGGATATCTGTTAACAAGTACGCAATTGGCCATGCCTGTATGTCGAGAGAAACTAAATAAGATGAGATCGCAGAATCTGCAAACCATGATCAAGACGAGCGTAGTTGAGACGCATGACAATCAAAATAGGGAGATGCACATAAGAACGACAAAAAGTATTGAGTGACTAAAAAGAAAGCCCAAAATAGAGAGACGTAACGTGCAAGATGAGATGACGCGTATAAGAAAAGTGCTATTTTGGTCGAGCAAAGAACGTGAACGATAATAAAACACCGCTAAAAATAGCAAGATGTTTGCTTGTCGTAATCAACGTCATTAACAAAGATGAGCTATTAACGAGCTGTAACTGGGAATTAACAAACTGTAATTAGAATTACGGTTTTAAATAAAGAATCGTAGATTTGAGCAAAATTGTTGTCTTGAATCCTGAACTGTCATAAATTTTGATCCAGAACTCCGATTGACAAGCACTTTTGAAAAAATTAACTAATACTTCTAATTTGAACAAGTTCATGTATCAAATCATCACTTGTGCAAAGAATTCAATCAAGTATAAACAACTTATCTTCCTTGTTGTTGCTACGCATCTATAGCTCTGATACTATTAACCCGAACACAAAGAAAGCAAAAGGAAAGGAAAAAGACGCAGGACAAAGGCGAAAAAAAGGTAGCCCACTGAAGAAAGAAGAGGAGAAAAGGCCAAAAGCACAAGGGCAACCTTAAAAGTCCAAGGCAAATGCAAAAGGGGAAAGGCGCATTTTAAAATAAAAAGGCGGACCCTCAAATCTTGTAAAAGAGCGCCGGGTTCTCACCCGTGCAATTTGTAAATGTAGACGGGCGGTGGAAAGGAATCTAGGAAGATAGAAGGACAATGGGAAAAAGGGCCTAGGCTACGGCCGGCCATGTAAAAAAGAGGAAAAGGGGATGACCGCCCAAAAGGGATTTAGGGTTTTGTATATAAAGTTGAAAAGTGAATGAGAAGCTCACTCTTGTGTGTGGCCAAAGCTTCTTCTTCTTCTTCTCTTGTTTCTTGCCTTCTTGCTTGTGCTTGAGAGAGGGATTGAGAGAGTGTGAGGGAGTGATTGTGTGAGAGTGAGGAATCTTGGAGAATAAGCTCTCCATCTTCTCTCTTCATCTTCCCCTCCTCTCTTCTCTTCTCTTGTCTCGCGTGTGGCTATGGAGGATGAAGCTCATGGGAGAGGGATTGAGGTTGCTTGAGCTTGCCTCAAGGATCGTGGAGCTACCAATGTGCAAGAAAGAGGAGGGTACTCGATCGAGCATCAAGGTAAGCTCACTACACCCGTAAGGTAGGCATTGGGCGTCGGCTATGTGAGAGGTAGCCATGGCCGCTCGGTTCGAAACACTTGAGCAATAAGTGGTCCGTAGGTCTCGGGGTAGAGCTTTAGCTCCCCGTCATTTTGGTTCCATTGCCGAGACCGACGGAATTGAGCCTTGAGCGCCACGCGCATCAAATCGAGCATAGAAGTAGGGTTTGCAGCCCGAACCAATGCTTGAGATAGCTAGGAGATTTAGGAGGTTTTAATCCGTGAAACAAGTAAGTGTTTTGGTTTGTTGGAAGCATTAGTGTAGGACTACCATTCTGCATCTCTGTTTTGCATTTTGGCTGCACTAGATTAAGGTTAGATTAGATTAAGAAAAGAGAAAACAGAGGTTTTGGCTGCTGCTGGAAACAGGGAAACAGGGAAAAACAGGGAAAAGGGAACTGGCTTTAAGGTTTTGCAGTGCTAGGAAAGGACCTTAAGAGGCTTGGGAGGCCAGGACAAACCTCATTTCATTGGTCAGTCTTGTGAGAGAGAGAGAGAGAGAGAGAGCTTCTGGTTGCCAGGAAGAGGGAGCACTATCACGATTCTGGGTGCCATCAATTTGTGCTACTCCAGGTGAGTCTGGTGCTTCTTAGTAGTGCCCTAATCAGATCTGGAAAGTCTCTTGTGAGTGTGTGTAGCAGGCGTCAAGTGGGATCAAAACGTGTCGGAATCGCGCATGTCGCCAGACGCAGTCGGACCAATGGTCCGATTCCCAGAATCGGACCACCACAATCGAACCACCAGAGTCGGACCACCCAAGTCTTGGAGTCAGACTCCGACTCGAAGAATCGGACCGTCCGACTAAGGGAGTCGGACTGCGTGCTAATCGGACCATCCAACATTCAGATCAGACAAACCATTTTAGAATCGGATCCCACTATCGGATTGAATAGTCCAATCGGATGTGCCACGTGGCACTCAAACCATGCTGTCCGACTACAAGACTTGGACCACTCTGTCCGACTGCAAGAATCAGACTAGCCTTTTGTCCGAATCTGGGAATCGGACCATCCTGCGAGAAGGAAAAATAAGAATCTTTAGTTGACCCTGCCACAGACCTGACCCCCAGGACACAACCCTGAACACCCCCAAGACCCAGTTTGACCATTAGAACCTCAAAGACTAATCGAACTTAGAGCAGAATAGAAAACACAGCACAGACCTTCAAAAAGACCATAGAATAGCTGGGAACCAAGCTTAGAACTCAAATCAGGCTAAGAATGTGGAGAGAAACAGAGTGGAGTTTGCATTAAATGCTTTCTGCATCAGCACTTCACTCTTATGTTCCACTAAGTTTGCACTGCAAGAAAAGAGAAAAGCCTGGTTTCGCACCAAGCACCACGAAAGTACTAAGCATCACGTGTGAATAAGGATTGCAGCTGCTTTCAAATAACAAGGAACACATTTGGATATCTAATAACATTAAGGAACCCACTAGTAGGAGAAGACCCCAAGACTTAGACAGGTGCCTGACTGCCCTACTAGTGGGACCTAGAGAAGACACGAAGACACGAAAAGCAACAATATAGAGGATTGGATGCTGCGGGAGCTGCTTGGATTTATTAACAACCTTGTGGAGCTGGAAGCAGAAACAATGTCGGGATCAAGAGGCGAACAAGGAGAGGACCAATTAGACGTAGGAGAATTTCCAACCTCAGTCCAAGAACTAGTCCACAACTATGATCTACTCACTAGGACCATGATCTAGGGCAGACCTGTATAGGAAGTGGTAGCAAACCTGGAAGAAGAGAGAAGAGCAATCAAGAGAGCGCTAGAAGGCATAATTGCCTACAATCATGAGCAAAGGGCTAGAAGGCTACAGCAAGACGTAGATATGTACAAGGCTAGACGAGTGCTAGACCTAGCTGAAGCAGCCAAATTTGGACTGAATGTAGAGAGGGAACGGGCAGCAGAGGCTGACATGACATTGAGAAAACTGGTAGCAAAGCGACTCTTGGACAATATGTCCGTTGAACAGAGTGCTACTGCCCTAGCCACCGCGCTACTATCGGGATTGGGAGTCATGCAAGGGGCTAAAGGGCAGGCTAGAATCCCCATCGTAGCAAAACAACTAGCTAGATACGAACCTAGCAGTGACCCGTACAGCTTCACGGAGCAGTTCGAGCAAGTATGTGAGGCAAACGGTCTTACTGATCCTGCGCAGCGAGCTCAAGCTTTGTTCGCCTTAAGGGCCTCTTCATCAAGAGGTTTTCGAAGGCAGGGTATTCAGATAACCTCATCGTTAGGTTGATGAACATCAGTCAAAGGGAGAAGGAAGACGTTAGGGATTACGTCACTCAGGTACGTAGCCTCTACAAGAGAATCCCTGCCAATGAGCGACCTACCGAGAGGGCAGTGTCTACAGTGTTCATGAACGGGATTCGGAGTGAGGAGCTCTACAAGGCTTTGGCTAGTAACTCCACCTTGCAATGAGACATGCTAGCTAGAGTTTTCGAGGAGGCAATATGCGTAGATGATCAACTCAGGGAACGCAGCATGAGGACCACCAACCGAGAGAGTGCAAGCCAGAGGGACCTTGAGAGATCAACTACTTCGGGGTAAAAAGCAATTGCTAGTGTGCACGATAAGGGAAAGAGTGTACCACGACCAAGGAATGGCAGAAATGAGAATGGAGATTGCACGATTGCAAGAGCTGGTAAGGAAGCCTGTGAGATCGCATGTACAATGTATATATTGTGGCGGCAATCACCTCCCAGTTGAGTGCCAAGATCCTAGATCTCGGACGTGCTCAAATTGCGGTAGATTCAGGCATTATGCAGTGCATTGCAGAATGCCGAGGAGATTCCCATACGCGGAGCAGTACAACCCTCCATACTTAGGTAATAGGCCACCCAATTTCTTTGGGAGGGGAGCCCAGTTAGCTCTCCCAGCACCGACTGACTCAAGACTTGTCGTACCTAGGCTGGAGATGAGCCCAACTGGTATACCCAGACCTCAGGGCCTTTTGTAACCCACCCATCTAGCGATACTCCTGTTCACTTTGTGGAGGAGCCTAATGAGGAAGAAACATATGTCAACCCGTACATATGCTATGATGAGGAGGGCAACCTAGTCCTGATGGACTATCGGCCAGTGCCGGTGATGGCTTTAGGAAGAGGAAGAGGCAGAGGCTTTGGAGGGCCAAGCCAAGATCCAGTCACATGCTCCACCTAGGCCACATTTCATCACGCTGCCCAGAACGAGAACAAGCTAACAAGGACAAAGCAGATCTCTGATGCACAGAGTGTGGAATCACACTTCTCTTTCCTGGCTGTCCTAGGCGGAAGCCATCAATCAGCTCTACCAACATGCCATCGATGCCTTTGGGGCTTTTTGGAGTGGAAACTTTTGACAGTAAGGATGCACCCATCCCACTACATGTTATGACGCGAGCTCAAACAAAACAGGCAGGCATCTCTTTGCCAGGGCCAAGTAACCTTGATGCAACCTCAATAGGAAAGAAAAGCCGGAGGAGATAGAAAAAGAGAACTGATGCAAAGATAACCCTTAAAACCGAGGAAGTGACTACGTTAGTAATGGGAAAGAGGGATATCCTTAAGACCTCAGCTCCTAAGACAGCCAAGCTAGGGAGTGCCAAGGTAGGGGAATATCCCCATTCCAAACGGCAGCTCGAGGCTATAGCTAAGGTCAAGGAGTGGGTCAAGGATTCCCAAAAGCACCTCAAGGATGCTAAACCCATATTAAAAGATCCTATTTTGATGATTTCTCCAGCGTGAGCACACCAGTCTCACCTTCAAAACCACAAGTTGCGAGCATACCTGCACCACTGGGGGCAACTTAGCAGCAAAGGCCAAGGGGAAACTTGCCAAGGCAGACAGAATGCATGGCCTAGAAATGCTAGCCTCATGGGAAGACAAGAGCCCAGTAGCCTCCTCACAACCTTGTTGTCTACTCTAGTAACTCTAAGCTTGGAAGACCTGCTTAGGCAGAATCATTCCTTATGGCAGGAGTTAAAGGACTTGATGGAGGGACACACAAGACTTGCGGGTGCTGATCCGCAAGATCATGATGTGGTTACACAGATCCCAAGTCTAACTCTACACTCAACTCCTAAGTCTTTGCACATCAATGCTTTTTGGGAAGGCACTGAAATGCATGCAGTTTTACCTGTCCTAGCGTTAGGAGATATGATGCGAAAAGGAGTTGTAGACACAGACGCAGGTGTTAGTGTACTAAGCCATGCAGCCTTAGAGGCATGGGGAAACCCTCCTGTAGAGATTGCCAGGTTTAACGTCACGTTAGCAAATGGAATGAAGGTAAGACCATTCGGGGTCTTAAAGAATTGACCAGTAAAGATTGCCAGTGTGCAGTTTTCTGTAAACTTCATTGTCATGAAGGGAGTGGATTACGACATACTATTAGGCTGACCTTGGATGAGGAATGCGCGTGTCATTGAGGACTAGGGCAATGGTTTGATTTTCCTAGGAAACAGAACTAGTGCAGTAAGGGTAGAGATGGACACTTGGAAGACAACCCCTATTGACCTAGATGCCATCTCAGCTATGCTGAAAGGCGATACTCAAATGACCAAACCCTATGGATCACTCACTAAATATATTCCTTGCCCTAAGGATGAGAGGGATTGGATGCACGTTTTGGCAACCATTGACCTGCCATTCTCGGATGAGGAAGAACTATATCGGCAGACTACTAAAGCTGCAAACATGCCAATGGAGGAGCCAATTGTGCCACTCTGCATGATGGCAAGAAGCTCACTCAACCCAGGAAAACAAGCCTTGTTCTATATCCCCAACAACAAACTAGATCTTTAGGAAATCGTAGAGTATTTGACCAATAAACTGGAAGGCAACTTGGCTGCTAACTTAAAACCTCTACATGATCTATTAGCTAAGCCAAAATGGAAATGGACCAAGATCCACGACCTAAATTTGTTATATAACCGGGCTTTAGTTACTGATGACAAGGAGACAAGAGAGGAAAGCTTAGGTGATGATGAGCAGTCAGAAGGTCAGGACTCTGATGACGAGGAGTATGAGGACTGTCGCTCTACGGGAGAGGAGAGTGAAGAAGAGATAGATACAATAGAGTACGACACAGAAGGAAAAGTGATAGAACAAATCAGGGCAGACTCGAGGCCTAGGAGAGGAAGGACCAGTCAGAATGAAAAAGGAGTCATGCGAATGGAGTGTGACAGATCCTGGCTAGAACACATAGAAGCCGTGGATTAAAAGTAAGCCGAAGTGGCATGACCATGGGTAATCCTAGTGCTCAAGACGGATGCACCTACTGAACTACGACCCCCTGGGGAAACACCTTCCTCAAGTGAGGGATGCGAGTTTAACTCTGAGTCAGAAGTCAGTACTGAGAGTGATCCCGAGATACCACAACCTTCTAAAGTCAAACGCACCAAGGGAGACTTGCCAGTCCACCTAAGGCGTAGGAGGCTAAAGGAGGAGGCCAGGAAGCAAGCAAAAGACTCAGAAGTAGAAAGGCAAAAGAAACTGCTGGATCTACCCAAACGGTTTACAAAATTTAAAAAGGGTGACAGAGTGGTGATTCTGCTAGGTGCAAAAAGACAAGGCCAAACTAGTGAACCGATCGAGGGACCCGCCAAAGTCAAGGAAGTTAACTTGGCTGGGGAAGGTGAAAAGCCAAGGCCTATATTCATTGCAGATGACTTCACTAAGGATGAGGAGACCAAACTTGTTGCACTTTTGCAAGAGTACATTGACATATTTGCCTGGACAGACAAACTTAAGGGAGTCGACCCTAGGGTTGTGACTCATAATATCCCAATGGTCCCTGATGCAGTGCCAACGAAACAACGACCTTACCCCATGAATCCCAAACATGCCCATGCAATAAAAGAGGAGATTGATAAACTCATGAGGGCAGGATTCATATATGAGATCGAGCACACGGACTGGGTATCACCTATCGTGATTGTCATGAAGAAAAATGGAAAAATCCGAGTGTGCATGAACTACAAGAAAGTGAATGCTGCTACAAGGAGGGATAACTATTCTTTACCTTACACCGAGCACATGCTTGAGAGGGTAGCAGGTAAAGAAGCCTACAGTTTTCTGGATGGTTTCTCGGGCTATAATCAAGTGCAAGTGCACCACGACGATAGTCACAAGACTGCATTTGCCACGGAATGGGGTGTATTCGCCTACATTGTCATGCCTTTTGGGCTGATGAACGCACCTGCGACTTTTCAACGCCTAATGTGCACTATCTTTAAGGGCATGCTTAGGCGCGAACTGGAAGTGTTTGTAGACAACTTATGCATACACTCTAGTTGGGCCGAACACTTAGAGAAATTGAGAGCTGTCTTTGAAAGGTGTAGGTTGTACCACCTCTCGTTGAACCCCTTAAAGTGCTAGTTTTGGGTGAAACACGGATGCATCTTAGGGCACGTAGTGTCAAGGAACGGCATTGCCATTGACTTTTCTAAAGTTAGAGTCATTGTTGACTTACCGCCACCCAATAACTACAAGGGAGTTGAGTGCTTCTTAGGACACACTGGATATTATCGACGCTTTGTACTAAATTATGCACTAATTGCTAGACCATTGTACAAGCTGTTGATAGTGTTCGAGTGGACTGAGGAATGCCAGCGCGCATATGAGGAGTTGAAAAAGGCTCTTACTACTGCACCAATCTTAGGAGCCCCAGACTAGAAGATAACGTTTCATGTACACATAGACGCCTCTAAGTTCGCTATTGGAGCCGTGCTATGCCATCCTAGTGAACATAACTTAGATTACCCGGTGAGTTTTGCCAGCAGGCAGCTCACAAAGACCGAGATGAACTATTCCACGACAGAAAGGGAGGCGTTGGCCATGGTATTTGCGGTAAAGAAATTTAGGCATTACCTATTGGCCACTCCCTTTGTCTTCTTTGTTGACCATCAAGCCTTGCTATATCTTGTGAACAAGCCTTGCGCTACGGGATGCATAGCTAGATGGTTGCTCCTTCTACTAGAGTTTGACTTCTCTGTGGTTGTACGCAAAGGAAAGCAGCATTACATGGCTGACCACATGTCCCACATACCCACAAGAGAAGCCGCTGGACAAGGTATACTTGACGATTTACCGGATGCTCATCTCTTTAACCTGTCTAGTGAGAGAGAATTGTTTAAAGTTGATCTGACGCCGTACTCAGCTAATGACATAGTGCAACTGCTAAAGAGCGGACTACCTGAGAGACCCATTGAGAAGGCCAGGCTGAGAAGACTTATCCTGAAAATTCAACCATACCAACTGATAGCCGACCAACTCTACAAGTTGGGACAAGACGGTTTATTGCATAGATGCGTATATGAGCACGAGATGCACGATGCATTGAAAGAAGCACATGGCAGAATCGCTGGAGGACACTTTAGCGGGGACACAATAGTCCGAAAGGTGCTACAATCCCAACTATGGTGGCCCACCCTTTTCCGCGATGCAGCTAAATTCATAAAGCACTGCGATGAGTGCCAAAGGACCAAAGTGCCTGTGCGGAAAGACAAGATGGAATTGACCCCTGTCATAGCCCAACAACCCTTTGAAAAATGGGGCATCGATTTTATTGAACCTATCAGTCCTGCGGCACAATATTCCCAAGCTCGCTAAATCATAGTGGCAACCGATTATCTAACAAAGTGGGTAGAGGCACGAGCCACGAGGAAGAATGATGCTAGAACCACTACAAAGTTCTTGTGGGAGTAGGTCATTTCACGGTTTGGCTATCCAATCGAACTTGTAAGCAACAAGGCACGCACTTCATTAATGAGGTGATTTCCCACCTGCTCTCTACCTTCCTAATAATTCATCGAAAGTCCTCTCCCTATTACCCTCAGGCTAATGGCCAAGCCGAATCCACGAATAAAATCTTAGTCGGCGTGCTTACAAAGGTAGTGTCTACTTCAAGAAGTGACTGGGACAACAAGCTAATGGCGGCCTTGTGAGCCTATCGCACAGCTTATAAAATGGCTGTAGGAGAGATGCCTTTTAGACTGACGTACGAAACTGAAGCCATTTTACCCTTAGAATTCTTCATCCCTAGCTTAAGGATAGCAGTCTAGGAGCATTGGGAGGGAAGAGAGGCTTGGACCAATCGCTTAGTGAAGTTAGAGTGCCTAACGGAGACCCGACTCCTTGCCGCTCACTCTCTGATTTGTGAGAAGGCTCGACGAAAGATGTGGTTTGACAAGCATGTCAAACAGCGAGACTTTGAACAAGGGGACCTTATTCTGCTATACTCTGTAAAAGAACATAAACAGAAGATGAAGTTTCGAGGGCTAGGGCCTTTCAGAGTACGCATGATTGGTAGAATAGGGAAGGTTGAGTTAGAGACACTTGAAGGCGAAGGAATAGGCTTTTTTAATGGCAGCCGCATAAAGAAGTACTATCCTCCTTCCCACCCATTACATAATCCACCCATGCTAGAACCCCCAATGAACATCTGCATGGCTACTATAACCGACCTTACAGATCAGGACGAAGAAGCAGTGGCACCGGCGTATCTATGAATCACAGTCACAGCAAGAGCGACGTATTCTTTCAATGCCTTGATTGATGAAGGTGCCGACTACAACATCTTGACGCATGACCATTGGACACGCATTGGTCAACCGAAACTATAGCCCACTAATGCCAAACTCACCCCATTTGGGGGTAATGCTTATTCACTCCTAGGGAAGTGCAAGGTAGTCGTTTCTATCGAGTTTGAAAGTTTACCAACTTTCTTCCATGTGTTTCCTGACACTAAAGGAGCCGGTAATATGTCACTATTAGGTCGTACTTTCAAGAAGCAAATGAACTATAATGTGGATTACAACCTAAACCGCATTCATCTTGCTATAGGCAATGTGCGTATAGTAACGACTTTTAGCAAGGGCTGTCCTGACTCCTCCACCATTACGAAGCCACCGGTAGAAACCCCCACACTTCAGCCCAAGTCTAAACAGAAGAAAACTAAGGCCTCATGCCAGGCTCTCGACCCTAGGCCCAAACCCACCAAGAGTGCTCACAAGGCCAAGGAGTCCAAGCTTATATGGGTGCCAAAATGGCAAAGACCACATCCGGGTAGACCACCCAAATGTGATTCTAAATGCCAAAATAATCAACCATCATGTTCTAAGAGGCAGTCTAGACGCTATCGATGTAGACACACAACCAGGCCACGATGGATCCCTGAAGATCTTTTGCGAGCACAAGGATACTACGAGGGCAACCCCTGGATTTGGGTGCCTAAAAATAGCAAGTTTAAAAGCTCATCTACAAGCAATCTCACCCCAATGAGGGAGGCTTGCACACATGGTGCCCAGGGCATAGTCAGCAAACCATTTCCCGCTGTGGCTAGTAAGCCCCGGCTCATCTATCGACCAAAGCAAATGCCACAAGCCTTAGACTTACCTAATCCAGAGAACTTAAATACCCCCATGACTACTCACTCAGAACCCAGCACAACTCCCATGCCCCCAGAGCTTCCTACAGCACCTCAAAGTGCTTCGGAGTGTAAAGCCACACCTGTGACACCAATGATGGAGTCACAACTATCCAGTCCATTTGCACCATTCCCAGCAGCAGGCCTTAAATCTTCCTATGCGGTACGACATTTCCTTTCCTTGGATAAAGACCTCACCGCGATTTCTGGGGATGACTTAGTAACCTGCATCAAGATGTTGGACAAAACTTTCACTACATTCACTAGAAGTTATGAGAGGCTAGACTTAGGTCTTCTTGACAAAACACTTGCTTCGGATGTTCGTGCATTACCATGCACTTGGGAAGAATACGAACTTATGACCTGTAAATTCCCCAAAATTGCTACTGAACTGATAGCAAACGATGAAATCTCAAAGGAGCAAGCTGCCCTCAGAAGACTAATCACTTCATATCGTAAGCCTCCTCGTTCTGTTCCTGAGCACAAGTTGGAAGAGCTCACGGAAATGGCAAGCTTGCCTTCCACGTTCTTGCAGTAGTGGTTTGCTCTGAGAATCCAATGGGAGAAAAAAGGTTGCCGGATAATGACCAATGCTAAGCAACACAGGGCAGTTAAAACCATCGAATATGACCCTACTTATGTGGCACCTATCTCGTTTAGGGTTTTGGCAATCACCCGCAACCAGCATTTAGACGACCATGTGCTCGCTCACCCTTACATTGACCAATTCCTTATGGAAGAGGAATTACATGTTGCAAGCCACCTTAATACTGGAGATCTCTTTCACGATGTCTTAACCTACATCTCCCAAGTCTCCATCCAACCATTTGCTCTTGATTGTCATGCCCAACTCGAATACAATCCAAGCTTTTATGATTGGTTATTGGCTAAGTAAGTCAATCCACAAAAAATAGCATTTGCCTCGTACTTCCTATGCTAATCCTAGGATGGATTCCTTGAAAGATCCAAGATGGGGGGAGCAATATGAGCAAGAGCAGAGCAAAATGAGAGTCAGCAAAATGAGAGTCGTGCTATCTAGCAGAATGTTATGATTAATTGAGTCTCAATGGAAGATACTGCAAAGGGAAAACAATAGCAATTGCTGCTGTGAGCTTGTCTCTAAAATTCAAGCCTCTAAGCAAGTATACCAATTTTTGACGCATACATTTTTCTCTCAGAATTGAGTTTCATTAGAAATAAGCCAATTTTTAAGCATTAATGTTGGCATGGTGTGTTGACAGGTAAGCACCATGGCAGGACAAGACAAAGGGGGCAAACTCCCATTTTCTGAAGAAGAGATGACCAAGTTCGGCATCAGCTTCGAGACACGAGGATTCAGTCAATTCACCTTCAAGCACACGCTGAACCTGGATGAGGCCATCTTGGAGGAACCTATAGTCAAAGAATTGGTGGACAGATGCCACCTCCACAAGTATGTGGAAAATATGGGGCAGGCCATGGATTACGGCATGTGTGCTGAAGTTCTGAGGAACTTTGATAAGGGCAGGAACTGTGGCACTGTCACAGTGAGGACAAGGGAGCAGAAAAGAAGAGTTGAAGTGCCCCTCAATGCGGCAATCGTAGAGAAGGCCTTGGGGCTCATACCCAAGAAAGAGAGGTGGCCGAGAAGGGATGTTTACGCCATGCTGGGGGTAAAGAAAGAAGAGGTGCACACAGTGGATGGAATCAGCTTGGCTGACATCTCGGATCCAACAGTGAAATTGCAAGCGAAGATGATCCACACACTCTTCTCGGGCCAAAGGTACAATGCATTGATGAACAGGATCGGGGTACCGTTGTTAGAAAGCATCGCAGCAGGAGTCCCTGAGGAGGTAGACTGGAATGGGTTCGTGCAAAAAACCATTCAAAGCCCAGCTGCCCTTCTCACTCCAGTGGAAGCACCAGCAGGAGGAGAATCCTCTGCCTCAACAGCACGCTCCACAAGGAAGAAACCTGCCTCAAAGGCAGCCACAATTAGATATGGTGGTGTTTTGATAGCCATCATAGATGAAGCAATGAAGGATGTTGGAGTTAGGGAAGAGCAAGTTGCACATCAAAGCCCACCGCATCAAAGCTCACCTCACCACGAAGGAGAAGAATCAAGTGAAAGAATGATAAGTGACAAGGGAGAATAGGAGGTACCGCCTACACAAACAGGCAAACCAGAAGGACAAAAGAAAGGGGACAGGAGATAGAAGGAAAGGAAAGAGAAATTAAGCAAAGAAGAACGAGCTGAAATCAAGAGGGCTCAAAGAGAGTCTAGGAGGGATGAGGAAGAAAGAAGGAGGAAAGAGGAGGAAGAGTTTGCAAAGATAAGTGAAGAATCAAAGAAGCCAGAAGAGGACATGAAAAGAAGGGTGAAAGAAGAAGCTGAAGAGCAGAGACTGAAGGAGTTGGCTGAGTTGGCAAAGGCTACATGAAGATCTGTGGAAGAGACCCACGGGGGTGGAGAGCTCAAGCCTTGAGCCCCCGCCATAAAGCCGAAGCTAGTTCAAGTGTGGAAGCAGCTCTAGTGGCTGTAGGCAAGGGCAAGTCCCTACTACATCCACTTCCTTCCTCTTTTGTGCCTACAACGACTGAAACTACGACTACAACCACCACACAACCCACACCTCCCCTCGACACGGCATAGCTAATGAACATGGTGCAAATGCAAGTGAGCAAAGTGGCAGAGATCGTGCCAGAAACCAAATTGAAAAGGCCCGCTGTTGCAGATGCAGAGTCACGGCAAGACCCTAAAAGACAAAGGCTGGAGGCATCAACCACCACACCCCATACTCCCATGCATGCCGACACTGACTATGATGCATATGTGGCTAAGCTACTGGCACAACTGGACAAGGCCAAAGAAGAGAAGAAAGTGGCCTTGATGGAGCTAGAAAAAGAAAAAGAAACGTCAGCTGCTCTTAGGCTAGAAGTCTCAAGGCAGAGAACCGACCGACGAAGAGAAATGAAGGCCCTGCAGGACCAGCTAGTAGCAAAAACAAAGGAGGCCCAAGACAATGAAAGCCGCCTTAGACAAAGGCTGGAAGACGAAGAGTAGAACCTGGTGGCAGAGAAAAGGAGTCTAAAGCTACTAGTGCAGCAATACAATGATCTACAGCAAAAGGTTGCTCAAGTGGAAATGCTAAGACAGGAGGTACAGCAAGGCGAAGCAAGTATACCACAAGAACACACCATGGAGCTCCGTTTGTGGTAGGAGCTAGAAGAACAAAATAGATTAATAAGTGAAATTGAGTTTCTGAAGAGTGAAGGGCCAGGAGTCTCAGCAGCAGAAGCAAAATGGCTACAAGATGAAGTGCAAAGATTACAAGATGCATTGGAGACCTCCCAGGAAGATGTAGAGGCCCTCATGGCCATGGCTTTCAATAAAAAAAGACTATTCCTTGCTGAGATCCAAAGCCAAGAGCAGCTGGTGCAGGAAAAATCAGAAGTACTGGACGAGGTGCACCAAAGGCTCAGCATTGTAGATCAAGCCAAAGAGATTGCTGAAGAGCAGCTGGCTCAGAAGTTAAGAGAAAGGAACCAGTTGTGGTTTTTAACAAATGAACAGCAGCAGCAGTACTGACCACCCTGGCGAGCCAACTAGAGGAAGAGAGAAAAAGGATGGAGGAAAGAGATATGGATTAGGAAAGGAATAATTTTGACAGGGTGAGGGACTTGACCGAATGCTTGGCAGTGGCAGAATGCAAAAGAATGCTTGCAAAAGCTAGGGTTGAAGCTGCCGAAATAACTACTAAAACACAACGGTAGGCCTTCCTCAACACAGTACTCCATGTCACACAAGCTGAGGGCGATGATCCAGTGGAAAAGGTGAAAAGAAAGTTGGAGCTAACCACCCGAGCTCTAAGATATGGTCTTCAAGAGCGGGAGCTCCCAATGAGTACAGGGATCACTAAGGAGCAACAATTCCGCTACTTACGCTGAACGGGCCTTTCCACTGCTGAGCTCAAGGAGCTAGGTTTTGAGGAGCATGAACAGCCACCACCACCACTCCCAGTCATCCCATCTATGGTGGAGTGACATGTCGAAGAGGGTCCGGATTTCGAGCAAGGTGATGAAGAAGAGCAACAAAGAATGCCGAGTCCACCTCAACCTGATCTCCCATAGGAAGAACCTGCAGATGCCCATCTGCCTGAGCGTATAGTTGCAGCAAGGAGGAGAAGACAAGAATTAGTTGAGGAGTCCCAACGTCGAGCACGCACAATTCCAAGACAACTTCCTGAAGAGCCCATGCCATTGAGAGGTGATGCACATCCTATAGACTAGCCCCAGGAGTTAGTCATTTGGCATCAGTGAGAGTTCCATAAACGGCCGTTTGAGCTTTCATTTGCTTTTCCATGCTCTTTGGACTGGGCCCTGCCTCTAGGAGTCTTAGCCAAGATCAAGGATCTGGCTAATGAACTTGCAAACAGGTGGATTGAAGAGAGGAGCATGATAATGACTAGGTGGCGACAAGAGCCACAGGATTACTAGGAAGATAAGGTCAATCTGGTTCCCAAAACCGTCCAAGGCTAAGAGGCACAGCCAAAATGGCAGTGGAGGATTTGGGACACCAATTTTGATGCATGGACCACCTGTTGTAGTTCACTCCCCGAAGAGCGCAATGATCCTATCTACATGCCCTACCCCCGTAGGCATGGAGTGGACTATGATAGAGACTTGTATGGGGATTACGACTTCCCAAAAATATATAATGTAAATGCTAGGAGCCCTGAGGAATGCTTAGTGTTTAGGTTAGAAGATATACTTCCTTCTATAAACCGTTTCCTTGCAGACTTCTCTTCTTGCCCAGATCCAGCGTTTTTGACCACTTGTAATTACCTCTGACTTATCAAATTCCTGCTACTCCAAAAACCCACAGCAGAGGAAGCCCATCTCCCCCCACTCTTCTTTGATATCAACCTAGGAATAGATAGTAGAGCTATGACTAGGTTAATGATGCGGGCTACTCTCCTTCCTTCCTTCTATCTAGAGCTCTTAGAAAATATGAGTGACACCCGCTTCGCAAGGTGTAATCACCCTTTTTTGTCAACCACTCCTCTGAGAGCTAAGTCCGATATTAAAGAATACCTACAAAGTCGCGCATTCTTATCTCAATTCCTGACCGCCCCGCGATTAAATGGGTGTGATATGCCTTGCCAATTGTACTCCCTCTCTCATTCTCAAAAAAAAAAAACCACAAGGAAACAAAGACAAGGTGACTGGAGAGAAAGACAAGAGCAAAAAATAGCAAAGCTGAAAGATGAATCTACTACTAAGCAGGTTAACAAGGATAACACTTCACATGTGCTTGCAGTCTCCCTTCATTGTTATTGTGCACCACACTCACTGCATCTAGGGTTCTCCCTAGCCCCTTCCCCACTTCACACTTAGGGCACATCAAGGGCAGGACTTTCAGACCTATCACCCCAAGTTTTGCACCGCACCTCCAACGACGCACGAACTGGGTCCTCAAGTGTGAGACATTACCAAGGGCTTGCCCAAGGTTAGGCCCAAGGTTAGACCCATCTCCCAGTTCCACTGGCACGGGCACCGTGCACTGCACAGTGAGACAGACACACCCCCTAGGAAGTGCACAACTTTTCTTGTAGGTTATGTTCGTGTTTCAAGAATTGGTTGCTTGGCTGAAGAAGATCATCCACTACATCCTCCAATGACAAGGAATTTTTCCATGAGTCATACATGACTCCATTACTGCAACTTCAGGAGCTTCACTGCGAAGGTTTAAATGGCTCAACAGATTTCATATGCCAATCATCCGCCTACTGATGGCTGCCATGACTGAACCAAATCAAGCAGAAGGAAAACCCAGTGATGGATCTGCCATTGGCATAGATCTTGGAACCTCATCGTCCAATGATCCATGCCCAACGCCTCAAGATCTACGGATCACTTATTGATTCCACAAGCCTAAAGACCTTCAACTCAAAACTGAAGACCTTCTACTCAAAGACAAGGATCTTCAACCAAGGTCACGGATTTTCAAGGCAAACAACATTCGGGGGGTTTCTCCAAAATATATCCCTCTAATACCATCCTCCTAAGGGATTTCTTATTGCTTCAAGCGTTTCTGATACTCAAAAGAAGACCAGCTACATAAGGGGCACCACAACAGTGTGGAAGATGCCGAGTATCTTCATGAAGCCTAAAGCATGCCGGAATCTTTCCTGGTCATCGTCATCAAACTCCATCACCTCTCATTCACAAGCATCAGTGTCATCTACCCACTAGTTCCACCTAGCAGTAGCATCATCTATCCCACTACTTCCCACCACAGTGCCATGGGACTGGCACTCGTCTAGGAGGGGGGTAATGTTAACCCCAACATGAAGAAAGCAAAAGGAAATGAAAAAGACACAGGGAAAACGTAGAAAAAAGGTAGCTCGACTGAAGAAAGAAGAGGAGAAAAGGCCAAAAGCGCAAGGGCAATCTTAAAATTCCAAGGCAAATGCAAAAGGGGAAAGATGCATTTTAAAATAAAAAGGTGCACCTTTAAATCTTGTAAAAGAGCGCCGAGCTCTCACCCGTGCAATTTGTAAATGTAGATGGGCAGTGGAAAGGAATCTAGGAAGATAGAAGGACAATGGGAAAAAGGGCATAGGCTACGGCCGGCCATGTAAAAAAGAGGAAAAGGGGATGACCGCCCAAAAGGGATTTAGGGTTTTGTATATAAAGTTGAAAAGTGAATGAGAAGCTCACTCTTGTGTGTGGCCAAAGCTTCTTCTTCTTCTTCTCTTGTTTCTTGCCTTCTTGCTTGTACTTGAGAAAGGGATTGAGAGAGTGTGAGGGAGTGATTGTGTGAGAGTGAGGGATCTTGGAGAAGAAGCTCTCCATCTTCTCTATTCATCTTCCCCTCCTCTCTTCTCTTCTCTTGTCTCACGCATGGCTATGGAGGATGAAGCTCATGGGAGAGGGATTGAGGTTGCTTGAGCTTGCCTCAAGGATCGTGGAGCTACCGGTGTGCAAGAAAGAGGAGGGTACTCGATTGAGCATCAAGGTAAGCTCACTGCACCCGTAAGGTAGGCATTGCACGTCGACTATGTGAGAGGTAGCCATGGCTGCTTGGTTCGAAACACTTGAGCAATAAGTGGTCCGTAGGTCTCGGGGTAGAGCTTGTAGCTCCCCCTCAGATACCATGTTGAGAGAGAGAGAGAGTACGAGAGAGATACACAAGATATGCTCCCAAAGAATGATTCATATTGATGTAGAGTTAGTATATATAGGTGAGACCCAAGTCAAGTGAGAAATGATATATATAGTTGTAACACTTTAAAAGGCAGTGTCCCAAGCTTAGCAGAGGACAACGTCAAGGGCCATTCCAAGGAGCCGCCCATGGACAAGGAGCCACCGTCAAAGCCAGAGGGAGAACCTCCAGTGTTGCCAACAAGGAGTTGGGTGATGAAGAAGATCCAACCATGGAAGATGACGTTGAGAGGGCAATGGTTCATGCCGCTCTTCACAAGAAAGGCCTGAACCGACAATTCTCGGTGATTCAAACCCCTTCGGATTACCAAGGTAAAAGCTTCAAAACCCCGATTGATTGTGGCAGTACACATTTCTTCATTTCTCTAGTTTGTGCAAAAAGATTAGGAATAGCCACAAAAGATGCACCTACCTTACTTGTGGAATTAGCAAATGGTCGTGAAGTCTCTTGTACAGGCAAATAGCTAAGGTGAAATTCCTACTAGGTGGAAGTCGACTTCGGTCAGATTCAGGGTAATGAATCTAGGTGTCCATGAATGTTTACTCGGAATGGATTGGCTAATACCCAACGACGCCCACATTCACTGTGGAAAGGGCCAAGTCTCCTTCCAAAATTTTGAAGGGGAATTGGTCACAACTCAAGGAGAGGCTGGTAGGCAAAAAATTCAACTGGCCACAGCAACACGGATAATAAAAGGAGTTAGAAAGGGGCTACTTGTCTATTTGATTAAGCTAAATAAACTAGATCAGAATCAGGAATCTAGGAAAGAACCTTCATGGTTAAAGGAATACGCGGACGTATTTCGTGAAGAGCTGACAGAAATACCTCCTCAAAGGGAAGTCGATCATGAAATCAAGCTAGCACCAGGAGCTGCACCAATCGCAAAGAGACCATATAGGATGTCCATCCCAGAAGCGATTGAGCTAAAGGAGCAACTCAAGCAACTATTAGACCAAGGTTACATCCGTCCTAGTAGTTCACCATGGGAAGCTCCAGTGCTATTCTAGAAGAAGAAAGATGGAACGCTTCTTGACTACAGAGGGTTGAATCAATTGACCATTAAAAACAAATACCCCATCCCAAGAATAGATGAACTTCTTGACCGTCTTCAAGGTGTGAAAATCTTCTCTAAGATAGATCTCAGGTTTGGATATTATCAGATAAGGATCAAGGAATAAGATATCCCAAGATGGCATTCAGCACAAGGTATGGACACTTTGAATTCCTAGTCATGTTATTCGGGTTGGCAAATGCTCCTGCTACCTTCAACAGGCTAATGTAGGATATCTTTAGGCCCTATCTTGATGAATTCATACTCGTCTTCTTTGATGATACCCTAGTCTACTCTAAATAGGAAAAAGATCATGAACCCCAGCTTTGCATTGTTCTTAAAACAATGAGAGCACACAAGCTCTATGCCAAGAAGAAGAAGTGTGCATTTTTCAAGCGACAGATTGAATATCTGGGATTCATTGTATCAACGGAAGGAATTTCAACAGATTCAGAGACATTCTGGAGTGGCCAACACCAACTTCTGTCAAAGAAATACACAGTTTTCTTGGAGTGATAGGATGGTACAGTGTTTTTATCAAAAACTATGCCTTGATTGTAGCACCTCTGACTGATCTACTAAAGAAGCAAGTATCAATTATATGGTCACCTATTGAAAAGTCCAGCTTTGACAAACTAAAGCAAAGCTTGGTATCAGCACCCATCCTGAAACTTCTGGATCTTAGTAAGAAGTTTGAAGCGATAACTAATGCTAGCACACTTGCCTTAGGATGTGTGCTTACGCAAGAAGGTAATCCCGTAGCATACTCTTCAAGGAAAATGAAGAGCCATGAAAAGAACTATGCTACCCACAATCTGGAACTGTTGGCTATCATGCATGCCCTCAAACTTTGGAGGCACTACTTGCTGGGTAACAAATTTACCTTAATAACGGACCACAAGAGTCTTAAATGGATTTTTACCCAAAAAAGGCAACGTCGATGGATTGAAGTGCTGGAAGAATATGATTTTGAAATCAAATACTAGCCTGGAAAGGAGAATGTAGTTGCCGATGCACTCAGTTGGCAAGGCATTTCTAAATTCTCTGATTTTGCAAGTTCCATCAACAGCAAGATCTCTAACCACAAAGGTATCCATGCCAAACAACCCAATTCTGGAGCTAGCTAGAGAAGAGGCATGCCATGACCCAACCTATCAGAAATTGCTAAGGGAGATCCCTATCAAAGATCAAGACCTGAAGCTACAAACAGAGTATCTAGAATTCTCTATCAATAATGGACTTGTCTACTATAGGACAAGATTATGTATACCGGCAAGCCAATCACTCAAACAGAAGATACTTTGGGAAGCCCATGACTCCCCTTTCTTAGGACATCCTAGCTACACCAAGACCCTTAATGCAGTTAGGAAGAGCTATTATTGGGATAGGCTCAAAGGTGACATTCTCAAATATGTCATGGAATGTTTGTCTTGTCAACGCATTAAGGCTAAACATGTCAAAATGCTAGGGAAATTGCAACCACTTGACATTCCCCAAATGAAATGGAAATTCATTAGCATGGACTTTGTTGTTGGCTTGCCCCAAGTTTAGGGAGGATACAACTCCATTATGGTTGTGGTGGATATGCTCACCAAGGTTGCACATCTTATCCCTATTAAGACAAACTATAAAGCCTCAGACATCGCAAGGTTATTTATCAGGGAAATATTCAAATTGCATGGGTTACCCAGAAGAATCATTAGTGATCGTGACTCCCTCTTCACCTCACACTTCTGGAGGGCTATCTTCAAGGCCATTGGGACTCAACTCTATTTCAGTACTGCTTATCATCCCCAAACTGTCAGACAGATCGAGTCAACCAAGTCACTGAAGATATGCTTAGGGCACACTGTTGTCGCAAACCCAAAAAGTGGATTCAATATTTGCCATTGGTTGAGTTTGCCTACAATGCTTCTTACCAACAAAGCATTCAGATGACCCCTTTTCAAGCATTGTATGGGCACGATTGTCGTAGTCATTTAAACTTTTTGGATCCAACCTTGAGGGTTGAAGCTTCAAAGAAGATACTAGAAGACATGGATAACCAAATCAAATCAATAAGATAGGACATCCAAGCCGCCAAGGATAGACAAAAGGTTTACGCGAACCTGAAATGGCAAGACAGATCCCTCGTTGAAGGTGATATGGTCTTCATTCGCGTACATCCAAAGAAGAGTTCCCTATCCTTGGGTGAATGCAAAAAGCTAAGTCCAAGGTATTGTGGACCCTACAAGATTCTCAAGTGCCTAGGGCCTAATGCCTATACAGATTTTAACTCCCTGAGAACCTAAAAGTTCATAATGTATTCCATATCAGTCTATTGAAAAAGTATGTACCTAACCCTAGTCACCTGCTTGATGATCAACAAGTTGTAATGCCTAGCCAAGGAGTCCTTAAGCTACGGTCTGACAGGATCTTAGATGTTAGGGAGAGGCATTTGAGATCCAGGACCTTGAGAGAATACCTTGTCCAGTGGAAAGATTATCCCAAAGAGGATGCCACCTGGATGGATGAAAGTACTCTCAACCAACAATACTCCCAGTTCTTCTCGAGATGAGGATATCTCAATTCCTCTAAGGGGGAGAGAATGTAATATTTTCGCTACGAAATATTGAAGACCCAAAATATCGCGCAAAAGCAGTTCAAAATAATCTACCGCAATGAAAATACCTTTGGCTAAGTGCTCCACCCTCGCGCAATAGCAAAATCTAGCTCCGTGTCGCGTATAGGGAGCCATGGCTTGTAATCCGCGAGCCACCGTAGGCCTCTGCGGGAACACCCCTTCTTGCGGCAAAAAGATATTGAATTTGTGCAATTTTTTAAATTAAAACTCCCCTTCCCTTCAACTATTGCATGGCGGGGGAGAGGGAGTGTGAGAGGAGCTTGAGTGTGGAGTAGGACAGCATGGGGGGGGAGGAGGCATGCAACTTTCCACGTGTGTGGCTATCCCCCCCTTCAATCTATATGACCCCCCCCTCAAGCTTGAGATGGAGGGAAAGGGAATCGTGCTGCCCATCATCGCCCTATGGAAGCCACCACTTGCTGCCACCGCCAGGCCTACTGCCGCAGCCTGCTGCTGTGCCCGCCATCCTCACCACCATCATCATCATAATCATCATCATCGTCATCCTTACCTCCATCCCCATCATTTTCCAAATCATCATTTTCTCTCTCCACGTCATTCTGCCTGTGACAGAAGCATTAGAAGCTTCTATTGGAAGTTTCTAATAAGGCTTCCTTAGACCTTGTTCTCCCCGTGCCTCGGGTTTTTTCAAAACCGCGACTGTAAGGCCCAATTCTTGCGTGAAAGAGGGGATCTCGAACGGAGTGTCTTCGAAACTTGAAAGGGGGACCAAGGGAGAGTTGCTGAATCGAGATTTAATTCGTCAATGGCTCCCAAGCAAAAGATGAGATGAGCCATTGACGAATTAAATCTCGAATGGAATGACTTTATACAAGTTAGCTCTGAATGTCAAATCATTATAGTATAGGGCAATGAAAAGAATGATCTCTAAGTTGCATAAAAGCAGAAGGTCTATGGTTTGAAGTTGCATACTCGCATGGAATGATGCATCTCACCTATCTTCCAGTTACTTGCATCTTTTAGGGGAAAGTACTTGCAAATTTAGAAGAATGTATTCGCATCCTTAAAAGAAAGATCATCTTAAATCATGGGTTGGTTGGATCAACTAAGTAATCTGCATATAGCTGAGTAGTTTACATGGAAATCATAAAGGTACGATTAGATTGCATATGATGATCACCTCAAAGTGCTAGGTAGGGTCAAGTTACGTTAAAATTCTACCTAGTATCACACTTGGGTTGCAGACTTAACACTTCCAATCTTAAGGATCCGACCCAGATCCACGAAATATTAGGATTATCTAATCGTTGTGCAAGAATGATCTAGGGTTCACACCCTAAGGATAAATTGACCAAATACTAGACTCCTGTATGAATTTAGGAACCCTAGGGCCAAAGTGTTACTGGCCTAGGTAGAGTTAGGGTTCAGATTGGGTCAAGATGACTCCCAAACCCTACATCTTGACCAAAGGTATTCTTGATCAAGGAATACCGTGTGATGGGAGAAATAATCCCACAAGTTAGGTGCGACACCTATCTTGTGCAATAAGTTGCAACGTCACATGGTTGTGTGTCTAAATCACAAAATAGTATTGCCATTCCTTAGAACAAGTTTGGCGAGTTCTAAGTACAAGTCTAATTTTCTAGAGGATGAGTAGTCATCCTGCTACATCACCTTCCTTGGGGCTGATTTGCCAAGTTAGGGAAATTATTAATTTCCTAGCAAGCAATTGACCAATCAAGAGAGGACAACGAGGTTGTCCAGGATTTATTGACGATAATATATGGAAGCCTAAGGTATTGACAATTAGGATCAATAGGGTATAAACCCTAGCCCACGGATAAAGGGTAAACAAGTAACTTAGCTTATGCAACCCTTGGGATCTCGTCAAGTCGCGATTGATCCCAGATCGAATGTTGGATGTATTCGGAGAAAAGGATTCACACCTTAGCAGTTGGCCATATAAACAACCACTAGAGTGCTTGTGTTTGTACACTTAGGAGCACTGTTTGTACTTCTTTGATCAAGGAACTAATGTTAGAAAAATAACTAATGCTTCAGGTTGAAAGCCTGGAGGGAGAGGTAGAACCAGTTACCTTCGACTGTCTGCTTGACCCTATTCAAGGGGGTTGTTAGCCGCGCTGGGGACGTGGACCGAACCCACCATGAGAGGTCTCTCCATGGGGGGAGCAAGAGGACACTTGAGAGTCAGGGGAGGCTCTGTTCGTAAACCCCTTGTCTCCGGATCCTGCACAAGAGGCCGACGTGACTCGAGATGGGATCTCAAGGCCCGCATGCTAGTCAATGGGCAAAAACTTGGAATAGCAATCCCTAAGGATTGCTGGATTAGCCTTCGGGTGGATTATATGATGTTTTCCAAAGACTGATAAATAAATATCAAATGTTGAAAAGGAACTTGTTTGATATTGTTTTTCTATGTTAGTGCCTAAGTTACGTGAAGGAACCAGTGATTAATTGGTTAATTAAAGAAGCTGTTTTTGCTTGTCAAGCTAAATGTGGTAGGTAATTAGATAACTAAAGCAACCTGAGGAAAGTGCGGTGGATGTGACCTTGGGTCCGTCCTGTGGAAGGGTGGTCTTGGTTGGCCAGGAACTTTTCTCAAAGGAATTGACAGCGGGATAACAATGACCTAGAATCTAGAGTGCTAGAGTCCTGATTTATACTGTTTTAGGGGAACAGAATGGAACTATGCCTTACGGGCAGAGAGGTCGAGCTTCACATCCCTCTCGTTTCCCATTCTCCTTGAACCAAGTGTAGTATAAATCCACTTTGACCCTGATGTTTCTGTGTAAAATAGTTCAACGCTAGCTACCTTTTAGGAATTTGACCATTAGGGAAACCCTGATTCAGGTCGGTCCTAAGTGGGAACAGCCGGAATGCTTCTGCTTCATGGCAGACTCGAGAAGACCTAGATTGCAAACCCCATGACATTCCTTGGGAGTGTCGGGCGGCACTTTCTGGACTCTCTTCCCAATGGGCTGCTAAGATGTGTCCTGCAAGTGGACAGGGGATACGTTACAGTAAAGTAATTATAGATAGAGGAGAGTTGGATGCTGATGAGGCATGCAATTTCTTTGCTCTATTGGGTATTAAGTTGGCTTTAACATCAGCCTACAACCCTGAAGGCAATGGGAAAAGTGAGAGAAGGCACCAACCTATTCTCAAAGCTCTAGCAAAGTCTTGTAGAGGAAAGATCAAAGAATGGCCTAAAATGCTACCTTTTGCATTATGGGCTGACTCAACTAGTCACAGTACAGTGACTGGCTATATGCCAGTTGAACTTATGCATGGACAACAACCAATCATGCCAATTGAAGAATCTATTCTCATATGGAGTCTTCTACCTTGGGAGGAAGGCATCAGTAGAGAAAAAATGTTGACTTTGTGTATATGCCAGCTGGAAAGAAGTCCTAAAGATGTTCAAGCAGCTATTGAGAAAATAAAGACAGCAAGACTAAAGAACAAAATAAGATTTGATAAGCGACATCAACTTCTGCCAAGAGCAATTTAAGAAAAAGACTAGGCACTTGTCTATGACAACAGTCTAAACAATCAATACTGTGCTTCTAGGAAGATGGTAAAACATTGGTTTGGCCCGTATGTGATAAAGGTCGTTCATGACAATGCCACATATTCATTAGCTGAACTGGATGGAACAAGCATGAAGATATCCATAACTAGAAAAAGAATCAAGCTCTTCAAATGAAGAGAAAGTTCAACATATGAGTTAGAAGACTTGGATATAATTTAAGAGCATGAAGACATAGAGGAAGAAGAAGAGACAGAAGATGAAGACATTGGCATGGCAGAAGATACTTCTTCTAACACTGCAAATTCATAAGACTTTAGCACATGCAGGAGGATGTGCAAGTTAGGAGGGGGTGGATGTCATGCCCCTACAGGCACAACATATAAAAAAATCTAGAGTGTGGCTTTCTTATTGATTTAGAGAGCCAATATCATTTTAGACATTAGTGTTAGTGTCCATGGTTCAAAAATATTAGATCTTTGGACAAGTTTTAGCCAATTTTTAATATTATCTTTTTTTAAAATCCATAAAACTATAGATAATTTCTAGATTAGGATGACTTGTAAAAGAAAGCATGTAGCTTTCAGCCAATTTGAGAGGTTTTTATGTAAAAAGAGAGATTGGCAAAATCGCATGATGCGCGATCGTTGTTTTTAGACAGTGAACAACACTCCAAAGTGGGAGATGAAGAAGGAGTGATCTAGAAGAATTTTGTCTAGGTGTGCTAGTATTTTACCCCCCTTTCGGAGCCAATGGAAGCATCAGATTGGCAATCTGAGCAGCATAGAGGAAGGTATTATTTTATACACATCTTTGTCTATTAGAGTTATATCTTATCATAATGTTGAAAGAAACTGACAGGCTTCGTCTCTGTTAGTATTCTTCTACATTTTCTAATTCCTTTTGGGAGTATTCTTCTACGTCTTCAAGTTATTTGAACCCATTCTCTTCCATCTACTCCTCTCTCAGATTCTACCTTCACCTTATTGTCTCTTATCTTCAAGAACTTGGCTTGAAACCTTCAACCCTTCTCTTATCTCTACCATCTTCAAAGTCTAAGCTCTTGAACCCCCATACATTCTTCTCTTGCCAAACCCTTATGGTGACCTTCAAGCCTATGCATTGCGACATTGGTGAACCCGACGTGAAGGTTGATGTAAGAGAACTCTAAGATGGGGGATTCTTCAGGAGATACTCTACAAGAATTGGTGTGCATACTGCAGTAGACTCAGCAACAACAAATCCAAATGTTACAACAACAACAACAAAGGCAAGACAAAGAGAAGATTGATTCCATAACTATTAAGGCCCTAGAGGAAGTTAGGCGTGAATTAAAACAATTTAATGGTCAAAATGTCTCTGTTTTTTTTTGCTTATATGTTGAAAAACTGCTCTTCTTTGGTGTACCACAATATGCATGGAGCCGTTATTTTGCCAGACTAGCCAAGCATGGTGTTCAAGAAAGAATCCATAGTCTTTTTCAATAAGATGCAGATTGGGTTGCATTCAAAAAATCCCTACGCAAAGAATTCTTCTTAGAAGACTCTGGCCTAATGACGAAGAAAACTTTCACTGAATGGGTTGAAAAACCCAACAAAGGTTTAGCTGCAACAGCTCTATACCATGAGTTTGAAAGTAAATTTGGACAACTTGATGCTAAAGACCAACAAAGTATGGAAGGTCAGAAGATTGAATTATTCCTTAAGGCTGCAGATCCCATTATGCAAGAGAAGCTTACTGATTTCCTAGAAGATGCTACCTTCGAATTAGGAGTCAAGATTGGATGGACAGATGTTACTAATGCAGTTAACATGATTCCTCAAAGAGAGCGGATGCAACTAAGATTGGGCTCTACTTCAACTTCAACAACTCCATTGATGGAGCTTGTTCCACCTTCAAAATCCCCTATTCCTTTGACTAATCAACCAACTCTTTCTTCTTTAGTTTCTTCTAAAAATGATATCATAGATGAACTTATTAAAAGCATGCGTGACCTTCATTTGAATCTTACAGAAATTAGTTCCAAAGTAGAGAAGCTGGATGTCAAAGTCGAAGAACGAGGATGAGCATCAACTTAAAGACCCATGAGAGAATGCCTTAAGAGGTGATGTATTTGGTGTGATAGCCAACAATATGATAAGAGGGAGTGCTCTGCCTTCTATGAGGCTGAAGCACAGAAGCTCATCTTTTGGAAATACGAAAAAATTCATGCGGCTGAAACTGGTCTTCCATTAGGGCCAAATTTTGGCAATGGTGAAATGAAGAAAAGATTAGAAGATTTAGCTGTAAAGAATGCCTATGGAGCAATTGATGCAGCTACCTATGGATTGCAAATTGAGCCAATTAAATCAAGTTTGAAAGCATGTAAAGCTAATGTGCAATCTAAAGTATGGATGCATGCACTAGATCAAATGGAATGTGATAAATCAATCAAAGAAGATTTTCAGTCAGTATATTCGAGGAATAACTGGTTGGAAAGAATGGGTAGATTCTTTTTCTACCTTTGCACATTTGGCTGATGTCAATCATAAAGAAGTCTTGATTGAAGAAAAGAGAAGATGAACCAGGGCCTTCCTCTTCTGGCCCTCCGAAATGGGTAACTAGAAGAATGCCTGAACAACCAAAGCTTGCTAAAAATATAACCCCAGATCAAGAGATGGAAGATGTGCCACAAACATAGAAGACCGAAGGAAAAAGGAAAGGCAAGCAGCCAAGCTACAAATTGCTGTCTGACATAGAATTTGCAAGCGATCTCAAACGAGTCCTAGAAGAACAAATTCTAGGAAGCAAAATCGAATTCACCTTAGGCGAAATTCTTGGAATTACCAAATGTGAATTCCATGATGTAATTATTAATGTAATCAAAAGGAAAAGACAATATGTTGGTGATGAATCTGAAGAAACAGTGTATGCTTTTTTGCAAGTTCTTCGAGTTTTTGTGCAGGATGAAGAGAAGCTAACTTCATAAGAAATTTAACTTGAAGTAGTTAAATAATTAATTGCAACAATTGAAGTTGAAGATAAAGAAAACATGAATGCAAAAATCAAAGAAGTAAAAGCTGAAAATGTAATGGCTGGCTGGTCCAAACCAGTTGGGCAGCCCACCTCTCAAAAAGAAGGCTGTCTACAGCACATGCATGAGGAAGAAGAGGCACGGTTCATTCCAAGAAGTCACTACTCCCGTACGCATTGGGCAAGAGCAACAATGGAGACAGTTGTCAAAATTGGAGAAAAATAAACACCATGTATTGCACTCTTAGACCATGGCTCGGAGATAAACGTCATGGCAAGGAGTCTTTATGAAAGTGGCAGATGGCCCATAGATGTTGATCCAGGTTGGCGAATGAGAGCTACAAACAACTCTTTTAGAGAGTTATATGCTACATGTCCTAATGTGCAGGTAACTATTGGAGACATAAAAGACAATTTTCACTTTTTTGTTCAAGACTCTTGTAGTTACCCTATCATTCTTGGGCAACCTTACATTTTTGAAGCCCGTTTGGAAATGAAAGCTCTTGATGATGGTTCTTCCTATGCTTGAATCCAAAGCAAGGATAATAAACAAGCTGTCCAATTTCTTACTGTGTGTGTGTTAACCATCATTGAAATAGAGATCAACTAGGTGATTATCATGTGCCTCCTAATGCCCAATAATTCAAGGGTTTTCGGGCTGCACTACTATAAAGGGAGGTTATGGTAGTGCATCATGTAAAAAGATTGAACCTCCTTATGCTACAAAAATTGTGTCTCTAGCAAATTTGTATGTATGTACAACCAATAGTATAGGTTGTTATAAGTATCTTCCGACCATGACTAAGGCTGAAAGAAAATAGTTATGTCATGCAAAAAGGGAGCTGAAAATTTATGACATGATGGCTGAAAATGAGGATATTTTGGGCAATTTTTTTGGACTGTGACACATTGGCTGAAATATATACAGTTGTTCATGCAGAAAATCAGGCTGAAAATTAGTCCATAGAAGTATGTACATTGGATTTTTATCAAACAATTCAAGAATTTGTTGAATAGGAAGACAATGGTTTACTCAACAAGGCTGAAGCACAAGTGCAGAAAAAATACAAGACAGTGGATAAGAAAATCAAACATGTGGCAGTTCCACTACCTCCTGAAAGTGAAAGGCTCGTTGGTAGGGCTGCAAATTAGTTAAGTCTTTGTGATCCTTCCAACATTAGTCACAAGTTCACATCTGAAAGTATAAAAGAGCTCAAAATAGGTGAAAATTATTTCCTTTTGCCGACTAAAAAACACTCTTTTATGCAAATGCTAATGAAACATGGAAAAGATTTTGCATTTCAACCAAGTGAAATAGGCTATGTGGATCCAAATATTGTGGCTCCTATGGTCATTTTTACGGTCCCACATGTGCCTTGGAATCTCAAGCCCATTCCCGTTGCAAGGGCGCAGCTGCCCAAATATTTGGAACTTCTAAATGAGAAGATTAGAATGAAGATTTTAGAACCTTCTTCAGCACCTTACTCAAATCGATGGTTTACTATGCCTAAGAAAAATGGATCTCTATGATTCATTCAAGATCTATAGCCTGTCAATCGTGTCACAATCCAAAATGTTGGTTCGGGTCCAATTGTTGATGAGTTTACTAAAGCTTTTGCAGGTAGAGAAATTTATTCTATGGGCGACCTATATTTAGGAGATGACCAATTTCAGCTTTCATTAGAAAGCCGAGACATTACCATAATGAAGACACCTCTCTGGATTGGTCTGCATGCGCACTCTACCACAAGGTGCAACAAACTCTGTAGCCCATATGATGAATGCCATGCACAAAGTTAATGGACTTTATTCTACAACTTACTCTTCCATTTCTTGATGATTTACCTATCAAGGGATGTGAAGTCAATGAAAAGAATGAGGAGCTTGACAAAGATGTTTGCAAGACATTTGTAGTTAACCATATTCATGATTGTGACAAGATTTTGACAAGGCTAGAAGAGGTACATCTTACCCTATCTGGAGCTAAGTCGATTTTTGGAGTAGAAGAAGTCCTAGTGGTTGGTCATCTATGTGGCCCCTATGGACGCAAACCTTCTCCAATCAAGATAGATGCAATTAGCAGAATGTAAGAAAAATGCACAAATGTTTCAGAGGTGAGAAGATTTCTTGGCGCATGTGTATTCTATCTTATATGGATACCACATTTTGCTCATGTAGTCGAAAATCTTTATCAATTATTAAGAAAAGACCAAAGATTATCTTGGAATAAAAGCATACTCTCGCTATGCGTAAATTAAAGAAGCTATTAATTTCATCCCCCACTCTCAAAAGGACTAACTATTCAAATGGACAACCCATCATCCTTACTGTGGATACAAGTCCCATTGGGATAGGATTGGCTGTTGGCCAAGAGGATCTTGAAGGTAACATGTATGCAATTAGTTTTGGAGCAAAAGTTCTCAATGAACATCAAAGAAGGTACGCACAAGTAAAAAGCAAATTGTGGGGAGTTGTAACAGCATTAAAGTGTGATTGTGAATATTTTATAGGTGCTTCCGTAGTGGTAGAAACTGATTGTCTTCCACTCTTGGGCATGATTGCCAACTGCTCTACACCCGACATTGCTATGCTAAGATGGATTGCATATATTAAGTCTCTCAATCCCAAATTAAAGCATATTATGGGAAAGGCTAATCCAGTTGCTGACATGCTATCATGTGCAAGATATGACAATGAAGAAGAGCTGATGGAAGAAGATGAAGCTGAAGAATCTATACTTGCTAAATTTCATTCCATGGCTACTGAAAATGCCTTTTCAGTTACTGCATATACTGGTCCAATGCTGAAAACAATGATGGTCAACTAGAAGCCAGCATGCTCATTGCATTGCTCAAGTTCCAGTTCATTTCCTTGAAGAAGATTACGGCCAATATTTGAGCACAATGAAGAAGAAGGAGACTTGGACTGATGAGGAGTTCAAGCATATCACGAGGAAAGCTTATGGCTTTTTTCTTAAAGAAGGAGATCTATGGAAGCATGCAAAGAAGAAGAAAGGAGCGCCTGTCCGAGTTTTAGGTAACAAAAGATTGCAACAATAGGTAATGAAGGAATTTCATGAAAGCATGTGGGCTGGCCATAGAGGCATATGGGGAACCTTTAGTAAAGTCAAAGAATTATATTGGCGGCAAAACATGTATCGGGACAAGTTACTATATGTATTGATAAGTTACTATATGTATATCCTCTACATCACGTGCATTCAAGGCCTATTTATAAATATCCTTATCTATGATTTTTTCTTGAATAAAACATAACCCTTTTTTATTCAATCTGTAAATAAACTCTTTATATTAGACCCTTTTGTATGTAAAAAATATATAAAAATATTATTTTAAAAATATCTTATTTTAAACCCATGTGATGCACACATATATTCATGAGTAACTTACCCGAGCAGGACATAGCACATTTTGTTGAAACCTGTTATGTGTGTCAAATGTATTCTATGGTCAAGCATCGAGATGGGTTACAACCAACTTATCCTTTGTCTATACATTATAGATGGGTTATTGATCTTGTAACCATGCCTACAGGAATATGGAATATGTAGTATTTAGTGCTTGCAAGAGAGGATCTAACCAATGAAGTTGAAGGCGAAGCCTTAACAACCAAATCCACTCAAGTTGTTTGTCGTTTTTTGCTTGAAGAAGTGTTTTGTAGATATGATTGTGTGGGTAAAGTAACTGCATATAAAGGAGAGTTGAATGCTTATGAGACACGCAAATTCTTTGCTCAATTAGGTACTAAGCTGGCTTTAATATCATCCTACAACCCTGAAGGCAATAGAAAGAGTGAGAGAGGTCATCAACCTATTCTCAAAGCTCTAGCAAAGTCTTGTAGAGGAAAGATCAAAGAATGGCCTAAAAGGCTACCTTTTGCATTATGGGCTGACTAGAGTACTCACAGTTCAGTACTGGCTATATGCCAGCTGAACTTATGCATGGATAACAACCAATTATGCCAGTTGAAAAATCTATTCTCACATAGAGTCTTCTACCTTGGGAGGAAGGCATCAGTAGAGAAGAGTTACTAACTTTGCGCATATGGCAGCTAGAAAGAAGGCCTAAAGATGTTCAAGCAGCTATTGAGAAGCTAAAGACAACAAGACTAAAGAACAAAAGAAGATTTGATAAGCGACATCAACTTCAGCTAAGAGAAATTCAAGAAAATGACTAGGTGCTTGTCTATGATAGCAGCCTAGACAATTACTACAGTGCTTCTAGGAAGATGGTAAAGCGTTGGTTTGGCCCATATGTGGTAAAGGTCATTCATGACAATGCCACATATTCATTGGCTGAATTGGATGGAACAAGCATGAAGATACCCATAGTTGGAAAAAGAATCAAGCTCTTCAAACGAAGAGAAAGTTCAACATATGAGCTAGAAGACTTGAATATAATTCAAGAGCATGAAGACATAGAGGAAGAAGAAGAGACAGAAGATGAAGACATTGACATGGCAAAAGATACTTCTTCTAACACTGCAAATCCGTAAGACTTTGACACATGCCAGAGGATGTGCAAGTTAGGAGAAGGTGGATGTCGTGCCGCTACACACACACCGGGTAAAAAAATCTAGAGTGTAGCTTCCTTTTAGATTTAGAAAGCCAATGCCACTTTAGGCATTAGTATTAGTGTCCATGGTTCAAAATATTAGATTTTTTCGAACAAATTTTTAGTCAATTTTTTATAATCTAGATATTATCTCTTGTAAAAATCCATAGAACTATAGATAACTTCTAGATTAGGAGGACATGTAAAAGAAAGCATGTAGCTTTCAGCCAAATTGAGAGGATTTTATGTAAAAAAAGAGATTAGCGAAATTGTGCGACGACGTGCGATCACTGTTTTCATGCACTGAAGAGCACTTCGAAAGTGGGAGATGAAGAAGGAGTGATTTGACAGGATTTTGGCTAGGTGTCCTAGTATTTAACCCCCCTTTCGGAGCCATTGGAATCATCAGATTGGCAATCTGAGCAGCATAGAGGATGGTATTATCTTGTACACGTTTTTGTCTATTAGAGTATATTTTCTCATAATGCTGAAAGAAACTGACAGGCTTCATCTCTGTTAGTATTCTTCTATATTTTCTAATTATTTTTGGGAGTATTCTTCTACGTATTCAATCTCTTCGAACCGCTTCTCTTCCGTCTACTCCTCTCCTTGAATCTACCTACACCCTCCTGTCTCTTATCTTGAAGAGCTTGGCTTGAAACCTTCAACCCTTCTCTTATCTCTACCATCTCTGAAGTCTAAGCTCTTGAACCCCCATACATTCTTCTCTTGCCAAACCCCTGTGGTGACCTTCAACCCTACGCGCTGTGGCAGCGTTGGGTGAAGCAGCTCTATGACCACAATAATCCTATGCCCACATCTATTGAGGAGAAGGTAGACGGACCATGGAGGTCTCAAAGAATAGAGGAGCAAAGGAGAGCTTATGCTCACATAGTCAATATGGCCTTCATGGCTGAGATTATGAGAGAAGTAAAGGAGCCAACTGACTTGGAAGAAACACTTGCAGATCCAGCATGGAAGGCAGCTATGCAAGCCAAGTATGACAGCATAATGAATAATGACACTTGGGAGCTAGTGGATTGGCCAGCAAAGCGGAAGTTTATTGGCACCAAGTGGCACTGGAAGGTAGAGTACAAGGCTGATGGTACCTTAGAAAAGTACAAAGCTAGACTCGTTGCACAAGGATTTTCACAGGTTGAAGGGTTTGATTTTCAAGAGTCATTAGCTCCAACTGCTAGAATGACCACTATTTGCACAATACTTACAGTGGCCGCCCACAAATAGTGGCCAGTTTACCAAATGGATGTTAAGTGTTGAGAGTGGAAAAAGACTGAATTTTAGACTGATTTTTGTTGTTTTTGAGGACTGAATGATTGATTTTTGATGGATTTAGAGTGATGTATGGTTTTTAGTGGGAGTATTTGAGAGTATTTTAGATGATATTGATTATGTTTAGGAAGTTCATGATGATTCTCAGTGGAGATATGAGATTCTGTAATGTTCTGATAGGTTTTGATTGGTTCTGTATAGCTTCTGTTTTGTTCTAATTGTCTTCTGTATGAAGCATGGATTTGTGATTGATGAAGATTGAGATCTTTTGAAAGCTTATTGAATAGTTTTTGATAGTTTGGAATGGTTTAAGTGTGAGTTATGAGGTTTTGATGACCCTCTGTAGAGCCTCTGTCTCTGCTCTATCTCTGTAATGTACATGTACTGTAGATGTTTTGGTGCTGTACTGTGACTGTTCTGTAGACCTTCTGTAAGTGTTCTGTAGAATGTATGTGTGACTTTGGGAAAGTTTTCTAACCTTTGGAAAGGATGAATCTAAGTTCAAAGGAGCTAAAACAAGTGGAAGAAACAGCTGCTGAAGACTGAAAAGAAGATTAAGTGACAGTGACAGTAGTGAGCTGTGAAAAGACACTGTAGTGGCTCTGGTGACTCTTCATATCAGACATACCTCTTGGGAGGTTCATCCACGACCTAAGAAGGATTATTGAGGGTTATTATGAGAGTATTGTAGTGAGGATATGATGTACTATTGATGGAGAGAGAGAGAGAGAGAGAGAGAGTCAAAGATAGTCAATTCTATCAAAACAGTGTAACTGTATATGAGAGATTGAGAGAGAGAAATATGAAGATATTGAAGAAGGATAATATGTGATTGATTTCCATTCAAAGATGATGTATTTCTTTGTGTTCTTTGTTCTATTGAAGAATTTTATGAAGATGTTGAAGATTATGGTTGATTCTATCAAATCCGTGGGAGAAATCTACTATGATGCTGCGTGAAGACTTGTTGTGTTCTTTGTTTTGATGATCAAAAGAATGAAATAAAAGCTTGTTGATGTTACAAGATAGATTTTCTTTCAAGATAATTCCCTTTTCCTTGGTGTTTCTCTTGGGGCTCCATGTTTTTGGTGTGCAGCCGGGGAAACTTGCCATCAACAAGCACCAGAAGAGGCTGAAAATGAAGGAAATGGCATTGCCAAGAGAAGAATTCAATGGATATTTGTAAAGTTCCTTCTTCCACTGAAGAGTTGGAATTTCTCATTATCAAAGCCACTTTACATAAGAAGTTCATTCCACAATGGCAGAAACATATCACCATCATGATGCATGCTCTATGTGGTGGATTGTTTCCTCTTCTTGTTGAAGCAGCAGAAACTTGCATCTTGGAAGCAAACTGTTTGGGAATAAACTGAAGAGCAAAAATAAAGAGAATGACCATCCATGGAAGATTTGGCATTCATTGAGAAGTTTCTAGACACCATCAAGTGGGAGATTGTGAAGAAGCTTCAGGAGTCTTGGTTTGTAGAGGTTTACGAAGATAAGAAGGAAAAGAGTTGGAATTTGTTCGTGGCAAGATATATGGGATACTTGGTGCACTAATAATCTTCTGTTTGTTCAATTAGCAACCCACTGGAAGTTGGTAGACAGAGTGTTTTTCACAACATACACTGTTGAAACCCTCATAAGCTGGCATTATCATAATGACGCAACAATGATCCTAAGAAGAATGGGTTTTGATACTTTCAGAACAGAATATCTCCCCCTCTGTAGTGGTTTGAAAGTTGAATTCAGAGATGTTGAAAAGAAGGAAGTAGAGGAGATGTTGGCCAGAGAATCCCTCAGAGACTGAATCCCTCTCTGATACTATCCTGTTGAGTCTAGACCAAGTGGTTGAAGCCAACCCCTTGATGAATGACGCAATAAAGAGGCAAGTGTTAGAACGAGTCCAGAGGTACGTGAGAAGAGAGAAGGCAAAAATCAAAGCTGAGAACGAGCTTACAGCAGAAGCCTCCTTTGACGCCCTAAAAGCACTCTTTACAGAAGTCCCCATGGCGACTCAAGGTCCCCTTCCTAGTCAGATTCATCCTAGAAATATTGATGACAGGCCAGCAAATGTAGTCCCATTGACAGTTTTTAAGGGAGAGTACAATGAAGACCCTGATCTTCATGTAGCAGAATTCATGGTAGCATGTGTGGGGTAAGACTCCTCTTCTTGGAGTCATTGACAGCCTTGCTTCAACTTCGTCATACAATCTTGCACCTTCCATTGCAGCTTGCAGATTGGCTGGTCTTCTCAATTCCACGAACTTACGAACTTCTGGTTGTAGTCCCCTAAGAAACACTCCTTTCTATATTCCTTCATCCAAATGATGATTAGTCCATCTCTTCAGGATGGATTCCATTCGCGAGACATAAGCTTCTACTCTTTCTCTAGAGGATTGACTTAGATTCATGAACTCCTCTCACATTCACTCTTCAAAACCTTCACGCCTGAATTTAGTGAGGAAGGCCAACTTTAGGTCTCGTCCCATGTGCCAAAATTTCCTGTTGCTTGTCTCTCATACCACTGAAACACCGTGCCCTTGAAAGTGGCGGGGAATATTGCTAACCAATGCTCAGGGGTTTTGTAGGTTACTTTTTGCTACTCCAAGTAACTGCTGCACTACCAAGAGAGAACATGTATCCACTGGTAGATCTTCTATCAGACATACTACCAGCCCAATCTGCATCTGTGTATCCAAATACTTGTACATCTGTACCTGCCTCATAGAAAAGTCCATAATGTAATGTGGACTTCACATATCTCAATATGCGTCTGACTGCATCCAAATGTGGCTTTCTAGGTACTTGCATAAACTAACTCACAAGACCAACAGCGTAGCTCAAGTCTGGCCTTGTAATGGTCATGCAGATCAAACTCCCCACTATCCTCCTGAACATAGTAGGGTCTTCTATCTCATCCCCAACATCAGCACTCAACTTTACATTTTGCTCCAATGGGACTGAAAGTGGTTTGCATGTTATCATACCATACTTGGACAACATATCCAAGCCATACTGCCTTTGGGACAGCCATATACCATCATCACATCTAATCACCTCAATGCCAAGGAAGTACCTTAGCTCACCATATGCCTGGAATGGTATACCCACCAAATGCAGTCCTAGGGATAGTTCCCTACCCCTATCCCCAGATGCAAACAGTGCCGTAGTATAGTGCACCTAATCCAGTGTGGTCACCGCAGATGATAGTGCCTCAGACCATACTGCCTTTGGGACATCCATATACCATCATCACATCTGATCACCTCAATGCCAAGGAAATACCTTAGCTCACCATATGCCTGGAATGGTATACCCACCAAATGTAGTCCTAGGGATAGTTCCCTACCCCTATCCCCAGATGCAAACAGTGCCGTAGTATAGTGCACCTAATCCAGTGTGGTCACCGCAGATGATAGTGCCTCAGATGATGGTTCAACCACAACAACAATGGCCTCAAACAGTTCCTCCAATGGCGAATCATTATCCCTTGAAGCATATTATTCAAAGTTCGTTTCACTCCTAAAGTATGCACCCCCAATGGATATGACATAACAGGTGTCAATATTCTATGTTGGGTTGAATCCACCCATAAACACTCGATTGGAATCAATGCGCCCAATGGACTTGCACGACACATTACTCCAAGCGAACCCAATCTTCCAAGAACTTAAATCAAGAAACTATGATAAAGATGACTCACAAGATCAAAACAAGAGGTGCCACAAGTGCGGAGATAGGACACATCCATAAGAGATGCCCCAATTGTCGATGTTTCCACTTCAATGAACTAGGACACATCCAAACAGATTGTCCTGGGTTGGACCCTGAGAATCACGAACATGCGGTCAAATGAAGCCATCTAAACTCTACTTTTGGCTCATATTATGAACCACATGATGATGAAGGCCTGGAGCCTATTGTAACCTTTGAGGATGACTAGATATCCTAGGAAAATCCTCTTGAGGTAATAAGTCTTGTACTTGGAATAAATCCTATTGAATCCTATGAGTTGTGACAAGTTGTTATTCTAAGTTGAGAATTTGAGTAATCAAAGTAGTGCAGTGTAAGCATGATGGGCCCTAACCCATAGGCTATAAGCCCCAATTGTGCTTGTCTTCCCCAGTTTCTCTCGAGATGAGGACATCTCGATTCCTCTAAGGGGGAGACGATGTAATGTCCCCTCCCCCCCGGTGACCCCCGTGCCCCCCATAGGAACTCCCCACCCCTTTAATTTTTCCAATTTTTTTTTATCTCTCCCTCTCTCTCCCCCTATTGTGTGCATGGTGGGGAGAGAGAGAGAGAGAGAGGGTGTGATGTGTGGAAGATGGGAGGGCATGAAGCCCCCGAGGTGGCCGGAGGTGCCGTCCTCCCCACCTTATAAAGACCACCCCTCCCTGGTACAGATAGTCCCTCCCCTCGAGAGGGAGATTGCACCCCCCTTCCCTACGTCACCATGGGAGCTGGTGCATAGGCCTTGGCCTTTCGTTTGAGACTTCACTACCCCCCTTTGACCTGCTACGATTGTGCCCCTGGGGCCCACGATTCAAGCCCCCCTGATTGCCAACCGACTGTGGGCCGTGAAGTAGAACAGGTAGAAGAGGTAGAAGTGGAAGAGGAGAGGGAGAGAAGAGGAGAAGGAGAGGGAGAGAGAGTAGGAAAAGAAGGAGAAAAGAAGAAGAAGAGGAAGGAGAGAAGGAGAGAGAAGAAGAGAAGGAGAGCGAGAAGAAGAGAAGGAGAGAGAAAAGGGAGAAGAAGAAGAAGAAGAGAAGAAGGAGAAGAGGAGGAAAAGAGGTAGAAGACGAAGAGGAGAGGGACAGAAGAGCAGAAGGAGAGGGAGAGAGAGTAGGAAAATAAGGAGAAAAGAAGAAGAGGAAGGAGAGGAGAGAGAAGAAGAGAAGGAGAGGAGAGAGAGTAGGAGAAGGGGAAGAGAAGAAGAAGAAGAATAGGGAGAGAGAGAGCAGGAAAAGAAGAAGAAAAGAAGAAGAAGAGGAAGGAGAGAAGGAGAGAGAAGAAGAGGAGAGGGAGAAAGAGTAGGAGAAGGGGAAGAGAAGAAGAAGAAGAATAGGAAGAGAGAGAGTAGGAGAAGAAGAGAAAACAGAGAGAAGAAAAGAAGGAGAGGGAGAAGAGAGGAAGGGAAGAAGAGGGAGAGGAGAGAGAAGAAGGAGAAGAAGAAGTGAAGAAGAAGTAGAAAAGGTAGAAGGAGAGAAGAGAGAAGTAGAAAAAGAAGAAGAAGAGGAAGGAGAGAGAGAAAGAAGGAGAAGAGAAGAGGAAGAAGAGAGGGAGAGAGAGAGGAGAAAGAGAAAGGAAGAGAGTTGGAGACAAGTCACCCCCTCATGGACAAAGGATTCCCTTCTCGCGACCTTTCCCTCCCAAACCGGTCATCCTGAAGGCCGCTAAGGCGGCCCGGACTACCCAAACCCCGAGTAGAAATGGCTCCCAAGAAGAAAATCGTGGGAAGCGTAGGTGCCAAAGCTACCGTTGGTACCGGTAATGCGGGAGAGGCAAGCGGAGCGACCAACGCAATAAACGCCCCTACGAACACGAATCAAACCCACGTTCTTTAAGCTTTATAGTTAATTATGTATTATTTCTCGTGGAAGAAATAAAAGGGTTAGCTATGTGCATGGAACAAGGACGAGTCGTAGAACTTTTTTTTACTCTAAGCGCTCGGTTGCATGCGTGAAATGGTAGAGTATGGAGTTCGCATAAGTTTATATGCATGAAATGATAGCTTTTTACACACATAAAATGATAAGATTTTTGCATTATTTCACATAAAATAATAGCTTTTAAACCAATTCAATGCATGAATAGTCATTTAGAATTCATGCTTCGCGATTGTGACTAAAAGAAACACATGAAATGATAGTTTCCGATGGATAGAAACCTAGACCTTCATGAGATCCGGTGCATTAGGAATAAGTATAATTGCCTGCGAATTGTTTCTTGTTGTGGACTATCTCAAATGGATACACTCCTAGCTTAATTAAAGCTGGTGACCTAACCCTAAATGGATTGTTGACCCAAGCTATGCTTGGTTGTTTGAAAAGGTTGTAAATCCCTTGAGCAAGTGTTTTGATACATCCAAGTTAAATTCTGATTGTGCATACAATGGGATTGCGATGCCTTGAAGCAAGAGGTTGTGCATTCAACTGTTTGTTAATGTGGTTTTGGATGTTAACCCAACTGGGGTGTGTTTGATGATTGCATGGCCGGGTCTGAGATGACTGATTGCCATGGAAACAAAAGGGATGTTTTCCCTAGTGATTGTTTTTAAGCTAGGTGCTTCATCTATGGTTGATTTCCTAAAGGGATAATTAAGGAAGGATGGCGCTAGCTACCCCCCGCGAACCGCCAAACCCTAACCAAGGGGGTTGTGAATCCACGCCGGGAATGTGGACCGAAACCCACCGCGAGTGGTCTCTCCATTGAAATTACTTGGCATAGGAGGACGCTTGGGTGCTAGTGGGGGCTCTGGCCATAAATCCCAATGCCTCCGGGCCCTACACAAGTGTTCTACATGACTTAGATGGGATCTCGAGGCCTTGATACTAGTTACAAGGTGGAATCTTGGTACGATAGACCTTCGGGTTTTATTGTCGGAAGACAGAAGGATTTTTCTACGGAGGCAGAATGGAACACTTAATTCTCCTGTATGGGCAGGAGACACACATTAATCTGAAGATAAGTTAAGGAAGTGTTTTGATCTTGTTTTATCTTGTTTTCGTGTCAGTGCCCTGAATTACATAAAGAAACCTGTGATTAACGGGTTAATTAAGAAAGCTATTTTCATATGTCAAACATAATGTGGTAGGTAATTAGATAACTAAAACAACCCCCAAGGGAAGCGTGGTGGATGTGACCAATGGGTCTATCCTACGGAAGGGTAGTCTCTGTTAGCCGAGAGCTTTTCTCAAAGGAAATGTTAATGAGAGATGTTAGGAAAAGTGACTTCAGGTCGATGCTAGTGGGAACGGCCAGATAAGTTTCGTTGCGGGGCACACTCAAGAGACCCTAGTTGGCAAACCTCGTGTCATTCCTTGGGAGTGCCAGGCGGCGTCTTCTAGATATATCTCTCGATGGACTGTTAAGACGTGTCCCGCGAATTGAGGAGCGGGCACGTTACTTACTACAAGGAACTCACCCCTTACAATGTTGGGGAAGAAATTACCTTCAAGCTCCAATAAGTGGAGATGTGAAAATTATTAAAAAGATGATTTACATTGACACCCTCTTGCCTTTTATACTCTAGTTTGAAATAGGCTAATTACCTAACTAAATGTAGCATGAAAAATTGCTTTATTACGACCCATCCCGGCCCAAAAGTTTTGTCCTCCAAACTTTGAAGATTGAAAGGACAAGTGAATAGTAAATGTGAAGAAATGAGAGACCAATATTGAATATTCTTGTTGAAGTTTTCCATTGAAGAAGATAATCTTCCATTGAAAAGAATCTCTAAAAAAGGCTCAAAACGGTGGAAATATGGAATGCTGTCCTAAACAGGGTAGTGATAGTAAATGACCCATAACTTTGGATAGAAATGTCAGAATGACAAATATGAGATATAGAAATGAAGTATACTTCATAAGGTATCCATCCATATAATCAAAATCCAATTTCGATGCCAATAGGTCAATTATTTTCATGATAGAAATTTATAACAACAAGCTGTCCATTGTGCAATGAACTAATTATCTTCTTGAAGAAGCCATGGAAACTTATCTAAATATGAAGCATGTTGCCAAGATGATTCTTCCATAGGAAATCCTTTCTAGTTTATGAGATATTCCATAACAATACGGTTCCTTAGAGACTTATCTCTCTTGCTAATAATCCTTTCGAGCTCATAGATGATTAAGCCAGCTTCATCAAGAGGAGGTAGTTCTTCAAGAACTTGTATGGCATGGCCAATGTATTTCTTAAGTTAAGACACATGAAAACCATTGTGAATGTGTATGCTTGAAGGCAAATCAACTTGTTAAGCAAGATCTCTAACTTTCCTTGTGATTTGATATGGACCATAATAGCGATAAGCAAGTTTATTATATCCACCCTCTTGAGAGAAGCATAATGAGACTTAGGTACTTTCAAAAATACCCATTCTCCATCTTCAAAATCCACATGCCTTCTTTTATCATCAGCATATAATTACATTGTCTCTTGTGCCTTCCTAATGTCTTCTTTGTGCTGCTTCATTAAGACTTCCATCTTTTCCAACTCTTCTCAAGCAAGAGGATTCACTTCGTCATGAAACAATGTTGAAGGTACATGAACTTTATGTTCATACAATGCCTCAAATGGTGACATAATAATACTCATGTGATGAGTATTATTGTAACAAAACTCTGCAAAATGAATCCAATGATCCCAAACATTTTTTGTATCATGGAAAAAGTGTCTGAGGTAGATTTGTAACCATTTACTCGCCCTTTCAGTTTGGCCATCTGTTTGTGGTTGGTAGGCAGTACTTGGAGTTAGTTTGGTACTCATGGAAGTAAAAAGGCTTTTCCAAAAAATTTCCATGAGCTTGAAATCCATGTCAAAAATAATCTTCATAGGTAATCCATAAAGTCTAAAAATTTCTTCCATGAATTACTAATTTGCCACCTATTTGGGACTTTGGTAGGTAAGAAGTGGGCTGATTTTGTAAGACAATCAACCACAACAAAAATGTTATTCCAACCTTGTTTAGTGGTAGGAAGCCTTGTAATAAAATCCATGCTGATATCAGTCCATTTACCATGTGGGAACACATGATGGTTGCTCTTCATCTTAAAATGGCTACCATCGATGTAGTGGTGCCACTTCTTGATTGCGTGAAGAATAGCTAACATTTCCTGCTCATAGACGTGGAGTTATCTTTCTTTTTCATCCAACTTCCTGCTTTCATAAGCAATAACACCATGGTCTTGGCATAAAACAGCCCCAATACCTCTGCCACTAGCATTAGCAAATATAGTGAACTCCTTAGAAAAGTCCGAGCATACTAAGATAGGTGCTGAGATGAGAAGATTTTTTAGCTCATTGAAACTCATAGTGGCTATAGCATCCCAAAAGGAAACTTCCTTTTTCAATTTGTCAGTGATAAGAGCTGCTACATGGGCATAATTCTTGATGAATCCCCTATAGAAAGAAGATAATCCAAGAAATCCCCACAATAAAGTAGAGTTCTATGGTACGGGCCAATCTTGATGCACTAGACCTTCTTTGGATAAACCATAATTCATTTTTTACCAACTATATGACCCAAGTATTCTACCTCATCAGCCATAAAAGTACACTTTCATTTCTTTGCAAAAAGCTTGTGTCTTCTCAAGGTAAGAATGACTTCTCTGACATGCTTCAGATGTTCCTCTCCATTCTTGCTATAGATGAGAATATCATCAAAGAATACCAAGACTGATTTATACAAGAATGGCTGCAAAATCTTGTTCATGAGAGCCTGGAAAGTTGCAGGTGCATTTGAAAGTCCAAATGGCATAAGTAGAAAGTGGTAGAGACCTCTTTCTGTCCTAAAATTTGTCTTGTACACATCCTTTGCTTTCATCAGCTTGATTTGGTGATACCCTGACCTTAAGTCAATCTTAGTGAAAACTCTTGTATCCTTGAGTTCATCCAACAAATCATCAATGCGGTGTCGAAGGGGTTTTTTGTCAAAAGGTCAAATCCACCGAGAATCAGAGATAAAAGGAAGTAGAGATAGGAGATGGAAGAGAAGATAATGAATGCACAAGAGGTAAACAAAATAATGACAAAGCACAATGAATCAAATCAATATGTATTGACAGAACCTGATATCCTTTGTATGGCACTTCTCAGGGTACTTAGGGGCACTCTCCAGGCATTAGATCTCCTAGAGCTTCCTCATAGAACAAAAACGTGGATAAAAAATAACAGCTCCTTCTCTCTTGCTTGGAATCCAAATCTGATGGCTCTGTTTGCTTCGGAAGTGGGGTAAAACCCTAGGACACTTGATCAGGGATCTCCTAGATCACTTCTTCTTCTTCTAGTTCAAAGTGTAATTTTCAGCCCATCAACAACAATCGCGATGCACACGATTTCTCCCATCTTTCTTTTTTATGAAAAATCCAATAACTGGCTGAAAAGGCAACTTACTTTTTGCACGCCATTCTAATCTAGAAGTTTTCCTACCTTTTTTGGATTTTTACAATAAATGATATCCAACACATCTAAAATAGGCTAAAATTGTCTAAAAATCTAGAATTTGTGGACTATTCATGCCACTCACACTAGCACTAATGACTCGGCACATTGAATCTCTTCATCAATAAGAAAGTTGGATGATGATGCATTCCGTGCATTTTTCACATTGTGTCTACATAGCATTATGACATCCACCCCCTCTGAACATGCACATCCTTCGGTATGTGTCAAATTGTCACTAGATTTTGAGTCCTCCTCATCCTCTGTAATCATATCCTTTGCTTCTTCATCTTCCATATCTTCTTGGCTACCCCCTGTATCATGGCCACTATTGTCTTCTAATTTTGGCAACTCATAGGCATTAGATTCCTGCCTCTTTAATATTTTGATTATTTTTCCTGCATTGGAAGTTTTATGGATGTCCCATCTAACTCATTTAATGCATAAGTAGCATTATCAAACACCTATCTTACCACATAGGGTCCAAACCATCTTTTGGAAACTTTATGCATGGCATTATGCTGGTTGTCTAAACTATTATCATAAACCAATACCCAATCCCCATCTTATATGGTTCTTGGTCTCAATCTATGTATTTTGTCAAACCGTTTCTTGTTCTGTATCCTTGTTACCCTTAATTTTGCAATTCCTACCTCTATGTCTTCTAACTTTCTTTCCAACTGTCTAATGCGCAAGGCCAACAACTCCTCTTGATTCAACTCCTCCTCCCAAGGTAGCACACTCCATGTGACTGTCATCTCTTCTATCGGCATGATAGGTTCTTGACTATACATCAATTTTGCAGGCATATATCCTGTAACAGCATTATGAGTTGTTCTCTCAGCCCACAAGGCATAAATAAGGGAGCAATTGTGGCCACTCTTTTACCTTCTCTCCACATGCTTTTGCCAATGCCTTCACAATAGGTGGATGACCTCTTTCACTTTTTCCATTTTCTTCAGGGTTATAGGCTAAAGTTAAAGCAAGATTTATCCCCAACCTTGCAAAGAAATCATAAGCTTCATCTGCATCCAGCTCACCCCTATCTGCAGTAATTTTTCCCACACAGCCATACCAATAAAAGATCTCTTCTAAGAGAAAAGTACACACATCATTTGTTGTCTTAGTACGTAGAGCTCTCCATTCCACTTGATTAGTCAAGTCTTAATGGGCAAGCACAAGATACCTCATTTTCCAAAGACTAATAGGCATTGTGACTAAATCCACCACCCACTTAAAATGAAGAGACAATGGATATGTGGGCTGCAATCCATCCGGATGTCTCAGAGATGAATACATTTGACATGTCGTACATGTTTCCACAAAGTGAGAAACATCGTTATACATACCCTTACACCAATATCTTTCTTTGATCTTTGCAAAAGTACCCCAAGCACCTCTATGGCCAGCCCACAAGCTTTTATGAAATTCTTCTATAACATTTACTTATGAAGCTCTATCAGCCAAAACTCGCAATGGCATACCCTCTTTCTTTTTAGCATATTTCCATAAGTATCCATCTTTTAAGAAAAACCCATAGGCTTTCCTCTTGATCTTCTTAAACTCCTCATCTGACCATTCATCTCTCTTTGTTAATGTACTGAGGTATTGACCAATTCTCAGCTACTCTCTTGCATATTTGTCTTCCAGAAACATTTCTACACAAGATGCAAAACATCTAAAGTGTCTTCTCTTTGTTGTCCAAGCTTTAGTTAATGCTATAGCAACACCTTGCATTGCTAAATTTACTCTTGCAACATCATTTTTAGCCGCAAGAAAGTCATCTTCTTCCTCCTCATCCATCATCCCATCTTCATGCTCATAGCATGCTCGAGATAAGATGTGTGCCACTAGATTATCTCTTCCTACAATATGATGAAATTCAGGGTTCAAAGATTTGATGTATGCAATCCACCGGAGCATAGCAATGTCCGGGGTAGAACAACTAGTAATCATACCCAATACTGACAAACAATCGGTCTCAATGACTACATGAGCCCCATAAAATACTCCTTATCACATTTAAGGGCTGTCACAATTCCCTATAAGTCTCTTTTTACATGTGGATATCTTCTCTGTTGTTCAGTCAATACTTTAGCACCAAAGCGTATTACATATATTTGCCCTTCCTCATCATCTTGCCCAATTTCCCATCCAATCCCGATTGGGCTTGTATCAATAGTAATAATGATAGGCTCTTCATGTGAATAGTCAACCTTTCTCAATGTAGGAGCAGATTTTAAGAGATGCTTCAATTTATTCATTGCTTTCTGATGCTTCCTTTCCCAATGAAATCGCTGACCTTTCCTCAGAAGCTGATATAAAGCATCAACTACATGTACAAAGTGAGGAATCCATATCAAATAGAACACACATGCACCCAAGAATCTTCACACCTCTGATACATTCATGCATACATCTTGCATTCTATCAATCCCATCTATTTTTCCTGGTGATGGTCTTTGCCCATAGGGCCCACACATATGACCAAAAATCAAAACCTCTTCAACTCCAAAGACAGACTTTTGTCTAGAAAGAGTTAAACACACCTCTTCTAGACATGTCAAAATCCTCTCGTAATCCACAATATGGTCTGCAACAAACTGTCTACATCCATGAGCATCCATCTCTTCATTCTTTTCATCCACTACACACCCTTTGATTGGAACATCATCCAAGAAGGGCATTGTCAATTGTAGTATAAAATCCATGAGTACCCTATTCATAGCATTTGTCATGTGTGCCATTGATTTTGTTGCACCCTGTGGGAGAGTACACATTCATACTAACCCCAAGGGAGTCTTCATAGTTGTGATATCCCTGCTTTCAATTGCAAGCTGAAACTTATCATACCTTGAGTAAAGATCACCCAAAGAATAGGTTGCTCTACTTGAAAAAGCCTATGCAAATTCATCAACCGCAGGACCTGCACACACATTTCTTATGGTCACTTTATTGACCGGTGTTATGATGTTATGAGGACACAGTGTGAAAAAGTACAGAATGCATCATCATCCAACTTCTTTATTGGTCTAGAGAGTCAATGTGATCTGAGCCATTAGTACTAGTGTGAGTTGCATGGATTATCCAAAAATACTAGATTTTTGGATAATTTTAGCCTATTTTTTATATTATTTATTGTAAAAATCCAAAAAAGTTAAAAAAAAGCTTATAGATTAGGATGGCATGCAAAAAGCTAGTTTTCAGCCAATTATGGGATCTTAAGAGGGACAGATTGATGAAATCGCGCACATTGCGATCGCTGGTAAATAGGATGAAAACTGCAGATTGAACTGAAAGAAGAAGAAGGAGTGATCTGGAAAATCCGTGAGTAGGTGTCCTAGGGTTTTACCCCCCTTAGGATCCAATGGAGACATCAGATTTGGGTTCCAAGCAGCAGAGAAGGAGCTGTAATTTTGATGCACATTTTTTTCTACAAAGATGCTCTAGGAGATCTAATGCCTGGAGGTTTCTTCTGAGTAGTGCGAAGATTCTAGGTTCTTTTAATACATATTGATTCAATTCATTATGCTTTGTCTTTGTAGTTTTTACCACTTGTGTATTCTCTATCTTCTCTTCCATCTCCTATCTCTACTTCCTTCTACTTCTAATCCTCGGTGGATTCGACCTTTCGACCAAAACCCCTCTGACATTGGTGAACCTATTGTGAAAGGTCGTCAGAAGAAGGAAAGACAATATGAAAGAATCTTCAAATACCATCTCCAGTGATGTTTTGCAACAGTTGGTGCAAAATATAAATATGCTTATGTAGGTACAACAACAACAACAGGTGATGCAAGTTTCAGCTCAAACAGAAAGTGTTGTGATGAATGCTATACAAGCAGTTGAGCGTGAGGTGAAGTTATTCAATGGTAGGAATGTATGTGCACATGTACATACATATGCTCAGAAGATGGAATTGTTTGGGGTGGTTCAATCTACATCGAGCCGGTATTTTGTATGTGTTATTGTCCATGAACTAAAAGCATGGATTAATGAGTTATACTTGTAAGCAGCTTCCTTAATTAGCCCGTTAGACATTGGTTCCTTCACGTAATCTTAGCACTTGACATAGAAAAGCAGTGTCAAACAAGTTCCTTTTCAACAGGTTATCATATTTATCTTTGGAATACATTCATAAAGTCCACCCTGCATGCTTATCCATAATCCGCCCGAAGGCTATCCAGCAATCCACAGGGATAACTAATCTAAGATTCCGCCCGTAGACTAGTATGCGGGCCTCAAGATCCAATCCCGAGTCACGTTGGCTTCTTGTGCAGGGCTCGAAAGGCAAGGGATTTAGGCCAGAGCCCCCTGGCACCCAAGCGTCCTCCTGCTCCAAGTAGTGCTCAACGGAGAGACCTCACACGGCGGGTTCGATCCATCTTTCCGGCGCGGCTAACAACTCCTTGGTTAGGGTCAGGCAGACAGTCAGGGGTAACTGAGGCTGTCTCTCCCTTTAGGCCTTCAACCTGAAGCATTAGATATCTTTTCATTCTTTAGATCCTTGAGCAAACAAAGCAAACAATGCTTTCTAAACTGTTACAAGCACAATCGTATCCAGTGGTCGTCTATTTGGCCAACTGCTAAGGAGTGAATCCTTCTCTCTGAATGCATCCAGCATTCGATCCGGGATCAATTGCGACTTGGCAAGATCCCCAAGGGTTTGTTTATTAACCCTTATGTCCTTCGGTTAGGGCCGTACCCTATTAACCCAACTTAACCAATACCTTAGGTTTTATTAATAGTAAATCATGGCAACCATGTCGCTCCAAATTATTAACTTGGTCCTTTGCTTCCAAGCAAATACCTAATTCCCTTATCTTGGCAACTTTATAACAGGATGACTACTCATCCTCTTGCAAGTTAAACTTGCGCAAGAATCTTCCAATCCCATTCCGAGGAATTTGCCATTCTCTTGTGATCAAATCACAAGATCATGCGACGTTGTAACTTGTTGCACAAGTGTCACACCTAATCCATGGGACTATTTCACCCATCGAACAGCGTCTTCTATTCACGGAATCATGATTAGATAAGAAACAGGGTTTAGGGTGTCTTCATATCCAATCCATTCCCGATTGCATTAGGCCGACATCATTCGGTCCTAGGGGTTCCAACTCAATCCGAGTTTCATCTTTTGAACGAGTGATCTTTAGGGTAGAAACCCTAAATCGTTTCTTGCAAGTACATCCAATTGTCCCTACATTCCGTGAATGTGGGTAGGACTTTAGGGTATGAGAGTTTCGACTTGGCAATAAGTGCGATTAGGTCAAGTCCTTAACATGCTAAACCCTAGTTAGCACTTGGAGTATATTGTATCGATTTAACCATCCTAAATGAATCCTTTGCAGTTTAGGTGTTTTGGGTAAACCAATTTACTTGTCTTACGACAAGGATGAGCCATTCCTAAAGAGGTTGTCTTGATCTAAAAGGGGAAAAACTAGTTGCATTACGATACCATTCTCGTAAGCTTATGTTAAAATGAACCATGCAGCCTTTTCCTAACTACATTTTTGAATGAAATATCCGTACCCTGAATGAGCATTACGCAACCTTTCCTAACTACTACGCAGTTAAATGAGATTTATGCCAATTGAAGCTAGAGTTAACCTACTTCATGCAGCCTTAGAATCTTTCCATGCTTTGCACTTTCCTATGGTTGATAACAACTTTTTAATGAATCATTACAAAGATGATTTGTCTAAAATTGTGACATGCAATTTAATCTTTCTGTGCATAACCAAAGGTGTACTACAATAATTTCGACTTTGTAATGATAGTCATTAGTTGCTCTAGATTTGTTACTTTGAAATGCACAAAGGCTACTTGCTAAAAATGCATTATAGACACCTTATGTTCTTTTTCGTTCCTTCCATTGAAAAATACAAATGACCAATCTTCAATAGTGAGTTACTTCTTTTAAAAATAGCCAATGTAATTCATTCGCATCAAACTAGGTGGATAAGTGCATCCTAATTCCACGAATTAACCATGCATAATTACAATACTTCGACGTAAATCAAAAATAGAAAGAAAACCTGGACTTGTGGGTTTGGTTAAATATCCACATGAATATTAGGAGATGATCCTCCTACAGTTGCGCCTTGTGACTTTTTAGGGGCCATCGCGAATTTGGCTTCTGGTTTGCCTTCATGGATTTCGAACTTCTTGCCTTGGCTTGGAGTCTTATGATCTTGGCCCGTTCCCTCGTACGCACAATTCCCTTTGAGGTACGGCTTCCTTGACCGAGTACCGACTTGCGAAATTTAGCTTTGGAAGGCCTTAGGGTTCTTATGAAGGCCCTTGCGGAAATGGAGGCTTGAGAGATTCTTCTCCTGAATTAACATTTTCATGAGTTTCACGTGGGTTGTGGAAAGTCGGACTAGCAATATTTTTCAAACGTGAATATTACATTCTCTCCCCCTTGGAGGAATCAAGATGTCCTCATCTCGAGATGAACTGGGGATATTGTTGGTTGAGAGTGCTTTCATCCTACCAAGTGGCATCCTCCTCGGGATAATCTCTCCACTGGATGAGGCATTCTCTCAAGGTTCTGGATCTCAGTTGTCTCTCCCTAACATCTAAGATCCTGTCAGGCCGTAGCTCAAGGACTCCTTGGCTAGGCATTACAACTTGTTGGTCATCAAGTACATGGCTAGGATTAGGTACATACTTCTTCAATAGGTTGATATGGAATACATTATGAACCTTTAGGTTCTCAAGGACTTGCAGTCTATAAGCATTGGGTCCTAGGCATTTGAGGATCTTGTATGGCCCACAATACCTTGGACATAGCTTCTTGCAATCTCCTAAGGATAGGGAACTCTTCTTTGGCCGTACGTGAATGAAGACCATTTCTCCTTCCTCAAAAGTTCTATCATGATGCTTCAAATCCACATATGCCTTATGTCTATCCTTGGCGGCTTGGATGTCCTATCTTATTGACTTAATTTGGTCATCCATCTCTTCCAGCATCTGCCTTGAAGCTTCAACCCTCAAGGTTGGATCCGAGAAGTTTAGGGGACTTCGACAGTCATATCCATACAATGCTTGAAAAGGGGTCATCTGAATGCTTTGTTGGAAAGAAGCATTGTAGGTAAACTCAACCAGTGGCAAGTATTGAATCCACCTTTTTGGTTCACGGCAGTAGTGTGCCCTTAGCATATCCTCGATGACTTGATTGACTCGCTCCATTTGGCCATCAGTTTGGGGATGGCAGGCTATACTAAAATAGAATTGAGTCCCAATGGCTTCAAAGATAGCTCTCCAGAAGTGTGATGTGAAGAGAGAATCATGATCACTAATGATTCTTCTGGGTAACTCATGTAGCTTGAATATCTTCTTGATAAACAACCTTGCAATGTCTGAGGCTTTATAGTCTGTCTTAACAGGAATAAGGTATGCAACCTTAGTAAGCATGTCAACCACAACCATGATGGAGTTGTATCCTCCCTGAACTTGGGGTAGGCCAACAACAAAGTCCATACTGATGAATTCCCATTTCATTTGGGGAATTTCAAGTGGTTACAACTTTCCTGGCATTTTGACATGTTCGGCTTTGATACGTCGACAAGACAAACACTCAATGACATATTTGAGGACGTCACCTTTAAGCCTCTCCCAATAGTAGCTCTTTCTAACTGCATTGAGAGTCTTGGCATAGCCACGATGTCCTGAGAAAGGGGAATCATGAGCTTCCCACAATATCTTCTACTTAAGTGACTAGCTTGCCGATATACATAATCTCGTTCTATAGTAGACAAGTCCACTATTGATAGAGAATTCAAGATACTTAGCATGTAGCTTCTAGTCCTGGTCCTTGATAAGGATTTTCCTTAGCATCTTTTGATAGGTTGGATCATGGCATGCTTCTTCTCTAGCTAGCTCAAGTATTGGGTTGTTTGGCATGGATACCTTTGTGGCTAGAGATCTAGCTGTTGATGGATTTTGCAGGATTAGAGAATTAAGGAATGCCTTGTGAACTGAGTGCATCGGGAACAACATTCTCCTTTCCAGGTCGGTATTTGTTTTCAAAATCATACTCCTCCAGCACTTCAATCCACCAACATTGCCTCATGTTGAGCTCTTTTTGGATAAAGATCCACTTGAGACTTTTATGATCCGTCACTAGAGTAAACTTGTTACCCAACAGGTAGTGTCTCTAAAGCTTTAGGCCATGGATGACAGCTAATAGTTCTAGATCATGGGTAGCGTAATTCTTCTCATGGCTCTTCAATTTCCTTGAAGAGTATGCTACAGGATGACCTTCTTGCATGAGTACACATCCTAAGGCAAGTGTGCTAGCATCAATTACTACTTCGAACTCCTTACTGAGATCCGGAAGTTTCAGTATAGGTGCTGATACCAAACTTTACTTTAATCTATCAAAGCTGGTTTGTTCGGCAGACTATGTAATGGATGTTTGCTTCTTCAGTAAATCCGTCAGAGGTGCTGCAATCAAAGCATAGTTTTTTATGAAGACCCTATACTATCCCGTCAATCCAAGAAAATTGCGTATTTCTTTGACAGTTGTTGGTATTGGCCATTCTAGAACATATCTGACTTTGGCCAGATCCATTGAGATTCCTTCCACTGATATGATGACTCCCAGGTATTCAATCTGATGTTTGAAGAATGCACACTTCTTCATCTTAGCGTAGAGCTTGTGTGCCCTCATTGTCTCAAGGACAATCTGAAGTTGGGGTTCATGATCTTCTTCCTATTTGGAATAGACTAAGGTGTCATCGAAGAAGACGAGTATGAAGTCATAAATATATGGCCTAAAGAAACCTGCATTAACCTGTTGAAGGTGGCAGGCGCATTCGTGAGCCCGAATGACATAACTAGGAACTCAAAGTGTCCATATCTTGTGTTGAAGGCCGCCTTTGGGATATCTTCTTCCTTGATCCTTATCTGATAGTAACCAGACCTGAGATCAATCTTGGAGAATATCTTCGCACCCTGAAGACGATCAAGAAGCTCATCTATTCTAGGAATAGGGTACTTGTTCTTAACAGTTGATTAATTCAACCCTCTATAATCAATACACAGTCGAATCCTTCCATCTTTCTTTTTCTGGAATAGTACTGGAGCTCCCCATGATGAACTACTAGGACAGATGTAGCCCTGATCTAGCAATTGCTTGAGTTGCTCCTTCAGCTCAATTGCTTCTGGGATGGGCATCTTATAAGGCCTCTTTGCAATTGGCACAGCTCCTAGCACGAGCTTAATCTCATGATCCACTTCTCTTTGAGGCAGGAGTTATGTCACCTCTTCAGGAAATACGTCCGCGTACTCCTTTAGCCATGAAGGTTCTTCACTAGACTCCTACTTCTGATCTAACTCATTGAGCTTAATCAAGTAGACAGGTAGTCCCTTTCTAACTCCCTTTATAATCGGAGATGCTTTGGCCAATTGAATTTTTGACTTTTCAACCTCACCTTGAGTTGTGACCAATTCCCCTTCAGAGTTTCAAAAGGAAATTTGGCCTTTCCACAATGAATGTGGGCATCATTAGGTTTAAGCCAATCCATTCCAAGTAGACACTCATGGATACCTAGGTTCATGACTCTGAATTGGACCGAAGTGGTCTTTCCTCCCAGAAAGAATTCCACCTCAGCAGTTTGCCTGGTACAAGTGATCTCACAACCATTTGTTAATTCCACAAGCAAGGTAGGTGCTTCTACTGTGGCTATTCCTAATCTTCTTGCACAAGCTGGTGAGATAAAGGAATGTGTACTACCACAATCAATCAAGGTTTTGAAACCTTTACCTTGATAGTCCGATGGTGTCTAAATAACCAAAAATTGGTGATTCGGGCCTTTCTTGTAAAGAGCGGCATGGAGTGTCACCCTTTCAAACTCTACTTCCATGGGCGGATCTTCTTCTTCGCACATTTTCCTATTGGCAACACAGGCGGTTCTTCCTCTGCCTCAGGTAGCGACTCTCTGGCCACGGTCAGTTCCTTGGAAAGGTGCTTGACGATGTCCTCCGCCAAGCTTGGGACATTGCCTTTTGAAATGACGGGGCTCATTGCAGTGGAAACAACGGAGATTTCGGCCATTGCTTTGGGTAGGAAAAAAGTTGTTGACATTAGTAGTCCTTGCTTTCTTTCTTTGTCCCCGGTTTTGACCTTGAACTCTCTTCACTTGGGGCCTATATGATCCTCTGTTCCGGTCATTATAAGACCGGGTTTTGTTACTTCTTGGCCTAGCCTGCACCTCCTGAATTATGGGTGCAGCTCAAATGAGTGCATCCTGTAGATCTATTGGGTGCATAGATTCGAGGCAAGTATTCACTGGTGGATTTAAACTAGCACAAAATTTTGACACCTGCTGTGTCATGTCCATTTGTGGGCATACTTAAGAAGTGAGACAAATTTTGAGTAGTATGTGTTAAGAGTGAGTTCTAGTTGTTTCAGCTCGTAGAACTCATTCATTTTCTGCGTGCGATATGCAGGTGGTAAGTGTCAAGATTGTGGGAGAGAAGGAAGGAGTCTCACTTGTAGCTTTCTTCCTTGCACAATGGGGGAATACACACAAAGGTGGAGGCTGAAAACACTTTTCCTCTTCTTAGTTGTGTAAGCCAAAAGAACTCTCGTACAAAGAAATAGAAGAACCCTATATATGGGTCTCAAACTAAACTCGACTAACTAAGGTGGCATATTAACTGAGCCACGAACTAGAGTAGATAAGGATAGCTGTCATCTAGCTATTATTCATGGACGGTGTACCAACCGCATTTGCAGCTAACAAGTCGGTGACATAAATGCACAACGGTCACCCTGGCATCTCACGAGTGGAGCTCGATATCTCAACACTCCCCCTCGAGCTCAATCCCAATTCCTGCACACCAAGCAGGTCTCTGAACTTGCGCAGCTTCTCTACGCCCAGTGCCTTCGTAAATATGTCAGCTACCTGATCCTCTGTGCTAACATAAACTAGATCAATAAGACCTAGTAAAACCCTCTCCCGCACATAGATAATGCACCTCAATGTGCTTTGTTCTAGCATTATAGACTAGGTTATTTGCCAAGTGTATACTGGTCATGTTGTCACAATAAATGACAACTGGCCCATCTATAGACTGATGCATATCATAAAGTAGCTTATGCAACCAAGCTACCTCACATGCAGCCATTGCTGCACCCCTGTACTTAGCCTCTGTACTGGACAAGGCAACTGTAGGCTGTTTCTTGCTGCTCCAAGTGACTGCAGCACTCCCAAAAGAGAACACATATCCACTGGTAGATCGTCTATCAGAAATACTACCAGCCCAATCAGCATCAGTGTATCCATGCAACTGTATCTGAACCCCAGTCTCATAAAATAGTCCATACTACAATGTGGACTTCACATACCTGAGTATGCGTCTAGCCGCATCCAAATGTGGTTTCCTTGGAGCCTGCATAAACTGACTTACCAATCCAACAGCATAGCTCAAATCTGACCTGTTAATAGTCATATAAATCAAACTTCCTACTATGCGTCTGTACATAGTAGGGTCTTCTAGAAGCCCACCTGCATCTGTGCTCAGCTTCACATTCTGCTCCAAAGGAACTGAAATAGGCTTACAGCCTGTCATCCCATATTTGGACAGCATGTCCAATCCATACTGCCTTTGCAAGAGCTGTATCCCACTTGGTGATCTAATCACCTCAATGCCCAAGAAATAACGCAGCTCTCCCAAATCCTTCATCTCAAACTTCTGCTTCAATAGCATTTTCACATGAAGGATATCTTCATCACTGTCACCTGTCATAATCAAATCATCAACATAAATGACAAGTAGCATAATACCTTTCTCTATTTTTCTCACATAAAGTGAGAAATCTGCCTTGGAAATCTGAAAGCCAATAGTGACAAGATACTGTCCTATCTTGTCAGACCATGCTCTAGGTGCTTGCTTCAAGCCATACAAGGCTTTCTTCAACCTGCAAACAAACTCAGGATGAACATCATGCACATAACCTGGTGGATGTTCCATATAGACCTCTTCTTGCAAATCACCATGCAAGAAGCATCCATCTGATGTAAAGACCATCCCTTTGATGCAGCCATAGCAATGACTGCTCTTACGGTTGCCATCCTTGCAACCGGACTGAATGTTTCTTCATAATCAATGCCATATGTTTGTGCATACCCCTTGACTACTAATCTTGCCTTGTATCTATTCACAGAACCATCTGCATTCTTTTTCACCTTATAAACCCACTTACAACAAATTGCATTCTTATCTTTAGGCAAAGGTACCAATTCCCATGTAGCATTTGCTTCCAAGGCATCCATTTCTTCATCCATGGCTTTCTCCCATTTTTCTTTTCCCATGGCTTGCTCAAAAGAAGTGGGTTCTGGTTCCTGTATCACTTTGACCATATATGCATAGTGAATGGCTCTAAATCCATCATATTTCAGCCTATCCACAGGATACCTAGCTCTGATAGACCTGCGCAAAGTAGGTTCATTCCCAGGTGCTCTCAAAACATCCCTGGTCTTCCTTACTCCAGGTGTAACAATAGAAGGAATACCCAACTCATCATCAATGCTCTATTCTAAGCCACTGGATTCACCATCCACATAAGAGTGACTGCATTCACATCAAACATGGGTTGATCTACCTTCTCTTTTCCTTTTCGTGATACCTGCATACCACTATCTGCATTGCTTTGAGAAGATTCTCCTGATCTCAATCTGCCTGTCCATGGCGAAGAATGTGAACCACTGCTAGAGGACGCTCCACGTCCACTAATATCTTGTGACTGTTGCTGTGAATTCTATGCAGCATTACCATTTTGTGCATCTACATTATCAATCACATTTACTGGTTTATACCAGCTACTCATCTCATCAAAAACAACATCTCTGCTCACTGTAAACTTACGAGTAGAAGGGTTATAGCATCTATACCCTTTTTGCTGCAGAGAGTAACCAATAAAGATGCACTTCTTAGCTTTTGGATCCAACTTGGATCTCAACTCATCTGGCACATGAACATAGGCAATGCAACCAAAAATCTTCAAATGAGAAATATCTGGTTTCCTACAGTATACCTCTCCTCTAGAGTCATCCCATGTATTGCTGCAGTGGGAGTCCTGTTCATTATGTAGACTGTTGTAGCAACTGCTTCAGCCCAGTAAAAATCTGGCAAGTCTTTTTCATTGAGCATGGCACGAGATACCTCTCCAATATGCCTGTTTTTCCTTTCTGCAATTCCATTTTGTTATGGGGTATGACTGCATGAATATTGCTAATTTATCCCATGCTCCTGCAGGAACCTTGCAAACTCATTTGAGAGGTACTCTCCCCCTCCATCTGACCTTAGGCATTTTATTTGCACACCTATTTCTTTTTCAACCATAGCTTTAAGAGTTTTGAAATGCCCAAAAACTTCACTTTTCTTTTTCATAAAATACACCCAAACTTTTATGCTATAGTCATCAATAAAAGTGACAAAATAATGATAGCCTCCAAGAGATGCAGCTTTAGTAGTCCACACATCAGAGTGGATTAATTCCAATGGCTTCTTACTCTCTTGAACATGTCTAGGAAATGGTTTCCTTACCTGTTTTCCAAACTGACAGGCTTCACATACCTTATGCATTTCTACAACCTTGAATTTAGGCAATCCTGCAACAATATTTTGGGCTTGCATTGATTTAAGTGGCTGTACATTAACATGACCAATGCGTTTATGCCAGATATCAATATCTGCAACTACACCGGTCCCATGTGCAAACATTGCTGCACTCAATTCAAGCATGTCTGCATCGAACGTAAACATTCTGCCCTTATTCTTTCTTTTTGCTATCAAGCGACCTTTATTTTTCATATCCTCAACAAAGCATCCATGAGAATTAAATTTGACCTGCAAGCCCTGCTCAACCATTTGACCAACAGAAACCAAGTTCTTGGTGATATTCGGGACATGAAATACATCCGACATGTATTTCTTTTTCCCATCCTGCATAGACAAATGAATTTTTCCAATCTGCACAATAGGATGTGCAGTATCATCACCAGTCTCCACAAATCCTGGTTTTTCCATTTTCCTTGCATCCTGCATCCATTCTGCATGACCTGTCATGTGGTTTGATGCACTTGAGTCAACATACCACACATCGTTTCTTTCTTCTGCACTTGTCACAGAATTGGTCATGTCCTGCACCATAAACAAATGCTCATTTCTGTCATCACCCTGTTTACTAGAAGATGCATAATTCCCTTGTTGCAATTTTCCATTCATGATGTCATTCTGCTTTTTATAACAATCTTTAGCCATATGAACCATCAACATTGCTGTTTGCATTTTGGCCTCTTTGCCATCCACCACGACCTCTTTGGCTCCCCTTGCCTCTAGAGTTACCACGTTCTCCTCCAAAGGACTGGTTTTCTTGAGTTTGCTGCATATTCTGATTTCTACCACGGCCTCCAGATCGGCCTCCTCTACCTCTGCCTCTACCTCTTCCAGCATTTGAGTAGAAGACAACTTCTTTTGACGTTTCTCCTAAAGAAGATGCACCACCATTTCTCTGCTCCTCAGAAATTAGAAGAGCAATCAACTCCTCAAAATCAGGAAATCTTTCATGGATGGAAATGGATGTTCGGAACTGTGCATAATCCTTTCCTAGATCATTCAAGGTCACAGAAACTAAATCATCATCTTCCACTGGTGACCCAATGGAAGCAAGTGCATCTGCAATCTTCTTCACCTTCATGTGGTAGTCATTGATGCTCATACTTTCTCTTTGCACATTGTGTAACTCTTGCTTGAGCTGCATTTTCCTGGCTTGTGTATTTGTGCTATACATTTTTGACAAAGTATCCCATGCCTCCTTTGGCATACTTGCATCTTGAATATGCACAATCATAGAGTCTGAAATGCTGATAGACAGTCAGTACATAACTTTCCTAGCTCTCTCATGCCATGCTTTAAATGCCTGCATTTTCTGTTGATTGGGAAAATCAGGAAGAACTGGTTCTTCTTCATTTCCTGCAACGAATTCCCAATATCCTTTTCCCATAAGGAAATTCGTCATTCTAAACTTCCATGCTTGGAAGTTGTTCTTGTCAAGCTTTTCAGTGACAATCTGTGAAAGAGAATCAGACGCCATTACAAAACACTGCAAAAAATTCTGTCACTGCAAAGAACACAGCTTCAGCCTCACAAGGGTAAATCTGCAAAACTGACGAAAGTGGTATTTGACCACACAGTCACTTCCTAGTGACGATTTTGCATCAACAGGCAACAAAGATGATTCTGTAACTCCCAACGTCTCTGCGCACAGGCATACGATGCGATTTCTACAGTAACTTTTCACCGACCTGTAGAACAATGGTCGCACAGCATAAAACAGGGCCTTTTCCTGACTGCGTGCAGAAAACTTCCACCTCCAAAACAGGCCCCGAAATGGCCTCAAATCAAAAAAACAGAGCAACTAAGAGCTAAAGCCATCTCCCGTAGCATATACTGCCCTCTTGCTACACCGCGAAGGGCGTCTCAATCTGAGACAATGCACTCTTGCACTTCCTGGCTGTGCTACCTGCAGAGACTTGCTCCCAAAACAGAAAAATGAAAGCAACACTGGCCCTCTTACCAGAACACCGTGAACTTGGTTTGCTTTATTGAGCTCCTTACCACGAACAAGGCTCTGATACCATGTCAAGATTGTGGGAGAGAAGGAAGGAGTCTCACTTGTAGCTTTCTTGCTTGCACAATGGGGGAATACACACAAAAGTGGAGGCTGAAAACAATTTTCCTCTTCTTAGTTGTGTAAGCCAAAAGAACTCTCGTACAAAGAAATAGAAGAACCCTATATATGGGTCTCAAACCAAACTCAAATAACTAAGGTGGCATACTAACTGAGCCACGAACTAGAGTAGATAAGGATAGATGTCATCTAGCTATTATTCATGGGCGGTGTACCAACCGCATCTGCAGCTAACAAGTCGGTGACATAAATGCACAACGGTCACCCTGGCATATCACGAGTGGAGCTCGATATCTCAATAGTAAGTATCTTCCTTGCACAGCTTTCGTCAGCTTTTCCTAGGTAATGGATCCTTCCGAGATCCCTTGATCTCTGCATCATTACTTCCACCAGATCCTGGCTTCACCGGTGAGCTTCAGCTTGGCGAGCATAGCCTGGTTGGCGGGTGCAATATCGGCTGCTTCAAAGTAATCTTCCATAGACTCTATCCAAATCTCAGCATCCGCTTGGATAGTCCTACCTTTCTCGTCAAATTCTGGCAGCTTGATTTGCTTGAGAAGAAACTTCTTCTCCTGGATCACGGCAATACTTCTCTCTCCTCTCTATGGGTTGTTCATGTGCACCATCTTGAAGGAGGAATCGGGAAGGAGATTGAAGAAAATGGTGACGGAGATTGATGGAGATGCTGAAGATTGAGGTGCAGCATTGGATTGAGAGCAATGGAGGCTCCATCTTCTGGTCATGCAGTCATTTAAGGCGTCTCGGGTTTCGAAAAAACACGGTATGACCATTTTTATGAAGAAAATGAAGGATTTTTTATAGTTTATGATGATAATTATGTCCTTATTGGATAAAAATTTGTTTGTGTGCTGGTTGCATCATGATTAATTGCTGTGTATCAGAAAATTTTGATTTTGCAATGATTTACATGCTCTATTTAATTCTTGTAAACCCGAAATGCGGTTTTTAAGCGATAAAATGGTAGTTTTTCCGTTTCGAGTGGGTAAAATGTGTTCCTTGTGTAGTGACTTCGAGGAATAAATCCTAGAGTCTCTTCTCCATATTGTTGCATTTGCCTTACTCCACCATGCATATTGCTACAAGACAATGCATTTTCAGCCACTTTTTTCTCTTTTCCACATGCTGTCCACTAATTAGTAGCATCCTGCATAGACAATCTTGTTCTTAAATAATGCTCATACTTAGCCTGAATACCCAACAAACTAGTTTCATCTTCAAATTGTAGCAATACACTAGTGGTATCACCAATAAATTAACGCTTCCTTTTAATTATGTCAATAATGTCATCATGAAATTCTCGCTTGGCAATGACAAGCACCTCTCCCAAGGTAAATTCCACCCGACTATTTAAGATTCGTTCTTCAAGAACCTTCTTAAGATCTGTGGCTCTCTCAATGTCAGATTGCAACTTATATCCTAGCTTCTTGCTCTTCTTTTTGCCCTCTTGTTTGTGATCCTGTTTTTGCTCCTTGACTGACCTCTTCCATAACATGCTCGGGAGGTGGTTGATTTTCAGCTTTAGGCTGATCCACACTTCTTCTTGTCATTCTTTTAGATGTCCCTATAATATCTTCATCTCTTTTTCTTTTTTCTTCCACAAGTACATCCATGTTTTGAACCTTTGCTAAATATGCATACACTGAATATGCATCTATCAGTGATTCCCAACCAATTATGCCACAAATGTCTTGCCCTGCATGAGACATTTCACTATCAATGACCTTTCTCTTTTTAGCTGCATGTAAAGCATGTGTCCATATTTCAGTCTTTGGACCAACCATCACTTGGCCATGCATTCTATCCAACTGTAGACCAAAAGTAGAAGCATGTACCACCGCATAAGCATTTTGGACAGCCAACTCTTCCAACAACTTCTGCATACCTCCCTTTCCAAAATTCAAAGTAAGAGGCAATCCCGTGTCCTGTACATGGATCTTGCCATCTTTCCAAAAGATGAGCTATCGTTGCAAAGCCTCCTGATAGGCAAGACAATCCTTTCTCTCGTGCTGCAAACTGTCACACCACATACATCTTTTTCCAGACTTAGGGGCTGTTGCCCATCCCCTTTCCTCTTGTCATTTTTCATCCAATTTTGCAACCTTCAATTGAAGATCCCGCATGCCTTTGACCAATTCATCTAAGACATCTTCCCTAATAGAGGAAACAATAGTAGGTACAGCCATAAGGTTAGCCATAGAAGTAGATGGCTTATTGGATACATCAACTGTCTTGCTCATAGCAGTGGGCAAGCTAGAGACATGCAATCTTTCTCTTCTTCTATGCTTCTTCATAAGTGCAGTATTAGCCTCCTTGACATGTCTCCACTCTATTTTCAAACATGTCTCTGTAATCTGATCCTCCAGTAAATCATCAAGCTTCTCTTGAAGATCAGGATCAGCTGCCTGTAGAAACAATTTAATTTTCTGACTTACAAGAGCTTGCTGTTCTGCAAGATCCAACTACTCAAATCAACTTTTTGAATTCTCTTAACAATTCTATAGCCACAAGACCCTTATTGGGTTGTAAAACCCACTCTTGAAAAGTCTTGTGCGTAATCAAACTGGTGCCATCAATGTAAAATTCTTCCCTGAGTGTCGTCTTGAAGGCTACCCAATCAACGTCCTTGTCCAACTAAATGTGGTAGGTAATTAGATAACTAAAACAACCTGAGGAAAGTGCGATGGATGTGGCCATGGGTCCGTGCTACGGATGGGTGGTCCTGGTTGGCCAAAAACTTTTCTCAAATGGACATCAAGGAGATCTTCTCAAAGGAAATGAATAGCAAGGACATTGACCTAGAGTCTAGGTTATAATAATCCCAGTTTACGCTTTTTTAGGGGAACGGAATGGGACAGTGCCTTATGGCAGGGAGGTTGAGCCTTGCATCCCTCTCGTTTCCCATTCTCCTTGAACCAAGTGCAATGTGAATCTGCTTCGGCCCTTGCGTTTCTACGTAAAGTAGTTCGCTCGAGGTTCAACGCTAGTTGCCATTTAGGAAATGACCATTAGGTGAAACCCTGATTCAGGTCAGTCCTAAGTGGGAATGACTAGAATACTTCCGCTATGTGGCAGACACGGAAAGTCCTAGATTGCAAATCCCGTGACATTCCATGGGAGTGCCAGGCGGAGCTTTATAGACCTCCTTTCCGATGGACTGCTAAGACGTGTCCTGAAGGGAACATGTGGACACATTACAAAAACATATCTCTCTCTCTACTACAACAACAACAACAACAACAACAACTACTACTACTACTACTACTACTACTACTACTACTACTACTACTACTACTACTACTACTACTACTACTATAACAACAACAACAATAAATAAGAAAAGAAGAAAAAACTACTACTACTACCACTACTACAATAACAACAAACAAGAAAACTAGACAATAATAAACAAGAAAAGAAAAAAAACTACAAGAACAACAACAATAACAACAACAACAACAACAACAAAAAATAAGAAAACCACTACTACTACTGCTACTACTACTACTATTGCTACTATTGCTACTATTGCTACTACTGCTATTACTGCTACTACTACTACTACTACAGCCACAACTACGGCGACTACGACTACGACTATGACTACCACAACAACAAACCACTACCACTATAATTAATAAGAAAATAAGAAAAAACAATAACAACAACAACAACTACTACTACTACTACAATAACAACAAACAAGAAAAGAAGAAAAAACTACAACAACAACAACAACAACAACAATAAAAAACAAGAAAAACAAACAACAATAAACAAGAAAAGAAAAAAAACTACTACTATAACAACAACAACAACAAACAAGAAAACTACTATTATTACTACTACAATCATGTGTAAAATATTACACGGCGCAGCGAACAGAATCTGAGAAAGAGATAGAGAGTACACAACAGATAAGAGGAGAATCAGTAAAATTCTTTAACTCCAAACAACTGATACAAAGATGGCTCTGTCCACCCGTGCGCTTCCACTGTGTGAAGCTTAGATGGCGATCTAGACAGAAGATAGGTGAAGAGCTTAAGGCTAGCTGGAACAACAACTCTGACTGGGTGAAAGATGAGTGTAAGATGGCTGCGAAGGGGTTTAGCTTTTATAGCCCGCGAAGGTCGTTAGGTCGGCCTGCTGACCGACCTACCATATGAGCCTCCACTAGTCGGCCAGGGAATATTCCAGGGAATATTCCCTTTACCATCGGGCCGGGGGCGCTGCCCCTGGACCCCCGCCAGGGGGGCCGCTGGCCCCCCTGGGACCCCCCAGCCAGGGGCCGCTTCCGCGGCCCCCGGACCCCACAATAGGGGCCCCTTTTAACTCCCTTACCACGCAACTCAATGCAATGTGCCTCGAGTTGCTACCAGCTTAACCACTCCGTCTAACCCAAAGATTAGACCCACAATGGTCACCTTTTTGCCATCCGGTCACATAGACCTCATCTGATATACAAGTCAGGACTCCACCAATGTCCGGGCTCACACTTGGCTTCTCCTCATAATGGGGGCCTTACAACTTTGAGCACCATGGATCATTGGTAGTACCTAATGAGGGTGGGGCATTGATCATATCTAACATCATGACTGTTACTACCATAACAACAACAAACTAGAAGAGAAGAAATTAAACAACAACTACTACTATCACTACCACTACCACTACTACTACTACGACTACCACAACAACAACAAACAAGAAAATAAGAAATTAAACAACAAGTACCACTACCGTTACTGCTACCGCTACCGCTACCACGATAACCACAAAAACAACAAACAAGAAAATAAGAAACTAAACAATAACTACCACTACTGCTACTGCTACCGCTATTACTACCACTACCACTACCACTACCACTACTGGGACTACCACAACAATAACCAACAATAAAAAAAGAAAAGACGAAATAAAACAACAACAACAATAACAACAACCTCTCCCTCCTTCTCTCTCTCCCTCCCTTTCCCTCTCCCTCTCTTTCTCTCTTTTCCTATTATGTTTAATGTTTTCTCCCTCTCTCTCTCTCGTTCCTTCTTTCCTTTTCTCTCTTCCTCTCCCTCTCTCATTTCCTCTCCCTCCCTCTCCCTCTCCCTCTCCCTCTCTTTCTCTCTTTTCCTATTATGTTTAATGTTTTCTCCCACTCTCTCTCTCGTTCCTTCTTTCCTTTTCTCTCTTCCTCTCCCTCTCTCAATATACATGATTTTTAAAAAAAACAAGTAAAAGAAAAAGAGAAGACACAAAAACAAAGCAAGAAGGAATAATGCACTCATCGTAAAGGCTCAAGGATGGATTCGATGGCTCCTCTTCGCGTCAGCGGCTCCACTTCGCCCTCCGTACGCTTCCTCCTCTTCTTCTTGAACGGCGGCGGCGGCGGTAAGAAGCTTTCCTTCTCCCTCTTTCTCTCTTTCTCTCCCTCTCCCTCTCAAATGCAAGATGGAGTTCGCTCTCTCTTTCGTGTACTCGTGCAAAATAACGCGCTTGGATTTCGGCCCATGTTTTTTTCGTCTGAGTACCATCACTATTTGCATTGCTATTAGCATCTGAGCACTGTCGCTAATAGCGATGCCACTATTTTGCATCTATGCCTCCATATCCTTGTAGTGCTAGCTAGCTGTATGCTGCTCATGTTGTCACAATGAATGACAACTGGACCATCTCCCTGCACATCCAAATCACCTAATAATTTTTGTAGCCATACCACCTCACATACTGCCATAGTAGCACCTCTATACTCAGCCTCTGTACTCGATAAAGCAACTATAGATTGCTTTTTGCTGCTCCATGTAACTATTGCGCTACCAAGGGAAAACATGAATCCACTAATAGATCTTTTGTCTGACATGCTACCAACCCAATCTACATTTGTGTATCCAAAGACCTGTATGTCCTTACCAGCCTCATAAAAAAGTCCAGAATGTAAAGTGGACTTCACATATCTCAATATACGTCTAACTACATCCAAATGAGGCTTTCTAGGCATCTGCATAAACTGACTGACAAGGCCAACAACATAGCTCAAGTCTGGCCTTGTGATAGTCATGTAAATCAAACTCCTTACTATTCTCCTAAACATAGTAGGGTCTTCTATCTCATCCCCAATGTTGGCACTCAACTTCACATTTTGCTCCAATGGTACTGAAAGAGGCTTACATGCTGTCATACCATACTTGGATAACATATCCAAGCCATATTGCCTTTGGGATAGCCATATACCATCATCACATCTGATCACCTCAATACCAAGAAAGTATCTAAGCTTACCCAAATCTTTCATCTCAAACTTCTTCTTCAAGAAGTCCTTAACTTCAGCAATCCCATTGCCACTGTCACATGTAATAATCAAGTCATCCACATAGATGACTATAATGACCAAACCTACATCTCCCTTTCTCACATAAAGTGAGTGATCAGCATGAGAAATACAAAATCCAATATTGACAAAATACTCTCCAATCTTGTCAAACCATGCTCTAAGTGCTTGCTTCAGCCCATAGAGCACCTTCTTTAACCTGCACACATATGTGGGATGCTCTAAATCCTCATAACTTGCTGGCTGTCCCATATACACTTCTTCTTGCAATTTACCATGCAAGAATGCATTCTTAACATCCATTTGCCGCAAACTCCAATCTTTGGCTACTACCAAGGCAATCACACATCTAATAGTTGCCATCCTAGCAACTGGACTAAATGTCTCTTCATACTCTATGCCATACGTTTGAGCATAGCCTTTTGCAACCAGCCTAGCTTTATACATGCTAATTGAACCATCTGCATTATTCTTAACTTTGTAAAACCACTTACAACCAATAGCTTTCTTACCCTTAGGTAAGGATACCAAATTCCAAGTCTTATTGGCTTCTAATCCAGCCATCTCCTCATCCATTGCTGCATCCCAATGAGCATGACCAACAGCAACCTCAAAACAAGTGGACTCAACATCCTCAACTAGTTTCACCATATAAGCATAATGGTGAGCTGCATAACCTTCAAAGCCAAATCTTTTAGCAAGTTATCTAACCTTGCTAGATCTGTGTGCCATCGGATCACTCAATGGAGCCTTTACATTACTATGAGCTCTTTGTGCACTTGGTGTCTTGACTAAAGGAATACCAAGCTCATCATCCAAACTCTCCGAACCACTAGAATCTCCATCAAATCCCAAATGACTAGTAGATGCATCATTACTATCCAAAACTTTCTTCTTTCATTTGTCCTTCCTTGCAACACTTATAGATCCACCTGAAGATTTGGGGCTACTCCTTAGTCTCCCAGACCAAGGGATCACTGTAGGTATAGTACCAGATGATGTTTCTGGTCCACTAAGACTCCCTGATTCTTGTTTTTCTTTTTGCACATAGCTGTCGTGATCATTATCATCATCTAATACATCACTGGTAGGTGCATATCAGCTGCCCATCTCACCAAAGATAACATCCCTGCTCACTCTGAACTCACGTGTGACAGGGTTATAACAACGATACCCTTTTTTGCTCTAAAGAGTACCCAATGAAAATACATTTTTCAGTTTTTGGATCAAGCTTCTTCCGTATCTCATATGGCACATGAACATATGCAACACATCCAAATACCTTCAAGTGTGATACATCGGGCTTCTTGCCAGTAAAGCACTCTTTAGAATTCATCCCATGAACTATAGCCATGGGAGTTCTGTTCATAATGTAGACAACAGTATGGACAACCTCAGACAAAAAATGTTTAGGCATATTCTTTTCAGCCATTAATGTCTGTGCAACTTTTGCAATATGCCTATTTTTTCTTTCTGCAACCCCATTTTGCTGTGGGATATACCTACAAGTAGATTGCCTCTTTATTCCATGAGTCCTCAAGAAGCCAGTAAACTCATTAGAGAGGTACTCTCCCCCTCCATCTGATCTCAAGCACTTCACTTTTAAGCATGTTTCCGTTTCAACAGTTGCCTTAAAAGATTTGAAGTGCTCAAATACATCAGTATTTTCCTTCATGAAGTATACCCATAACTTCCTTGAACAGTTATCAATAAATGTGACAAAGTATTTGCTGCCACCAAGAGATACATTCTGTGTAGGCCCCCAAATATCTGAACGCACTACATCAAGTATTTTCTACTTACTTCTCTATCATGCGAGAAGGTTTGTCTTGCCTCCTTACCAAACTAGCATGCTTCACAGACTTTATGCAATTCTGCAACTCTAAATGAAGGCAACCCTATAACCAATCCTCTAGACTGCATTAATTTTAGCCTTTTCATATTTGCATGTCCAATACGTTTATGCCATATTTCAATATCTACAACTACTCATTTTCCTTTAGCATACATAGTAGCATCCATTGTAAGAATTCCAGCATCTAAAGTGAACATTTAGCCAACTCTACTTCCTTTTGTGACCAACCTGCACTTATCATTAAAGTATTCTACAAAACAACCTTTTGCATTGAATCGGACCTGCAACCCCTACTCTACCATTTGGTCAATAGACACTAGATTATTTGTAATTGATCTTGAGATATCGAGCTCCACTCGTGATATGCCAGGGTGACCGTTGTGTATTTATGTCACCGACTTGTCAGTTGCAGATGCGGTTGGTACACCGCCCATGAATAATAGCTACATGATAGCTATCCTTATCTACTCTAGTTCGTGGCTCAATTAGTATGCCACCTTAGTTAGTTGAGTTTGGTTTGAGACCCATATATAGGGTTCTTCTATTTCTTTGTACGAGAGTTCTTTTGGCTTACACAACTAAGAAGAGGAAAATTGTTTTTAGCCTCCACCTTTGTGTGTATTCCCCCATTGTGCAAGCAAGAAAGCTACAAGTGAGACTCCTTCCTTCTCTCCCACAATCTTGACATGGTATGAGAGCCTTGTTCGTGGTAAGGAGCTCAAGAAAGCAATCCAAGCTCGCGGTGTTCTGGTAAGAGGAGCAGTGTTGCTTTCATTTTCTGTTTTGGGAGCAGATCTCTGCAGGTAGCACAGCCGGAAAGTACAGGAGTGCATTGTCTCAGGTTGAGACGCCCTTCGCGACCTTGTTTTTTTAATTTGAGGCCATTTCGGGGCCTGTTTTGGAGGCGGAAGTTTTCTGCATGCACTCAGGAAACGGCCCGGTTTTATGCTGTGCAGTCACTGTTCTACAGGTCGGTGAAAAGTTACTATAGAAATTGCATCGTATGCTTGTGCGTAGAGACATTGGGAGTTACAGAATCATCCATGTTGCCTGTTGATGCAAAATTGTCACTAGGAAGTGACTGTGTGGTCAAATACCACTTTCGCCAGTTTTGCAGATTTTCCCTTGTGAGGGTAAAGCTGTGTTTTTTGCAGTGACAGAATTTTTTGTAGTGTTCGGTAATGGCATCTGATCCTCTTTCACAGATTGTCACTGAAAAGCTTGACAAGAACAACTTCCAAGCATGGAAGTTTAGAATGACGAATTTCCTTATGGGAAAAAGATATTGGAAATTTGTTGCAGGAAATGAAGAAGAACCAGTTCTTCTTGATGTTCCCAATCAACAGCAAATGCAGGCATTTAAAGCATGGCATGAGAGAGCCAGGAAAGTTATGTACTGGCTGTCTATCAGCATTTTAGACTCTATGATTGTGCATATTCAAGATGCAAGTACGCCAAAGGAGGCATGGGATACTTTGTCAAAAATGTATAGCACAAATACGCAAGCCAGGAAAATGCAGCTCAAGCAAGAGTTGCACAATGTGCAAAGAGAAAGTATGAGCATCAATGACTACCACATGAAGGTGAAGAAGATTGCAGATGCACTTGCTTCCATTGGGTCGCCAGTGGAAGATGATGATTTAGTCTCAGTGACCTTGAATGGTCTAGGAAAGGATTATGCACAGTTCCGAACATCCATTTCCATCCGTGAAAGATTTCCTGATTTTGAGGAGTTGATTGCTCTTCTAATTTCTGAGGAGCAGAGAAATGGTGGTGCATCTTCTTCAGGAGGAACTTCAAAAGAAGCTATCTTCTACTCAAATGCTGGAAGAGGTAGAGGCAAAGGTAGAGGAGGCCGATTTGGAGGCCGTGGCAGAAATCAGAATATGCAGCAAACTCAAGAAAACCAGTCCTATGGAGGAGGACGTGGTAACTCTAGAGGCAGGGGGAGCCAAAGAGGTCGTGGTGGATGGCAAAGAGGCCAAAATGCAAACAGTAATGTTGAATGCTACTACTGTGGTAAAATGGGTCATATGGCTAAAGACTGCTATAAAAAGCAGAATGACATCATGAATGGAAAACTGCAACAAGGGAATTATGCATCTTCTAGTAGATAGGGTGATGACAGAAATGAGCATTTGTTTATGGTGCAACACATGAACAATTCTGTGACAAGTGGAGAAGAAAGCAATGATGTATGGTATGTTGACTCAGGTGCATCAAACCACATGACAGGTCATGCAGAATGGATGGAGGATGCAAGGAAAATGAAAAAACCAGGATTTGTGGAGACTGGTGATGATACTGCACATCCTATTGTGCAGATTGAAAAATTTCATTTGTCTATGCAGGATGGGAAAAAGAAATACATGTCAGATGTATTTCATGTCCCGAATATCACCAAGAATTTGGTTTCTGTTGGTCAAATGGTTGAGCAGGGCTTGCAGGTCAGATTTAGTCCTCATGGATGCTTTGTTAAGGATATGAAAAATAAAGGTCACTTGATAGCAAAAGGAAAGAAGAAAGGCAGAATGTTTACCTTGGATGCAGACATGCCTGAATTGAGTGCAGCAATTTTTGCACATGGGACTGGTGTAGTTGCAGATATTGATATCTGGCATAAACGCATTGGTCATGTTAATGTACATCGACTTAAATCAATGCAGGCCCAAAATATTGTTGCAGGATTGCCCAAATTCAAGGTTGCAGAAATGCATAAGGTATGTGAAGCCTGTCAGTTTGGAAAACAGGCAAGGAAACCATTTCCTAGACATGTTCAAGAGAGTGAGAAGCCATTGGAATTAATCCACTCTGATGTGTGGACTACTAAAGCTGCATCTCTTGGAGGCTGTCATTATTTTGTCACTTTTATTGATGACTATAGCAGAAAAGTTTGGGTGTATTTTATGAAAAAGAAAAGTGAAGTTTTGGGCATTTCAAAACTCTTAAAGCTATGGTTGAAAAAGAAACAGGCCTGCAGATAAAATGCCTAAGGTCAGATGGAGGGGGAGAGTACCTCTCAAATGAGTTTGGAAAGTTCTTGCATGAGCATGGCATAAAGCAGCAATATTCATGCAGTCATACCCCACAACAAAATGGAATTACAGAAAGGAAAAACATGCATATTGGAGAGGTATCTCGTGCCATGCTCAATGAAAAAGACCTGCCAGATTTTTATTGGACTGAAGCAGTTGCTACAGCAGTCTATATAATGAACAGGACTCCCACTGCAGCAATACATGGGATGACTCCAGAGGAGAGGTATACTGGTAGGAAACCAGATATTTCTCATTTGAAATTTTTTTGTTGCATTGCCTATGTACATGTGCCAGATGAGCTGAGATCCAAGTTGGATCCAAAAGGTGAGAAGTGCATCTTTATTGGTTACTCTCTGCAGCAAAAAGGGTATAGATGCTATAACCCTTCTACTCGTAAGTTTACAGTGAGTAGAGATGTTATTTTTTATGAGATGAGTAGCTGGTATAAACCAGTAAATGTGATTGATGATGTAGATGCACAAAATGGTAATGCTGCACAGAATTCACAGCAGCAGTCACAAAATATTAGTGGACCTGGAGCGTCCTCTTGCAGTGGTTCTTATTCTTCGCCATGGACAGGCAAATTGAGATCAGGAGAATCTTCTCAAAGCAATGCAAATAGTGGTATGCAGGTATCACGAAAAGGAAAAGAGAAGGTTGATCAGCCCATGTTTGATGTGAATGCAGGTCACTCTTATGTGGATGGTGAATCCAGTGGCTCAGAACAGAGCATTGATGATGAGTTGGGTATTCCTTCTATTGTTACACCTGGAGTAAGGAAGACCAGGGATGTTTTGAGAGCACCTAGGAGTGAACCTACTTTGCGCAGGTCTACCAGAGCTAGGTATCCTGTGGATAGGCTGAAATATGATGGATTTACAGCCATTCACTATGCATATATGGTCAAAGTGATACAGGAACCAGAACCCACTTCTTTTGAGCAAGCCATGGGAAAAGAAAAATGGGAGAAAGCCATGGATGAAGAAATGGATGCCTTGGAAGAAAATGCTACATGGGAATTGGTACCTTTGCGTAAAGGTAAAAATGCAATTGGTTGTAAGTGGGTTTATAAGGTGAAGCACAATGCAGATGGTTCTGTGAACAGATACAAGGCAAGATTAGTAGTCAAGGGGTATGCACAAACATATGGCATTGACTATGAAGAAACATTCAGTCCGGTTGCAAGGATGGCAACCGTAAGAGCAGTCATTGCTATGGCTGCATCAAAGGGATGGTCTTTACATCAGATGGATGTAAAGAATGCCTTCTTGCATGGTGATTTGCAAGAAGAGGTCTATATGGAGCAGCCACCAAGTTATGTGCATGATGTTCATCCTGAGTTTGTTTGCAGGTTGAAGAAAGCCTTGTATGGCTTGAAGCAAGCACCTAGAGCATGGTCTGACAAGATAGGACAGTATCTTGTCACTATTGGCTTTCAGATTTCCAAGGCAGATTTCTCACTTTATGTGAGAAAAATAGAGAAAGGTATTATGCTACTTGTCATTTATGTTGATGATTTGATTATGACAGGTGACAATGATGAAGATATCCTTCATGTGAAAATGCTATTGAAGCAGAAGTTTGAGATGAAGGATTTGGGAGAGCTGTGTTATTTCTTGGGCATTGAGGTGATTAGATCACCAAGTGGGATACAGCTCTTGCAGAGGCAGTATGGATTGGACATGCTGTCCAAATATGGGATGACAGGCTGTAAGCCTATTTCAGTTCCTTTGGAGCAGAATGTGAAGCTGAGCACAGATGCAGGTGGGCTTCTAGAAGACCCTACTATGTACAGACGCATAGTAGGAAGTTTGATTTATATGACTATTACCAGGCCAGATTTGAGCTATGCTGTTGGATTGGTAAGTCAGTTTATGCAGGCTCCAAGGAAACCACATTTGGATGCGGTTAGATGCATACTCAGGTATGTGAAGTCCACATTGCAGTATGGACTATTTTATGAGACTGGGGTTCATATACAGTTGCATGGATACACTGATGCTGATTGGGTTGGTAGTATTTCTGATAGACGATCTACCAGTGGATATGTGTTCTCTTTTGGGAGTGCTGCAGTCACTTGGAGCAGCAAGAAACAGCCTACAGTTGCCTTGTCCAGCACAAAGGCTGAGTACAGGGGTGCAGCAATGGCTGCATGTGAGGTAGCTTGGTTGCATAAGCTACTTTATGATATGCATCAGTCTATAGATGGGCCAGTTGTCATTTATTGTGACAACATGAGTAGTATACACTTGGCAAATAACCCAATCTATCATGCTAGAACAAAGCACATTGAGGTGCATTATCACTATGTGCGAGAGAGGGTTTTACTAGGTCTTATTGATCTAGTTTATCTTAGCACAGAGGATCAGGTAGCTGACATATTCACGAAAGCATTGGGCGCAGAGAAGCTGCGCAAGTTCAGAGACCTGCTTGGTGTGCAGGAATTGGGATTGAGCTCGAGGGGGAGTGTTGAGATATCGAGCTCCACTCGTGATATGCCAGGGTGACCGTTGTGTATTTATGTCACTGACTTGTCAGTTATAGACGCGGTTGGTACACCGCCCATGAATAATAGCTACATGATAGCTATCCTTATCTACTCTAGTTCGTGGCTCTGTTAGTATGCCACCTTAGTTAGTTGAGTTTGGTTTGAGACCCATATATAGGGTTCTTCTATTTCTTTGTACTGGAGTTCTTTTGGCTTATACAACTAAGAAGAGGAAAACTGTTTTCAGCCTCCACCCTTGTGTGTATTCCCCCATTGTGCAAGCAAGAAAGCTACAAGTGAGACTCCTTCCTTCTCTCCCACAATCTTGACAATTGATGGCACATGTAATACATCTGTCAGACTCTTTGTCTAGCCATTATACAAGGACAAGGGAACCTTTCCAATGTGTGAAATTGGGTGGCATGAATCATCACCCATCTGCACATAACCTGGATTTTGTAAGTCCTGCATCTCTCCAAACCATTCAACATGATTGGTCATGTGATTAGATGCACTTGAATCAACATACCATACATTATCATATGTCCCCTTTCTTGTAATTGCATTCATTATATGCTGTATAATAAACAGATGCTCATTTTTGTCTTCATTCTGTTGTGTAGACAATGCACAGTTTCTTTGCTGCAATTTACCACTATGAATATCATCCTTCTTATCATAGCAATGGGCTGCAATATGGCCTACTTTGCCACAACAATGGCAAAGAACAATAGAATTTCTAGAACCTCTATTTTTCCATCCACCTCTTCCTCTAGAGCTCCCCTACCTCTAAAGTTTCCTCAGCCTCTTGAAACCTGCATTTCATCAAATTGTTGATTGAACCTGTTTTGCTGGTTATCGCCAGCATGTCCCATACCACGGCCTCTTAAAGAGGATCTACCACGTCCCCTTCCTGAACTTGAGTAAAATGCTTGAACTTGTTCACCATTTTTTTCAAATGAGTCACCCTCCATATTGATCTCTTCAATAATCATGAGACAGATCAACTCATCAAAATCTGAAAATGGCTTCCATACATATACTGAAGTAACAAATGATTTCCATGCCTTCTCATTGTTAAGGCCACTCAAAGTGGATGAAACCAAATCATCATCATAAGACATTGCATCAATAGCTACTAAAGCATCTGCAATGCTCCTCACCTTCAACACATACTCATGGACAGACATTTTCCCTTTTTTCAAGGCATTCAACTCTTTTTTAAGTTGAATCTTCCATTGTTGTGATGTTATGAGGACACAGTGTGAAAAAGTATGGAATGCATCATCATCCGACTTCTCTATTGATCTAGAGAGTCAATGTGATCTGAGCCATTAGTACTAGTGTGAGTTGCATGGATTATCTAAAAATACTAAAATTTTGGATAATTTTAGTCTATTTTTTATATTATTTATTGTAAAAATTTGAAAAATTTAGAAAAAGATTCTAGATTAGGATGGCATGCAAAAAGCTAGTTGTTTTTTCAGCCAATTAGGAGATTTTTCATAAAAAAGACAGATTAACAAGATCGCGTGCGTTGCGATCGCTGTAAACATGTTGAAAACTGCAGATTGAACTAAAAGAAGAAGAAGGAGTGATCTGGGAGATCCGTGACTAGGTGTCCTTCGGGTTTACCCCCCTTTCAGAGCCAACGGAGCCATCAAATTTGGGTTCCGGATAGTAGAGAAAGAGCTGATTTTTCCGATCCACGTTTTTGGTCTACGAAGGAGCTCCAAGAGAACTAATGCTTGGAGATTGCTTCTGAGTAGAGCAAAGATTCCAAGTTCTTTCAATACATATTGTTTCAATTCATTGTGATTTGTTTTTGTTGTGTTTACCACTCGGGTATTCTCTATCTTCTCTTCCATCTCCTATCTCTACTTCCTTCTACTTTTGATCCCTGGTGGAGTCAACCTTTCGACAAAAACCCCTCCGACATTGGTGAACCCGACGTGAAAGGTCGTCACAGAAGAAGGAAAGATAATATGGGAGAACCTTTGAATACAATCTCTAGTGATGTTTTGCAACAGTTGGTGCAAAATATGAATATGCTTATGTAGGTACAACAACAACAGGTGATGCAAGCTTCAGCTCAAACAAAAAGTGTTATGATGAATGCATTGCAAGCAGTTGAGCGTGAGGTGAAGTTATTCAATGGCAAGAATGTATCTGCATATGTACATACCTATGCTCAGAAGATGGAATTCTTTGGAGTGGCTCAATCTGCATGGAGCCGATATTTTGTATGTGTTACTGTTCATGAATTGAAAGCACGGATTACTGAATTATACTTGCAGGATGCATACTAGGTAGCCTTCAAGAAGACACTTAGGGAAGAATTTTACATTGAGGACACCAGTTTGATTACGCGCAAGACTTTTCAGGAGTAGATTATACAACCCAATAAGGGTCTTGTGGCTACATAATTGTTAAGAGAATTTGAAAGTAGATTTGAGCAGTTGGATCTTGCAGAACAGCAAGCTATTGCAAGTCAGAGAATTGAATTGTTTCTACAGGTAGTTGATCCTGAGCTTTAAGAGAAGCTTGATTATTTGCTAGAGGATCAGACTACAGAGATAGGTTTGAAAACAGAGTGGAGACATGTCAAGGAAGCTGTTACTGCGCTTGTGAAGAAACATAGAAGAAGAGAAAGATTGCATGTGTCTAGCTTGCCCACTGTTATGGGTAAGATAGTTGATGTATCCAATAAGCCACCTACTTCTGTGGCTAGCCCTATGGCTGTACCTACTATTGTTCCCTCTGTTAGGGAAGATTTCTTGGATGAATTGGTCAAAGGGATGCCAAATCTTCAATTGAAGGTTGCAAAATTGGACAAAAAAGGACAAGAGGAAAGGGGACAGGCAGCAACCCCTAAGCCTCGAAAAAAATGTATGTGATGTGACAGTTTGCAGCACGAGAGAAAGGATTGTGCTACCTATCAGGAGGCCTTGGCATGAAATCTTATCTTTTGGAAAGATGGCAAGATCCATGCACAAGAAACAGGATTGCCTCTTGCTTTGAATTTTGGAAAGGGAGGTATGCAAAAGTTGTTGGAAGACTTGGCTGTCCAAAATGCTTATGCGACGGTACATGCTTCTACTTTTGGTCTATAGTTGGATAGAATGCATGGCCAAGTGATGGTTGGTCCAAAGGCTAAAATATGGACACATGCTTTACATGCAGCTGAAAAGAGAAAGGTCACTGATAGTGAAATGTCTCATGTAGGGAAAGACATTCGTGGCATAACTGGTTGGGAATCACCAGTAGATGCATATTCAGTGTATGCATATTTAGCAAAGGTGCAAAACACGAATGCACTTGTGCAAAAAAGAGATGAAGATATTGCAAGAACATCTAAAAGAATGACAAAAAGAAGTATGGATCAACCTAAAGCTGCAAATCAGCCACCTCTCGAGCATGTTATGGAAGAGGTCAGTCAGAAGCAAAAATAGGATAACAAACAAGAGGGCAAAAAGAAGGGCAAGCAACTAGGATATAAGTTGCAATCTGACATTGAGATAGCCACAGATCTTAAGAAGGTTCTTGAAGAATGGATCTTAAATAGTCGGGTGGAATTTACCTTGGGAGAGGTGCTTGGCGTTGCCAAGGGAGAATTTCATGATGAGATCATTGACATAATTAAAAGGAAGAGTCAGTTTCTTGGTGATACCACTAGTGCATTGCTACAATTTGAAGAGGAAACTAGTTTGTTAGGTATTCCGGCTGAATATGAGCATGAAGTAAGTACTTGATTATCTATGCAGGATGCTAGTAATCAGTGGACAGCATGTGGAAAAGAGAAGAAAGTGGCTGAAAATGCATTGTCTTGTAGCAATATGCATGGTGGAGTAAGGCAAATGCAACAATATGGAGAAGAGACTCTAGGAATTATTCCTCGAAGTCACTACAAAAGTAATCATTGGGCTAGAGCTACCACTAAAACGGTAGTGAAAATAGGGGAGCGTGAAACTTCTTGTGTTGCTTTACTTGACCATGGGTCTGAGATAAATGTCATTGAGCGGGGATTGTATGAAAATGGTGCATGGCCTGTGGACACTGATCATGGTTGGCATATGAGGGCTGCAAATAAATCTTCAGGGGAGCTATATGCTGCATGTTCTAATGTAAAAGTGACAATTAGTGATGTACAGGAAGAGCGACACTTCTTTGTGCAAGATAATTCCTCATATGCAGTGATTTTGGGACAACCCTATATTACAGGAGTGCGTATGGAAACAAAGGTACTTGATGATGGTTCTACTTATGCAAGAGTCAAAAGCAAAGATGGGAGGAAAGCAGTCCAATTTCTTACTATTTGTGTTAATCATCCTAGAAATCGTGATATGCTTCGAGAGTCTCCTTTGGTTCCAAATGCAAGGGAATTCAAAGACCTGGATTTTCATTAAGCACTGTTGTAATGCGGGGCTACAGTAGTGTTGTTCAGAGGGTGTACTCACCTCTTGATGAAATGAAGCATGTATTTACTATTGGTAATTCTCAGTTTACAGCAAACAGCTCATGTTGGTTTAAGCCTATGGAAGCTATGTATAGGGATGAACACATATCTATGAAATGGGCTATTAAGAAACTGAGATCATTGGGGTTGTTAGCTAAAAATGATGGCATTTCAGGCATCTTTTATGGGATGAATATTACTGACACTGGCTGAAATTTCAGCAACTATACATGCATAAAATAAGGCTGAAAACAGAGTGTTGTCAATATGTTCTTTGGATATATATGATGTTATAGCATTGTTTGCTCAACAGGAAGGATTACAATGGGCTGAAGTACTTGTGGAGACAAAGTATAAGATAGTTGACAAAAAGGTGAAACCAATTGCTTTGCCACTTCCACCAGAGAGTGAGGGTATGTATGAAAAAGTGTCAAGGTAGCCAAGCTTACGGGATCCTAAAGATATAGGTCATCAGTTTACATCTGAAACATTACAGGAATTGAAAGTTGGTGTAGAAGGGTTTATTTTGCCTGTTGAGAGAAACTGTTTTATGCAGATGTTGGCTAGACATGGAAATGCATTTGCATTTCAACCAAGTGAAATAGGTTGTGTGGATCCAAATGTTGTCTCTCCTATGGTCATATTTACTGTGCCACATGTACCATGGAACTTGAGGCCTATTCCAGTGCCTAAAGCTTACTTGCGAAAGCTGATGGATTTGCTAAATGAAAAGATTCGCATGAAGATCTTGGAGCCTTCTTTAGCCTCGTACTCAAATCGTTGGTTTACTGTGCCCAAAAAGAATGGAGCTTTGAGATTTATTCAAGACATGCAACCGGTCAATAAAGTGACCATAAGAAATGTGGGTGCAGGTCCTGTGGAAGATGAATTTGCAAAAGCTTTTGCAGGTAGAGGGATCTATTCTTTGGGTGATCTTTACTCGAGATACGATGAGTTTCAGCTTGCAATTGAAAGCAGGGATATCACAACCATGAAGTCTCCTTTGGGGTTAGTACGGATGTGTACTCTCCCATAGGGTGCAACAAACTCAGTGGCACACATGACAAATGCTATGAATAGGGTACTCATGGATTTTATACCACAATTGACTATGCCCTTCTTGGATGATGTTCCAATCAAAGGGTGTGCAGTGGATGAAAAGAATGAAGAGATGGATGCTCATGGATGCAAACAGTTTGTTGCAAACCATATTGTGGATTGTGAGAGGATTTTGACACATCTAAAAGAGGTGCATTTAACTCTTTCTGGACAAAAGTCTGTCTTTGGAGTTGAGGAGGTTTTGATTGTTGGGCATATGTGTGGGCCTTATGGGCGAAGGCCATCGCCAGCAAAAATAGACGGGATTGATAGAATGTGAGATGTATGCACGAATGTATCAGAGGTGCGTGGATTCTTGGGTGCATGTGTGTTCTATTTGATATGGATTCCTCACTTTGCACATGTAGCCGATGTTCTTTATCAGCTTCTATGGAAAGGTCAAAAATTTCATTGGGAAAGGAAGCATCAGAAAGCAATGAAGAAATTGAAGCAACTCTTAAAATCTACTCCCACATTGAGAAAGGCTGACTATTCACATCGAAAGCCTATCATTATTACAGTTGATACAAGCCCAATCAGGATTGGATGGGCAATTAGGCAAGATGATGAGGAAGGGGAAAGGTATGCAATACGCTTTGGTGCAAAAGTATTGACTGAACGACAGAGAAGATATCCACAAGTTAAAAGAGAATTGTGGGAAATTGTGATAGCCCTTAAATGTGATAAGGAGTATTTTATGGGTGCTCATGTAGTCATTGAGATTGATTGTTTGTCGGTATTGGGTATGATTACTAGTTGTGCTACCCTGGACATTTCTATGCTCCGGTGGATTGTATACATCAAATCTTTGAACCCTAAATTTCAGCATATTGTAGCAAGAGATAACCCAGTGGGGGCAGACATGTTATCTCGAGCACGCTATGAGAATGAAGATGGGATGATGGATGAGGAGGAAGAAGATGACTTTCTTATGGCTGAAAATGATGTTGCAAGAGTGAATTTAGCAATGCAAGGTGTTGCTATAGCATTAATAGAAGCTTGGACAACAAAGAGAAGACACTTTAGATGTTTTGCATCTTGTGTAGAAGTGTTTCTGGAAGAGAAATATGTAGGAGAGTGGATGAGAATTGGTCAATATCTCAGTACATTAACAAAGAGAGATGAATGGTCAGATGAGGAGTTTAAGAAGATCAAGAGGAAAGCCTATGGATTTTTCTTAAAAGATGGATACTTGTGGAAACATGCAGAAAAGAAACACGATATGCCATTGCGAGTTTTGGGTGACAAAGATTCACAAGTAAAAGTAATGCAAGAATTTCATGAAAGCTTGTGGGCTGGTCATAGAGGTGTTTGGGGTACTTTTACAAAGATCAAAGAAAGATACTGGTGGTAGGGTATGTATAAGGATGTTGCTCACTTTGTGAAAACATGTACAACATGTCAAATGTATTCAGCTATGAGGCATCGAGATGAATTGCAACCCACATATCCATTGTCTCTTCATTTTAAGTGGGTGGTGGATTTGGTCACAATGCCTACAAGTGTTTGGCAAATGAGGTATCTTGTGCTTGCTCGTGAAGACTTGACTAATCAAGTGGAAGGGAGAGCTCTACATACTAAGATGACAAATGCCGTATGTACTTTTCTCTTAGAAGAGATCTTTTGTGGATATGGCTATGTGGGAAAAATTACAGCAGATAAGGGTGAGCTGGATGCAGATGAAGCTCATGATTTGCACGGTTGGGGATAAAGCTTGCTTTAACTTCAGTCTATAACCCTAAAGGAAATGGCAAAAGTGAAAGAGGTCATCCACCTATTGTAAAGGCATTGGAAAAAGCATGCGGTGAGAAGATAAAAGAGTGGCCACGATTGTTCCCTTATGCTTTGTGGGCTGACAGAACAACTCATAGTACTGTTACAGGATATATGCCTGCAGAATTGATGTATGGTCAAAAACCTATCATGCCAATAGAAGAGATGACAGTCACATGGAGTGTGTTACTTGGGAGGAGGAGTTGAATCAAGAGGAGTTGTTGGCCTTACGCATTAGACAGTTGCAAAGAAAGTTAGAAGACATAGAGGTAGCAACTACAAAGTTAAGGGCAGCAAGGATACAGAATAAGAAATGGTTTGACAAAAGACATAGATTGAGACCAAGAACCATACAAGATGAGGATTGGGTATTGGTTTATGATAGCAGTTTAGATAACCAGCATAGTGCCATGCGTAAAGTTTCCAAAAGATGGTTTGGACCCTATGTGGTAAGACAGGTGTTTGATAATGCTACTTATGCATTAACTGAGCTGGATGGGATAGCCATAAAACTTCCGATGGCAGGGAAAATAATCAAATTATTCAAAAGGCGGGAATCTACTGCCTATGAGTTGCCAAAATTGGAAGAAAATAGTGGCCATGATACAGGGGCTAGCCAGGAAGATATGGAAGATGAAGAAGTAAAGGATATGGTTCCATAGGATGAGGAGAACTCAGAATCTGGTGACAACTAGGATTTTGGCACATACCGAAGGATATGCAGGTTCAGAGGGGGTGGATGTCATGATGTTATGAGGACACAGTGTGAAAAAGTATGAAATGCATCATCATCCGACTTCTCTATTGATCTAGAGAGTCAATGTGATCTGAGCCATTATTACTAGTGTGAGTTGCATGGATTATCTGAAAATACTAGATTTTTGGATAATTTTAGTCTATTTTTTATATTATTTATTATAAAAATCTGAAAAAGTTAGAAAAAGATTCTAGATTAGGATGCCATGCAAAAAGCTGGTTGTTTTTTCAGCCAATTAGGAGATTTTTCATAAAAAAGACAGATTAACAAAATCGCGCGTGTCGCGATCGCTGTAAACAAGCTGAAAACTGCAGATTGAACTGAAAGAAGGAGAAGGAGTGATCTGGGAGATCTATGACCAAGCGTCCTTGAGTTTTATCCTCCTTTCGGAGCCAACGGAGCCATCAGATTTGGGTTCCGGACAGCAGAGAAAGAGTTGATTTTTCTGATCCACGTTTTTGGTCTACGAAGGAGCTCCAGGAGAACTAATGCCTGGAGATTGCTTCTGAGTAGAGCAAAGATTCCAGGTTCTTTCAATACATATTGTTTCAATTCATTGTGATTTATTTTTGTCATGTTTACCACTTGGGTATTCTCTATCTTCTCTTCCATCTCGTATCTCTACTTCCTTCTACTTCTGATCCCTGGTGGATTCGACCTCTCAACAAAAACCCCTCTGACATCGTGCCTTTGTATTTACTGAAAACATGCTCTCAAAAATTGTCCAAGCTGCATATGAAGTTTCTACATTCCTAATATGTCCCAACATCGTATTATCAATGATTGCAGATAACCAATACATCACCTTTTTATCTTTTACATTCCATTCTTCCCATGCTTTTAATTCATCTGCAGTCGGAGGAATACCCAGCTGTGGCTCCTTTTCTTCACCTGAAAAAAAGTCATAAAGGTCCTTTCCAATGAGGAAGTTTGTCATACGGAACTTCCATGAAGGGTAGTTGTTCTTGTCGAGCTTCTCAATAATGGGATTTCCACTATTCTCTGCCATTATCACAAACAAGAATACAACACAGCAAGCTAATCTTCTGCAATATTTCACAACATGTGCATAACAATAGACCAAGCAACCTTTTTCACTGATTGCTCAATAGTACATGCAAATTGCAACCTGTTTGCAGATAAACCTTATGTTTTCTTCTTGCAAACACCTCAAAAATTACAGATTCGAAATCTGTAACCTGTGTACCCACTTTCAGTCAATACAGTCGAAATCATAGTGTACCCATAAACTGATGTCCGCAACCTTGCAACTCTAAAACGGGGCTTGAAATGGCCTTAGATGCCCAAAATAACTATAGGAGAGCCCTAAAGGGCAAATCTGTAGAGTATACAGTGCTCTGCTTGGACACCAAATCTCATAGCAATCTGAGATTTTCGCTCTACCCTGCTTCCGGTGCCTCCACAGGCACTATCCAAGAGAGAGAGTGGAAGAATGGGAGAGCTTCTTACCCGTTGCTTGCTTACTCAAACCTTGCTTCTTCTCTTCACTTCAGCCTTCAAAAATCAGCCTCTCTCAGTGGCACAGCTCTAATACCATGTCAAGAATCACGTGGTGGGGGGACTTGCTTGAGCTGCTGCACCAAACACACACTATATACACAAGAGGAACTCACTCAAGAACACAAGAAGAGAGATGGAGGCCAAAACGTTTTCTTGCTGATTTCTTTTTCTTCTTCCACACACTATACAATGTACACAAAGTATAGATAAGATACAATATCAAGGAAAGTGGCCTTCTAAGTCAAATAGTGCATAACCGACTACACTAATCGACTAGCACTATATCTTTGCCAGCTATAGGTAGGTGTAAAAACCTAAATATAATAAGTGATAAGTCAATGGCCATGTGAGTGTCATAATGACCACCAAGGTGCAAAGTGTAGACGTGCGGACCCATCTAGCCAAGCAATCCATCATCAATGTCAGCACATGTTGAGCTTGCCATCTCAACATTGAGGACATGTAATGGTCTCTTGATTCCACCATCTATGTCTTCCTATATCTCTACATCCTCATGATACATAGTACGAAAAAATTTAGGAACTATTGAGTTGAACCAACTAATAACAAAGTATGGCCCACTACCATTGTCAGTTAGTCTCTGTCACTAATGATATGTTAGACATAATGGAGAAATTTTTATTTCTATTTTTGAAATGAAAGAAGTCAACCACTCATTATAGGTAGAATGATATTCAATATCCAAACTATAACTAGCAAAGCTATTACATTGGCTTGTCTATCTCTCTTTGTCTCTCTCCCTTCTCCCTCTCTCTAAAGTTTAAATCTGCTAGGTTTGAATTTTTGGAGTCGTTGGATATGCCTATAAGGCACATTTGGATAGTTATATTTGTAAATCAATACATTATAAGTTGAAAGCATGGTAAAATGGTATCAAAATAGTTTTTCTAGGATGTGATTAAAAGTAGCTAATGCTTGTTGTAAATAGGTTTACTCTTACTTTTAAGGTTTTTTAAAAATGGGTAATAGTCACATCATGAATCCTTTTGCAATTGAATCACTATTGGTGGCCCAATAAAACTTCAACTTCTTTGTCTCTCCCTCCCTCCCTCTCCTCTCTCTCTCTCTCTCTCTAACATATAAACCCAATATTGATGTTTAAATTGATGGAATTATTCATGCAAAAATTGACCCACATCATTGCTATAAACACCAGTATCTATAATGGTTGAAAATCGTCACTATCCATGTCAGTATTTTGGTATCTATGTTGGCATCTACGTATACTAATGAAGATATTGATGCTAATCGCTATAGTTGCAAGTCTATTTTTGGACGCAAATAGTGATGGTTAGAGGGAACCTTTTTATTTTGGATGGCAGGGCATGCAGTCTTGCCACCCTTCTAGTCACATGGGATGAATCTATTTTGTAATTAATTCATAAATGGAATATATAGCTATTGTCCAAAAATTATACATCATGACTTGCCAAGAAGAAGGAATCCATTGATTGAATTTACAAACTACAATGACAAGATGACATTCCATAGTACTAGCTACATCAAATGATAGGGTTAAAGAACAACAATAAGAAATTTTTTTTATAAAAGTCCCTATTTGTGAGCCTCATACAACGAAGGAGAAATGTGTTTAGAGAAAGCTAGATACAATCAATGGAAAAAGAATGTATGGAGCATAAGGCCAAAAAGGGAGGAGTGCTCCATGAATCCAAGATTTGCACCATCAGATAGCTCATCCCAATGCAACAATGATTGAAAGGAGTCGATAACAAAACCAAAGATCAAATTTGAGTACACAATGTATCACAAAAATTAAAAATTGCAAACATGAAAGAGGCATGACTTACTGAAACATTGTGCATATATGTCTTGTTGATAAGTGTAGTAAGACCATGTCTTTCTACATATCGGGTTTCCAATCCTGTAGGATCATGATTTGTGATAAAGTGTTATAGCAAAAAGAAACAAAGTAGCATTATTAGAATAAGGTTATCACTACAAGCAACATATAAAACAAAAAGGTGAATACAACTAATAGAGAACTTACAAATTCCTCCAAGTAGGTCATGTGGCCACCCCTCCCAAGGTGGCACATGACTCTGACCTCCAGCCATGCCCTCATCACATCTCATTGATGATACCATCACCCTAGAAAGTCTGCAGTCTTCTCTTTGAGTCTCCTTGAGTCCTCCTAGTCTAGCCACTTGAGCTTTGGTGCACTAGTTGTCTTTTCCAAGATAAAAGTAAACACAACATTTGTTGTCTTAGTACGTAAAGCTCTCCCTTCCACTTGATTAGTCAAGTCTTCACGGGCAAGCACAAGATACCTCATTTGCCAAAGACCTGTGAGCATTGTGACCAAATCCACCACCCACTTAAAATGAAGAGACAATGGATATGTGGGTTGCAATCCATCCCGATGTCTCACAGATGAATACATTTGACATGTTGTACATGTTTCCACAAAGTGAGCAACATCCTTATACATACCTTGCCACCAATATCTTTCTTTGATCTTTGCAAAAGTACCCCAAACACCTCTCTGACCAACCCACAAGCTTTCATGAAATTCTTGCATAACATTTACTTGTGAAGCTCTGTCACCCAAAACCCGCAATGGCATACCTTATTTCTTTTTAGCATGTTTCCATAAGTATCCATCTTTTAAGAAAAACCCATACGCTTTCCTCTTGATTTTCTTAAAATCCTCATCTGATCATTCATCTCTCTTTGTTAATGTACTGAGGTATTGACCAATTCTCAGCCACTCTCTTGCATATTTGTCTTCCAGAAACATTTCTACACAAGATGCAAAACATCTAAAGTATTTTCTCTTTGTTGTCCAAACTTCAGTTAATGCTGTAGCAACACCTTGCATTGCTAAATTCACTCTTGCAACATCATTTTCAGCCGCAAGAAAGTCATCTTCTTCCTCTTCATCCATCATCCCATCTTCATTCTCATAGCATACTTGAGATAACATGTCTGTCATTGGGTTATCTCTTCCTATAATATGCTGAAATTCACGGTTCAAAGATATGCAATTCACCAGAGCATAGCAATGTCTCGGGTAGAACAACTAGTAATCATACCCAATACCAGCAAACAATCGGTCTCAATGACTACATGAGCACCCATAAAATACTCCTTATCACATTTAAGGGCCGTCACAATTTCCCATAATTCTCTTTTTACCTATGGATATCTTCTCTATCGTTCAGTCAATACTTTAGCACTAAAGCGTATTGCATATCTTTGCCCTTCCTCATCATCTTGCCCAATTGCCCATCCAATCCTTATTGGGCTTGTATCAACAATAATAATGATAGGCTTTCCATGTGAATAGTTAGCCTTTCTCAATGTAGGAGCAGATTTTAAGAGTTGCTTCAATTTCTTCATTGCTTTCTGATGCTTCCTTTCCCAATGAAATCTCTGACCTTTCCTTAGAATGTTGGGGCTAAAGGCGCCTCCGCCTAGCTACTCGTGTATTACTACACTGGCAGTACATGCCACTGCACACACTACAAGTGGCGAGTGCTCGTCACAGTCACTTATTCTTTATTCTTTTAGTGACCATTTGAATAAAGGAAGTCTCGGTCACACATTCTGGTTGTTGGAGTTCCTACTTTTGAGTCTCTCTCACTCTTGGCTCTTGCTCTCAATCCACCATAGCTCTCACTGCCAAGCTTCTTCCTCCTGGGTTCCACTTCCCTTTCAATTAATATCAGAGATATGGCATTGGAGCTTGCTCGGCATTCTCTTTAGTCTTGATTTGAAGAGCTTCAACCTTAGCTTCAATGGTAGCCATGGCACCTTCATTTGCATTTACGTTTTGATCTCCTGCCTCCTCTCCGAGCTTCCGGACCTTCATCAGCTTCTTTCCGAGCTGCGTTGGAGCTCCCTTGACCTTTTCAAGTGCCCCCGAGGGTTGTTGTAGATCCCTCATCCCCCAGGAATAGCCAACACAATTTTTGGTGCCATTTTAGGGGGCCTGGCCTAATCTGCTCCCCGACATTTTCGTGCTCCTCCTCGGCTTACCAGCACTCTTGACAACCTTCCCGAGCATTGCTTGACTCTCTGACATTGGTGCTTCACTTCCAATGATCGATTTGAGTGCTTCACCCTTCAGCCCTTTGCTATATACATAGTCCTCGGACTGTCAAAACAGGGCAGCACTTGACATTTACTGTTTAATGTTTCTTGGCATTGCCCATTTGATGCCTATTGATGCCCAATGCCCGGATGTTATGGGATGCTATGTCTATGCTTTCAAACTGATTTGGAGTAGATTCGAGCACCGTTTGAGATTCATATAATAGTAAATTTCTTGCTGTAATATAGTGGGTTGAAGCTCATTTACTTAGTGTATGCATTGGTTCATGGAACGGGGTGCTTCCTGGAGGTTTGAATGATCATATCAATGTATCTGGAGGTTGTCAAATGCTTCTTCTTGGTTTCGGAATACTTTTGAGCTTGTATTAAGCTCCAACTTGGTTGTTCTTCACTAGCATTTGGCTTCAGTTGGCATGCTTTGGACTGGTCTATGCCTATTGTCACTACTTGACATTTAGGCTTCTTACATTTATGCCTTGGTTAGATATGGATGCCACTTGGTTTGCCCATGCTTGACAATTACTTGGAGCTTTATCTTCAAATGTATTTGAGAATTTTGGATCTACTGGGCATTACATTTGGTTTTCAATTACATACTCTTTGAATGCTTTTCAGGCTTATGCTTTACGGGTCTGAGATAGCTTGGGATTTATGCTCCGGATGTACCCTACTGGGATTTCGCATGTCTGGTGCTATGTATTTGATGTATTATAGCATTTCTTACTCTCTTTGCATCTGACTTCACTTCCAGTGGGAGCCTCTTGGTATATTTGGATGTACACAGAGTCTTATTTACATATGAGCTTGAGCTTGTGGGATAGTTATATGCATTTGCTCTCTTGAGAGCTTTATGTTTGTAGTTTGTCTGTAGTGGGGTAATTCAATACACCTATTGGGGCAGGCACCTATCTCTGTCACAGGTTTGTCAATTTTGTATGCATCCTGGATGGTTATGTATTGAGCTTCTAGCTCTATCAGTTATGCTTGTGCTTGGTCTCTTCTCTTACCCCGAGACCCATTGCATGCATGACTTCTGGACCTATGAGATGTCTCTTGCCTGACAGGTTATTGGTTTGATAGTTCTTGGTATCTTCTTGCCCCCTGGAAACTCATTGTTGGATGTATCTTGCTACCTGGCAATTGCAGTGACATATCTATCATAATGATTGCTTCATTTTGGGACAGTTTTATATACTACTGCCATTTATTACAGCAAGCTGAAATCTGTAGATTTTGAGCACTTCTATGAGGGTAATGCTTACTATTTGATGTTATCTTGGTCATATTTGGTGGACAAGTGCTTTTCTTGGTGAAATCCACCCTTTCAGCCAGTTTTAGCAGTGGTTTTAGTGCATTTTCTGCTAACTACAGCAACCTGCAATTTTTCTTTTTTACTTTGATTTGGGACAATATGGCAAGTCATCTGAAAGATACAACTCTCTTTAACATTGCCAAGTTGGATGGTACCAACTATGGGTATTGGAAGTCCCAAATATGGCAGTTTTTGGTGTAGAAGTTGCAGATTAAACCCTTGCGTTTCAAGGGTGTTAAACTGGAGGATTCACAAGCTTGGTATCAAAAGATTGATCTCTTCCTTTTACAAAACAAGTGTTTATCTCTTGTTCTTTAGATCATGACTTATATGTCAAGTGCTGCAATGATAGTTTTGTTATTCTTGCTCTATATATGTGGATAATACCATATTTCTAACAATCTCAACTTCCTTCAACAAGTAAAGAAGATTATATCCTCTGCATTTGACATGGTGGATCTTGTGACATACACTTATGTCTTGGTATTCAAATTCAACACTATCAAGAAAAGGGTATTTTATTACTATGTCAAACAAAGTTCATTGATTATATTATTCCAGAAGTTTGGTTTGGGTTATACACATCCTGCTAGTACTCATTATCTTGTGAGCTCTACTAAAAACTCTCACTTTCTGTAGAATGATAGCCAACTAGCATTACATAAACCTTATGCTAATCTTGTTGGCTTTCTTCAATTTGTTGGCTTAATTTCTCACCCCCTTGACATTCTTTTTGTTGCATCTTTCTTTGTTAACCCTCAAACGAACGAAGGTGGAAAATCCGGAAAAGCTAAAGCAGAAGACAAAGACAAAGGCCAAGGCAAAGAGAAACGGAAGACAAAGATGCATAAGGAGAAGAGTCCTAAATAAGGGAGAAAGGCACACAAGGAAAAGCGCAAGTCAAAACTTTTGTAAAAGAGCGCAAGCGCATCATGGTTAATTCAAGGAGCGCCGGGCTCTCACCCGTGCAATTTGTAAATGTAGACGGGCGGTGGAAAGGAAGCTAGGAAGATAGAAGGACAATGGGAAAAAGGGCCTAGGCTACGGTCGGCCATGTAAAAAAGGGGGAAAAGGGGATGACCACCCAAAAGGGATTTAGGGTTTTGTATATAAAGTTGAAAAGTGAATGAGAAGCTCATTCTTGTGTGTGGCCAAAAGTAGCTCTCCTCTTCTTCTTCTTCTTCTTCTTCTTCTTGCTTGCTTGAGCTTGTGCTTGAGAGAGGGAGTGTGAGAGTGTGAGGGAGTGAGTGTGTGAGGGTGAGGGACCGAGGAGGAGAAGCTCTCCATCTTCTCCTCTCTTCTTCTCTTCTCTTCTCTTCTCTTCTCTTCTCTTCTCTTCTCTTCTCTTCTCTTGCTCGCGGCAATGGAGCTTGGAGCGTGGAGCTTGAGGATGAAGCTTGCTTGAAGCTTGCACTTGGATCGTGGAGCTACCAAAGTGCACAAAAGAGGAGGTAACTCGAATGGCATGGAGGTAAGCTCACTACACCCGTAGATATGGATGGCGCGTTGGCTATGTGAGAGGTAGCCATTAGTGCTCGGCTTGGAACGCTTGAAACAATAAGCGGTCCGTGGGTCTTGGCGGTTGAGCGAAAGCTCCCACATTTTGGTTCCATTGCCGAGACAACGGATTCAAGCCTTGAGTGCTTGCGCACTTCGAATCGAACATTAGAGTAGGTTTTTCCCCGAACCGGTGTTTGAGATATGTAGGAAGCGAGGGGGTTGAAGATGGTATTCGATCTCCTTGGCAAGTAGGTTTGTTGTTTTTCTTGAGATTTATGTTGTGAGATGGAGTAGTGTAGGTAGTTACTTTGTGATTTGGATGCATTAGAGTAGAAGAAAATAAAGAAAAACAAAGAAAATAAGCATTAGGATTACTGTTGCAAAATAGGGCAGAAACATTGTAAGAATCGTGCAAAAGTGGTAAAAATATTACTTGTGATGCCTAAGGTCGGTGAGTGAGTTATTGGGGGTCCCAATACCATACCTGGGAGAGGATATAAGGGCCAGAAGTGGAAAAAAAGGCCACATTGTGCATTGCAGGGTTTCAGGAGAGGAGGAGAGAAGAGGAAAGCTTGGCGAGGAAATCGGCTTCAATCTTGGCATCAGGGAGATCTTCGGCTAGCCCAGGTAATTCTATACCTCCCCCTACAGTAGTAGGACCAATCTGGAGTTGCACGACAAGGGGGAAGACCCCCAGCGCCCTGCACGACGAATTTTGCGAGCTTCGACGAAAAAACGCGCGGCGTTCAGCGCGTCCCAGTCACGTCGACTCTGGTCCGAGGCCCAGACTGCCCTCGGACCACCCGGCCCACTTGGCCAAACCCTAGTCGGCCTCGGACCGTCCGAGTTGACCCATCCGAGACTCAAAATTCGGCCCTCGGCCACATCCTACATTCGGCCCTCGGCCCAAGCGCCTCGGCCCGGTCGAGTGACCTCGTCCGAATTCGTCTGAGTCGTCCAAACTTAGCCCTCGGCCCATCCGCCTCGGCTCGTCTGAATGACCCACTCGGACCCTGTAATTCGGACCTGTTGGGCCGAATTTAGATTTTCTCAAATTTTAACCTGAAGATAGTGAAACTAACTGAGGAACCATACAGAGCCGAAACCATATCATAGATCGATCACTGGGCTGAAACTTAGAGCAAGTAGTTCAAAATTTGGCTATAAACGGTCCTCCAAATTGTGCATGGTGTCTACCGTAATGGCCTTGCGGGCCAGGGGGGAAGTAATGCATTGTTTTCTCTCCAAATTGTGTTCAAACCGTGTCTAGTCAGAGCAAAATGCAACTTCAGCAAGCTACAAATGGGAAGATGACTAGACATGACACTCTTGACAAGAGATGTACCTTGAGCAACACTGCACAGACAACCCAAGACGTTGGTGGAGAATCTACGTCTGGTCATGCAAGTGGGGACTCAAGGGCATTTGTTAGAAGGCTTAAATTTACAAGCCAAGACCTGGAAGGTTAAGACATAGTACCACCTACTTATCTTAGGGTCAAACTCACCACAGAAAGAGAGCATAGTGTTGATGCTCTCATTGATGAAGGAGCAGATTTCAGTATCTTGACTTACGAAGCATGGACTCTACTAGGTCAACCAGAGCTTAAACTGACTGATGCGACTCTTAACCCTTACGGGGAACACCCACAGGCACTTCTAGGGAAGTGGAGAATACTTGTAACAATTGAAACAGAAAGCTTGCCAGTCTTGTTCTATGTTCCTCCAAATAGCGAGAATTGTGGAAAGGAAATCCTCCTAGGAAGGCCCTTCAAAAAGGCAATGAAGTGTGAAGCTGACTATATAGCACAGAGGATACACCTAACACTACCAGGTGTGAGGATAATCATGACTTTTAGCAAGGGTGACCTCAGCAAACCTCGAGGGAAGGGAAAGGAGCATTCTGACATACCAAGCAAGCCTAGTAATGAGAGCAAGGAGTTGTTGAAAGAGTTAATACAAGCACATGTCAAACAACGAGAACCAGTGAGTGAGGCCATGCTGGAAATAAGAAGGTCAAGAGACAATGCCAAGGACATGTTGTACTTGGCTATATGGAGTCTATGTTTAGGGTTTTATGCAGAGTTTTTTTGCTTATAGTAGGAGCTATAGCACATCATTTGAAGAACCCTTTGGTGGGGAGGGAGCTCATACAATGGGCTTCAAATGCCTTACACTCTCAGGATGTATCGCAAGCGTAGAGGTAGATTAGGTTGTACGATAGTAAACACGTGCATATATGAAAATAAAGATGAAATCTCGCAATGCTAGCTGCTTTGTGCACTAATCGGCTCAATTTTTGTGATGGGATGAAGTACCTTGGACTGTAGAGAAATATCCAGAAGAAATCAAGTTGAGATACAGCTTGTAGAGAGAGTTATGAAAGCTCCAAGTGCTACTTTGCTAGTCTAGTCATTCATGAACAAAATCTTGTGTAAGACATTGACAATGACACTGGTTGAAAGAAGAATGCATCATGATATATTGCATTCAACTCTTGAAAGTGATAGTCAAGTACAATGCTTTATAGTAGTTGGCTAGTGACGTTCTACCTCACTGTGCATATGGGATTAAGGGCATCTCTTCCTAGAGCATGCATCATTTGTCATATCTTTCACATTTGTGGTTGGAATATATTGGTTCAACACATCTATAATATAACCCTTGAGTATGCAATTCTATGATCTGATCATTGGTTAAATGTCTAGCTTTATTGGCTATAGACATAACTTTGCCCACATCATCACTATCCATGGTACTCATAAGAAGCATGTGCCTGATAAGGAAATGAACACTATTCATAGGCATATTGTTGCCCATATACATAATGGTGCCCATCATAAGAGAGTGATTGGCTATACTCATTGCTATACAAATTTAGCAATGATTGCAATAAGTCTTATTGAGTTGTTGCATTAGCCATAGCAATTGATGCAACCAACATATGCTTATCATGAATATGTGCTAAACCCTCTTGAAAAAAAAGATTGCCATAAAGACTAATGAGAGCTTATGATATGAATGGTTGTACTAGCTGAGCCATATGAGATGTCAAATGTTGGGCAAGTGGGCAAGTGCTTATTCTATCCGAACTGCATACACAACTTCAACTACCATCACGGTTGCATCAAAATCCATAGGTGCACATGCCAATACATCAATCATGCCATCCATGTGAGCAATAGACTTGCTAAATTCCATTTCTCGAATGATACTCGTAATATTTCTATTGGATGCAATTTGGCTTCTATAGAGCATTTTAGAGTTAAGATTGCATTGCTGGAAATCATGGCTATAAATATTTCCATGACCATCTTCATTCAAGGATTGACCCATAGTATCTAATCTTATTGGAGATTGACCATGAAAATCTTTATCCAAGGATTGACCCACAACATCTGTTCTTGCTGGAGATTGACTCAATGATGTATGGCTTTTCCAAGATCCCTTAGAATGGCCACGTTTCTCAAGAGGTGTTCTTGTGCTCCAAATTTGTTACTGCTCTTATAAGATCCAACATTCCCAAAAAAAGAACTACTTGCTTCATAGCTAATTTATTGTTGAAACATTAAGTTGCCATAATCAACTTTTTCCATCTTGTTATCAATATTATTTGAGCTTTGTTGTAAGTAGTATTGGTTGGGTCAAAGAGTTTCTTCTAAATTTTGATCTCACTACATGTAGTTGCTCATCATAGATGCTTCTAATACCATGAAGGCCTCCTAAGGGCAATAGCAACATCTATGTGATCGCTGCCAACTATTGTTTCTTAGATTATCCAAGAACCTGCTGCTACAGTAAATGTTTAGAAGAATGGTATTGTTGCTCTTGTTCTAGATGAGGTTGTTGAGGTTTGAAGAGCTATTGTATAGAGACTATTATTGGTAGTAATAGTTACTATTCTTGCTGCAACTCTTACCCCTTTCACCATTCCTTCCACTACCAAAACTACGAGTATGGTATTGCTGTAGATAGAGTTATAGCATTGCTATAGGCAATTTCACCAACATGAGAAGAAAATGTTGACTGATGAGATGCTATTAATCTAGAGACATGTGCAGCTATCTTTTGGAAAGATATTGTTGATGATATTCAAGTTGCTTCTATTGCTTGGCTCCTATTGACTATTGATGCTAATATTATAAGTAGGACCAAAGATTTTTAGTGCTTTATGAATCCAACATTTGCCAAAGAACCAATATTAGGCTAATTTGCAGAGTTCGAAGAGCAACTTTGTTGACCCTTGTTGAAAGACCAATGACTGAAAGTAGCTATAAAAGAAGTCAATATCTATTTTGGCTTGTTGGATTGGCCCTGTTAGATTAAGAATCAGATCCTATTCATGGAGTTCTAGATACTAATGACTTACTTTCTTGAAAAAGATGAAATTCCAAATACCATTCCCTACATCCCAATAAATGCATGTAGAAGATTCAATAGCTTTGTCATATAGCTCTACTTAGTCCAACACATCACTTGCACAGGATGACAACCTTGAAATTATTGATTTAGTTTGTTGAGGATTATAGGACTATTAGATCCCTTTCTAGGATGAGTCCTCATATGGCTTGACTAGAAGTCTCTTTATGGTTGAATTTTATTTTTGTGAAATAATGTGGTGGTTTTGCTGTATTAGATTAGCCTCCTTTGTAACAATCCTCTACAGTAGTCACCCTTTATAATGATAATAATTTGAACAACCAAAACATGCCTAATAGCCCTATTGATGATGATCAACACATAAATGTTGAGTAATTTTTTCTTGAAAATTTTATTTGGATCAACTTTATTTTAGATTATTGTCTTGCAAGTCTGCCTTGTTGAGATCGCAAGCTCAACACATGCGTATATTGAGGATGGACCACCTAGCTAGATAGGTTCGCACATCTACACTTAGCACATTAGTGGTCATTATGATCCTCGCATGGCCATTGACTCATCAGTTATTATATTTAGTTTATTGCATCTATCTACAGTTAGCATAATTATATCACTAGACGATTAGTATAGTCAGTTATGCACTAGTGTTGACTTAATAAGCCATTTTTTAAAAGTTCTCTTATTTATACTTTGTGTACATTGTATTGTGTGTGAAAGAAGAAGAAAAAACTAGCAAGAAAATATTTTGGCCTCCATCTCTCTTCTTATGTACTTGAGTGCGCTTTCTCTTATGTGCATAGTGTATAATTGGCGCAGCAGCTCAAGCAAGTCCCCCCATTCACCACAATTCTTGATATGGTATCAGAGCGGTGCCACTGAGAGAGATTGGTTTAGGGCTTTCCCATAGGTTTTTTGGCCATTGAAAACCATTTCAGGACTTGTTTTAGAAGGTCGTAGAAAATAATTTTAGGATATAGTACAATTTTGATTGCATTGATCGAAAGTGGATGCACAAGTTATAGATTTCAAATCTGTATTGAGGTGTTTGCTAGGAAGAAAACATAAGTTCTATCTATAAATAGATTGCAGATTACATGTATTGTTGAGCAGTTAGTGAAAAAGACTGCTTGGTGTATTGCTGTACATTTGTTATGAAAGGTTGCAAAAGACTTGCTTTTTGTTTTGTATAAATTTTGTGATAATAGCAAAGAACATTAGAAATTCCATTATTGAGAAGCTCGACAAGAACAACTACCCATCATGGAAGTTCTGTGTGACAAACTTCCTTATTGGAAAATGCCTTTACGAGTTTGTTTCGGGGAAGAAAAGGAGTCAAAGTTGAGTATCCCTGTGACTATAGATGAATTAAAGGCATAGAAAGAGTAAAAGGCAAAGAACAAAAAGGTAATGTATTGTTTATTTGTAGTCATTGATAATATTATGCTGAGCCATATCAAGAACATAGAAACTTCACATGCAGCTTGGATAATTTTTGAGAACATGTTTTTAGTAAATACAAAGGCACGGAAGATTCAACTCAAGCAAGAGTTGAATACTTTGAAGAAAGGGAAAATGTCTTTCAATGAGTATGTTTTGAAGGTGAAGAGCATTGCAGATGCTTTGTGACAATGATTGATGTAATGCATGATGATGATGATTGGTTTCATCTACTTTGGGTGGCCTTAATAATGAGAAGGCTTGAAAATCATTTGTCACTTTTGTATATGTACATAAGCCATTTCTAGATTTTGATAAGTTGGTCTCTCTCATGATTACTAAAGAGATCAATATGTAGGGTGACTCATCTAAAAGAAATGGTAAACATGTCTAAGTATTTTACTCAAGTTCAAGAAGGGGACATAGCAGATTCTCTTTGAGAGTGAAAGGTGAGAAGGATTGAAGCTTGCACTTGAGAGCTATGGCGGGAGAGCAAGAGCAAAAAAGAGAGAGGTAAGAAATGGGAACTCCAATAGTCACAATGTGTGACCGGGCCTTCCTTTATTCAAACTGTCACTAAAAGAATAAAGAATAAAGTAACGGTGAGACTGGCGCCCACCACCTGCAGTGTGCAGTGGCAGTGACTATCAGTGTAGTAATACACATGTGGAGGCACCTTTACCCCCAACAACCTCCCACTTAAAGGTGAATCTGGAATAGTGAGGAGTGAAAAGAAAAAGAAAAAGGCAGTACAACATGTATACATGTACAACAGGATGAGGAAAGACGTCATCTCATCCCACACCCATCAACCTCTTGAGGAAGGCAAAGCGCTCTATAGAGAGGCTTTTCATGAGCAGATCTGTAGGATTCTAGTCAGTTGAGATCTTGACAAGATCAACAGACTTGTCCTCAACGACCCCACATATGAAGTGATACCTCACCTCAATGTGTTTCATCTTCGCATGGAAGACCGGATTCTTGGCTAACTGAATAACACTCATAGAATTTGAATGCAGTGCAAGGATAGCATTAATACCAAGGTCAGCAACCAAACGACCCAACCAAATGGCCTCTTTGCAAGCCTCAATGGTGGCTGCAACATACTCGGCCTCTTTAGTAGAAAGGGCCATGCATTTCTGCACCCTGGACATCCAAGAAACAGCACCTTCAGCATATGTGAATACATAGCTGCAAGTGGACTTCCTACTATCTGCATGTCCTGCATAATCAGAGTTAGTGTACCCCATGACTCCTGTATCTTGGCTGCCATAGCATATGCACATATCTATAGTGCCCTTCAGGTACCTCATGATACCCTTCACAGCATCCCAATGCTTCTTGCCAGGTATAGCCATATAGCATGCCACAACACCAACTGCAAAGGCAATATCTGGGGACGAGTGGCTATCATGGCATACATAAGGCTGCCCACTACAGATGCATAGGGAATCTTGGCCATCTCGACCCTCTACTCATCTATCTGCGGACAATCAGCCTGTGATACCTTCACATAAGAAGGCAATGGACAACCAATAGGCTTTACATCCTGCATGTGGAAGCGCTCAAGGACTTTATGAATGTACTCCCTCTGTGATAAGTAGAGGAGTCCCTGATGCCTGTTGCGTCTAATGCGCATACCAAGTATGTGAGTGGCCTGTCCCAGATCTTTCATCTCAAAGCTCTTCTTGAGCTAAACCTTAAGAGCATCTAGCTCATCATGAGCTTTCCCCGCTATCAGCATATCATCTACATAGAGTACCAAAATCAATAAAGAACCATCACGGGATTTCTTCGTGTAAAGACACGGATCCATAGCACTCCTGCTATAACCCTGTGATTGCATAAAGGCATCAAAATTATGATACCACTCCCTAGGTGCCTGTTTCAAGCCATAAAGACTTTTCTTCAATTTGCACACTAGGTGCTCCCTGCCAGGTTTTGCAAAGCCCTTAGGCTGCTCCATATAAATCTCATCATGCAAGTCCCCATGTAAGAAAGCCATCTTGGCATCCATCTGGTATAAATCTAAGTCAAGTTGAGCAACCAAAGCCAAGACTAAGAGCAGGGTGGTCATCTTAACCATAGGAGAAAAGACCTCATCAAAGTCCACACCATGCTCCTACTTAAAACCCTTTGCTACCAATCTAGCCTTGTATGCCAGCTTGGGGTGTCCAGGGGTACTTTTTAGCTTGTACACCCACTTGCATGGCAAAGCCTTCTTGCCCTTAGGCAAGGAAACCAAATCCTAAGTCTCATTCTTATGCAAGGAGTCTATCTTAGACTATATAGCCCTCTCCAAGGAGTGACTGTCACCCCTGCACATAACCTCATCATAAGTGAAAAACTCTCCTGCATCTGTAACCAAGACATAATGCATCGAGGGCTGAAATCTATCAGGTGGACATCTGTCTCTACAGGCTCTGCTCCCTGCCCAGCTGCCTGTCCAATACCCTGACCATGTGCTGCAGCTGTAGGCTGTCCAACTGGCTGTGGGGGAGCTCTCGGCTCCTCCTGAAATATGACCTTGTGGATCTCAACAACTCTCTCAGGCTGCCTATGCATCTTGTCTTCATGGAAGACTACATCATGACTGCATATGACTTTTCGCACCTACGGATCCCAGAGACTGTAACCCATCTCGTCTGCATCCCCATAACCAAGGAAAATGCATTGGACACTCTTAGGATCCAGCTTACTTCTCTTGTCCCTGGGCACATGGCAAAATGCCTCACATCCAAAGACACAGAGATGCGCATAAGAGGGAGGTTTTCCAGTCCATACCTACTTGGTAACCTGGAAATCCGAACCACTAGAAGGTGATCTGTTTATGATATGCACAGCTGTACTAACTGCCTCAGTCCAAAAGCTCTGTGATAGGGCTGCGTGGCTAAGCATACTACATACACGCTCCTGGATGATTCTATTCATCCGCTTAGCCAAACCATTCTGGGGGGGGGTGTAGGGGGCAGTCAACTGACGCCAATACCCCTCTCATCACATAACTGCTCAAAAGCACGTGAGACATACTCACCCTCATTATCTGTCCTTAGGCATTTTAGCCTATACCCAGACTGGTTCTCGACCAATGCAAGCCATATCTAAAACACATCCAAGACATCAGATTTCAGCTTAATGGGATAAGCCCAAACTTTCCGTGAAAAATCATCTATGAAAGTAACAAAATACTTGGCACCACCCATAGACTGACAAGGCATGGGCCCACAAACATCCGAATGTACCAATGCCAAGGGCTCACTCATGCGTGGCCTACCAGACTTTTTATGCATAGACCTAGTCCGCCTGCCATAAAGAAAATGCTTACATGAATCAAAACATGCATAATCAAGGGGCGGTAAGTATTGCAAACTAGAAAGCATTAGACATATGGCCCAAACGGGCATGCCAAACAGATACATGTGGGATAGAACCCATAGACAAAACATGATCAAGGGAAGAAGCTGATACAATTAGGAGATAGAGGCTGCCAGCCTTGGCACCTCTCGCAATCACAATTCTTCCACGAGTGATCTTCCATGCAGAGTCTCCAAAACATACATGATATCCTACGTCATCAAGCTATCCAGCTGATATGAGACTGCATATCAAAGCAGGTACATGACGTACATCCTGCATAACAAAAGTGCTGCCAAAAGGAAACTACAGCCTAACATCACCAATACCCACAATATCAAGAGAGATGTCATCACCCAAGCACACAAAACCCGAAACAGTACGGTATGAATGAAACCACTCTTGGCAAGGTGTCACATGAAAGGATGCATTTGAGTCCAAGAGCCAACAATGTGCATACATAGAGTGTATCTTTGTCATTTGCGAAGCACTAGAAGAAGCTGCAAGGATATAATCATCATCATCAACATCCTCAGGTTGCATAACATTGATCTCTTCAATTTTAACACTAGACTTTGCAGGCACTATGCTGCAATCAAAAGACTTATCCTGCACTTTGTCTTTCCCCTTATCTTTGTGCCTTTCATTGCATAGTTCATGGCATTGTGGCCTAATATGGCCCTTTTTCCCACAATGGTGACAAGTAACATCTGCATTCCTGGCACAGGATTTGCTACGTGACCTCCCACGCGACTTGGATCCAGATTTCTAAGAATCTCATCCACGGCGGCCACTGCCACTGCCACTGCCATGCTTTCCATATCCATCATTCCTGCCTCTAACTGTCATAGCATGCGACATACGAGAGGCATCCAAATTCTTACGATTAGCCTCTTCCTAAAGAAGAGTTCTCTCAACATGAGATAATTTCAAGGTAGCAGTAGAAGCACATAATGCAGTGCGGAATACATCCCATGACTCATTAAGAGTACCAAGCAAGAAAAGAGGAGTGACATCCTCTGCAAAAGTGATGTCCTGCGAAGTTAAGTTCTTGAGTATAGCATGGAACTGGCTCAAATGAGTAGACATAGTCACATTCTTCTTCATGCGCAGATCCATAAGCTGCTTCAACCAATATATTTGACTCGTTGGACTTTTCTTGTCATAGAGATTCTTGATTTTATCCCACAACTGCCATGCACTCTGTTATTCCTCAAATACATTGTAATGAACCTGTTCTGTGAGAGATAATACAATAGTGGACTTGCATAACTCATCAAGCTCAAGCTATTCCTCATCTGGCATAGTTGCAGGTGGATTTTTGCTCAACCTCAAAGGTTTAATCTGCGATTTTTGCACCAACACCTGCCAAATATGGCTCTTCCAATAAGAGTAATTCGTACCATCAAGCTTAGTGATGTTGAAAATAGCATGATCAGTGGACGAAATCGCCATAATGTAGGTTGGAAGATTGTAGACAGTTCAAAACTGTTTGCTGTTTATTGCAGAAAATGACAAAAAAATCACCAAAATCGAGAGAAAATGGTGAGAAAAGTGTAACCAAAGCAGCTGCTCACCAAGTACTAGTGAAAGTACATCATTTCAGAATACTTTAGCATGAAAAATCCATGTCAGTCCATACATATATGCTTGCTGTGATAAATTACATATTTCAGTAAATGAGAGCTAACAGTGCCAAAATCGGATACTGCCAAGACCAAAGCCGGCATCATGCGGGCATAACATAGGCATATGACAGTCGATAAGCATGAATCCAACACCCAAACATGTCATGCAAACATCTGCCAGTGAGTAGGCACACCCCCCAGTCAACGGGGCAAAGTATTCCTGCCATTACCAAGACTTGACACAAGTAGGTGTCAGCTCACAAAGAGAGGGACCCAAAGCAAAGAGTCAGCTCATAAGCATCAGAGGAACCAAGACATATGAACCATGCATCATCCTGAAGGGTAAAAGATCCCAAATAGTCTCAAAAGCTCAAAGAGCATAGACCGCCTACTCAATGGGGCTATCAAGCATCCAAAGACGCTCCCACAGGCACAAAAGCCATAAATATCAAGTAACAAAGCTCAAACAAAGCATGTACAAGCACCAGTGACAAGTGTCCAAGATCAAGCGCATCAATGGTACATCCCAGACATGTAGGCGATAGAGCATCCGTATGTAGCATCCATAAGCATGTAAGACATCAAGTACATCCCAAGATACAACTCTGGCAAGCCAATAAATGGATCAAATAAGCTCTGGGAATCCAAGGTCAAGCCAAGACCGGCTCCAGTAGCAATAGGCTCCAAATAATGTAACTAGCATGTAGTAATGGGATAGGCTAAGCATGTCAAGACCGGTCAGACATAAGCAACATACATGCCATAAGTATATCCAAGACAGAGCATCCAAATGCTTTGCAAAGTGAGCTCAAGCTCAACCAATGATCCCGAATCAAAACCAAGCTCTATGTCGAGCCCCAAGTGTCAATACATCACCATATATGTTGGAAACATAGCCCGAAAAGCATAAGCATAAGCATACATGAGAAAATGACTTCAGCCCAACTGTGTACAGCAGTGATTTATTGTTCAAAATTGAGAATTTCAGCACCAAAATCAGCTCCAAATGGTTGCCAAACAATAGGCATACATTCCCCTAACATCCGGGCATCAAACAAGACCAACCGGGCATCAAATGACAATGCCAAACAAGCTGTAGCATCAAATGTCAGTATAACACTGTCATAAACTACATGTGGACTATTATGACAATCCCAAAATAGTATTAAATCAGTCCAAATGCTATGCCAACACATCAACCATCAAAATCAAACATCAAAGCATGTTCATATGCTCGAAATGGAGCCTTTCCAAGTGCCAATGGAGGGGGAGAGCTGTTGTTGTGACTATCAATGCTGAAGACACATATGGGAGGGCTGCGTGATTGCACCAACTATAAATGCTGGTCTTGGGGCTACAAAAAATGGTAGCCAAGATTCGGAGGGGTCCGGTTAAAGCCAAGGAAGGCCTTAAACAAGCTCTAGCAAGAGCAGCCCACATATGAAATGAGATCTGGGAGTGTAATGGCTACCCTGTTTCAAGAGGGCTGAAAACTGAGGTAAACCCTATAAAGAGTGAAGCAATATCTCTATGTGAATGCCTTGAGGGTGCCCAAAGGGGCCGGGCAGGTGCTCGGGAAGCCAGGGAGTGATGGGAGCTCGAAGGAGTCGGATATGGCTGCCGAGAAGGAGAACCAATGCGAGTGGGGAGTTGATGGGAAGGTGAGAATGCAATGAACCAAGCTCAAGAGTCGAGAAGCCGAGCTCTGATACTAGTTGATAGGTGAGAAGGATCGAAGCTTGTACTCGAGAGCTATGGTAGGAGAGCAAGAGCAAGAAAAAGAGAGGCAAGAAATGGGAACTCCAACAGTCACAATGTGTGACCGGGCCTTCCTTTATTCAAACTGTCACTAAAAGAATAAATAATAAAGTGACGATGATGGGCACCCACCACCTGCAGTATGCAGTGGTGGTGACTGTCAGTGTAGTAATACACGGGCGGCTAGGCGGAGGCGCCTTTACCCCCAACAGAGAGGTTGTGGCATGGGACGTACTGATAATAACTAGCAAAACATATTAAATAAAAAATTTGGTAAAATGCAGATTTTAGGAGGCCATGGAAACTCTAGAGGCAGGGGAACTCTAGAGGAAGAGGCGGATGACAGAATAGAGGTTCTCACAATTTTGGTATTGTTTATCACTATTGTGGAAAAACAGGTCATATTGTAGCTCATTGTTATGCTAAGAAGGATGATATTTGTAGTAGTAAATTACAGCAAGGAAACTACCATCGCCTTCACGATAGAATAAAGACACATGAGTGTCTATTAATTGTGCATCATACAATGAATATTGTTACACAAAAGTGGACACATGATGATATATGGTATGTCAACTCAAGTACATCTAATCATACGACCAGTCATGTTGAATGGTTTGGAGAGATGTGGGACTTATAAAATCCAGGTTATGTGTAGACATGTGATGATTCATGCCACCCAAATTTACACATTGAAAAGGTTTTCTTGTCCTTGTATGATAGACAAACAAAGAGTCTATCAAAGTATTACATATGCTATCAATCACAAAGAATTTAGTGTCTATTGGCCAAATGGTAAAGCAAGGACAACATGCTCGATTTAATGCAAAAGGTTATTTTATAGAAGACTTTATTGATAAGTGCAAGTTGGTCGCAAAAGGAAGTAGAGTTTTTTGCATGTTCAATTTAGATGTTGAAATTCCTATAATGATTCTTGCCATGTATGCTAAAAAAATGGAGTGGTTGTAGATATTGAAATATGGTATAAATGTATTGGATATACAAATGTGCAAATACTGAAATTAATGTAGTCCAAATGATTGGTTACAGGGTTGCCTATTTTTAGAGTTGCAGAATTACATAAAGTATGTGAAGCATATCAATTTGGTAAGCAGGTGCAAGACAACCTTTTTTGCACGACAGAGATGCGAGTAGAAACATACTTGATGTTGTATATACAAAATTTTGGGGACCTATATAAAACATATCTCTTGGTGGCAACAAATATTTTGTTACATTCATTGAAAATTATTTAAGGAAGATGTGGATATATTTCACGAAGAAAAAGAGTGATGTATTTGAGCACTTCAAAACTTTCAAGGCTACAATTGAAATAGAAACATGCTTGAAAGTTAAGTGCTTGAGATCCTATAGAGAGGGAGAGTAACTCTCTAATGAGTTTAGTGCCTTCTTGAGGCCTCATGGGATAAAGAGAAAAATTTACTTATAGGTATACCCCACAACAAAATGGGATTGTAGAAATAAAAAATAGGCATATTATAGAAGTTGCATGGGCATTGATGGCTGAAAAGAATATGCCAAAACATTTTTGGTTTAAAGCTATTCATATTGCTATCTATATTATGAACATAACTCCCGCAGCTATAGTTCACAAGATGATTCTCGAAGAATGCTTTATAGGCAAGAAGCTTGATGTATCACACTTGATAGTGTTTAGTTGTATTGCATATGTTCATGTGCCAGATGAACTACGAAAGAAGCTTGATCCAAAGATCAAAAAATATATTTTTATTAGATATTCTTGAGAATAGAAAGGGTATCATTGTTATAACCCTGTCACAAGTGAATTCAAAGTGAGCAGATATGTTATTTTTGATGAGATGAGCAATTGGTATGCATATAGTGATGATGCATTAGATGATGATGATGATCACGTTAGTTATGGTAGAAAGAAAAGAAACAATCACAGATCCTTAGTGGATTAGAAACATCATTTGGTACTATATCTATAGTTAGCCCTTGGTTTGGGAGACTAAGGAGGAGTAGCCCTACATCTTTAGGTGGATCTAGAAGCATTACATGTAAAGACAAAGGGAAGGAGAAAGTATCAGGTGGTCATGATACATCTACTAGTCATTTGAGATTTGATACAGATTCTAGTGGTTTAGAGAGCTTGGATGATGAGCTTGATGTTCCTTTAGTCAAGACACCAGATGTACATAGAGCACATGGTAATGGAAAGGCTCTGTTAATTGATCTAGTGATACATAGTTCTAATAGGATTAGATACCCTATTAAAAGATTTAGTTTTGAAGGTTATACAACTCATAATTATGCTTATATAGTAAAGATAGTTGAGGATGTTGAGGCCACTTATTTTAAGGATGCTATTGGTCATGCTCATTGGGATGCAGCAATGGATGGCAAGATGGTTGCATTAGAAGCCAATAAGACTTGGGATTTGGTACCCTTGCATAAGGGCAAGAAAGCTATTAGCTGTAAGTGGGTTAAAAAAATCAAGCATAATGCATATGGTTTGGTTAGCAAGTATAAGGCTAAGCTCATTGCAAAAGGCTATGCTCAAACATATGGCATAGATTATGAAGAGACATTCCGCCTAGTTGCTAGGATGGCAACTGTTAGATGTGTGATTGCTTTGGCAGTAGCCAAAAGTGAAAATTTGTAGCATAATAATGCATTCTTGCATGGTGAATTGCAAGAAGAGATGTATATGCAGTAGCCAGTAGGTTATGAGGATTTAGAGCATCCCACATATGTGTGCAAGTTAAAGAAAGTGCTCTATGGACTGAAGCAAGTACCTAGAGCATGGTTTGACAAGATTAGAGAGTCTCTTATCAACATTGGATTTTATGTTATCAGGTCAGTGTGGAAGCTTGTCCTAGCTTGGTGGGATAGGTGCGGATGGCCCTAAAGCCAATTTAGCACTTAGTCTCCTCTGTGCTTCCTCCACCATCTGCTTTCTCTTTTCTTTAAGTGTAGCCTTTATTTCTATGGAGGTGTCTGCTTGTTGCTAGTCTTTTAGCTGTGGCGGGGAAGGAGGCTGTGGGACTAGTTCCTCTTCTTGAGGTCCCAACTCAAAGCTCAATCTAGCCCCTTCTCCTTGCTGGTCTCCGTGTGCTACTCCCTTTGCAAACCCTAGTGCATCTATTTCCTATGATGTCAAGCCTGCTTGTAGTAGGTATCTTCATTTCTCTTCAAGGGTTAAGTTAACTCCCACAGGTTGTGGTGGAATTTGGCAATTCCTAGCTTTTTCTTTATGGCGTCAATGGCCTCCCCTTCCTCAGTCTGATTGATGTCTTGCAAGGTGTTGAGGAAGATGCATTGCTGGGTTTCCAAGCTCACTTGGGCGGCCTCTACTCTGCTCTCAGTAGCTAGCACTTTATCTCTTTCTACTTGAGCCAGACGCGGCACACCAAGATTTTGACTCTTCTCTCATTGTGGTTTGCCTAGCCTTCAGCTCTCTTCTTCATTTCCTCAAGGCTTTCCCCTTACCTTCGAGCTAGTACCATTAGCCTTTGCTCTTGATCTTCAATCTCTCTTTTCAATATTTGTTGCTCCTCCTACTACTCCGAGGCTACTTTTTGTTTCAAGTTTTCTATTTCTGTGTGTAATATGAGGATTTGCTCTTGTCTATATGTTTCCAGTGTTGTCATGGCATCCCTAAGATTTGCCATTTCTGCATGTAGTTCTTTACATAACTCTCCCAGCTCCGCAGTGTTTTACTGCATCCTCATGAAACTCTATTTTTCTTTGGCCAACAGCCTTGCCTCCCACCATCTATCTTCTCCTTTCTTTGCTCTAAGCTCTTCTCTCAGCTCATATATTTCCTTTGGCACATGGCCACTTGTCTGGTCTTCTCCAGCTGGAAGAGAGCCACCAACTCTCCTTCTGAGCTTCCAACTCTGTCACTGCTATTTTCTTCTCCTCAACTTTCTTTAACTATGAGAGTAGCTCTTTGACATACTCATTGTAGTTAGTAGTTGGCATAATTGTTGTAGGGGATGGAAGTCGTGAGGTTTCCATTTTTTGCCATTTTGGATCCTGTCTTGACTCGGCGTCTGCTGTTGCCAGTATCTTTTGCCCAACAATTGTCATTTCCACACTCTTTCCCGATGTTAGTTCCTTATTGACAAAGTACTACACCTAGGCCATGAGATTGCTGGCATCTACAGTGGCCGGGGTGCCTTGAGTAGGCGTTGCTGCTGGGGTGATGGGTATTAAGAGGGGTGGGATGGGATTGATAGGGGCCTTGCCCTTGCCCTTGCCCTTAGTCAGTGCAAGTGGTATAATTTCTGGTACATGTGCACTCGAGCTCGAGCCTTCATCCCTTTGCAGGCTCAAGCCACCCAGCTTGTCTTGCCTACCTTGCTGTTCGATGGACAAGCGCGTACCTAGCGCGACGTCCTCTTCTTCTTTTCTCTTCAATTTCTCCTCCCTTTTAGAAGCCTTTCTTTTTCTCTCCTCTTCGGCTCTTTTCGATTCTTCTTCCAATCTCTCAAACTCTTCTTTCTCTTTCTTCTTACTTTCCTTTGCCTCTTTCTTAGCTTTTTGCAAGTTTGCCTTCTCCTTTTTTTCCTTTCCTCTTCTTGCTTCTCCTATGTCGTCTTTTCCTTGGGATATTTTGATTTTCTTTTGTTGGACTGGGCTTCTAGTTCTCCCTCCTCCTCACTAACTGTTCCCTCGCTTGACTGCTCTCATTCATGATGGGGAGGCGACCTTCTAGGTGTTTCATTAGCTCCTTCCTCTCCATCCTGCGCCTCCTTTATTGCTTCCTGGATGAGAGTAGTCAAAATTTCCCCATACTCGATGAATGAGGCTTTGGATGATGGTTTCTTTCTCTCAGCTCCCTTTGATGCTACCGAGGATTCTCTACCAACCGGCTTATTTACCAGGGCTAGTGCCTTAGTAGATTGATCGATGGTTTTTTGCATGTAGCCATTTGAGTCTATTTCATCTTACCCACTCCCCCCTTGGGAATGACAAGAATCCTTCCTAGGATTAGAGATTGAGAGGTCAAGGGCATTTAGTGCATGTTCTTGGTGTTTTACTGCCACATGAGCCAAGCATAGAAATTCGGATTGCATTCTAGATCAGCATATAGTGGTCCATGTCAAAAGGACATATGCCTACTTGAGTGATGTAGGTGAGAACATCCACGAGGAAGTCACCGGAGTCTACTCAACTGGCAATGTGTGACTCTTCCTCAGTTAGAATTTGATCTAACTATGGGTGAGTCAGGAGGTGCTCTTCTAGGGGTCGATTATGAATGGTGGTCAACATCCTATAGGAGGTTGGAGCTACACAAGTGTTTTTTGTCTACTGTGATGGTACTAGAAAGTTGATCCCCTACAATATTATTTGATAGTGACACAAATAAAAATACTTCTTTTTAGTGGCCAAGTCACAAAGCCAAACTTTTATTTCCTAGAAAATAAATATATCAAATTTAATGTTTATACACATTGAAAATACCAAAGATGATTTTTTACAGCCTATATTATTGCTCAAGACTCAACTTTAACCTTAAAATCCAGTGCTACATTTTTTGCCCATCAAAATCTAGAAATTTTGGTATCTAGGTTCCACATCCTCATGGCTTGGCACTAAAGGGAGATTATAATGTGTAGCCATGCATTTTACTATCTTCTTAATATCACTTGATACATTTGTGAGAGACACAAGATCGGAGGGAGAGAGGGAGAGGCTCCACATTATTTATTTTTATCCACCAAATTCACGAAGTATAAGTACTACATAGGTAACAATTGAGCAAGGAAATATTTAGATATTATGATTATATGAATTTTTAGAATGATTGAAAATATGATCCAAACTTGGAGCACTAGTAAATTTAATTTTCAAGAAGAGTTTAATGTTGAGAAAATAAAAAGGTACATGTTGAGGCATGAGTTCTTGAGTGCAAATTTGATAGAAGTGTTAACAAATCAATATCCACATATGTGCAGAGTCTCGGCACAACTACTCCATTTACTAGATCAAAAGCATAAGATCTCCATGATCTTTGTGTGCACATATCCCATGTGTACACCACCACTTATATGAGTGAAAATTAGATAGTCCTAGAAGCATAATTAGAAAAAAGTATATATGGTATAGTCTTAAAAGTGAGAACTAGAGGAGTTATAGGATTTGATCTGAATAGGATTTATGTTAGGAAGTGTTATAGAAGGAAAAATTGTAAGAGATAGGTATAGAATGATGCCAGGAGGCATATTCCGTGGTGGATTTTGTGAGGTTTTTTGATGGATTCCGTAAAACTATTTATTTGCCGAGACTCGTACACAAGGAGGATTCCTTGTGCGAGAAGTTGACGGGGATGCTTGTCCTTTTCGGGCATCAGATTAATTTAATGTACATGTGGGTGATTCCTTAAGATACATATTAATTTAATGGACGTTTATGAGTTTAGAGTGCGCACTCGAATTAAATTAAGGTCAGGAGGACAGAGTTCCAACCTATTTGATTATTTTGTAGCTGAAGACTACTAGGTATTTACTTTTGTTGGGTTTTATTTAATTATTTTCTAACAATTGTAAATGATTCAATTGATGTGTAGAGTAGCGGCGATGGCATTGGGTAGCACTTGGCAATGGTGTGAATCCAAATGCTTAGAAGAATTACTATTTTTGCTGGGTGCGCACCTTATCACTAAAGACATGGCACCAATATTTGTTTAAGCGTGCTTATTTATTAAAGCACTTGACAAAATATTTATTATCTTCTATGCGCATAGGTGCTTGGTTAAATATTTCATTATTTGATATTTGTATTTGGGCATATCCCAACTTTTGGGTGCCCAAATGCCCTACTTTATATTTGGGCAAACGCAAACGCAAAAGCAAAAGCATGCTATTTGTAAAGTGGGCTATTTTTGAGCTTGAAGATAAATAAATCTATAAGCACATGCCTTGTGAAGCGCCCCCACAAGACATGGGAGGAGATTATACCCAATTTGTCTTTTTGGTCTCATTTGCTTTTGCTTTGTCCTTGAAATTATGAAGGTTTGTAGAAATCTTTGTTCTTGGGGACCTTCCGACATTCACTACGCACATGTACAACATCCGATTTACACATTAGTGGTATCAGAGCGGAGCTGAGATCATGAGATTCCAATTGCTTGCTATCTCACATGAAGGCAAAGCTCTTGGAATGAACAGGCTCTATAGGATGTCTTGCGATGAATTGACAACACATGCATGTTCTTGGCAGTGAAAAACCCCCTATTGTACCCTCTGATCACGAAGGACCATGTGCAGGAGGTGAAGGATCGGGAATATACTCCCACACAAAGCGTGAGTTTACAGAGAGAAGCAGAAACAAGAGTCTATCAAGTTTGAGTTCATATAAGCTTGAGAAGCTTAAAGAAGACACAAGCTCTCCAATATTCACGAATTGTAGGAGGGAGTATGTCCTCAATAACGACGACGGCGATGGCATCCTCTAATAGTAGACACAAGCTCTCCAAAATCCACGAATTGTAGGAGGGAGTATGTCCTCAACGACGACGACGGCGATGACATCCTCTAACAGTAGGTGATAAAAAGAAAATGACTTAAGCTTAAAAGCTTAAGTCAATTAAGCTAATCAATAAAGCTTAATCATCCAAGTCACAACTCTAATTTCCTCAAGTGGCTGTTTACACTATCTTCTACACTGAATTGGTTTTCAAGCTTCTTCAAATTCTATTCACACTCACAGTGTTGCTGAACCGGATTCAGTAAGAGCACTGTCAAGTGTAGGCCTAAGAAGATCACATTTGTGCTTGAACAAGGCCATCCCAATTGTCAGGATCACAAAAGAAAAATTTGTGACGGTAGCATAACGCAAGCTACCTATGAAATTTTTGAAGTGCCTACTCATACGTTGTTTCCTCCTTTTTAAAATCCATAAAAAACAAGCCTTGTAAACCTAAATTTGAGCTACGCTCATCCTTCTAACAAGATTTTGAGTGTGTGAGGTTGTTTGAGATTTTTGCAAGATGTTGAATCATAATATGGATGATTTTATGGGCGAATGAAATTTTCCAGAGCTGACTATGGAACAAAAATTGGATCTAATCATGATGTAGAAGAGCGAAGCGAATGTCAAAACTTGCAAGCACAATTGACTGGACTTCAACAATCCATTGTTAAGCAAGATGGAGAGCCTGAAGATGTCATTTGATGTACTATTGATGCAGCGCTCGATGCACATGTTCTTAGGAAAGAGGCCAAGATAAGTAAAAGAAATGTTAAATTTCGCACTGTTAATGGGCAATATGATGAAAAAATTATTCTTTCTTTCATTAGTCAATTTGACAACTATTTTCATGAAGAGCAATATGCTGAAAAATATAAACTTAAATGCATCACTAGCCATTTAGCAGACAAAGCATCATTATGGTGGGCTGTCGTCTGCAAGAGTGTTGATTGTCCCTCTACTTGGGAAGCCTTTCAGAAGAAATTTTTACAAAATTTCCTTCTGCCTCAATTCTATAAGAAAGCCATCAAATAGTGGTACCTCTTGCAACAAAGAGATTTTGAATCCATCCCACAATACATTGAGTATTTCTAGAGTGCCTTACTTCAACTTTGAATGCTTGAAGATGTTCTTGAGGCGACCCATAAGCACAAGTACATGTCCGGTTTACTTGGCCACTTCTATGCAGAAGTGAATATGTTCAAGCTAAAGACTTTGGAGGATGCGATTTCTTTAGCATATGATGGAAATGATAAAATTTGTGGATGAGAAAAGTGACCACAATAATTTTCAGTTAATGGTAACTTTGGTACAAAGCAATTCAATTCTAATTTCCAAAAATTCAATCAAAATTTCTTTGTTCCTTCTTCTTTCTGTAAACCCTGGACTCGACCTCTTGCTTTACCATCAAATACAAATTCAGACCCTAAGCCTTCCCTCTAGCCAAATTCCAATATACCAAAACTTCCAGTCCTTACCAATAATGTCTCCAAAGCAAAGCTTATGGTTTGCTACAAATGTTATCAGTCTGGACACTTAGCAATGAATTGTCAGTCCAAGAAGCAAGATGTTGAAATAAATCACTTGGGAGCAACTGATGACGAGGATCATGAAGATATTCTTGACTTCACTAAAGATGATGATGATATCAGCGATACTTTAGATACTTTACCAGGTATTCTAAATCCTCATTCATTATTAACAATGAAATTTTTTGTGTATGGTCAAGAAAAGATTGTTTTGCATGATGATGGAAGCACACATGATTTTATTTTTGCAAAGTTGGTAAAAGAGTTGAATTTATCTATAGCTCCAACTCATTATCACATAAATGCTAGATTCTTAGGCACTCGATACAATGGTATACAAGAAGTGCATGATTTAGAGATTAAAATTGATGATTATGTTGAGCGTATAAGTTTCTTGGTTGTGCCTTTGCAAGCTAGTGATATTATTTTAGGAATGCCTTGGCGTCACAAATATAACCCTGACATAGATTATTCCACACATTCCATAAAAATTCATTTTAACGGAACCCAAATCACATTACATGGATTGCACACCTTTGATAATTTTCCACTACTTAGTCACACATAGGCTAAATGTACATTGAGAAAAGATAGTAAATCATATTTAGTATGGGTGAATGAAATTGAAGCTAAGGAAAATAAGATGCATCCTAGGTATGCACAATTTCTTTCACAATTTAAAGATTGTTTTGCTGTTGATTTACCATATGGTTTACCACCTACACATCCTGAAGACCATAAAATAGATTTAATCCTAGGTTCTCAACCAGCATGTAAAGCACCTTATAGACATAATCAAATTGAACAAAAAGAAATCCAAACACAAGTTGAGGAACTGTTGAATCGAGGAATCATTAGGCCCAACAATTCTCCTTTTGGTGCACCTGTCCTATTAGTTAAGAAGAAAAATAATACCTATAGGATGTACATTGACTATCGTGCCCTAAAAAAAAATCAATGTTAAGAATAGATATCCGATCCCTAGGGTAGACAACCTCATGGATAAACTACAAGGGGCCACTATTTTTAGCAAGATAGATCTCAAGTCTGGATATCATCAAGTACGCTTGGATACACCTGACATTTTTAAGAGTGCATTTAGAACTCCGTTTGGTAATTATGAATTTTTTATTATGCCTTTCAGTTTGACCAATGCACTAGCTACATTCAATCATATGATGAATCATATATTTTTGAAGTATCAGAACTGTGTGATTGTTTTTATTGATGATATTTTGGTTTTTAGTAAGGACGAGAATGAGCATTGTGAATATCTATCTTTAGTTTTCAGATTGTTGAAAGAGAATCAATTATATGCTAACCCTAACAAGAGTGAATTTTTCCAAACCCAGATTGAATACTTAGGTCATATTGTTTCTTCTGATGGTATTCGCATTGATCCTAAAAAGATAGAGGAAATTTTGAACTAGCCAATCCTTAAAAATCTGTATGAGTTACGTTCTTTCTTAAGTCTTGCCATCTTTTATAGAAAATTTGTGAGAAATTTTTCATTGCTTGCATTGCCTTTGATGAAATTGTTAAATAAAGGTATTGTGTATCGTTGGTCTGACAACCAACAAAAGTCTTTTGTTTTGTTGAAACAAGCTTTAACACATGCACGTGTCTTACAATTACCTGATTTTAGTCGACCATTCTTCCTAGTAGTCACACTGATGCGAGCAGATTAGGAATAGGAATTGTCCTCATGCAAGATTCACATCCCATAGCCTATTCTAGTTGCAAACTTAAACCTTCTAAGTTTAAGTATTCCACCTATGATAAAGAATTGTTAGTTGTAGTTCAAGCCTTACGTCAATGGAAACACTATCTAATAGGATCTGAATTTATGATTAAAACTGACTAGCAAAGTATCAAATATCTCCTTAGTTAGCCACAAATTTCTGACCGCCATATTAAATGGGCTACTTTCATTCAAAGTTTTCATCCACTTATCCAATATCAGCCAGGAAGAGAAAATGTTGTTGCCGATGCATTGAGTAAAAGACCAAGTATCCATAATATTTCCATTCTATCTTTGATTCTCTTACTCCTATGAATGATACCTATGATCGTGACCCCAATTTTCAAGCTGATTGGAATAAATTAGTTGCTAATAACTGGATTCCAATTGATTTTTTATCTTATTCTAATGGATTTATATTTTATGAGAAAAGATTGTGTATCACTATTCAATTTAGATAATTTGTGTTGCACAAAATTTATTATCCTCCATATCAAGGTCATAGAGGTATTATTTCCACTTTAGGAGCATTGGTTGAAGATTTTTACTGGCTGCAAATTGAATTTGATGTTTCTAACTTTGTTTCTAAGTGTTTAATTTGCCAAAGAGTCAAGCGACACCATGGTAAGCAATATGGTTTGTTAATGCATTTACCAATTCTTGACCGTCCATGGGAACATATTTCAATGGATTTTATAATTGGTTTGCCTAATACACAAGCTAATCATGATATGATTTGGACTATAGTAGATCGATTTAGTAAACAAGCATATTTTCTACCATGCAAAAAAACATTAACTACATCTCAAGCTACACAATTGTTTTTGAAGTCTGTTTTCACTAATCATGGTTTGCCAAAAGTTATTATTTTTTATTGTGATTCTAGATTTTGTAATAATTTTTGGACTACTTTATTTTCTAATTTGGGTACTAATATTGATTTCTCATCTGCATTCCATCTTGAAATCAATGGGCAAATAGAAGCTACTAATAGTACAATTCTAGATGTTTTGCGTGTATACAAAATTTCAAAACCACAAACATGGGACACACATTTACATGTACTTCAATTTGCATACAATAATACACCACACACAGCTACTCATAAAACACCATTTGAAATCATTTATGGACATAGATTTCCTACACCTATCACATCATTGTCGAATAAAGTTAAAGCTGTTGATGATATTGCAAAATTATACGCATGCTACTATTTTTGATCAAGTTAAAGATATGATTGCGGAAGCCCATCAATCATATACTAAACAAGCTAATAAGAAAAGAAAAGCCATGAGTTTCAATGTTGGTGATTATGTTTGGTTACACATTGGAAAGAGAAGTTTGAAAAGTGTTGAGAAACACCCTGTTGTTAAATTAGCACCTAGTTTTTATGGACCTTTCAAAATAATTCACAAAATAAATGACAATGCATTTAAATTAGAACTACCCAAACATTGGAAGATCCATAATACATTTCATATAAGTTTGTTACGACCTTTTAAAGGCCAATTACCTGTCCACCTTGTCTATGAAAATCCTCCTTTGTTAGAAGAAAAAACTGAAATCCTTGAACCTGAAACTATTCTAGACACAGACTTTGTGACCACTATAGAACTGGTCGTAGATATTCTAGATATTTGGTTAAGTTTAAAAATCATCCTATTGAAGAGGCCCAATGGATGCATGCCCATGATCTAAGTCCTTACCCCTTACTGCTGACTCCACATTGAGTTAATAGCAATTGAGGACAATTGATATCCCACCTTGAGGGTATGATGCCAGGAGGCATATTCCATGGTGGATTCCGTGAGGTTTTTCCGTGGATTCCGTAAAACTATTTATTTACCAAGGCTCGTACACAATCAGGATTCCTTGTGTGAGAAGTTGATGGGGACACTTGTCCTTTTCGGGAGTAAGATTAATTTAATATACACGTGGGTGATTTCGTAAAATACATATTAAATTAATGGACATTTACGAGTTTAGAGTACACATTCAAATTAAATTAAGGTCAAGATAGATTTTCAACCTATTTAATTATTTTGTAGCTAAAGACTGCTATGTATTCACTTTTGTTGGGTTTTATTTAATTATTTTCTAACAATTGTGAATGCTTTAGTTGATGTGTAGAGCAGGTGGCGGTGGCATTGGGTAGCACTGAGTGATGGCATGAATCCAAATGCTTAGAAGAATTACTATTTTTGATGGGGGCATGTCTTATCACTAAAAACATGGCACCAATATTTATTTAAGCATGCTTATTCATTAAAGCGATTGACAAAACATTTATTATCTTGTATGCACATAGGCACTCGGTTAAATATTTCATTATTTGATATTTGTATTTGGGCACATCCTGACTTTTGGATGCCTAAATGCCTTACTTTATATTTGGGCAAACGCAAATATAAAAAAAGAAGCATGCTATTTGTAAAGTGGGCTATTTTTGAGCTTGAAGATAAATAAATCTATAAATGCATGCCTTGTGAAGCACTCACACAAGGCATGGGGGGGGATTGCACCCAATTTGTCTTTTTTGTCTCATGTCGTGTAAATTTGCTTTTGCTTTGTACTTGAAATTATGAAGGTTTGTATAATTCTTTATTCTTGGGGACCTTCTGGCATTCACTACATACATGTACAACATCCGATTTGTATACCAGAGAAACACAGGAAGGTTGTAATGTTGGTTAGATACCAAGTATTGGTGCATGCCATTGTAGCGAATGTTGAAAAGACTTTGTGGACTATTACATTATAATTTAACAGTTGAAGGCTTTGACTTTTACACTTAGTGACTCAACTCCCTTCATCATTGGATGGCTCACAATATTTTTTCACCTTGATGTGAAAAAGAAAGAGTGATGAAGATAATCAATTAACAAATGATAAAATTTGGTAAATTACTATATTTTGCAAATGTATATTGTCTATTATGCATGCATTAACTTTGGGGATGTGTTGGTTACATAGAGCAAATTGGATACACATAGACTTGCATCTTTGTAATATTGTTCTAGTTTTTATTAGAGATGTGTATCATGTGGGTACAATAGACTAGGATATAACTCTAGATTTCTCATAGCAAAGAAGGGCACTTGCAAATCCACCTAGAGAGTGTCATAATGATGATGATACATATGTAAGAAATTTAAATCAATTGATGGATTCTAAGGGATATTTATCACTTCTACAAGGATGTATCATATTACTTAGACTCAAAAAAGCTACTTTCAAACCATTGGACACGTCTCAAACTTTTGAAGAGAAAATAATGAATGCAAATATCTTGAGCAATGTTTCTTTTCAAGAGATAACTAAGATTGTTTGAAAGCATCATGGTATGTATGGTGACTTAACCATATCTCCCTTTAAACAAATGGATCCATGTCTTGTTACACTATATAGATCATACTAGCATGTTTGTTATTACTAGACTTTCAAATACCTTAATAAAAATATTTGTTAAATCTTTTGTACATGAGATATTTGACTATTGTATTTTTTGGAATACCACATTTGTGTTGATTAAGATTGCAGTGCATTTCTTTGTGAGGATACACTACTATAATGGAGTGATGTGATAACTTATCACCTCTAAAGTGTGGGGTTTAATTCTCTAGTGTTAGAAATATCCTAGTCTTTTAAGTGTAGTCAAATTGTATAAGTGATTTTAAATCTTGCTAGCATTTCTAATACTATGCACTTTTATTTAAATTGATAGCTTTCATAGTTGTAAACTAAAAAACTTAAGTACATTTTTAGCTATGAGTAGAAATCCATACTTGTCTAACATAGTGGAATTACTTGTAACTTTTTTCCTAATCTGAGTGCATACTTCTTACCTATAGGAAGCTACTAATTAAATATTTTATTCAAATGTAAGGTTGATCATTCATGGCTTCAAAGACCTACATGAAGGTTTTTGATCATGAATCTAATGAGAAAAAACTTTTGGGTTATGTTTGAGCTATGGCTGATTCCAAGTATAGTGCAATATGACATGATATTACACAATGTGGGCTTGTTTGTGGGATTACACAACATCAAAGATGAATATGATGATAGTGAAGGTTGCACACTAAAGCCAATAGAAGAAGAACATTGGCATGTAGAGAATTTTATGTATATTGATATAAAGAGGGATTCAAGCATGGTAGACGAACTTGAAATGAGGGCATGCCCACCAAATTGTTATGTGAAGGCTTGAAGGCTACTATAGAAGTTACAAACTACAAAGCAAGTAATGAATGTGATCATAGTATGTACAATCTATGTGATAACAAAAGCATGTTAGGAATATACTCAAGAGCACACTAATATCGAAATCTAGACTTGAAAGTTGCTCATGCTTGTAGATTACCTTGGAAAGCATAAATACCAATTCTTTATTAATTAGTATGGGTGGAAAGTAAAAGAGAGAATTGTGAAAGGACATGTGCATGATTTACATGATCAAGACTTACATGGTGGAAAAATATTGTTAGCTTAGTTGATAGCCCTACTTGTAACTGTTGAAAGTTTGGATGACACTCAATCATGTTGCAACAATCTAGAACTCATTTTCCATCAATGAAATGAAGCTACAAGAGATAGATATATAGAAAGAAATGATCGATTCAATAGGGTAGCTACCCAAAGGATTGCAAGGACAAGTGCAACGTTGTATGAGATAATTACAAAGGAAAGAGAGAAGCCTATAGGGAACTGTGGCATATTTGCATATTATGGTTGATTATATTGATAGTTTCTTATCACCATATCTAAAATTGAAGAAGCATGTGGTGATGGCAACTGAGGTTAGTTTCTTCTTCATGCTTTGGAGGTTGTGGATACATCAACATATAACATACAGCTTGAAGATAAATTTCATAAGTAAAGAGGCCTTATCGTTGGAAGAGCTCGCCATACCCGATGGTTGCTCCTTCTTCTTTTTCTTCGATTGTTTTACCACTTTTGCCTTTTCCTTCCTTCCATAGTTGCTCCTTCGGTGGGATGACAATAGCTGGTTTTCGTATTCATCGAACTCAACTATTTCTCCATCTCTTCTAATTGGCTAAGGAAAATGGCCTTATTGCCTACACAAGTAGCAAGATTTGAAAATGAGCCAAAATGAATAGGAAGAGCCATCATCTCAAACATAAAGTTTTAGCACATTTCGTGGTTGTGATTGAACTAGATGGAGCTTTCAAACCAGACAAGAAGATTGACATACTCTACATCAAAGCTATTAGTATCATGATGATTTGCTTGTTTGTACTAAAGTTAGATGTCTTCAACCACTAGCTCACTGATAAAGTACTCATTATGTATGATATGTTGCATTGCCGTTATTGAGGACAAAATCACTCATTTGTACCACCATCATAATTGATCAATAATTAGTATGAAGTATCGATAATTAGTATGAAGTATGTGCACAAATATCTCTCCTCTCATTACTCTTATGAGTCAAGGGTCACATAGCTTTTGAATAGATTCGTTCTCACACTATTTTCAACTAATATATGCTCATTTTGAATACCATCATTGGTTTACATGTGATTAAAAATACTATTTAGGAACTTTCTAAAATCACTTTATGACATTTTCAAGTTTTAAAAATACTATTGGGCGAAGTATAAAGGGGCTACTCTTTTTTCAAGGAGATGCTAAAATGTATTTGAAAGGTAAAGGAGGAGATTACATCCAAATATAATGAATTGTTAATCAAATCACATCATTTACATATCTAGTGAGGTCCATTTATATAGCTTGAGATATGGTTGTGAGATATGGCTTGATCACTAAAGGCAAAAGCACGAGCAGCTGAATCTTTTAACACCACAACAGAAATGAGGCATAGACGCGCAAAGTCGGGTGCGTCTATCATTGCATCTATATGCACGTGTAAAATAGCGTGTAAATAGACGCAAATTTTGCGTCTATATATCCATGCAGATAGACGCGAATATAGACGCGTTTGTAGACTCGTAATTATTTAACCACCTAAAATTGGACTTAATATAATTAAAAAAACCAGAGTTAATAATTATTTTTGCATTGCTCTCTAATGAATGGTAGTTCCTCCAGTTGACAAGCCTGATATAAGTAATTAGCGGCAAGTGACACAAACCTTATTATACAATTAGTAGCAAGCATTGCATGTATCTCATAATTTCTCTACTTGAAGATGATAAAAAATACTTCCTTTTTATTATGGAAAATTCAATTTAGCTTTAAACTTGACTATTGATTCTTGAGTATGCACATGTGCGTATGATATTTTCCATAGAATTAAGAATACACATTGAATCATTAAGCGAATTAAGTATGTTACAGTGAATGATCCATCTCATCTTCAATGAGATCAACCCTTGCTAAACTATCTACTTCTAGGTCTATGTTACCAAGAGGTAACGAAACAAATAAGTCTATCCCACTATCAGATGTGTTGCTATATTGCTCAATAACTTCATCATCATCAACCACATTATTGTCCTCTTCTGCATTTCCTTGAACATCCTCGCGAGGTTCATCTTGTACTATATCACGCATATCATCCATTATGGTGTCATTATGTACATCATCATTAATTGTTGGATTGTCATCTGCTATCTCTATGTTGGTAATATTACCATATATTGGTTTTGAACGATTAGATATAGGGATGACATACCACCATCAGTTATTGTTTACCATTGGATGATACACAACCTGAATTTGAAAAACAAAAGCAAGAAACTTAAATACTTATTATATTGTGTATATGTATCACATGTATACATATAAAAAATTTAGCTTTTACATATATACCTGCTCGCATTGTTGAGGTAGTACTAATGCGTCATTCTTGTTTTGGTGAAATTTTGTAGAGTCAATGATTACAAAACCACTTGGATGACATCTGATTGTGCAATGCTCACCATTTGTTACCACTTCTTTAAACCACTTCACATCTAGTACATATATAAAGAATCGTCTAAAGTCAAGCTTTAGAATATCTTGGATCAAGCCACAATAACCTTCCATGGTACCATTGGTATCCTCGAAGTGAGCATTTGTTTCCTTTAGGAAGCATTTGTGACAATAACCTACATATATTTTTAAAAGTGAGTTAAAAAACCACCAATATATATTTGTGTCTGACTTTGAAATAGAACAATTAATATTATGATTCATAAGCCAAACTGAATTGATGCCTACTTCAATAACGCATTCAAACTGACATTACTCCATCCATAAATTGTTTGCAAGTTAAGTATCTCGAGGGATGCACGAAGAACAGAGTACGTACAACCTTCATATAACGGAGTAGATGACACTACGTATAGTGGGCCATCTAGCTTCGTAGAGTGACCTTCTCCCGAAACCGGTTGCGAAAGAGATCGTATACCATGTTGTCCAAAATCTCATCCTCTACAACTTGATGGGGCATTTCATGAGGGCTACTATCATGGTCATCAGTCTCCACTCTTCTTGAAGACTCTGCCTCCTCGCGTCGACGTTTTGCAGCCTCTCGACGCCCAAGAGGGAGCATCTAAGGATGTGGCACCGCATCCTGCTCAACCACAAAAGGGAGTTACATGTACGTTGATATATATTGAGTAACATAGACTAGCAATCTTAGTGTTAAAAACAATGAATACCGGTGATTTTTCTCGGTCCCATTCTCCATACATGCTGAGGTGTGACATTGCAACACAGCGTGCTCGAAAAATACACCCTCAACAACGATCACACATGCATTTAATTTTTCGTCGTAGCCATGCATCTCGATTATGAAGACATAATGTTTCATCCTCATTTGAGGATGTGCTCGTTGACTCATCAGCATGCACCGCACTAGGTGATGACGACGACATGATTAAACCTAATTCATGACAACATCAAATTTGTTATTAATATGTTTACATAAAAACTTCAAGGCGTATTAATTATTCTAAGATCTCAATTTTAAATACACAAAACTTATCATAAATACATAAAAACTTATGATAAGAACTTACTATCAAAACTTATCTTAAATACAAAAACTCATGATAAAAACGCAAGTGCGCTAAATGCGCGTCTAAATCTACGTCTATCTGCGTGTCTAAATCCGCATCTATAAGCACGTTTACGTAAACTTAGACACGCATATACATGCAAAAATAGACGCAAAAGTCAAAATTCAAAAGATACTTGAATCATTTCTTTTCAAACTACGCCTTTCCTGCGTTTTTTGTGTGTTTTGAAGCTCGAGTTCATCCGACATGCAGTCTACCTCCACTAGTCTCTTCATGACTCACCTCCTCATGGCTCACCTCTTCTTTCACTTCAAAGAGACAAGAGGGGAAAGAAGAAAGCCAAGAAGAGGAAGAAAGAGAGAAGAAAAGAGAGGAGAACAAGAGAAACAAGAGGCAAAGAGAGGAGACAACAAGCAACAAGCATCAAGGGAGAACAACTCACCAAGGAGAGGAAGAAGGGGAAGGAAGCAGCGCAACCACCCATCCACACCAAAGACCCAAGGTGAGTCCTCTCTCTCTCTCTGTGTCTCTCTTTCTCTCTCTCTTTCTGTATTAGGATCTATGATTGAAGTTCTTATATCACAAATAAATCATGGATGGCGGTTGTCGGATTGAGAGCAGCCGACTTAGCGCGTTTGACAGCGCGTGTAGATTTCAATGCAGACGTAGACATAGATGCGTAGCTATGTTTGTTGTCACCCTGTCTGCAGCTGCGTCTCCAAGCGAATGTATTCTGCATCTCAGACACGAGAATACACGCGCTCTGCCCAGAAGCTTTGATTTAGAGACACGTCTGAGAGCGCGTCTATTCTACATCTCAGACGCGAATATATACGTGCTCGCCTAGAAGCTTTGACTTTTGGGACACGTTTGAGAGCGCGTCTATTCTGCATCTCAGACGTGAATATACACGCGCTCTAACAAGAAGGTTTGACTTCAGGGAAGCGTCTGAGAGCGCATCTATTCTGCATCTTAGACGCGATTATACACACGTCAACTCTGATAAAAAAATAATTTTTTATTTCTGGAATTGTACGAATATGTTACACAACAGTATAGTTTACACAATATTGTAGTTTAGCAAATTTGTCTTATTCCTGTGTTTTGTTTGCAGATGTCGCATCCTGGTTCATCTAGCAATGACCTAGATTTGGACCACATGAATGATATATTGGGCTTGTTCAGTAGAGGGGTCAATGCTTTTTTTGGAGGTTTTCCTAATAAGGTAGACTTCATGAGAGAGATGACTAGACACCTTGGCCGCTCTCCCACAGCAGACGAGGTGTTCAGCGTCATGTATGGAACGCCTCCGACGTCTTTGCCTGGCACTGCTTCCCAAACACCAAATGTCCAAACTCCAATTGCAGGTACTCCACGTGCAGCGCCTGTACATGCATCGACTGAAGCACAAGCGTTAGCCAACGCACGTGCATTTGCAGAAGCACATGCATCCAGCGAGCCAGAGGGTAGTCGACAGAGAGGGAGGATGGAGAGTCGAGGGGGAGAACGAGGCTTGTGTGGGGGTTGCCTTGGAGGTGGCGAGTGATCACCCTCACCAGAAGATCACGTAGAGGAGCCAGTACGCCAGTACTATAGAGTTACAGATACTGGTGGCATCTTCCATGATGATGAAGGAAGGGATGTAATGGCGTACATGAGGAGCGTCATGCATGTGACGTATAAAGATTGTTTCGTTTACTTCAAGAATCAGAAAAGCAGCATGTGGCAGGAGGTGTTGAGGGCAGTCCATAGGAGGTACCCAAATCCTGAGGGTCAGTGATTCTCGGATGATTGGGGATGCATAAAAGTGAGGGATTTGCTTCACAACAAAAGATCCCACCTCATGACATGCACCAGGGAGTCACTGCGGAGACAGGAGGAGGGGCGTGGAGCCTATAGCCAACCACCTATGTGCCACCATATAGAGTGGAAGAAAGCCAAGAAGAAAGCAGCAGAGAAAGTGAAGAGTCGCCAGCACGCAGAGGCACGATACATCCAAACCGAAACCATGGGATCGTCGCATTACGAATCGGGCGATAGAGAGTCGTGGGAGGCAGAGTTTGTAAGTATATTTTGATTTCTAGTTTTTTAAAATTTATATTTTTTTCAATTCTTTATATAATTTGTTCTAATACATTGTGTCTCATAATTGTTTGTATATATCATAATTGTTTTGCAGACTACTATCGTTGGTAGGATACCTACTCCTAGAGAGGTAGGTTACCATCGAGGCCATACACTACAACAAAAAGGCCTCATAGACGCACATTTAGACGCGATTTTTGAATACAGAGAAAAACTTACGGGCGCGTCTATTCGCCCGTCTATTTGCGCGTCTATCATTCCGCGTCTATAATCGCATGTATCACCGAATTTACATGCACAAATAGACACGCAATAGATGCACATATACATGCGCATATAGACACGTTGGTAGACGCGCTTTTACAAGCACTGATAGACGCGAACGAAAAACAAAAAATGTCATTTAAAAAAAGATATTTAATTTCTTTTTTTAATTTGAATTATGAAGCGCGTGTAGTCTGCATTATAGATGCGCGAATAAATGTGAATTATCTGCAATTTAGACACGCTGATAGACGCGTAAAATAGAACTGGAAAAAAAAACCGGAGAGTTTTTTTCCCCCCCTCCCATACATCAGATTGTGTATTTGGAAAAAAGACAATGTATCTTACGGGCACAAGAATTGAAAGTAAAAGTCCATGTATTCATTATATATCAAAGCATTTACAAGGGAAGTTTTGAGTGCTTGCGACCTAAAGCGTGGCCGCAAGCAGTAGGCTCAAAGAGATATCATACATATACAAGAAAAGAAGGCCTCATGAGGAGGTATGGTGCTCCTCTACGAATCTGAAGAGGAAACATCCTCGCTAGTACCACCATGGCTACTAGCATCGCTATCCCCCTCCTCGCTATGCTCCACATCCGGATTCGCCTACACACACAAAAGATCAGGGTTGCTTACATAGACAAGGTGGAGAAAAAGTTATAATTAGTTATACTTTTAATAGGAAGTAAGAAAAACATACCTCCTCTGGCTGTCGAATCCTCATGGCCCTGTTGTATTGGTCCTCAGTGATGAGACCCTCCTCATAAAAGTGAAGCCATGTCACTGCGCGATTATGGCCTCGATGGTAACCTACCTCTCTAGGGGTAGGTGTCTTACCAACTATGGTAGTCTGCAAAACATTTAGAGATATACAAATAATTAGACGTCACAATATATTAGACTAAAATATATAAAGAATTGAAAGAAAATTAAATTTAAAAAAACTAAAAATCAAAATATACTTACAAACTCTGCCTCTCACGACTCTCTGCCGCCCGATCCGTAATGCGACGATCCCATTGTTTCCATTTGGATCCGTCGCGCCTCTGCGTGCTAGCGACTCTTCACTTTCTCAACTGCTTTCTTCTTGGCTTTCTTCCACTCTACGCGGTGGCACATAGGTGGTTGGCTGTAGGCTCCACGCCCCTCCTCCAGCCTCTGCAGTGAGTCCCTGGCCTGTGTCATGAGGTGGGATCTTTTGTTGTGAAGCATATCCCTCACTTTTGTACGTCCCCAATCATCCGAGAATCGCTGACCCTCAGGATTTGGGTACCTCCTATGGACTGCCCTCAACACCTCCTGCCATAAGCCGCTTTTCTGATTTTTGAAGGCAATGAAACAATCTTTATACGTCGCATGCATGACGCTCCTCATATACGCCATTACATCCCTTCCCTCATCATCATGAAAGATGCAACCAGCATCTGTAACTCTATAGTACTGGCGTACAACCTCCTCTACATGATCTACTAGTGAGGGTGATCGCTCGTCACCTCCTAGGCAACCCCCACACAACCCTTGTCCTCCCCCTCGACTCTCCCTCCTCCCTCTCTGTCAACTGCCCTCTGCCTTGCTGGATGCACGAGCTTCTGCAGATGCACGTGCTTCTGTAGATGCTTGTGCTTCAATCGATGTACGTGGAGCACGTGGAGTACCTGCAAATGGAGTACCTGCATATGGAGTACCTGTATGTGGAGTACCTGCATGTGGAGTCTGGGAAGTAGTGCCAGGCAAAGACTCCAGAGGCGTCCCAGACATGACACTGAACACCTCGTCCGCTGTGGGAGAGCAGCCAAGGTGTCTGGTCATCTCTCCCATGAAGTCTTCCCTACTAGGAAAACCTCCAAAAAATGCATTGACCCCTTGCCAAAGGAGGCCAATGTATCATTCATGCGATCCACATCTGGGTCATTGCTAGATGAACCAGGATACGACATCTGGAAAAAAAACATAGGAAAAAGACAAATTTATTTGCATACAAAAAATCATATATTACCTACATTTTCAAAGAGCTTTCTTTAGACATTGAGCATAACACTTAAGTGTTGATGCTTCTCTTAAACAAGAAAACTGATAAACACAAACATGGGATTGGTCACATTCATCATTGCATAAATATATTGTTTAATATTAGAAATGGGAGACCTGATGCGTGTATCCCCGCATCTACATTGCAGGTTAGACACGCTCTTAGACGCACTCCAGAGTGAACCTTCTGTCCAGCACATCTATCTGCGCATCTAACATGCAGCACAGACGCGCTGCCAGACGTGCATCCTAGGTCAATTTCTGTCCAGCGCGTCTATCTGGGCATCTAACATGTAGCACAGACGCGCTGCCAGACGCGCCTCCCAGGTCAATGCGCGTGTATCCCCGCGTGTAGATTGCAGGTCAACCTTCTGTGTAGCACGTGTACACTGCAGAGCACACGCGCTGTCGAAGGGTTTTCGAAAGCAAAGTCGCGTCTTCAGAAGACCTTGATATATGTCAAGATGGAAGATCAATCAAATGAATAATCCAATGTCAGAGATGGTTCTAGCATTCAACTCTGACTCATATATTTTTAATAGCCATACAATAATTCCTGAATTCAATCAATAAATTCTGTTTTGGCTTTAGCATGTCATACAGGTAAAGTGCACCAATAACATTCTTGTAGTCCACTGATGGTAGATGCCTCTCTTTTACAGTGAGCTCAACATCAAGTTTTCAGGGCTACTCCAAGCTGAATAGGATGAATAGGTGATAATATGTTGTTATGATGGGCTGTTTCTATAAATTTCCCTTCAAAAGCAGAGTCTCTGCCTGGTCAATATTTACTGATGCATTTCCTCTTACCTCTGCACTCTTTAGACGTCACATCTCAAATAGTGGTTGTTTCTTTTGACATGTAAAGAAACGTCCCATCATCGATCTCAGTGACGAGGACAGTTCATTCTTTGTTGTCTGCTGTTTGCTTTTGAGTGGTAGGCATTGTGACCTGTGAAAGTCTGAGGTATACTTGATAGCAGATGACTTTTTGTTTTAACAGTCTATATTTAATATCAGTGGACTGATGTACTTTTATTGTACCCACCATGGAAAAGGCCTTTCACAGTACAGTTTTCCATCCATATGTATATTAGCAAGGCCACTGCAACATCTCATCCAAACTGGTAAGGTTCGTTCAGGCTTTCCTGTTCAGATGATGGATGGGAAAGGAGTTTGGTGGTTGTCAGCCCATATAATATCCAAGCTGTAGGGTGGTTGCAGCAGCTGTTATGCTAGTAAGGATGAATGATAGGAACTGAGTTCAACAGCCATGGAAGGCAAACAACTGTTCATTGTCTCTTTACATTATTGTCCTTAATCTTCATCTTATTTCTTCATCTGCTTCTTCTTCCTCCTCTGCTGATTCAGCGTGCACAAAGGATATGACAACATTCTGGAAAGCAACCAGGTCTCCTTTCCATAGCTTTTTCGATGATGGTGTCGTCTTGTCGAGCTCCTGATCTCTAAAAGACGAGAAGATGCGTGCCTTTCATCTAAAGCTGCTCTCTCTGTCCTTAACTTGAAGCACAAGCCAAAGCTCCTGAATTTGTCGATTGTATCCTTCTCTCTGTTCTTCGATGGCAGACTCCTTTCCAAGTAGCAATGAAATCTCCAAGTGCATCACCCTTTGCTATTTGAAAGGCCCTCTTCTGGGTATTCATCATCTGAAGCATGAGCACTCTTTTTTTCCCGTGTAATGAATGAATCAATTCGCTTTGTAATACTCAGCTCTTGAGGCTGCCATACAATTGATTCTTTAGTTACTTGCTCTGCTTTTCTTTCCTTGTCGAATAAAGTGCATATACAATCGCAACATTGAGTATCCCCAATAGCAGGATTCTACTGATCTGTATTAGTCACCTAGTGTAAGAATAGAGTTTCAGCGTGAGTATTGACCACTGTATCCGTAATTCTCTCAGTAAAATTGATATTAGGCCATGACACTTTTGGAAGAGGTTCCATTTTTCTAAAAGCATCCCCAGTGGATAGTGAGAAGATTCCATTACTTCTGGGTGCCATTAATGATCAGGAGCGGCAGTAGTCGTCGCAGCATCCATCTACGCTTTTTCTTCCGTCCTCCCCAAATTGGCTTCCCTCCCAGAAAAGCTTCTGAAAGCGGTCTGTTTTTCTGGGGTTGTGTCCCTTCCCGCTCTCGGTGTGCAAATGCGATGGGTAGGACCACAAAGATCACTAGGATCCATCGGAACTTGACCAGGTAGTCAACAATAGTAATCTTCCTCTTGGGGCGGACAAGTGGTTGTTGAAGATCTGAAGACATGGTTGCCCCGTGGAAGGCAAGGCAGGTTGACTATACCTTGACCAGATTATTATGCTACACAACACAGGTCGAGTCAGACGAGCACCCACATGATGGGTGCAATGTTACCTGGCCCCATGTTCCAGCTCCTCTTTATAGCCTGTTTTTTTAAGGCTCCTAAAAACCCACAAGATTTTAGACAGCAAATAAATATGAGAGCATCTAAAGGTACGCTCCCTTGTTGCATCTCTCCAAAACATTTTAAAACTTCCTCATCAATACCATAATCAGCATATCCTGACATAAGTGATGCCTAGGATGCTGCATCTCGGACTGGTAGTCTGTCAAACATAGCCTTTGCTTCCAGAAGAAAGCCACACTTGCCATACATATCCACTAAGGTAGTACCCAAGTAAAGCTCTGTTTCCAGACCCCTAATGGCTGCTTTGGCATGGAACTTCTGACCACTACAAATAGCTCCTGTACTCCCACAAGCTTTCAAACCTCAGGCAAACAGATTAACATCAGGAGAGACTCGTTCAAGCTTTAGCAGTTCAAAATATTTTAGGGCTTTGTGACTAAGCCCCACTTTAACATATCCTGCAATCATTGCCATCCAAGCAACAACATCTCGATTTAGCATTTGATCAAACAGATGCAGTGCTTCTGCAGACGATCCACATTTGGCATACATGTCCACTAGTGTGCTGCCTGGATGAAGACATCTTTCCAACCCAATTTTCACTATTTCAGTGTTTATTTCTCAACCTGATTCCAAAGCTACTCTATCACCACAAGCCTTTATACAAAGAACAAGTGTAACAGCATCTGCAAGCCCATAATCGGCATATCCTGAAATGAGTGCTGCCCATGAGATTGCATCTCGAGTTACCAATCTATCAAAAACCTCCATGTTCTTCTACACGCATGTCACATTTAGCGTACATGTCAACTAGAGCATTACGGATAAGTTCCTTTTGCAAAAAACTCCTCTTCACTATATTTCCCGCATAGAATGAAAGAGCAAACATAACGACTAAGTATGTACAAAGTATCAAATCACACACACAACTTTTGGGTGGTTTTCACACCTCGAATGCGCAGCAATACAACATCCACCCCCTCTAATCCTGCGCATCCTCCGGATGGGCCAACTACCCATGATCATTATCATCAAGATCCCCAAACAGATCAATCTCTTCATTATGCATTTCCGGTATATCAACAAGATTATCTGTCATATCATCTGTCTCTTCCATTGGAGTTTCTTCTCGTTACTCTTCTCTTGCAAATTCTTCCAATGCATAATCTTCATCATCTCTTTTCTTGAAAATCTTGATTCTTTTTCCAGCAATAGGCACTCTAAGCACTGTCCCATCCAATTTTGTCAATTCATATGTTGCATTATCAAAAACATGTCTGACTATGTACGGCCCAAACCATCTTTTCACCATCTTCCGAAGTGCAGTATGCTGATTTTCAAGGCTGCTATCAAAGACCAATACCCAATCTCCCTCTTCTATTGCTCTAGGCCGCAAACGATGCCTACTGTCAAACCTGTTCTTATTTCTTAGTCTAGCAACCTTCAACCTGTCAATAGCTAGCTGAATATCCTCTGGTCTTCTTTCCAACTATCGAATCCGAAGAGCTAAGAGCTCCTCTCTCGTCAAATCCTCCTGCCAAGGTAAAACTGACCAAGTCAAAGCACAAGTCTCAGTCGGCATAACAGGTTTCTGACCATACATCAACTCTGCAGGCATATATCCTGTGGTAACACTATGAGTCGTACGATTAGCCCACAAAGCAAATGGTAGAAGTCTCAGTCATTCTCCAATCCGTCCTCTGCATGCTTTGGCTAATGCTTTCACTATCGGCAGATGTCCTCTTTCACTCTTTCCATTTCCCTCCAGATTATATGCTGTAGTTAGAGCCAACTTGATTCCTATCTGAGAGAAAAACTCCCTAGCTTCATCTACATCCAATTCACCATGATCCACAGTGATCTTACCCACAGAACCATACCTGCAGAAAATTTCCTCCAATAAAAACTTACACACTGCACTAGTGGTCTTCATTCTCAAAGATCTGCCCTCAACATGATTGGTAAGATCCTCTCTAGCCAAAACAATATACCTCATCTGCCATAGACCCATAGGCATAGTAACCAAATCAATTACCCACTTATAATGAATGCATAGCGGATAAGTCGGATGAAGCTCATCTCGATGACGCACTACTGAATATATCTGGCAGTCTTTGCAAGTCTCAACAAAGTGAGAAACATCTCTATACATGCCTTTCCACCAATATTTCTCCTTGATTTTCTCATAAGTAGCCCACACTCTTCTATGACCAGCCCAAGGACTCTCATGAAACTCCCTCATCACCTGTAACTGTGTCTCTCTATCGCAGACAACCCGCAAAGGTAATCCGCCTCTTTTCTTCGGATGCTTCCAAAGAAATCCGTCCTTGAGAAAATAACCATAGGCTTTCCTTCTGATCTTCTTGAACTTTTCATCTATCCATTCATCTCTTTTGCTCAGTGTACTAAGGTACCTACCAATCTGCAACCAATCTCCAACATAGAGTTCTTCTATGAAAGCCACAATATCATAGACATGACAAACATGATCAACCATAGTGGCTGAAATTTCTACATCATCCTCTTCTGCAAATAGAGTCTCCTCATCATCATATCTGGCTCTAGACAGCATATCTGCCACTGGATTATCCTTCCCTGCTATATGTTTAAATTCCGGATTTAATGACTTGATGTATGCAATCCATCTCAACATGGCTATATCCGGAGTAGAGTAACTCGTAATCATACCAATCAATGGTAAGCAATCTGTTTCTACCACAACTGAAGCTCCAATAAAGTACTCCTTGTCACATTTGAGAGCCGTGACAATCCCCAGTAGCTCCCTCTTGATTTGCGGATATCTCCTCTGTCTCTCGTTTAGGACTTTCACCCCAAACCGAATAGCATACCTATTTCCATCTGCATCATCTTGACCCACAGCCCAACCTATGCCAATTGGACTAGTGTCAACTGTCAATACAATAGGCTTCCCACAATTATAATCTGCTTTCCTCAGAGTAGGAGCATTCTGCAATAACTTCTTCAATTTCCGCATGGCTCTAGTGTGGCTCTCATCCTAATAGAATTTCTGCCCCTTTCGAAGCAGCTGATATAAACAATCTGCTATGTGTGCAAAATGAGGTATCCAAATCATATAAAACACACAAGCTCCAATGAATCTCCGTACCTCTGAAGTGGTAGAACAATACTCCGCAATCTTGCCTATAGCATTCACCTTATCAGGTGAGGGTTTCCTACCATAATATCCACACATATGTCCAACAATGACAACCTCATTCACTCCAAAAACAGATTTTTGCCCTGAAAATGTCAAGTTCACTTCTTCTAACTTGGCCAAAATCTTCTCACATGTTGAAATATGATCAGCCACAAAGTATCTGCATCCCTGCTCATTTAGACTCTCATTCTTCTCTTCTTTTGCACATCCCTTAATGGGCACATCATCCAAGAAAGGCATAGTAAGCTGAGGTATGTAATCTCGAAGGACCTTATGCATAGAATTCATCATATGCGCAACAGAATTAGTGGCACCTTGAGGCAAGGTACACATCTTGACAAGCCCAATAGGAGTTCTCATAGTGGTTATGTCCCTACTTTCCAAAGCCAACTAAAACTGATCATATCCCGAATACAAATCACCTAAAGAATAGATGGCACGTCCAGCAAATGCTTCTGCAAACTCATCCACAACTGGACCTATACCAACATTCCTGATAGTAACTCTGTTCACTGGCTGCATATCCTGAATAAATCGGAGAGTACCATTCTTCTTTGGAACTGTAAACCACCTGTTTGAGTATGGTGCAGATGAAGGCTCAAGAATTCCCATCCTGATTTTCTCATTCAATAAATCAATCAGCTTTGGTAGGTGTGCTTTAGGCACTGGAATAGGTCGGAGATTCCATGGAATATGAGGAATAGTAAAAATGACCATAGGAGTAACAATATCAGGATTCACACATCCAATCTCATGTGGGAAAAAAGCAAATCCCCTTCCATGTCGCTCAAGCATCTCCTGAAAGCATTGCTTCTCTATGGGTAACAAAATATCACAATTTCCAATTTTCAATTCAGCAAGAGTCTCTGCTGAAAATTTATGACCAATATGCTCCGGATTCCTCAAAATTTGCTGTTTAGCAGCCCTCTCTATTTGCTGATCACTGTCAGGTGGAAGCGGTACAGCTACCGGCTTCACCTTCTTATCCACAGTTTTGTATTTCGTGTCAACCCTGGCTTCATTCACAAAGAAATGAAAATCCTCCTCTACATCACCAATAGAAACCCTGACACTGGGACATGCAGCATACAAATCACCTGCAATGTTATTGGCGGCTCTCATACGCCACCCATGCTCTACATCCATAGGCCATCTGTTACTCTCATAAACTCCACGAACTATGAGATTAATCTCTGAACCATGATCCACCAATGCAACATAAGGCACCTGTTTCTCTCCAATCTTTACCATCGTCTCTGTAGTTGCCCTAGCCCAATGGCTCCGCGAAAAGTGACTACGCGGTATTAAGACAGGCTCATCAATTTCAGCATAATGCATAGGCTGAACCCTCTTCTCTACCTGCGGAAAAACAGAAGCATTATCAATCATAACCTCATCCTCATCTTCATCCAACTCTCCAATCAAAACTCCCTGTGTATCAGTGGTAGACAATGCATGTCTTTTCCTCTTCAGGACCTCCTGAAACTGATCCTGAAACTCTCTTTTCGAGATGCCCAAAACCTCAGAAATAGTGAAAGTCACCTCACTGCCAAGTATCTTGTCATTAAAGATTTTCTTCATGTCCGTAGATGTCTCAATATCGGACATCAATCTAAACCCTGGCTGCTTTCTCTCTCTAGGCTCTTGCCTCTTTTTTCTCTTTTGAGCATCTTCCATCTGTCAATCTGGCCCTGGTCTTGAAGACGGTCCTGCAGTAGGTGGAGTAACAAATTCACCCCCTCTAGTCTTTTTAGCTGCACTTGGATTTTCTTCATCCCTCTTACGCTTCTCCTCAACAAGAACATCTGCTCCATGAGACTTAGCCAAATAAGCATAAATAGAGTACCTGTCAACAACAGGCGAATCCCAACCTGTCTCTGATCTGATCCTAGAACCTACACTAGTCAAAACAATTTGCTGAATTTTTCCCTTGTTTGTAGTCTCCATAGCATAAGTCCATAGTGCTGACTGAGTCTCTGATCCCTTCTCAATCTGGACTCCATATGCAGAAGCATCACCTCTAGCTGTCACATAAGAAGTACGCGCAGCCATGTCATCCACTAACTTCTTCATTCCACCTTTACCAAAGTTGGTAGCAAGTGGAGCTCCTATCTCAGTCAACCAAATTTTACCATATTGTCCCCAATATACCAAATTCTTCCTCCTTGCATCCTGAAAAGATTCACAATCCCTGCAATGCTGATGGTCCGTACTATCACACCAAATACATCTCCGATCTCTCCTAGGTGCACTAGGAGCACTCCTAGGTGCAGTAGGAGCACTAGAAGAAGTAGTAGGTGCAGTCGAAGCAAACTGCTCTTTCAATTTTTCCACCAACTCCGCTTTAACTGACTCTAGTGTCAAATCTGTTATGCCTTTGATTATGTCATCAAGAGAGGTAGGCACCAATGGAGTGGATGGTTTTGGAGAGCAGAAGGTGCAGGCATCGGTCGTGGAACAGGAGGAATAGGTGGAGTGGAAACAGTAGGCACTGGCATAGGCCAAGAAACTGGCTGAGGAGGAGAAGAAATAACAGGGATAGAAGCAGGCATAGAGTTACCAATCTATCAAAAACCTCCATGTTCTTCTACACGCATGTCACATTTAGCGTACATGTCAACTAGAGCATTACGGATAAGTTCCTCTTGCACCAAACTCCTCTTCACTATATTTCCTGCATAGAATGAAAGAGCAAACATAATGACTAAGTATGTACAAAGTATCAAATCACACACACAACTTTTGGGTGGTTTTCACACCTCGAATGCGCAGCAATACGACAGTGCCAGCACACACGCTCTAAGATGCACCCTTAGACGCTCTGAGAGGAAACGTTTTTTCGCGTCTATGTCTGCGTCTACACTAAGATGTAGATGCGCTAGTAGATGTGCTCGGTCGGCCGATTTTAGGCCGACGACCGCCATTGACGATTTACAAAATCCAATACATAATGGAATCACAAATCCTAAATACACAGACAGAGCAGAGAGAGGCAGAGAGAAACAAAGAGAGAGAGAGAGAGAGAGAGAGAGAGAGAGAGAGAGAGAGACTCACCTTGGGTGTTTGGTGTGGCGGGTGGTGGCGCTTCTCCTTCTCCTTCTTCCTCGGTAAGTTACCCTCCCTTGATGCTTGTTTGCTTGCTTGCTGCTTCTTCTTGTTCTCCTCTTTCTTGTTCTCTCTTTCTTCCTCTCCTTGGCTTTCCTTTTTCCCTTCTTGTGTATTTGAAATGAAAGAAGAGGTGAGGCATGAAGAGACTAGGTGAGGCATGAAGAGACTGCATGTCGGCTAAACTCAAGCTTCAGAACCGCAAAAAATGCAGGAAAGAAAAGGCGTAGTTTGAAAAGAAATGATTTGAGTATGGTTTGAATTTTGACGTGTGCGTCTATTTTCGCGTGTATATGTGCATCTATTGTTCAGGTAGACGCGAGTATAGACGCGAACATAGACGCGTAGTTAAACGCGGATATAGACGCGCATTTGGGATTTATCATAATTTTTTGTTTTTAAGATAAGTTTTGATAGTGAATTCTTATCATAAGTTTTAATGTATTTATGATGATTTTTGTGTATTTAAAATTAAGATCTTATGTAAATATATGAATGACAAATATTTTGATGTTGTCACGAATTAGGTTTAATCATGTCGACGTCGTCATCACCTAGTGCGGTGCAAGCTGGTGAGTCAATGAGCACATCCTCAAGTGAGGATGAAACATTGCGTCTTCATAATCGAGATGCATGGCTACGGCGAAAAATTAAATGCATGTGTGATCGTTGTCGAGGGTGTATTTTTCGAGCACGTCGAATTGCAATGTCACACCTCAGCTTGTATGGAGAATGGGACCGAGAAAAATCACCGGTATTCATAGTTTTTTTTACCACTAAGATTGCATGTCTATGTTACGGGAATGATATATTAACGTACATGAAACTCCCTTTTGTGGGTTGAGCAAGATGCGGTGCCACATCCTCAGATGCTCCCTCTTGGGCGTCGAGAGGCTGCAAAATGTCGACGCGAGGAGGCAGAGTCTTCAAGAAGAGTAGAGACTGACGACCATGATAGTAGCCCTCATGAAATGCCCCATCAGGTCGTAGAGGATGAGATTTTGGACAACATGGTACACCATCTATTTTCACAACCGGTTCAGGGAGAATGTCACTCTACAAAGCCAGATGATCCACTATATGTAGCATCATCTACTCCGTTGTATGAAGGTTGTATGTACTCCATTCTTCGTGCGTCCCTCGAGATACTTAACTTGCAAACAATTTATGGATGGAGTAATGTCAGTTTGGATGCGTTATTGAAGTAGGTATCAATTCAGTTTGGCTTATATATGAATCATAATATTAATTGTTAATTCTATTTTGAAATCAGACAGAAATATATGTTGGTGGTTTTTTAACTCACTTTTAAAAATATATGTAGGTTATTATCACAAATGCTTCCAAAAGGAAACAAATTACCAACTAAGAGAGAGCAAGCAAGACATTACTTGACATCTTTGGGAGGCCTCGATTATGTCAAGATCCATGCATGTGTCAATGATTGTGTCTTATTTTGTGGGATTCATGAGTTCGCACGAGAGTGTCCTGTTTGTGGCGAATCAAGATACGAAGTGGAGATGAAGTCAATGGATGTGCCTCGTAAGGTTTTGCGTCATTTTCCGATTGTTCCACGTATAAAACTTATGTTCAAGTGTAAGTCTATTGGAAAGCTCATGTCATGGCATGCTAGTCATCATTCAAGTGATGGAAAATGGAGGATCCCTGCAGACACATCCGCATGGCAACATATAGATAATTTGTGGCCCGTTTTCAAAGAAGAGCCAAGAAATTTGAGATTTGGTTTAGATATGGATGGAATAAATCCATTTGGCATCAAAAGCACATCATACAGTGTATGGCCAGTGGTATTGGTGAACTATAATATTCCTCCATCCATGGCAATTAAAAAGGGACATGTGATGTTGTCCCTTCTGATTCTTGGAAAGCACAAGGTAAAAAACATGGACATTTACTTAGAGCCTTTGATTGAAGAGTTAGAAATGTTATGGGAAGGTATTGAGGTGCAAGATACAAGTGCATCTGCATCCTCTAGAGATTTGACATTGAAGGCCATGTTGTTGTGGACCATGCATGACTTTCCAGGATACGGAGAGTGTTCAGGTACATGTATATAACTCTATATTTGAAATTCAAGACTTGAATCAATTGCATTTTATTAATTCATTTGTTTTTTCAGGTTTAACCATGTCAGGATATCATGCATGTCCTATTTGCAGTCCCTCTCTAGTTTCCTCTAGGGCGGCACGTTTAAAGAAGTTTATCTACGACAATCATCATCGATTTCTTCCTATTGACCATCCCAAATATGTTCTTCCTATATTCAAAAATATTGTATCTACATTATGGGATCACTTGATAGGGGCTCACGATTCAGTTAATGTAAGGGAGGATTTACGTAACATTGGTCGCATGAGACGAGCCTGGCCACGCATTGGACCCAGAGGAAAGATTGAGCTACCCCATGCACCTTGGATGTTGTCAAAGAACGAGGAAAAAATAGTGAAGGGACAAATATATAGCTTTTGAACATCCACAGGATGTATGAGATGTCTCAAGGGAGCCTTCATAAAGAAAAAGAAAAGAGGTGTGGAGCAACTATTTGGTTTGAAGTCCCACGATTGGCACAAAATGATTCAAGTAAGGGTATCTCTAACCATGAATATAGTAATTAGTGGAGTAACTATGTGTAAATTTGGGGTATGATGACTTTTTCCTCAACTAATCATTTGATCTATGAATATTGTTTACATTCAGTTCGTACTTCCTACTAGCATATCCCATTGTGCCTCCAAAGATGTACATGATATCATTTACAAGATAGGAGAGCTTGTGAGGTGTGTATACATTGTATTTTTTCATTATATATCTTTGAATTTCTACACAAAAATAAACAATTCTCAAATACATCTTGACAGATACGTGAGCTCGAAGGAAATTGATCCAAACACATTGCAAGATGCTCGAGTATTATCTGTTGAGGTGGTTTGTTTGGTGGAGGAAATTTTTCCTCGATATTTTGACTACTCAATTACATTTACTCGTACATTTGATTGATGAGATTGCACTTTGTGGGGCAGTTCATGTAAGGTGGATGTTTTTTCTTGAGCACTTCATAAAAACCTTGAAAGATTTTGTGAGGCAAAAAGCACGGCCTGAGGGAAGCATGGCTGAGGGTTGGTTAGTGCAATCATCCCTTGTTTATATCTTTGAATATCTTGTTGAAGTGGATCCCTCTCAACCACGACTATGGAAAGATGATGAAGACTTGAGGATGACCTCTATAGTATCTCAAGGAAAAGGAATGAGTAAAGTGCTAACAAAAGAAGAACTTCGTAAGTTAAATAGTTTTTGTGTGCTCAATAGTGATGTTATGAGCAAATGGGTGACACTATATAATGAAGCAAGGGCAAGAAGAAAAAGCGAAAGACAAGAATTTCGCACTAGATATGGACGTAATGTCTCATTTACAGATCATCTAAATGCGCTCCCACGTCATATTGACATAGATTGGTTACATGAGGAAATGGAGAGAATGGAAAAAGAGGAGGAAATTAATATATCTCAAGAAGAGTGGGAATACGCACGAGGTTGCTTATCAAAGGTGAGACATACTATCAATTAATTTATTTCTATAAGTTTTATTTTATATAAATAATTGACATGTTCGATCTTGCATGGATATATAGACACAAAATTCGCGTCTATTTACACGCATTTATAGATGCTCTGATAGACGCGCCCGACTTTGTGCGTCTAACGTGCGCATCTATGCCTCGTTTCTGTTGTAGTGATAATCGCGCAGCCACATGGCTTCACTTCTATGAGGAGGGTCTTATCACTGAGGAGCAATACCACCGAGCTATGAGGATTCGACAACCAGAGGAGGTATGTTTTTGTTACTTTCCTATTAAAAGTATAGCTAATTATAACTTTTTCTTTGCAATTGTACGTAAGCAGCCTTGACCTTTTGTGTGTGTAGGCGAACCCCGATGTGGAGCATAGTGAGGAGGGGGATAGTGATGCTAGTAGCGATGGTGGTGCTAGCGAAGATGTTTCTTCTTCAGATTCGTAGAGGAGCACCGTACCTCATCTATGGCCTTGTTTCCTTGTATATCGATTATCCATCTTTGAGCCTACTGCTTGCAGCCACGCTTTAGGTCGCAAGCACTTAAACTCCCCATATAAATGCATTTTATATATAATGAATACATGGATTTTTATTTTCAATTCTCGTGCCTTCAGATCCATTGTGTTTTCCCAAAATGCACAATTTGATGTATGGGAGGGGGAAAATGCTCTCTATTTTTTTTTTCCAATTCTGTGCATTGCGTCTATTTGCGTGTCTAAATTGCAGAAAACACGCGTCTATACTCGTGTCTAAAATGCATAATACACGCGCCCATACATGCGCTATATAGTTCAAATTAATAAAAATAAATTAAAGATCTTTAAAAAAAAGAGGAGATTTTTTGTTTTGCGTTCGCATCTACTGGTGCATGTAAAAGCGCGTCTATGAACGTGTCTATGTGCCCGTCTAATTTTCCATGTAGATGCGCTTGTAGACGCATAAAAGAAATTAAATAAATAATAATTTTAATTTTCGTATGCGCTTGTATTCATGCGTGTATATGCGCATCTAAAGTGCGTCTATTGGTGCGTGTGGATTTCCTCATACATGCAACTATAGACACGAAATGGTAGGTGCACAAATAGACGAGCTTATAGACGCGTTCGTAAGATTTTCTCTCAATTCAAAAATCGCGTCTAAAAGTGCGTCTAAGAGGCCTTTTTGTTGTAGTGTAAGGCGCTTAAATAGTTTAGTGTCTCTAAATAATCTTGAGTAAGATACTAAAAGAGGAATTCTAGCTTTTTTGATGTAGTGTTTCCTTTTCTTCAACTTAATCCTTGCATTCAACTCTTACAGGTAGGAGTCAACCTTTGTAAAACGTTAATTACATTTTTTCTTAGAGTGATGGGCCATAACATATTTAGATCCACAACAATTCCAAAAGTTATAGGGCATATGATTGGCTTTTGAAGAAATAATCTATTTCAAAGCCAGCTTGGAGAGGTGGAGAGAGTTGATACAAAGTTCAAGTTATAATTGTTAAAAGGGGAAATGGATAAAGAGATGGGTTATGGTATCACAATCTTTGCTACATTTGGGACACACCCCAATATTGCCATAGACTATCTTTTGGGCCCCTTGATTAGTCCATAGAGCTTTATGCAATATAAGCCAATAGAAGATGTAGTGCGAGCATGCAATTGAGACTTCTAGATGTTCCACAAATCTAAATGACTATGAGTCTTCATTCCAATTAATGCATTGTGTTTTAGTGAGTGATAATGATTGCATGCAAGCTTGACATTTTGGGATGGGGATAAGAATGATCCATTTTCTATTCTTAGAGGGGTTTCACACAAGGTGATACTCATGGGATTGGCATATTTTCTACTCTTATGTTGGGTGTGACCCTCCACTACCAAGTGGCAAGTGGAAAGGACTTCTATTAATATGACATGGTACATCTCCTCTCGTAGCTTGGGTACCCCTTTCATCGTCGAATATTTTAGCAATGAGTGGTGAACCAATGCTAACGAGAAACTTTTTTCCCAAGCAATCTTTCTGTTCGAAATCTATGTTATGTCGGATCTATAAATAAAATACTAACGTCTGCACCTTTATTGTAAGAACACTAGAGATTCTAACGTTCAAGACTGCCAGGCTCCAGCTGATAAAAATGCACTGAAATGCCGTGGTACCGAGCGGCGAGCAAAGAGCGATGCCTTTTGGGAATTTTAAAAGGGGAAGTAAAAGTTGACGAGGTCAATCAATCCACACGCCGAACGACCTAGTGTGTCATGCCTGGCTTTGAGCTGCCGAGGAGGCCTACTATACTGAAAAGTTGAACATGGGTGATATCGTTTACGATAACGCTTGCTCTTGGACCAATATGGCTTTGTTGAATGGGTCAGCAATAGACCTGGCCTCGTTAACGAGTTACGACACTGAGAGGTCAGCTGCTGCTCACGAAGTAATCTATATAAGACCTGCGCTTACACCGTAAGAGAAAAACGTCGCAATATTCTATCCACGATCGCATTCAGCGAGTGCTCTTTCTACGACCCCAACTGGATTCTGATATACCTCTTTCTCTCTCAGCTCTAAGCGCGATCCATCGACGCTCTTAGTAGCCTTTCATTACTCTTTTGTGTTCTGTGTGTGTGTGATCATCAATATCATCTCGGTACACATTCAACTCAGCATGAATTTGGCCTTGAACGCCCTGCATATTGTAGCTGCCATGATCATTGCCGTAGGCCTGATCAGCAGTACAGGTTGCAGCAGCCGATCGGCGCCACGTGTACATTTACTGGGCACCCAGCAATTGCGCCAGAGCTCATCAGTCGCTGCCTCCAGCAGTCGAGACATAACGTCGGTAACGATTCCATCCTCGATAGCGGTGCTCCCAACGTGCCATGATAGGACGCTGTCCGCGTGCGGGCGGCTGCGCCTGGCGGTGGGCGGCGTGGGGCACCAGCACTACGCCTTCAGCGGCACCCACTGGGCCCTCTTCAACGCCACGGCCGACCTCTTCTTCAGCCCCGGGGCCACATTAATCTCCATTGACCACGACAAAGATAACGCATCTGCATCCGTCGCTACAACCTCCGACAACGCCCATCAGCTGCTGCTCCAGAACCATAGTCAGCTTCTTGACGATAGTCAAGTGATCGGGCAGCACTTCTTCCTGGCCCAACCAGACGCCGCCGGCGGGCAGCCCAGCTGGCAGATTACCCTTAACAATACCGCCCATCAAGACGCTCAGGGCTGCAGGAACAGCAGCACCCTGGTCACCGCCAAGACTCTGCAAGCCGTCTCAGTCGACCCCGACAGCATCACTTGGAACCTCCTCCAAACCACCACTCGAAGTGGCAGCCCGTGAGTACCTCATAATCATAGACACGTAATATACGTACTTCCTACATAAATCACTCACATGCGAA